>NC_134265.1:94485973-95125973 GCF_031893055.1 Leptodactylus fuscus | reverse complement strand
CTACGGCCACACCACCCTGAACACGCCCGATCTCGTCTGATCTCGGAAGCTAAGCAGGGTCGGGCCTGGTTAGTACTTGGATGGGAGACCGCCTGGGAATACCAGGTGCTGTAGGCTTTTGCTTTTCCTCACTTCCACCAGCAGGGGTCACTCTCCTCTATGCCATTTTTACATTCACTTTTTACACTGCACACTTGCTTCTTTTACATTCGCTTTCTCTCTTGCACTCTTTAGGCCTTGCAAAATCCTAGTATTCTCAGTCTTACCGCTATCACTCTTAGCAGCCGCAGCGGGCGTGGTGGCCACCAGCGTTGTGGCTTTTTACTTTTAATAATAGCAGGCTTCATTTCCATAGTATCTGGGCCTCCCGCCGGGCTGGAAGCCATAGCTAGTAACCTGCAGACCAATTTACAGGGCAACACAGGCTGAACATCTTTGCAGACAACGTGCCCTAAGAAAAGAGAAGCTGACTGAAAAGCAGCTTCGCTTCCAGGCACGGGCAACCATCTCAACTTCTTCCTTAGCCGACTCCTGGACAATGGGCTCTGGTCCAGCTTGCTCTTTCTTTCACCCCCGGGATGGTTTCTTAGCCCTGCGCAGACCTTGCGCCCAGCCCTTTTGAAAGAGGGCGGCTGCGGCCTGTGACTGGTTGCTGAACAACACCTGTGGGTATAAGGGCCGCCCCCAGCTCTTGCACTGCTCCTGTTGGAGTATGAAGTTCCCTTAAGAGAAGGCAAAAAGTGAAGAAAAAGGTCTAGCGTGAAGTAGTGCAAAGAGCTGCCAGCAGCCAGGCTGCAAAGTAGAAGAGGAGTAAGTGAGAAGCCTGTCTCCGCCTACGGCCACACCACCCTGAACACGCCCGATCTCGTCTGATCTCGGAAGCTAAGCAGGGTCGGGCCTGGTTAGTACTTGGATGGGAGACCGCCTGGGAATACCAGGTGCTGTAGGCTTTTGCTTTTCCTCACTTCCACCAGCAGGGGTCACTCTCCTCTATGCCATTTTTACATTCACTTTTTACACTGCACACTTGCTTCTTTTACATTCGCTTTCTCTCTTGCACTCTTTAGGCCTTGCAAAATCCTAGTATTCTCAGTCTTACCGCTATCACTCTTAGCAGCCGCAGCGGGCGTGGTGGCCACCAGCGTTGTGGCTTTTTACTTTTAATAATAGCAGGCTTCATTTCCATAGTATCTGGGCCTCCCGCCGGGCTGGAAGCCATAGCTAGTAACCTGCAGACCAATTTACAGGGCAACACAGGCTGAACATCTTTGCAGACAACGTGCCCTAAGAAAAGAGAAGCTGACTGAAAAGCAGCTTCGCTTCCAGGCACGGGCAACCATCTCAACTTCTTCCTTAGCCGACTCCTGGACAATGGGCTCTGGTCCAGCTTGCTCTTTCTTTCACCCCCGGGATGGTTTCTTAGCCCTGCGCAGACCTTGCGCCCAGCCCTTTTGAAAGAGGGCGGCTGCGGCCTGTGACTGGTTGCTGAACAACACCTGTGGGTATAAGGGCCGCCCCCAGCTCTTGCACTGCTCCTGTTGGAGTATGAAGTTCCCTTAAGAGAAGGCAAAAAGTGAAGAAAAAGGTCTAGCGTGAAGTAGTGCAAAGAGCTGCCAGCAGCCAGGCTGCAAAGTAGAAGAGGAGTAAGTGAGAAGCCTGTCTCCGCCTACGGCCACACCACCCTGAACACGCCCGATCTCGTCTGATCTCGGAAGCTAAGCAGGGTCGGGCCTGGTTAGTACTTGGATGGGAGACCGCCTGGGAATACCAGGTGCTGTAGGCTTTTGCTTTTCCTCACTTCCACCAGCAGGGGTCACTCTCCTCTATGCCATTTTTACATTCACTTTTTACACTGCACACTTGCTTCTTTTACATTCGCTTTCTCTCTTGCACTCTTTAGGCCTTGCAAAATCCTAGTATTCTCAGTCTTACCGCTATCACTCTTAGCAGCCGCAGCGGGCGTGGTGGCCACCAGCGTTGTGGCTTTTTACTTTTAATAATAGCAGGCTTCATTTCCATAGTATCTGGGCCTCCCGCCGGGCTGGAAGCCATAGCTAGTAACCTGCAGACCAATTTACAGGGCAACACAGGCTGAACATCTTTGCAGACAACGTGCCCTAAGAAAAGAGAAGCTGACTGAAAAGCAGCTTCGCTTCCAGGCACGGGCAACCATCTCAACTTCTTCCTTAGCCGACTCCTGGACAATGGGCTCTGGTCCAGCTTGCTCTTTCTTTCACCCCCGGGATGGTTTCTTAGCCCTGCGCAGACCTTGCGCCCAGCCCTTTTGAAAGAGGGCGGCTGCGGCCTGTGACTGGTTGCTGAACAACACCTGTGGGTATAAGGGCCGCCCCCAGCTCTTGCACTGCTCCTGTTGGAGTATGAAGTTCCCTTAAGAGAAGGCAAAAAGTGAAGAAAAAGGTCTAGCGTGAAGTAGTGCAAAGAGCTGCCAGCAGCCAGGCTGCAAAGTAGAAGAGGAGTAAGTGAGAAGCCTGTCTCCGCCTACGGCCACACCACCCTGAACACGCCCGATCTCGTCTGATCTCGGAAGCTAAGCAGGGTCGGGCCTGGTTAGTCCTTGGATGGGAGACCGCCTGGGAATACCAGGTGCTGTAGGCTTTTGCTTTTCCTCACTTCCACCAGCAGGGGTCACTCTCCTCTATGCCATTTTTACATTCACTTTTTACACTGCACACTTGCTTCTTTTACATTCGCTTTCTCTCTTGCACTCTTTAGGCCTTGCAAAATCCTAGTATTCTCAGTCTTACCGCTATCACTCTTAGCAGCCGCAGCGGGCGTGGTGGCCACCAGCGTTGTGGCTTTTTACTTTTAATAATAGCAGGCTTCATTTCCATAGTATCTGGGCCTCCCGCCGGGCTGGAAGCCATAGCTAGTAACCTGCAGACCAATTTACAGGGCAACACAGGCTGAACATCTTTGCAGACAACGTGCCCTAAGAAAAGAGAAGCTGACTGAAAAGCAGCTTCGCTTCCAGGCACGGGCAACCATCTCAACTTCTTCCTTAGCCGACTCCTGGACAATGGGCTCTGGTCCAGCTTGCTCTTTCTTTCACCCCCGGGATGGTTTCTTAGCCCTGCGCAGACCTTGCGCCCAGCCCTTTTGAAAGAGGGCGGCTGCGGCCTGTGACTGGTTGCTGAACAACACCTGTGGGTATAAGGGCCGCCCCCAGCTCTTGCACTGCTCCTGTTGGAGTATGAAGTTCCCTTAAGAGAAGGCAAAAAGTGAAGAAAAAGGTCTAGCGTGAAGTAGTGCAAAGGGCTGCCAGCAGCCAGGCTGCAAAGTAGAAGAGGAGTAAGTGAGAAGCCTGTCTCTGCCTACGGCCACACCACCCTGAACACGCCCGATCTCGTCTGATCTCGGAAGCTAAGCAGGGTCGGGCCTGGTTAGTACTTGGATGGGAGACCGCCTGGGAATACCAGGTGCTGTAGGCTTTTGCTTTTCCTCACTTCCACCAGCAGGGGTCACTCTCCTCTATGCCATTTTTACATTCACTTTTTACACTGCACACTTGCTTCTTTTACATTCGCTTTCTCTCTTGCACTCTTTAGGCCTTGCAAAATCCTAGTATTCTCAGTCTTACCGCTATCACTCTTAGCAGCCGCAGCGGGCGTGGTGGCCACCAGCGTTGTGGCTTTTTACTTTTAATAATAGCAGGCTTCATTTCCATAGTATCTGGGCCTCCCGCCGGGCTGGAAGCCATAGCTAGTAACCTGCAGACCAATTTACAGGGCAACACAGGCTGAACATCTTTGCAGACAACGTGCCCTAAGAAAAGAGAAGCTGACTGAAAAGCAGCTTCGCTTCCAGGCACGGGCAACCATCTCAACTTCTTCCTTAGCCGACTCCTGGACAATGGGCTCTGGTCCAGCTTGCTCTTTCTTTCACCCCCGGGATGGTTTCTTAGCCCTGCGCAGACCTTGCGCCCAGCCCTTTTGAAAGAGGGCGGCTGCGGCCTGTGACTGGTTGCTGAACAACACCTGTGGGTATAAGGGCCGCCCCCAGCTCTTGCACTGCTCCTGTTGGAGTATGAAGTTCCCTTAAGAGAAGGCAAAAAGTGAAGAAAAAGGTCTAGCGTGAAGTAGTGCAAAGGGCTGCCAGCAGCCAGGCTGCAAAGTAGAAGAGGAGTAAGTGAGAAGCCTGTCTCTGCCTACGGCCACACCACCCTGAACACGCCCGATCTCGTCTGATCTCGGAAGCTAAGCAGGGTCGGGCCTGGTTAGTACTTGGATGGGAGACCGCCTGGGAATACCAGGTGCTGTAGGCTTTTGCTTTTCCTCACTTCCACCAGCAGGGGTCACTCTCCTCTATGCCATTTTTACATTCACTTTTTACACTGCACACTTGCTTCTTTTACATTCGCTTTCTCTCTTGCACTCTTTAGGCCTTGCAAAATCCTAGTATTCTCAGTCTTACCGCTATCACTCTTAGCAGCCGCAGCGGGCGTGGTGGCCACCAGCGTTGTGGCTTTTTACTTTTAATAATAGCAGGCTTCATTTCCATAGTATCTGGGCCTCCCGCCGGGCTGGAAGCCATAGCTAGTAACCTGCAGACCAATTTACAGGGCAACACAGGCTGAACATCTTTGCAGACAACGTGCCCTAAGAAAAGAGAAGCTGACTGAAAAGCAGCTTCGCTTCCAGGCACGGGCAACCATCTCAACTTCTTCCTTAGCCGACTCCTGGACAATGGGCTCTGGTCCAGCTTGCTCTTTCTTTCACCCCCGGGATGGTTTCTTAGCCCTGCGCAGACCTTGCGCCCAGCCCTTTTGAAAGAGGGCGGCTGCGGCCTGTGACTGGTTGCTGAACAACACCTGTGGGTATAAGGGCCGCCCCCAGCTCTTGCACTGCTCCTGTTGGAGTATGAAGTTCCCTTAAGAGAAGGCAAAAAGTGAAGAAAAAGGTCTAGCGTGAAGTAGTGCAAAGAGCTGCCAGCAGCCAGGCTGCAAAGTAGAAGAGGAGTAAGTGAGAAGCCTGTCTCCGCCTACGGCCACACCACCCTGAACACGCCCGATCTCGTCTGATCTCGGAAGCTAAGCAGGGTCGGGCCTGGTTAGTACTTGGATGGGAGACCGCCTGGGAATACCAGGTGCTGTAGGCTTTTGCTTTTCCTCACTTCCACCAGCAGGGGTCACTCTCCTCTATGCCATTTTTACATTCACTTTTTACACTGCACACTTGCTTCTTTTACATTCGCTTTCTCTCTTGCACTCTTTAGGCCTTGCAAAATCCTAGTATTCTCAGTCTTACCGCTATCACTCTTAGCAGCCGCAGCGGGCGTGGTGGCCACCAGCGTTGTGGCTTTTTACTTTTAATAATAGCAGGCTTCATTTCCATAGTATCTGGGCCTCCCGCCGGGCTGGAAGCCATAGCTAGTAACCTGCAGACCAATTTACAGGGCAACACAGGCTGAACATCTTTGCAGACAACGTGCTCTAAGAAAAGAGAAGCTGACTGAAAAGCAGCTTCGCTTCCAGGCACGGGCAACCATCTCAACTTCTTCCTTAGCCGACTCCTGGACAATGGGCTCTGGTCCAGCTTGCTCTTTCTTTCACCCCGGGGATGGTTTCTTAGCCCTGCGCAGACCTTGCGCCCAGCCCTTTTGAAAGAGGGCGGCTGCGGCCTGTGACTGGTTGCTGAACAACACCTGTGGGTATAAGGGCCGCCCCCAGCTCTTGCACTGCTCCTGTTGGAGTATGAAGTTCCCTTAAGAGAAGGCAAAAAGTGAAGAAAAAGGTCTAGCGTGAAGTAGTGCAAAGGGCTGCCAGCAGCCAGGCTGCAAAGTAGAAGAGGAGTAAGTGAGAAGCCTGTCTCTGCCTATGGCCACACCACCCTGAACACGCCCGATCTCGTCTGATCTCGGAAGCTAAGCAGGGTCGGGCCTGGTTAGTACTTGAATGGGAGACCGCCTGGGAATACCAGGTGCTGTAGGCTTTTGCTTTTCCTCACTTCCACCAGCAGGGGTCACTCTCCTCTATGCCATTTTTACATTCACTTTTTACACTGCACACTTGCTTCTTTTACATTCGCTTTCTCTCTTGCACTCTTTAGGCCTTGCAAAATCCTAGTATTCTCAGTCTTACCGCTATCACTCTTAGCAGCCGCAGCGGGCGTGGTGGCCACCAGCGTTGTGGCTTTTTTCTTTTAATAATAGCAGGCTTCATTTCCATAGTATCTGGGCCTCCCGCCGGGCTGGAAGCCATAGCTAGTAACCTGCAGACCAATTTACAGGGCAACACAGGCTGAACATCTTTGCAGACAACGCGCCCTAAGAAAAGAGAAGCTGACTGAAAAGCAGCTTCGCTTCCAGGCACGGGCAACCATCTCAACTTCTTCCTTAGCCGACTACTGGACAATGGGCTCTGGTCCAGCTTGCTCTTTCTTTCACCCCCGGGATGGTTTCTTAGCCCTGCGCAGACCTTGCGCCCAGCCCTTTTGAAAGAGGGCGGCTGCGGCCTGTGACTGGTTGCTGAACAACACCTGTGGGTATAAGGGCCGCCCCCCAGCTCTTGCACTGCTCCTGTTGGAGTATGAAGTTCCCTTAAGAGAAGGCAAAAAGTGAAGAAGAAGGTCTAGCGTGAAGTAGTGCAAAGAGCTGCCAGCAGCCAGGCTGCAAAGTAGAAGAGGAGTAAGTGAGAAGCCTGTCTCTGCCTACGGCCACACCACCCTGAACACGCCCGATCTTGTCTGATCTCGGAAGCTAAGCAGGGTTGGGCCTGGTTAGTACTTGGATGGGAGACCGCCTGGGAATACCAGGTGCTGTAGGCTTTTGCTTTTCCTCACTTCCACCAGCAGGGGTCACTCTCCTCTATGCCATTTTTACATTCACTTTTTACACTGCACACTTGCTTCTTTTACATTCGCTTTCTCTCTTGCACTCTTTAGGCCTTGCAAAATCCTAGTATTCTCAGTCTTACCGCTATCACTCTTAGCAGCCGCAGCGGGCGTGGTGGCCACCAGCGTTGTGGCTTTTTACTTTTAATAATAGCAGGCTTCATTTCCATAGTATCTGGGCCTCCCGCCGGGCTGGAAGCCATAGCTAGTAACCTGCAGACCAATTTACAGGGCAACACAGGCTGAACATCTTTGCAGACAACGTGCCCTAAGAAAAGAGAAGCTGACTGAAAAGCAGCTTCGCTTCCAGGCACGGGCAACCATCTCAACTTCTTCCTTAGCCGACTCCTGGACAATGGGCTCTGGTCCAGCTTGCTCTTTCTTTCACCCCCGGGATGGTTTCTTAGCCCTGCGCAGACCTTGCGCCCAGCCCTTTTGAAAGAGGGCGGCTGCGGCCTGTGACTGGTTGCTGAACAACACCTGTGGGTATAAGGGCCGCCCCCAGCTCTTGCACTGCTCCTGTTGGAGTATGAAGTTCCCTTAAGAGTAGGCAAAAAGTGAAGAAAAAGGTCTAGCGTGAAGTAGTGCAAAGGGCTGCCAGCAGCCAGGCTGCAAAGTAGAAGAGGAGTAAGTGAGAAGCCTGTCTCTGCCTACGGCCACACCACCCTGAACACGCCCGATCTCGTCTGATCTCGGAAGCTAAGCAGGGTCGGGCCTGGTTAGTACTTGGATGGGAGACCGCCTGGGAATACCAGGTGCTGTAGGCTTTTGCTTTTCCTCACTTCCACCAGCAGGGGTCACTCTCCTCTATGCCATTTTTACATTCACTTTTTACACTGCACACTTGCTTCTTTTACATTCGCTTTCTCTCTTGCACTCTTTAGGCCTTGCAAAATCCTAGTATTCTCAGTCTTACCGCTATCACTCTTAGCAGCCGCAGCGGGCGTGGTGGCCACCAGCGTTGTGGCTTTTTACTTTTAATAATAGCAGGCTTCATTTCCATAGTATCTGGGCCTCCCGCCGGGCTGGAAGCCATAGCTAGTAACCTGCAGACCAATTTACAGGGCAACACAGGCTGAACATCTTTGCAGACAACGCGCCCTAAGAAAAGAGAAGCTGACTGAAAAGCAGCTTCGCTTCCAGGCACGGGCAACCATCTCAACTTCTTCCTTAGCCGACTACTGGACAATGGGCTCTGGTCCAGCTTGCTCTTTCTTTCACCCCCGGGATGGTTTCTTAGCCCTGCGCAGACCTTGCGCCCAGCCCTTTTGAAAGAGGGCGGCTGCGGCCTGTGACTGGTTGCTGAACAACACCTGTGGGTATAAGGGCCGCCCCCAGCTCTTGCACTGCTCCTGTTGGAGTATGAAGTTCCCTTAAGAGAAGGCAAAAAGTGAAGAAGAAGGTCTAGCGTGAAGTAGTGCAAAGAGCTGCCAGCAGCCAGGCTGCAAAGTAGAAGAGGAGTAAGTGAGAAGCCTGTCTCTGCCTACGGCCACACCACCCTGAACATGCCCGATCTCGTCTGATCTCGGAAGCTAAGCAGGGTCGGGCCTGGTTAGTACTTGGATGGGAGACCGCCTGGGAATACCAGGTGCTGTAGGCTTTTGCTTTTCCTCACTTCCACCAGCAGGGGTCACTCTCCTCTATGCCATTTTTACATTCACTTTTTACACTGCACACTTGCTTCTTTTACATTCGCTTTCTCTCTTGCACTCTTTAGGCCTTGCAAAATCCTAGTATTCTCAGTCTTACCGCTATCACTCTTAGCAGCCGCAGCGGGCGTGGTGGCCACCAGCGTTGTGGCTTTTTACTTTTAATAATAGCAGGCTTCATTTCCATAGTATCTGGGCCTCCCGCCGGGCTGGAAGCCATAGCTAGTAACCTGCAGACCAATTTACAGGGCAACACAGGCTGAACATCTTTGCAGACAAAGTGCCCTAAGAAAAGAGAAGCTGACTGAAAAGCAGCTTCGCTTCCAGGCACGGGCAACCATCTCAACTTCTTCCTCAGCCGACTCCTGGACAATGGGCTCTGGTCCAGCTTGCTCTTTCTTTCACCCCCGGGATGGTTTCTTAGCCCTGCGCAGACCTTGCGCCCAGCCCTTTTGAAAGAGGGCGGCTGCGGCCTGTGACTGGTTGCTGAACAACACCTGTGGGTATAAGGGCCGCCCCCAGCTCTTGCACTGCTCCTGTTGGAGTATGAAGTTCCCTTAAGAAAAGGCAAAAAGTGAAGAAAAAGGTCTAGCGTGAAGTAGTGCAAAGGGCTGCCAGCAGCCAGGCTGCAAAGTAGAAGAGGAGTAAGTGAGAAGCCTGTCTCTGCCTACGGCCACACCACCCTGAACACGCCTGATCTCGGAAGCTAAGCAGGGTCGGGCCTGGTTAGTACTTGGATGGGAGACCGCCTGGGAATACCAGGTGCTGTAGGCTTTTGCTTTTCCTCACTTCCACCAGCAGGGGTCACTCTCCTCTATGCCATTTTTACATTCACTTTTTACACTGCACACTTGCTTCTTTTACATTCGCTTTCTCTCTTGCACTCTTTAGGCCTTGCAAAATCCTAGTATTCTCAGTCTTACCGCTATCACTCTTAGCAGCCGCAGCGGGCGTGGTGGCCACCAGCGTTGTGGCTTTTTACTTTTAATAATAGCAGGCTTCATTTCCATAGTATCTGGGCCTCCCGCCGGGCTGGAAGCCATAGCTAGTAACCTGCAGACCAATTTACAGGGCAACACAGGCTGAACATCTTTGCAGACAACGCGCCCTAAGAAAAGAGAAGCTGACTGAAAAGCAGCTTCGCTTCCAGGCACGGGCAACCATCTCAACTTCTTCCTTAGCCGACTCCTGGACAATGGGCTCTGGTCCAGCTTGCTCTTTCTTTCACCCCCGGGATGGTTTCTTAGCCCTGCGCAGACCTTGCGCCCAGCCCTTTTGAAAGAGGGCGGCTGCGGCCTGTGACTGGTTGCTGAACAACACCTGTGGGTATAAGGGCCGCCCCCAGCTCTTGCACTGCTCCTGTTGGAGTATGAAGTTCCCTTAAGAGAAGGCAAAAAGTGAAGAAAAAGGTCTAGCGTGAAGTAGTGCAAAGAGCTGCCAGCAGCCAGGCTGCAAAGTAGAAGAGGAGTAAGTGAGAAGTTTGTCTCCGCCTACGGCCACACCACCCTGAACACGCCCGATCTCGTCTGATCTCGGAAGCTAAGCAGGGTCGGGCCTGGTTAGTACTTGGATGGGAGACCGCCTGGGAATACCAGGTGCTGTAGGCTTTTGCTTTTCCTCACTTCCACCAGCAGGGGTCACTCTCCTCTATGCCATTTTTACATTCACTTTTTACACTGCACACTTGCTTCTTTTACATTCGCTTTCTCTCTTGCACTCTTTAGGCCTTGCAAAATCCTAGTATTCTCAGTCTTACCGCTATCACTCTTAGCAGCCGCAGCGGGCGTGGTGGCCACCAGCGTTGTGGCTTTTTTCTTTTAATAATAGCAGGCTTCATTTCCATAGTATCTGGGCCTCCCGCCGGGCTGGAAGCCATAGCTAGTAACCTGCAGACCAATTTACAGGGCAACACAGGCTGAACATCTTTGCAGACAACGCGCCCTAAGAAAAGAGAAGCTGACTGAAAAGCAGCTTCGCTTCCAGGCACGGGCAACCATCTCAACTTCTTCCTTAGCCGACTACTGGACAATGGGCTCTGGTCCAGCTTGCTCTTTCTTTCACCCCCGGGATGGTTTCTTAGCCCTGCGCAGACCTTGCGCCCAGCCCTTTTGAAAGAGGGCGGCTCCGGCCTGTGACTGGTTGCTGAACAACACCTGTGGGTATAAGGGCTGCCCCCAGCTCTTGCACTGCTCCTGTTGGAGTATGAAGTTCCCTTAAGAGAAGGCAAAAAGTGAAGAAAAAGTTCTAGCGTGAAGTAGTGCAAAGGGCTGCCAGCAGCCAGGCTGCAAAGTAGAAGAGGAGTAAGTGAGAAGCCTGTCTCTGCCTACGGCCACACCACCCTGAACACGCCCGATCTCGTCTGATCTCGGAAGCTAAGCAGGGTCGGGCCTGGTTAGTACTTGGATGGGAGACCGCCTGGGAATACCAGGTGCTGTAGGCTTTTGCTTTTCCTCAC
Organism: Leptodactylus fuscus; assembly: GCF_031893055.1. NCBI lineage: Eukaryota > Metazoa > Chordata > Amphibia > Anura > Leptodactylidae > Leptodactylus > Leptodactylus fuscus. The sequence continues at coordinate 95,115,021 of NC_134265.1, read as the reverse complement.
TTCCACCAGCAGGGGTCACTCTCCTCTATGCCATTTTTACATTCACTTTTTACACTGCACACTTGCTTCTTTTACATTCGCTTTCTCTCTTGCACTCTTTAGGCCTTGCAAAATCCTAGTATTCTCAGTCTTACCGCTATCACTCTTAGCAGCCGCAGCGGGCGTGGTGGCCACCAGCGTTGTGGCTTTTTACTTTTAATAATAGCAGGCTTCATTTCCATAGTATCTGGGCCTCCCGCCGGGCTGGAAGCCATAGCTAGTAACCTGCAGACCAATTTACAGGGCAACACAGGCTGAACATCTTTGCAGACAACGCGCCCTAAGAAAAGAGAAGCTGACTGAAAAGCAGCTTCGCTTCCAGGCACGGGCAACCATCTCAACTTCTTCCTTAGCCGACTACTGGACAATGGGCTCTGGTCCAGCTTGCTCTTTCTTTCACCCCCGGGATGGTTTCTTAGCCCTGCGCAGACCTTGCGCCCAGCCCTTTTGAAAGAGGGCGGCTGCGGCCTGTGACTGGTTGCTGAACAACACCTGTGGGTATAAGGGCCGCCCCCCAGCTCTTGCACTGCTCCTGTTGGAGTATGAAGTTCCCTTAAGAGAAGGCAAAAAGTGAAGAAGAAGGTCTAGCGTGAAGTAGTGCAAAGAGCTGCCAGCAGCCAGGCTGCAAAGTAGAAGAGGAGTAAGTGAGAAGCCTGTCTCTGCCTACGGCCACACCACCCTGAACATGCCCGATCTCGTCTGATCTCGTAAGCTAAGCAGGGTTGGGCCTGGTTAGTACTTGGATGGGAGACCGCCTGGGAATACCAGGTGCTGTAGGCTTTTGCTTTTCCTCACTTCCACCAGCAGGGGTCACTCTCCTCTATGCCATTTTTACATTCACTTTTTACACTGCACACTTGCTTCTTTTACATTCGCTTTCTCTCTTGCACTCTTTAGGCCTTGCAAAATCCTAGTATTCTCAGTCTTACCGCTATCACTCTTAGCAGCCGCAGCGGGCGTGGTGGCCACCAGCGTTGTGGCTTTTTACTTTTAATAATAGCAGGCTTCATTTCCATAGTATCTGGGCCTCCCGCCGGGCTGGAAGCCATAGCTAGTAACCTGCAGACCAATTTACAGGGCAACACAGGCTGAACATCTTTGCAGACAACGTGCCCTAAGAAAAGAGAAGCTGACTGAAAAGCAGCTTCGCTTCCAGGCACGGGCAACCATCTCAACTTTTTCCTTAGCCGACTCCTGGACAATGGGCTCTGGTCCAGCTTGCTCTTTCTTTCACCCCCGGGATGGTTTCTTAGCCCTGCGCAGACCTTGCGCCCAGCCCTTTTGAAAGAGGGCGGCTGCGGCCTGTGACTGGTTGCTGAACAACACCTGTGGGTATAAGGGCCGCCCCCAGCTGTTGCACTGCTCCTGTTGGAGTATGAAGTTCCCTTAAGAGAAGGCAAAAAGTGAAGAAAAAGGTCTAGCGTGAAGTAGTGCAAAGGGCTGCCAGCAGCCAGGCTGCAAAATAGAAGAGGAGTAAGTGAGAAGCCTGTCTCTGCCTACGGCCACACCACCCTGAACACGCCCGATCTCGTAAGCTAAGCAGGGTCGGGCCTGGTTAGTACTTGTATGGGAGACCGCCTGGGAATACCAGGTGATGTAGGCTTTTGCTTTTCCTCACTTCCACCAGCAGGGGTCACTCTCCTCTATGCCATTTTTACATTCACTTTTTACACTGCACACTTGCTTCTTTTACATTCGCTTTCTCTCTTGCACTCTTTAGGCCTTGCAAAATCCTAGTATTCTCAGTCTTACCGCTATCACTCTTAGCAGCCGCAGCGGGCGTGGTGGCCACCAGCGTTGTGGCTTTTTACTTTTAATAATAGCAGGCTTCATTTCCATAGTATCTGGGCCTCCCGCCGGGCTGGAAGCCATAGCTAGTAACCTGCAGACCAATTTACAGGGCAACACAGGCTGAACATCTTTGCAGACAACGTGCCCTAAGAAAAGAGAAGCTGACTGAAAAGCAGCTTCGCTTCCAGGCACGGGCAACCATCTTAACTTCTTCCTTAGCCGACTCCTGGACAATGGGCTCTGGTCCAGCTTGCTCTTTCTTTCACCCCCGGGATGGTTTCTTAGCCCTGCGCAGACCTTGCGCCCAGCCCTTTTGAAAGAGGGCGGCTGCGGCCTGTGACTGGTTGCTGAACAACACCTGTGGGTATAAGGGCCGCCCCCAGCTCTTGCACTGCTCCTGTTGGAGTATGAAGTTCCCTTAAGAGAAGGCAAAAAGTGAAGAAAAAGGTCTAGCGTGAAGTAGTGCAAAGAGCTGCCAGCAGCCAGGCTGCAAAGTAGAAGAGGAGTAAGTGAGAAGCCTGTCTCTGCCTACGGCCACACCACCCTGAACACGCCCGATCTCGTCTGATCTCGGAAGCTAAGCAGGGTTGTGCCTGGTTAGTACTTGGATGGGAGACCGCCTGGGAATACCAGGTGCTGTAGGCTTTTGCTTTTCCTCACTTCCACCAGCAGGGGTCACTCTCCTCTGTGCCATTTTTACATTCACTTTTTACACTGCACACTTGCTTCTTTTACATTCGCTTTCTCTCTTGCACTCTTTAGGCCTTGCAAAATCCTAGTATTCTCAGTCTTACCGCTATCACTCTTAGCAGCCGCAGCGGGCGTGGTGGCCACCAGCATTGTGGCTTTTTACTTTTAATAATAGCAGGCTTCATTTCCATATTATCTGGGCCTCCAGCCGGGCTGGAAGCCATAGCTAGTAACCTGCAGACCAATTTACAGGGCAACACAGGCTGAACATCTTTGCAGACAACGCGCCCTAAGAAAAGAGAAGCTGACTGAAAAGCAGCTTCGCTTCCAGGCACGGGCAACCATCTCAACTTCTTCCTTAGCCGACTCCTGGACAATGGGCTCTGGTCCAGCTTGCTCTTTCTTTCACCCCCGGGATGGTTTCTTAGCCCTGCGCAGACCTTGCGCCCAGCCCTTTTGAAAGAGGGCGGCTGCGGCCTGTGACTGGTTGCTGAACAACACCTGTGGGTATAAGGGCCGCCCCCCAGCTCTTGCACTGCTCCTGTTGGAGTATGAAGTTCCCTTAAGAGAAGGCAAAAAGTGAAGAAGAAGGTCTAGCGTGAAGTAGTGCAAAGAGCTGCCAGCAGCCAGGCTGCAAAGTAGAAGAGGAGTAAGTGAGAATCCTGTCTCTGCCTACGGCCACACCACCCTGAACACGCCCGATCTTGTCTGATCTCGGAAGCTAAGCAGGGTCGGGCCTGGTTAGTACTTGGATGGGAGACCGCCTGGGAATACCAGGTGCTGTAGGCTTTTGCTTTTCCTCACTTCCACCAGCAGGGGTCACTCTCCTCTATGCCATTTTTACATTCACTTTTTACACTGCACACTTGCTTCTTTTACATTCGCTTTCTCTCTTGCACTCTTTAGGCCTTGCAAAATCCTAGTATTCTCAGTCTTACCGCTATCACTCTTAGCAGCCGCAGCGGGCGTGGTGGCCACCAGCGTTGTGGCTTTTTTCTTTTAATAATAGCAGGCTTCATTTCCATAGTATCTGGGCCTCCCGCCGGGCTGGAAGCCATAGCTAGTAACCTGCAGACCAATTTACAGGGCAACACAGGCTGAACATCTTTGCAGACAACGCGCCCTAAGAAAAGAGAAGCTGACTGAAAAGCAGCTTCGCTTCCAGGCACGGGCAACCATCTCAACTTCTTCCTTAGCCGACTACTGGACAATGGGCTCTGGTCCAGCTTGCTCTTTCTTTCACCCCCGGGATGGTTTCTTAGCCCTGCGCAGACCTTGCGCCCAGCCCTTTTGAAAGAGGGCGGCTGCGGCCTGTGACTGGTTGCTGAACAACACCTGGGGGTATAAGGGCCGCCCCCAGCTCTTGCACTGCTCCTGTTGGAGTATGAAGTTCCCTTAAGAGAAGGCAAAAAGTGAAGAAAAAGGTCTAGCGTGAAGTAGTGCAAAGGGCTGCCAGCAGCCAGGCTGCAAAGTAGAAGAGGAGTAAGTGAAAAGCCTGTCTCTGCCTACGGCCACACCACCCTGAACACGCCCGATCTCGTCTGATCTCGGAAGCTAAGCAGGGTCGGGCCTGGTTAGTACTTGGATGGGAGACCGCCTGGGAATACCAGGTGCTGTAGGCTTTTGCTTTTCCTCACTTCCACCAGCAGGGGTCACTCTCCTCTATGCCATTTTTACATTCACTTTTTACACTGCACACTTGCTTCTTTTACATTCGCTTTCTCTCTTGCACTCTTTAGGCCTTGCAAAATCCTAGTATTCTCAGTCTTACCGCTATCACTCTTAGCAGCCGCAGCGGGCGTGGTGGCCACCAGCGTTGTGGCTTTTTACTTTTAATAATAGCAGGCTTCATTTCCATAGTATCTGGGCCTCCCGCCGGGCTGGAAGCCATAGCTAGTAACCTGCAGACCAATTTACAGGGCAACACAGGCTGAACATCTTTGCAGACAACGCGCCCTAAGAAAAGAGAAGCTGACTGAAAAGCAGCTTCGCTTCCAGGCACGGGCAACCATCTCAACTTCTTCCTTAGCCGACTCCTGGACAATGGGCTCTGGTCCAGCTTGCTCTTTCTTTCACCCCCGGGATGGTTTCTTAGCCCTGCGCAGACCTTGCGCCCAGCCCTTTTGAAAGAGGGCGGCTGCGGCCTGTGACTGGTTGCTGAACAACACCTGTGGGTATAAGGGCCGCCCCCAGCTCTTGCACTGCTCCTGTTGGAGTATGAAGTTCCCTTAAGAGAAGGCAAAAAGTGAAGAAAAAGGTCTAGCGTGAAGTAGTGCAAAGGGCTGCCAGCAGCCAGGCTGCAAAGTAGAAGAGGAGTAAGTGAGAAGTCTGTCTCTGCCTATGGCCACACCACCCTGAACACGCCCGATCTCGTCTGATCTCGGAAGCTAAGCAGGGTCGGGCCTGGTTAGTACTTGGATGGGAGACCGCCTGGGAATACCAGGTGCTGTAGGCTTTTGCTTTTCCTCACTTCCACCAGCAGGGGTCACTCTCCTCTATGCCATTTTTACATTCACTTTTTACACTGCACACTTGCTTCTTTTACATTCGCTTTCTCTCTTGCACTCTTTAGGCCTTGCAAAATCCTAGTATTCTCAGTCTTACCGCTATCACTCTTAGCAGCCGCAGCGGGCGTGGTGGCCACCATCGTTGTGGCTTTTTTCTTTTAATAATAGCAGGCTTCATTTCCATAGTATCTGGGCCTCCCGCCGGGCTGGAAGCCATAGCTAGTAACCTGCAGACCAATTTACAGGGCAACACAGGCTGAACATCTTTGCAGACAACGTGCCCTAAGAAAAGAGAAGCTGACTGAAAAGCAGCTGCGCTTCCAGGCACGGGCAACCATCTCAACTTCTTCCTTAGCCGACTCCTGGACAATGGGCTCTGGTCCAGCTTGCTCTTTCTTTCACCCCCTGGATGGTTTCTTAGCCCTGCGCAGACCTTGCGCCCAGCCCTTTTGAAAGAGGGCGGCTGCGGCCTGTGACTGGTTGCTGAACAACACCTGTGGGTATAAGGGCCGCCCCCAGCTCTTGCACTGCTCCTGTTGGAGTATGAAGTTCCCTTAAGAGAAGGCAAAAAGTGAAGAAAAAGGTCTAGCGTGAAGTAGTGCAAAGAGCTGCCAGCAGCCAGGCTGCAAAGTAGAAGAGGAGTAAGTGAGAAGTTTGTCTCCGCCTACGGCCACATCACCCTGAACACGCCCGATCTCGTCTGATCTCGGAAGCTAAGCAGGGTCGGGCCTGGTTAGTACTTGGATGGGAGACCGCCTGGGAATACCAGGTGCTGTAGGCTTTTGCTTTTCCTCACTTCCACCAGCAGGGGTCACTCTCCTCTATGCCATTTTTACATTCACTTTTTACACTGCACACTTGCTTCTTTTACATTCGCTTTCTCTCTTGCACTCTTTAGGCCTTGCAAAATCCTAGTATTCTCAGTCTTACCGCTATCACTCTTAGCAGCCGCAGCGGGCGTGGTGGCCACCAGCGTTGTGGCTTTTTACTTTTAATAATAGCAGGCTTCATTTCCATAGTATCTGGGCCTCCCGCCGGGCTGGAAGCCATAGCTAGTAACCTGCAGACCAATTTACAGGGCAACACAGGCTGAACATCTTTGCAGACAACGTGCCCTAAGAAAAGAGAAGCTGACTGAAAAGCAGCTTCGCTTCCAGGCACGGGCAACCATCTCAACTTCTTCCTTAGCCGACTCCTGGACAATGGGCTCTGGTCCAGCTTGCTCTTTCTTTCACCCCCGGGATGGTTTCTTAGCCCTGCGCAGACCTTGCGCCCAGCCCTTTTGAAAGAGGGCGGCTGCGGCCTGTGACTGGTTGCTGAACAACACCTGTGGGTATAAGGGCCGCCCCCAGCTCTTGCACTGCTCCTGTTGGAGTATGAAGTTCCCTTAAGAGAAGGCAAAAAGTGAAGAAAAAGGTCTAGCGTGAAGTAGTGCAAAGGGCTGCCAGCAGCCAGGCTGCAAAGTAGAAGAGGAGTAAGTGAGAAGCCTGTCTCTGCCTACGGCCACACCACCCTGAACACGCCCGATCTCGTCTGATCTCGGAAGCTAAGCAGGGTCGGGCCTGGTTAGTACTTGGATGGGAGACCGCCTGGGAATACCAGGTGCTGTAGGCTTTTGCTTTTCCTCACTTCCACCAGAAGGGGTCACTCTCCTCTATGCCATTTTTACATTCACTTTTTACACTGCACACTTGCTTCTTTTACATTCGCTTTCTCTCTTGCACTCTTTAGGCCTTGCAAAATCCTAGTATTCTCAGTCTTACCGCTATCACTCTTAGCAGCCGCAGCGGGCGTGGTGGCCACCAGCGTTGTGGCTTTTTACTTTTAATAATAGCAGGCTTCATTTCCATAGTATCTGGGCCTCCCGCCGGGCTGGAAGCCATAGCTAGTAACCTGCAGACCAATTTACAGGGCAACACAGGCTGAACATCTTTGCAGACAACGTGCCCTAAGAAAAGAGAAGCTGACTGAAAAGCAGCTTCGCTTCCAGGCACGGGCAACCATCTCAACTTCTTCCTTAGCCGACTCCTGGACAATGGGCTCTGGTCCAGCTTGCTCTTTCTTTCACCCCCGGGATGGTTTCTTAGCCCTGCGCAGACCTTGCGCCCAGCCCTTTTGAAAGAGGGCGGCTGCGGCCTGTGACTGGTTGCTGAACAACACCTGTGGGTATAAGGGCCGCCCCCAGCTCTTGCACTGCTCCTGTTGGAGTATGAAGTTCCCTTAAGAGAAGGCAAAAAGTGAAGAAAAAGGTCTAGCGTGAAGTAGTGCAAAGGGCTGCCAGCAGCCAGGCTGCAAAGTAGAAGAGGAGTAAGTGAGAAGCCTGTCTCTGCCTACGGCCACACCACCCTGAACACGCCCGATCTCGGAAGCTAAGCAGGGTCGGGCCTGGTTAGTACTTGGATGGGAGACCGCCTGGGAATACCAGGTGCTGTAGGCTTTTGCTTTTCCTCACTTCCACCAGCAGGGGTCACTCTCCTCTATGCCATTTTTACATTCACTTTTTACACTGCACACTTGCTTCTTTTACATTCGCTTTCTCTCTTGCACTCTTTAGGCCTTGCAAAATCCTAGTATTCTCAGTCTTACCGCTATCACTCTTAGCAGCCGCAGCGGGCGTGGTGGCCACCAGCGTTGTGGCTTTTTACTTTTAATAATAGCAGGCTTCATTTCCATAGTATCTGGGCCTCCCGCCGGGCTGGAAGCCATAGCTAGTAACCTGCAGACCAATTTACAGGGCAACACAGGCTGAACATCTTTGCAGACAACGTGCCCTAAGAAAAGAGAAGCTGACTGAAAAGCAGCTTCGCTTCCAGGCACGGGCAACCATCTCAACTTCTTCCTTAGCCGACTCCTGGACAATGGGCTCTGGTCCAGCTTGCTCTTTCTTTCACCCCCGGGATGGTTTCTTAGCCCTGCGCAGACCTTGCGCCCAGCCCTTTTGAAAGAGGGCGGCTGCGGCCTGTGACTGGTTGCTGAACAACACCTGTGGGTATAAGGGCCGCCCCCAGCTCTTGCACTGCTCCTGTTGGAGTATGAAGTTCCCTTAAGAGAAGGCAAAAAGTGAAGAAAAAGGTCTAGCGTGAAGTAGTGCAAAGGGCTGCCAGCAGCCAGGCTGCAAAGTAGAAGAGGAGTAAGTGAGAAGCCTGTCTCTGCCTACGGCCACACCACCCTGAACACGCCCGATCTCGTCTGATCTCGGAAGCTAAGCAGGGTCGGGCCTGGTTAGTACTTGGATGGGAGACCGCCTGGGAATACCAGGTGCTGTAGGCTTTTGCTTTTCCTCACTTCCACCAGCAGGGGTCACTCTCCTCTATGCCATTTTTACATTCACTTTTTACACTGCACACTTGCTTCTTTTACATTCGCTTTCTCTCTTGCACTCTTTAGGCCTTGCAAAATCCTAGTATTCTCAGTCTTACCGCTATCACTCTTAGCAGCCGCAGCGGGCGTGGTGGCCACCAGCGTTGTGGCTTTTTACTTTTAATAATAGCAGGCTTCATTTCCATAGTATCTGGGCCTCCCGCCGGGCTGGAAGCCATAGCTAGTAACCTGCAGACCAATTTACAGGGCAACACAGGCTGAACATCTTTGCAGACAACGTGCCCTAAGAAAAGAGAAGCTGACTGAAAAGCAGCTTCGCTTCCAGGCACGGGCAACCATCTCAACTTCTTCCTTAGCCGACTCCTGGACAATGGGCTCTGGTCCAGCTTGCTCTTTCTTTCACCCCCGGGATGGTTTCTTAGCCCTGCGCAGACCTTGCGCCCAGCCCTTTTGAAAGAGGGCGGCTGCGGCCTGTGACTGGTTGCTGAACAACACCTGTGGGTATAAGGGCCGCCCCCAGCTCTTGCACTGCTCCTGTTGGAGTATGAAGTTCCCTTAAGAGAAGGCAAAAAGTGAAGAAAAAGGTCTAGCGTGAAGTAGTGCAAAGGGCTGCCAGCAGCCAGGCTGCAAAGTAGAAGAGGAGTAAGTGAGAAGCCTGTCTCTGCCTACGGCCACACCACCCTGAACACGCCCGATCTCGGAAGCTAAGCAGGGTCGGGCCTGGTTAGTACTTGGATGGGAGACCGCCTGGGAATACCAGGTGCTGTAGGCTTTTGCTTTTCCTCACTTCCACCAGCAGGGGTCACTCTCCTCTATGCCATTTTTACATTCACTTTTTACACTGCACACTTGCTTCTTTTACATTCGCTTTCTCTCTTGCACTCTTTAGGCCTTGCAAAATCCTAGTATTCTCAGTCTTACCGCTATCACTCTTAGCAGCCGCAGCGGGCGTGGTGGCCACCAGCGTTGTGGCTTTTTACTTTTAATAATAGCAGGCTTCATTTCCATAGTATCTGGGCCTCCCGCCAGGCTGGAAGCCATAGCTAGTAACCTGCAGACCAATTTACAGGGCAACACAGGCTGAACATCTTTGCAGACAACGTGCCCTAAGAAAAGAGAAGCTGACTGAAAAGCAGCTTCGCTTCCAGGCACGGGCAACCATCTCAACTTCTTCCTTAGCCGACTACTGGACAATGGGCTCTGGTCCAGCTTGCTCTTTCTTTCACCCCCGGGATGGTTTCTTAGCCCTGCGCAGACCTTGCGCCCAGCCCTTTTGAAAGAGGGCGGCTGCGGCCTGTGACTGGTTGCTGAACAACACCTGTGGGTATAAGGGCCGCCCCCCAGCTCTTGCACTGCTCCTGTTGGAGTATGAAGTTCCCTTAAGAGAAGGCAAAAAGTGAAGAAGAAGGTCTAGCGTGAAGTAGTGCAAAGAGCTGCCAGCAGCCAGGCTGCAAAGTAGAAGAGGAGTAAGTGAGAAGCCTGTCTCTGCCTACGGCCACACCACCCTGAACACGCCCGATCTCGTCTGATCTCGGAAGCTAAGCAGGGTCGGGCCTGGTTAGTACTTGGATGGGAGACCGCCTGGGAATACCAGGTGCTGTAGGCTTTTGCTTTTCCTCACTTCCACCAGCAGGGGTCACTCTCCTCTATGCCATTTTTACATTCACTTTTTACACTGCACACTTGCTTCTTTTACATTCGCTTTCTCTCTTGCACTCTTTAGGCCTTGCAAAATCCTAGTATTCTCAGTCTTACCGCTATCACTCTTAGCAGCCGCAGCGGGCGTGGTGGCCACCAGCGTTGTGGCTTTTTACTTTTAATAATAGCAGGCTTCATTTCCATAGTATCTGGGCCTCCCGCCGGGCTGGAAGCCATAGCTAGTAACCTGCAGACCAATTTACAGGGCAACACAGGCTGAACATCTTTGCAGACAAAGTGCCCTAAGAAAAGAGAAGCTGACTGAAAAGCAGCTTCGCTTCCAGGCACGGGCAACCATCTCAACTTCTTCCTTAGCCGACTACTGGACAATGGGCTCTGGTCCAGCTTGCTCTTTCTTTCACCCCCGGGATGGTTTCTTAGCCCTGCGCAGACCTTGCGCCCAGCCCTTTTGAAAGAGGGCGGCTGCGGCCTGTGACTGGTTGCTGAACAACACCTGTGGGTATAAGGGCCGCCCCCAGCTCTTGCACTGCTCCTGTTGGAGTATGAAGTTCCCTTAAGAGAAGGCAAAAAGTGAAGAAAAAGGTCTAGCGTGAAGTAGTGCAAAGAGCTGCCAGCAGCCAGGCTGCAAAGTAGAAGAGGAGTAAGTGAGAAGTTTGTCTCCGCCTACGGCCACACCACCCTGAACACGCCTGATCTCGTCTGATCTCGGAAGCTAAGCAGGGTCGGGCCTGGTTAGTACTTGGATGGGAGACCGCCTGGGAATACCAGGTGCTGTAGGCTTTTGCTTTTCCTCACTTCCACCAGCAGGGGTCACTCTCCTCTATGCCATTTTTACATTCACTTTTTACACTGCACACTTGCTTCTTTTACATTCGCTTTCTCTCTTGCACTCTTTAGGCCTTGCAAAATCCTAGTATTCTCAGTCTTACCGCTATCACTCTTAGCAGCCGCAGCGGGCGTGGTGGCCACCAGCGTTGTGGCTTTTTACTTTTAATAATAGCAGGCTTCATTTCCATAGTATCTGGGCCTCCCGCCGGGCTGGAAGCCATAGCTAGTAACCTGCAGACCAATTTACAGGGCAACACAGGCTGAACATCTTTGCAGACAAAGTGCCCTAAGAAAAGAGAAGCTGACTGAAAAGCAGCTTCGCTTCCAGGCACGGGCAACCATCTCAACTTCTTCCTCAGCCGACTCCTGGACAATGGGCTCTGGTCCAGCTTGCTCTTTCTTTCACCCCCGGGATGGTTTCTTAGCCCTGCGCAGACCTTGCGCCCAGCCCTTTTGAAAGAGGGCGGCTGCGGCCTGTGACTGGTTGCTGAACAACACCTGTGGGTATAAGGGCCGCCCCCAGCTCTTGCACTGCTCCTGTTGGAGTATGAAGTTCCCTTAAGAGAAGGTAAAAAGTGAAGAAAAAGGTCTATCGTGAAGTAGTGCAAAGAGCTGCCAGCAGCCAGGCTGCAAAGTAGAAGAGGAGTAAGTGAGAAGCCTGTCTCTGCCTACGGCCACACCACCCTGAACACGCCCGATCTCGTCTGATCTCGGAAGCTAAGCAGGGTCGGGCCTGGTTAGTACTTGGATGGGAGACCGCCTGGGAATACCAGGTGCTGTAGGCTTTTGCTTTTCCTCACTTCCACCAGCAGGGGTCACTCTCCTCTATGCCATTTTTACATTCACTTTTTACACTGCACACTTGCTTCTTTTACATTCGCTTTCTCTCTTGCACTCTTTAGGCCTTGCAAAATCCTAGTATTCTCAGTCTTACCGCTATCACTCTTAGCAGCCGCAGCGGGCGTGGTGGCCACCAGCGTTGTGGCTTTTTACTTTTAATAATAGCAGGCTTCATTTCCATAGTATCTGGGCCTCCCGCCGGGCTGGAAGCCATAGCTAGTAACCTGCAGACCAATTTACAGGGCAACACAGGCTGAACATCTTTGCAGACAACGCGCCCTAAGAAAAGAGAAGCTGACTGAAAAGCAGCTTCGCTTCCAGGCACGGGCAACCATCTCAACTTCTTCCTTAGCCGACTCCTGGACAATGGGCTCTGGTCCAGCTTGCTCTTTCTTTCACCCCCGGGATGGTTTCTTAGCCCTGCGCAGACCTTGCGCCCAGCCCTTTTGAAAGAGGGCGGCTGCGGCCTGTGACTGGTTGCTGAACAACACCTGTGGGTATAAGGGCCGCCCCCAGCTCTTGCACTGCTCCTGTTGGAGTATGAAGTTCCCTTAAGAGAAGGCAAAAAGTGAAGAAAAAGGTCTAGCGTGAAGTAGTGCAAAGAGCTGCCAGCAGCCAGGCTGCAAAGTAGAAGAGGAGTAAGTGAGAAGTTTGTCTCCGCCTACGGCCACACCACCCTGAACACGCCCGATCTCGTCTGATCTCGGAAGCTAAGCAGGGTCGGGCCTGGTTAGTACTTGGATGGGAGACCGCCTGGGAATACCAGGTGCTGTAGGCTTTTGCTTTTCCTCACTTCCACCAGCAGGGGTCACTCTCCTCTATGCCATTTTTACATTCACTTTTTACACTGCACACTTGCTTCTTTTACATTCGCTTTCTCTCTTGCACTCTTTAGGCCTTGCAAAATCCTAGTATTCTCAGTCTTACCGCTATCACTCTTAGCAGCCGCAGCGGGCGTGGTGGCCACCGGCGTTGTGGCTTTTTTCTTTTAATAATAGCAGGCTTCATTTCCATAGTATCTGGGCCTCCCGCCGGGCTGGAAGCCATAGCTAGTAACCTGCAGACCAATTTACAGGGCAACACAGGCTGAACATCTTTGCAGACAACGCGCCCTAAGAAAAGAGAAGCTGACTGAAAAGCAGCTTCGCTTCCAGGCACGGGCAACCATCTCAACTTCTTCCTTAGCCGACTACTGGACAATGGGCTCTGGTCCAGCTTGCTCTTTCTTTCACCCCCGGGATGGTTTCTTAGCCCTGCGCAGACCTTGCGCCCAGCCCTTTTGAAAGAGGGCGGCTGCGGCCTGTGACTGGTTGCTGAACAACACCTGTGGGTATAAGGGCCGCCCCCAGCTCTTGCACTGCTCCTGTTGGAGTATGAAGTTCCCTTAAGAGAAGGCAAAAAGTGAAGAAAAAGGTCTAGCATGAAGTAGTGCAAAGGGCTGCTAGCAGCCAGGCTGCAAAGTAGAAGAGGAGTAAGTGAGAAGCCTGTCTCTGCCTACGGCCACACCACCCTGAACACGCCCGATCTCGTCTGATCTCGGAAGCTAAGCAGGGTCGGGCCTGGTTAGTACGTGCATGGGAGACCGCCTGGGAATACCAGGTGCTGTAGGCTTTTGCTTTTCCTCACTTCCACCAGCAGGGGTCACTCTCCTCTATGCCATTTTTACATTCACTTTTTACACTGCACACTTGCTTCTTTTACATTCGCTTTCTCTCTTGCACTCTTTAGGCCTTGCAAAATCCTAGTATTCTCAGTCTTACCGCTATCACTCTTAGCAGCCGCAGCGGGCGTGGTGGCCACCAGCGTTGTGGCTTTTTACTTTTAATAATAGCAGGCTTCATTTCCATAGTATCTGGGCCTCCCGCCGGGCTGGAAGCCATAGCTAGTAACCTGCAGACCAATTTACAGGGCAACACAGGCTGAACATCTTTGCAGACAACGTGCCCTAAGAAAAGAGAAGCTGACTGAAAAGCAGCTTCGCTTCCAGGCACGGGCAACCATCTCAACTTTTTCCTTAGCCGACTCCTGGACAATGGGCTCTGGTCCAGCTTGCTCTTTCTTTCACCCCCGGGATGGTTTCTTAGCCCTGCGCAGACCTTGCGCCCAGCCCTTTTGAAAGAGGGCGGCTGCGGCCTGTGACTGGTTGCTGAACAACACCTGTGGGTATAAGGGCCGCCCCCAGCTCTTGCACTGCTCCTGTTGGAGTATGAAGTTCCCTTAAGAGAAGGCAAAAAGTGAAGAAAAAGGTCTAGCGTGAAGTAGTGCAAAGGGCTGCCAGCAGCCAGGCTGCAAAGTAGAAGAGGAGTAAGTGAGAAGCCTGTCTCTGCCTACGGCCACACCACCCTGAACACGCCCGATCTCGTCTGATCTTGGAAGCTAAGCAGGGTCGGGCCTGGTTAGTACTTGGATGGGAGACCGCCTGGGAATACCAGGTGCTGTAGGCTTTTGCTTTTCCTCACTTCCACCAGCAGGGGTCACTCTCCTCTATGCCATTTTTACATTCACTTTTTACACTGCACACTTGCTTCTTTTACATTCGCTTTCTCTCTTGCACTCTTTAGGCCTTGCAAAATCCTAGTATTCTCAGTCTTACCGCTATCACTCTTAGCAGCCGCAGCGGGCGTGGTGGCCACCAGCGTTGTGGCTTTTTTCTTTTAATAATAGCAGGCTTCATTTCCATAGTATCTGGGCCTCCCGCCGGGCTGGAAGCCATAGCTAGTAACCTGCAGACCAATTTACAGGGCAACACAGGCTGAACATCTTTGCAGACAACGCGCCCTAAGAAAAGAGAAGCTGACTGAAAAGCAGCTTCGCTTCCAGGCACGGGCAACCATCTCAACTTCTTCCTTAGCCGACTACTGGACAATGGGCTCTGGTCCAGCTTGCTCTTTCTTTCACCCCCGGGATGGTTTCTTAGCCCTGCGCAGACCTTGCGCCCAGCCCTTTTGAAAGAGGGCGGCTGCGGCCTGTGACTGGTTGCTGAACAACACCTGTGGGTATAAGGGCCGCCCCCCAGCTCTTGCACTGCTCCTGTTGGAGTATGAAGTTCCCTTAAGAGAAGGCAAAAAGTGAAGAAGAAGGTCTAGCGTGAAGTAGTGCAAAGAGCTGCCAGCAGCCAGGCTGCAAAGTAGAAGAGGAGTAAGTGAGAAGCCTGTCTCTGCCTACGGCCACACCACCCTGAACACGCCCGATCTCGTCTGATCTCGGAAGCTAAGCAGGGTCGGGCCTGGTTAGTACTTGGATGGGAGACCGCCTGGGAATACCAGGTGCTGTAGGCTTTTGCTTTTCCTCACTTCCACCAGCAGGGGTCACTCTCCTCTATGCCATTTTTACATTCACTTTTTACACTGCACACTTGCTTCTTTTACATTCGCTTTCTCTCTTGCACTCTTTAGGCCTTGCAAAATCCTAGTATTCTCAGTCTTACCGCTATCACTCTTAGCAGCCGCAGCGGGCGTGGTGGCCACCAGCGTTGTGGCTTTTTACTTTTAATAATAGCAGGCTTCATTTCCATAGTATCTGGGCCTCCCGCCGGGCTGGAAGCCATAGCTAGTAACCTGCAGACCAATTTACAGGGCAACACAGGCTGAACATCTTTGCAGACAACGTGCCCTAAGAAAAGAGAAGCTGACTGAAAAGCAGCTTCGCTTCCAGGCACGGGCAACCATCTCAACTTCTTCCTTAGCCGACTCCTGGACAATGGGCTCTGGTCCAGCTTGCTCTTTCTTTCACCCCCGGGATGGTTTCTTAGCCCTGCGCAGACCTTGCGCCCAGCCCTTTTGAAAGAGGGCGGCTGCGGCCTGTGACTGGTTGCTGAACAACACCTGTGGGTATAAGGGCCGCCCCCAGCTCTTGCACTGCTCCTGTTGGAGTATGAAGTTCCCTTAAGAGAAGGCAAAAAGTGAAGAAAAAGGTCTAGCGTGAAGTAGTGCAAAGGGCTGCCAGCAGCCAGGCTGCAAAGTAGAAGAGGAGTAAGTGAGAAGCCTGTCTCTGCCTACGGCCACACCACCCTGAACACGCCTGATCTCGTCTGATCTCGGAAGCTAAGCAGGGTCGGGCCTGGTTAGTACGTGGATGGGAGACCGCCTGGGAATACCAGGTGCTGTAGGCTTTTGCTTTTCCTCACTTCCACCAGCAGGGGTCACTCTCCTCTATGCCATTTTTACATTCACTTTTTACACTGCACACTTGCTTCTTTTACATTCGCTTTCTCTCTTGCACTCTTTAGGCCTTGCAAAATCCTAGTATTCTCAGTCTTACCGCTATCACTCTTAGCAGCCGCAGCGGGCGTGGTGGCCACCAGCGTTGTGGCTTTTTACTTTTAATAATAGCAGGCTTCATTTCCATAGTATCTGGGCCTCCCGCCGGGCTGGAAGCCATAGCTAGTAACCTGCAGACCAATTTACAGGGCAACACAGGCTGAACGTCTTTGCAGACAACGTGCCCTAAGAAAAGAGAAGCTGACTGAAAAGCAGCTTCGCTTCCAGGCACGGGCAACCATCTCAACTTCTTCCTTAGCCGACTCCTGGACAATGGGCTCTGGTCCAGCTTGCTCTTTCTTTCACCCCCGGGATGGTTTCTTAGCCCTGCGCAGACCTTGCGCCCAGCCCTTTTGAAAGAGGGCGGCTGCGGCCTGTGACTAGTTGCTGAACAACACCTGTGGGTATAAGGGCCGCCCCCCAGCTCTTGCACTGCTCCTGTTGGAGTATGAAGTTCCCTTAAGAGAAGGCAAAAAGTGAAGAAGAAGGTCTAGCGTGAAGTAGTGCAATGAGCTGCCAGCAGCCAGGCTGCAAAGTAGAAGAGGAGTAAGTGAGAAGCCTGTCTCTGCCTACGGCCACACCACCCTGAACACGCCCGATCTTGTCTGATCTCGGAAGCTAAGCAGGGTCGGGCCTGGTTAGTACTTGGATGGGAGACCGCCTGGGAATACCAGGTGCTGTAGGCTTTTGCTTTTCCTCACTTCCACCAGCAGGGGTCACTCTCCTCTATGCCATTTTTACATTCACTTTTTACACTGCACACTTGCTTCTTTTACATTCGCTTTCTCTCTTGCACTCTTTAGGCCTTGCAAAATCCTAGTATTCTCAGTCTTACCGCTATCACTCTTAGCAGCCGCAGCGGGCGTGGTGGTCACCAGCGTTGTGGCTTTTTACTTTTAATAATAGCAGGCTTCATTTCCATAGTATCTGGGCCTCCCGCCGGGCTGGAAGCCATAGCTAGTAACCTGCAGACCAATTTACAGGGCAACACAGGCTGAACATCTTTGCAGACAACGTGCCCTAAGAAAAGAGAAGCTGACTGAAAAGCAGCTTCGCTTCCAGGCACGGGCAACCATCTCAACTTTTTCCTTAGCCGACTCCTGGACAATGGGCTCTGGTCCAGCTTGCTCTTTCTTTCACCCCCGGGATGGTTTCTTAGCCCTGCGCAGACCTTGCGCCCAGCCCTTTTGAAAGAGGGCGGCTGCGGCCTGTGACTGGTTGCTGAACAACACCTGTGGGTATAAGGGCCGCCCCCAGCTCTTGCACTGCTCCTGTTGGAGTATGAAGTTCCCTTAAGAGAAGGCAAAAAGTGAAGAAAAAGGTCTAGCGTGAAGTAGTGCAAAGGGCTGCCAGCAGCCAGGCTGCAAAGTAGAAGAGGAGTAAGTGAGAAGCCTGTCTCTGCCTACGGCCACACCACCCTGAACACGCCCGATCTCATCTGATCTCGGAAGCTAAGCAGGGTCGGGCCTGGTTAGTACTTGGATGGGAGACCGCCTGGGAATACCAGGTGCTGTAGGCTTTTGCTTTTCCTCACTTCCACCAGCAGGGGTCACTCTCCTCTATGCCATTTTTACATTCACTTTTTACACTGCACACTTGCTTCTTTTACATTCGCTTTCTCTCTTGCACTCTTTAGGCCTTGCAAAATCCTAGTATTCTCAGTCTTACCGCTATCACTCTTAGCAGCCGCAGCGGGCGTGGTGGCCACCAGCGTTGTGGCTTTTTACTTTTAATAATAGCAGGCTTCATTTCCATAGTATCTGGGCCTCCCGCCGGGCTGGAAGCCATAGCTAGTAACCTGCAGACCAATTTACAGGGCAACACAGGCTGAACATCTTTGCAGACAACGCGCCCTAAGAAAAGAGAAGCTGACTGAAAAGCAGCTTCGCTTCCAGGCACGGGCAACCATCTCAACTTCTTCCTTAGCCGACTACTGGACAATGGGCTCTGGTCCAGCTTGCTCTTTCTTTCACCCCCGGGATGGTTTCTTAGCCCTGCGCAGACCTTGCGCCCAGCCCTTTTGAAAGAGGGCGGCTGCGGCCTGTGACTGGTTGCTGAACAACACCTGTGGGTATAAGGGCCGCCCCCCAGCTCTTGCACTGCTCCTGTTGGAGTATGAAGTTCCCTTAAGAGAAGGCAAAAAGTGAAGAAGAAGGTCTAGCGTGAAGTAGTGCAAAGAGCTGCCAGCAGCCAGGCTGCAAAGTAGAAGAGGAGTAAGTGAGAAGCCTGTCTCTGCCTACGGCCACACCACCCTGAACACGCCCGATCTCGTCTGATCTCGGAAGCTAAGCAGGGTCGGGCCTGGTTAGTACTTGGATGGGAGACCGCCTGGGAATACCAGGTGCTGTAGGCTTTTGCTTTTCCTCACTTCCACCAGCAGGGGTCACTCTCCTCTATGCCATTTTTACATTCACTTTTTACACTGCACACTTGCTTCTTTTACATTCGCTTTCTCTCTTGCACTCTTTAGGCCTTGCAAAATCCTAGTATTCTCAGTCTTACCGCTATCACTCTTAGCAGCCGCAGCGGGCGTGGTGGCCACCAGCGTTGTGGCTTTTTACTTTTAATAATAGCAGGCTTCATTTCCATAGTATCTGGGCCTCCCGCCGGGCTGGAAGCCATAGCTAGTAACCTGCAGACCAATTTACAGGGCAACACAGGCTGAACATCTTTGCAGACAACGTGCCCTAAGAAAAGAGAAGCTGACTGAAAAGCAGCTTCGCTTCCAGGCACGGGCAACCATCTCAACTTCTTCCTTAGCCGACTCCTGGACAATGGGCTCTGGTCCAGCTTGCTCTTTCTTTCACCCCCGGGATGGTTTCTTAGCCCTGCGCAGACCTTGCGCCCAGCCCTTTTGAAAGAGGGCGGCTGCGGCCTGTGACTGGTTGCTGAACAACACCTGTGGGTATAAGGGCCGCCCCCAGCTCTTGCACTGCTCCTGTTGGAGTATGAAGTTCCCTTAAGAGAAGGCAAAAAGTGAAGAAAAAGGTCTAGCGTGAAGTAGTGCAAAGAGCTGCCAGCAGCCAGGCTGCAAAGTAGAAGAGGAGTAAGTGAGAAGCTTGTCTCTGCCTACGGCCACACCACCCTCAACACGCCCGATCTCGTCTGATCTTGGAAGCTAAGCAGGGTCGGGCCTGGTTAGTACTTGGATGGGAGACCGCCTGGGAATACCAGGTGCTGTAGGCTTTTGCTTTTCCTCACTTCCACCAGCAGGGGTCACTCTCCTCTATGCCATTTTTACATTCACTTTTTACACTGCACACTTGCTTCTTTTACATTCGCTTTCTCTCTTGCACTCTTTAGGCCTTGCAAAATCCTAGTATTCTCAGTCTTACCGCTATCACTCTTAGCAGCCGCAGCGGGCGTGGTGGCCACCAGCGTTGTGGCTTTTTACTTTTAATAATAGCAGGCTTCATTTCCATAGTATCTGGGCCTCCCGCCGGGCTGGAAGCCATAGCTAGTAACCTGCAGACCAATTTACAGGGCAACACAGGCTGAACATCTTTGCAGACAACGTGCCCTAAGAAAAGAGAAGCTGACTGAAAAGCAGCTTCGCTTCCAGGCACGGGCAACCATCTCAACTTCTTCCTTAGCCGACTCCTGGACAATGGGCTCTGGTCCAGCTTGCTCTTTCTTTCACCCCCGGGATGGTTTCTTAGCCCTGCGCAGACCTTGCGCCCAGCCCTTTTGAAAGAGGGCGGCTGCGGCCTGTGACTGGTTGCTGAACAACACCTGTGGGTATAAGGGCCGCCCCCAGCTCTTGCACTGCTCCTGTTGGAGTATGAAGTTCCCTTAAGAGAAGGCAAAAAGTGAAGAAAAAGGTCTAGCGTGAAGTAGTGCAAAGAGCTGCCAGCAGCCAGGCTGCAAAGTAGAAGAGGAGTAAGTGAGAAATTTGTCTCCGCCTACGGCCACACCACCCTGAACACGCCCGATCTCGTCTGATCTCGGAAGCTAAGCAGGGTCGGGCCTGGTTAGTACTTGGATGGGAGACCGCCTGGGAATACCAGGTGCTGTAGGCTTTTGCTTTTCCTCACTTCCACCAGCAGGGGTCACTCTCCTCTATGCCATTTTTACATTCACTTTTTACACTGCACACTTGCTTCTTTTACATTCGCTTTCTCTCTTGCACTCTTTAGGCCTTGCAAAATCCTAGTATTCTCAGTCTTACCGCTATCACTCTTAGCAGCCGCAGCGGGCGTGGTGGCCACCAGCGTTGTGGCTTTTTACTTTTAATAATAGCAGGCTTCATTTCCATAGTATCTGGGCCTCCCGCCGGGCTGGAAGCCATAGCTAGTAACCTGCAGACCAATTTACAGGGCAACACAGGCTGAACATCTTTGCAGACAACGCGCCCTAAGAAAAGAGAAGCTGACTGAAAAGCAGCTTCGCTTCCAGGCACGGGCAACCATCTCAACTTCTTCCTTAGCCGACTACTGGACAATGGGCTCTGGTCCAGCTTGCTCTTTCTTTCACCCCCGGGATGGTTTCTTAGCCCTGCGCAGACCTTGCGCCCAGCCCTTTTGAAAGAGGGCGGCTGCGGCCTGTGACTGGTTGCTGAACAACACCTGTGGGTATAAGGGCCGCCCCCAGCTCTTGCACTGCTCCTGTTGGAGTATGAAGTTCCCTTAAGAGAAGGCAAAAAGTGAAGAAAAAGGTCTAGCGTGAAGTAGTGCAAAGGGCTGCCAGCAGCCAGGCTGCAAAGTAGAAGAGGAGTAAGTGAGAAGCCTGTCTCTGCCTACGGCCACACCACCCTGAACACGCCTGATCTCGGAAGCTAAGCAGGGTTGGGCCTGGTTAGTACTTGGATGGGAGACCGCCTGGGAATACCAGGTGCTGTAGGCTTTTGCTTTTCCTCACTTCCACCAGCAGGGGTCACTCTCCTCTATGCCATTTTTACATTCACTTTTTACACTGCACACTTGCTTCTTTTACATTCGCTTTCTCTCTTGCACTCTTTAGGCCTTGCAAAATCCTAGTATTCTCAGTCTTACCGCTATCACTCTTAGCAGCCGCAGCGGGCGTGGTGGCCACCAGCGTTGTGGCTTTTTACTTTTAATAATAGCAGGCTTCATTTCCATAGTATCTGGGCCTCCCGCCGGGCTGGAAGCCATAGCTAGTAACCTGCAGACCAATTTACAGGGCAACACAGGCTGAACATCTTTGCAGACAACGCGCCCTAAGAAAAGAGAAGCTGACTGAAAAGCAGCTTCGCTTCCAGGCACGGGCAACCATCTCAACTTCTTCCTTAGCCGACTACTGGACAATGGGCTCTGGTCCAGCTTGCTCTTTCTTTCACCCCCGGGATGGTTTCTTAGCCCTGCGCAGACCTTGCGCCCAGCCCTTTTGAAAGAGGGCGGCTGCGGCCTGTGACTGGTTGCTGAACAACACCTGTGGGTATAAGGGCCGCCCCCCAGCTCTTGCACTGCTCCTGTTGGAGTATGAAGTTCCCTTAAGAGAAGGCAAAAAGTGAAGAAGAAGGTCTAGCGTGAAGTAGTGCAAAGAGCTGCCAGCAGCCAGGCTGCAAAGTAGAAGAGGAGTAAGTGAGAAGACTGTCTCAGCCTATGGCCACACCACCCTGAACATGCCTGATCTCGGAAGCTAAGCAGGGTCGGGCCTGGTTAGTACTTGGATGGGAGACCGCCTGGGAATACCAGGTGCTGTAGGCTTTTGCTTTTCCTCACTTCCACCAGCAGGGGTCACTCTCCTCTATGCCATTTTTACATTCACTTTTTACACTGCACACTTGCTTCTTTTACATTCGCTTTCTCTCTTGCACTCTTTAGGCCTTGCAAAATCCTAGTATTCTCAGTCTTACCGCTATCACTCTTAGCAGCCGCAGCGGGCGTGGTGGCCACCAGCGTTGTGGCTTTTTTCTTTTAATAATAGCAGGCTTCATTTCCATAGTATCTGGGCCTCCCGCCGGGCTGGAAGCCATAGCTAGTAACCTGCAGACCAATTTACAGGGCAACACAGGCTGAACATCTTTGCAGACAACGCGCCCTAAGAAAAGAGAAGCTGACTGAAAAGCAGCTTCGCTTCCAGGCACGGGCAACCATCTCAACTTCTTCCTTAGCCGACTACTGGACAATGGGCTCTGGTCCAGCTTGCTCTTTCTTTCACCCCCGGGATGGTTTCTTAGCCCTGCGCAGACCTTGCGCCCAGCCCTTTTGAAAGAGGGCGGCTGCGGCCTGTGACTGGTTGCTGAACAACACCTGTGGGTATAAGGGCCGCCCCCCAGCTCTTGCACTGCTCCTGTTGGAGTATGAAGTTCCCTTAAGAGAAGGCAAAAAGTGAAGAAGAAGGTCTAGCGTGAAGTAGTGCAAAGAGCTGCCAGCAGCCAGGCTGCAAAGTAGAAGAGGAGTAAGTGAGAAGCCTGTCTCTGCCTACGGCCACACCACCCTGAACACGCCCGATCTCGTCTGATCTCGGAAGCTAAGCAGGGTCGGGCCTGGTTAGTACTTGGATGGGAGACCGCCTGGCAATACCAGGTGCTGTAGGCTTTTGCTTTTCCTCACTTCCACCAGCAGGGGTCACTCTCCTCTATGCCATTTTTACATTCACTTTTTACACTGCACACTTGCTTCTTTTACATTCGCTTTCTCTCTTGCACTCTTTAGGCCTTGCAAAATCCTAGTATTCTCAGTCTTACCGCTATCACTCTTAGCAGCCGCAGCGGGCGTGGTGGCCACCAGCGTTGTGGCTTTTTACTTTTAATAATAGCAGGCTTCATTTCCATAGTATCTGGGCCTCCCGCCGGGCTGGAAGCCATAGCTAGTAACCTGCAGACCAATTTACAGGGCAACACAGGCTGAACATCTTTGCAGACAACGTGCCCTAAGAAAAGAGAAGCTGACTGAAAAGCAGCTTCGCTTCCAGGCACGGGCAACCATCTCAACTTCTTCCTTAGCCGACTCCTGGACAATGGGCTCTGGTCCAGCTTGCTCTTTCTTTCACCCCCGGGATGGTTTCTTAGCCCTGCGCAGACCTTGCGCCCAGCCCTTTTGAAAGAGGGCGGCTGCGGCCTGTGACTGGTTGCTGAACAACACCTGTGGGTATAAGGGCCGCCCCCAGCTCTTGCACTGCTCCTGTTGGAGTATGAAGTTCCCTTAAGAGAAGGCAAAAAGTGAAGAAAAAGGTCTAGCGTGAAGTAGTGCAAAGAGCTGCCAGCAGCCAGGCTGCAAAGTAGAAGAGGAGTAAGTGAGAAGCTTGTCTCTGCCTACGGCCACACCACCCTCAACACGCCCGATCTCGTCTGATCTTGGAAGCTAAGCAGGGTCGGGCCTGGTTAGTACTTGGATGGGAGACCGCCTGGGAATACCAGGTGCTGTAGGCTTTTGCTTTTCCTCACTTCCACCAGCAGGGGTCACTCTCCTCTATGCCATTTTTACATTCACTTTTTACACTGCACACTTGCTTCTTTTACATTCGCTTTCTCTCTTGCACTCTTTAGGCCTTGCAAAATCCTAGTATTCTCAGTCTTACCGCTATCACTCTTAGCAGCCGCAGCGGGCGTGGTGGCCACCAGCGTTGTGGCTTTTTACTTTTAATAATAGCAGGCTTCATTTCCATAGTATCTGGGCCTCCCGCCGGGCTGGAAGCCATAGCTAGTAACCTGCAGACCAATTTACAGGGCAACACAGGCTGAACATCTTTGCAGACAACGTGCCCTAAGAAAAGAGAAGCTGACTGAAAAGCAGCTTCGCTTCCAGGCACGGGCAACCATCTCAACTTCTTCCTTAGCCGACTCCTGGACAATGGGCTCTGGTCCAGCTTGCTCTTTCTTTCACCCCCGGGATGGTTTCTTAGCCCTGCGCAGACCTTGCGCCCAGCCCTTTTGAAAGAGGGCGGCTGCGGCCTGTGACTGGTTGCTGAACAACACCTGTGGGTATAAGGGCCGCCCCCAGCTCTTGCACTGCTCCTGTTGGAGTATGAAGTTCCCTTAAGAGAAGGCAAAAAGTGAAGAAAAAGGTCTAGCGTGAAGTAGTGCAAAGAGCTGCCAGCAGCCAGGCTGCAAAGTAGAAGAGGAGTAAGTGAGAAATTTGTCTCCGCCTACGGCCACACCACCCTGAACACGCCCGATCTCGTCTGATCTCGGAAGCTAAGCAGGGTCGGGCCTGGTTAGTACTTGGATGGGAGACCGCCTGGGAATACCAGGTGCTGTAGGCTTTTGCTTTTCCTCACTTCCACCAGCAGGGGTCACTCTCCTCTATGCCATTTTTACATTCACTTTTTACACTGCACACTTGCTTCTTTTACATTCGCTTTCTCTCTTGCACTCTTTAGGCCTTGCAAAATCCTAGTATTCTCAGTCTTACCGCTATCACTCTTAGCAGCCGCAGCGGGCGTGGTGGCCACCAGCGTTGTGGCTTTTTACTTTTAATAATAGCAGGCTTCATTTCCATAGTATCTGGGCCTCCCGCCGGGCTGGAAGCCATAGCTAGTAACCTGCAGACCAATTTACAGGGCAACACAGGCTGAACATCTTTGCAGACAACGCGCCCTAAGAAAAGAGAAGCTGACTGAAAAGCAGCTTCGCTTCCAGGCACGGGCAACCATCTCAACTTCTTCCTTAGCCGACTACTGGACAATGGGCTCTGGTCCAGCTTGCTCTTTCTTTCACCCCCGGGATGGTTTCTTAGCCCTGCGCAGACCTTGCGCCCAGCCCTTTTGAAAGAGGGCGGCTGCGGCCTGTGACTGGTTGCTGAACAACACCTGTGGGTATAAGGGCCGCCCCCAGCTCTTGCACTGCTCCTGTTGGAGTATGAAGTTCCCTTAAGAGAAGGCAAAAAGTGAAGAAAAAGGTCTAGCGTGAAGTAGTGCAAAGGGCTGCCAGCAGCCAGGCTGCAAAGTAGAAGAGGAGTAAGTGAGAAGCCTGTCTCTGCCTACGGCCACACCACCCTGAACACGCCTGATCTCGGAAGCTAAGCAGGGTTGGGCCTGGTTAGTACTTGGATGGGAGACCGCCTGGGAATACCAGGTGCTGTAGGCTTTTGCTTTTCCTCACTTCCACCAGCAGGGGTCACTCTCCTCTATGCCATTTTTACATTCACTTTTTACACTGCACACTTGCTTCTTTTACATTCGCTTTCTCTCTTGCACTCTTTAGGCCTTGCAAAATCCTAGTATTCTCAGTCTTACCGCTATCACTCTTAGCAGCCGCAGCGGGCGTGGTGGCCACCAGCGTTGTGGCTTTTTACTTTTAATAATAGCAGGCTTCATTTCCATAGTATCTGGGCCTCCCGCCGGGCTGGAAGCCATAGCTAGTAACCTGCAGACCAATTTACAGGGCAACACAGGCTGAACATCTTTGCAGACAACGCGCCCTAAGAAAAGAGAAGCTGACTGAAAAGCAGCTTCGCTTCCAGGCACGGGCAACCATCTCAACTTCTTCCTTAGCCGACTACTGGACAATGGGCTCTGGTCCAGCTTGCTCTTTCTTTCACCCCCGGGATGGTTTCTTAGCCCTGCGCAGACCTTGCGCCCAGCCCTTTTGAAAGAGGGCGGCTGCGGCCTGTGACTGGTTGCTGAACAACACCTGTGGGTATAAGGGCCGCCCCCCAGCTCTTGCACTGCTCCTGTTGGAGTATGAAGTTCCCTTAAGAGAAGGCAAAAAGTGAAGAAGAAGGTCTAGCGTGAAGTAGTGCAAAGAGCTGCCAGCAGCCAGGCTGCAAAGTAGAAGAGGAGTAAGTGAGAAGACTGTCTCAGCCTATGGCCACACCACCCTGAACATGCCTGATCTCGGAAGCTAAGCAGGGTCGGGCCTAGTTAGTACTTGGATGGGAGACCGCCTGGGAATACCAGGTGCTGTAGGCTTTTGCTTTTCCTCACTTCCACCAGCAGGGGTCACTCTCCTCTATGCCATTTTTACATTCACTTTTTACACTGCACACTTGCTTCTTTTACATTCGCTTTCTCTCTTGCACTCTTTAGGCCTTGCAAAATCCTAGTATTCTCAGTCTTACCGCTATCACTCTTAGCAGCCGCAGCGGGCGTGGTGGCCACCAGCGTTGTGGCTTTTTTCTTTTAATAATAGCAGGCTTCATTTCCATAGTATCTGGGCCTCCCGCCGGGCTGGAAGCCATAGCTAGTAACCTGCAGACCAATTTACAGGGCAACACAGGCTGAACATCTTTGCAGACAACGCGCCCTAAGAAAAGAGAAGCTGACTGAAAAGCAGCTTCGCTTCCAGGCACGGGCAACCATCTCAACTTCTTCCTTAGCCGACTACTGGACAATGGGCTCTGGTCCAGCTTGCTCTTTCTTTCACCCCCGGGATGGTTTCTTAGCCCTGCGCAGACCTTGCGCCCAGCCCTTTTGAAAGAGGGCGGCTGCGGCCTGTGACTGGTTGCTGAACAACACCTGTGGGTATAAGGGCCGCCCCCAGCTCTTGCACTGCTCCTGTTGGAGTATGAAGTTCCCTTAAGAGAAGGCAAAAAGTGAAGAAAAAGGTCTAGCGTGAAGTAGTGCAAAGGGCTGCCAGCAGCCAGGCTGCAAAGTAGAAGAGGAGTAAGTGAGAAGCCTGTCTCTGCCTACGGCCACACCACCCTGAACACGCCCGATCTCGTCTGATCTCGGAAGCTAAGCAGGGTCGGGCCTGGTTAGTACTTGGATGGGAGACCGCCTGGGAATACCAGGTGCTGTAGGCTTTTGCTTTTCCTCACTTCCACCAGCAGGGGTCACTCTCCTCTATGCCATTTTTACATTCACTTTTTACACTGCACACTTGCTTCTTTTACATTCGCTTTCTCTCTTGCACTCTTTAGGCCTTGCAAAATCCTAGTATTCTCAGTCTTACCGCTATCACTCTTAGCAGCCGCAGCGGGCGTGGTGGCCACCAGCGTTGTGGCTTTTTACTTTTAATAATAGCAGGCTTCATTTCCATAGTATCTGGGCCTCCCGCCGGGCTGGAAGCCATAGCTAGTAACCTGCAGACCAATTTACAGGGCAACACAGGCTGAACATCTTTGCAGACAACGTGCCCTAAGAAAAGAGAAGCTGACTGAAAAGCAGCTTCGCTTCCAGGCACGGGCAACCATCTCAACTTTTTCCTTAGCCGACTCCTGGACAATGGGCTCTGGTCCAGCTTGCTCTTTCTTTCACCCCCGGGATGGTTTCTTAGCCCTGCGCAGACCTTGCGCCCAGCCCTTTTGAAAGAGGGCGGCTGCGGCCTGTGACTGGTTGCTGAACAACACCTGTGGGTATAAGGGCCGCCCCCAGCTCTTGCACTGCTCCTGTTGGAGTATGAAGTTCCCTTAAGAGAAGGCAAAAAGTGAAGAAAAAGGTCTAGCGTGAAGTAGTGCAAAGGGCTGCCAGCAGCCAGGCTGCAAAGTAGAAGAGGAGTAAGTGAGAAGCCTGTCTCTGCCTACGGCCACACCACCCTGAACACGCCCGATCTCGTCTGATCTTGGAAGCTAAGCAGGGTCGGGCCTGGTTAGTACTTGGATGGGAGACCGCCTGTGAATACCAGGTGCTGTAGGCTTTTGCTTTTCCTCACTTCCACCAGCAGGGGTCACTCTCCTCTATGCCATTTTTACATTCACTTTTTACACTGCACACTTGCTTCTTTTACATTCGCTTTCTCTCTTGCACTCTTTAGGCCTTGCAAAATCCTAGTATTCTCAGTCTTACCGCTATCACTCTTAGCAGCCGCAGCGGGCGTGGTGGCCACCAGCGTTGTGGCTTTTTTCTTTTAATAATAGCAGGCTTCATTTCCATAGTATCTGGGCCTCCCGCCGGGCTGGAAGCCATAGCTAGTAACCTGCAGACCAATTTACAGGGCAACACAGGCTGAACATCTTTGCAGACAACGCGCCCTAAGAAAAGAGAAGCTGACTGAAAAGCAGCTTTGCTTCCAGGCACGGGCAACCATCTCAACTTCTTCCTTAGCCGACTACTGGACAATGGGCTCTGGTCCAGCTTGCTCTTTCTTTCACCCCCGGGATGGTTTCTTAGCCCTGCGCAGACCTTGCGCCCAGCCCTTTTGAAAGAGGGCGGCTGCGGCCTGTGACTGGTTGCTGAACAACACCTGTGGGTATAAGGGCCGCCCCCCAGCTCTTGCACTGCTCCTGTTGGAGTATGAAGTTCCCTTAAGAGAAGGCAAAAAGTGAAGAAGAAGGTCTAGCGTGAAGTAGTGCAAAGAGCTGCCAGCAGCCAGGCTGCAAAGTAGAAGAGGAGTAAGTGAGAAGCCTGTCTCTGCCTACGGCCACACCACCCTGAACACGCCCGATCTCGTCTGATCTCGGAAGCTAAGCAGGGTCGGGCCTGGTTAGTGCTTGGATGGGAGACCGCCTGGGAATACCAGGTGCTGTAGGCTTTTGCTTTTCCTCACTTCCACCAGCAGGGGTCACTCTCCTCTATGCCATTTTTACATTCACTTTTTACACTGCACACTTGCTTCTTTTACATTCGCTTTCTCTCTTGCACTCTTTAGGCCTTGCAAAATCCTAGTATTCTCAGTCTTACCGCTATCACTCTTAGCAGCCGCAGCGGGCGTGGTGGCCACCAGCGTTGTGGCTTTTTTCTTTTAATAATAGCAGGCTTCATTTCCATAGTATCTGGGCCTCCCGCCGGGCTGGAAGCCATAGCTAGTAACCTGCAGACCAATTTACAGGGCAACACAGGCTGAACATCTTTGCAGACAACGCGCCCTAAGAAAAGAGAAGCTGACTGAAAAGCAGCTTCGCTTCCAGGCACGGGCAACCATCTCAACTTCTTCCTTAGCCGACTACTGGACAATGGGCTCTGGTCCAGCTTGCTCTTTCTTTCACCCCCGGGATGGTTTCTTAGCCCTGCGCAGACCTTGCGCCCAGCCCTTTTGAAAGAGGGCGGCTGCGGCCTGTGACTGGTTGCTGAACAACACCTGTGGGTATAAGGGCCGCCCCCCAGCTCTTGCACTGCTCCTGTTGGAGTATGAAGTTCCCTTAAGAGAAGGCAAAAAGTGAAGAAGAAGGTCTAGCGTGAAGTAGTGCAAAGAGCTGCCAGCAGCCAGGCTGCAAAGTAGAAGAGGAGTAAGTGAGAAATTTGTCTCCGCCTACGGCCACACCACCCTGAACACGCCCGATCTCGTCTGATCTCGGAAGCTAAGCAGGGTCGGGCCTGGTTAGTACTTGGATGGGAGACCGCCTGGGAATACCAGGTGCTGTAGGCTTTTGCTTTTCCTCACTTCCACCAGCAGGGGTCACTCTCCTCTATGCCATTTTTACATTCACTTTTTACACTGCACACTTGCTTCTTTTACATTCGCTTTCTCTCTTGCACTCTTTAGGCCTTGCAAAATCCTAGTATTCTCAGTCTTACCGCTATCACTCTTAGCAGCCGCAGCGGGCGTGGTGGCCACCGGCGTTGTGGCTTTTTTCTTTTAATAATAGCAGGCTTCATTTCCATAGTATCTGGGCCTCCCGCCGGGCTGGAAGCCATAGCTAGTAACCTGCAGACCAATTTACAGGGCAACACAGGCTGAACATCTTTGCAGACAACGTGCCCTAAGAAAAGAGAAGCTGACTGAAAAGCAGCTTTGCTTCCAGGCACGGGCAACCATCTCAACTTCTTCCTTAGCCGACTCCTGGACAATGGGCTCTGGTCCAGCTTGCTCTTTCTTTCACCCCCGGGATGGTTTCTTAGCCCTGTGCAGACCTTGCGCCCAGCCCTTTTGAAAGAGGGCGGCTGCGGCCTGTGACTGGTTGCTGAACAACACCTGTGGGTATAAGGGCCGCCCCCAGCTCTTGCACTGCTCCTGTTGGAGTATGAAGTTCCCTTAAGAGAAGGCAAAAAGTGAAGAAAAAGGTCTAGCGTGAAGTAGTGCAAAGGGCTGCCAGCAGCCAGGCTGCAAAGTAGAAGAGGAGTAAGTGAGAAGCCTGTCTCTGCCTACGGCCACACCACCCTGAACACGCCCGATCTCGTCTGATCTCGGAAGCTAAGCAGGGTCGGGCCTGGTTAGTACTTGGATGGGAGACCGCCTGGGAATACCAGGTGCTGTAGGCTTTTGCTTTTCCTCACTTCCACCAGCAGGGGTCACTCTCCTCTATGCCATTTTTACATTCACTTTTTACACTGCACACTTGCTTCTTTTACATTCGCTTTCTCTCTTGCACTCTTTAGGCCTTGCAAAATCCTAGTATTCTCAGTCTTACCGCTATCACTCTTAGCAGCCGCAGCGGGCGTGGTGGCCACCAGCGTTGTGGCTTTTTACTTTTAATAATAGCAGGCTTCATTTCCATAGTATCTGGGCCTCCCGCCGGGCTGGAAGCCATAGCTAGTAACCTGCAGACCAATTTACAGGGCAACACAGGCTGAACATCTTTGCAGACAACGTGCCCTAAGAAAAGAGAAGCTGACTGAAAAGCAGCTTCGCTTCCAGGCACGGGCAACCATCTCAACTTCTTCCTTAGCCGACTCCTGGACAATGGGCTCTGGTCCAGCTTGCTCTTTCTTTCACCCCCGGGATGGTTTCTTAGCCCTGCGCAGACCTTGCGCCCAGCCCTTTTGAAAGAGGGCGGCTGCGGCCTGTGACTAGTTGCTGAACAACACCTGTGGGTATAAGGGCCGCCCCCCAGCTCTTGCACTGCTCCTGTTGGATTATGAAGTTCCCTTAAGAGAAGGCAAAAAGTGAAGAAGAAGGTCTAGCGTGAAGTAGTGCAAAGAGCTGCCAGCAGCCAGGCTGCAAAGTAGAAGAGGAGTAAGTGAGAAGCCTGTCTCTGCCTACGGCCACACCACCCTGAACACGCCCGATCTCGTCTGATCTCGGAAGCTAAGCAGGGTCGGGCCTGGTTAGTACTTGGATGGGAGACCGCCTGGGAATACCAGGTGCTGTAGGCTTTTGCTTTTCCTCACTTCCACCAGCAGGGGTCACTCTCCTCTATGCCATTTTTACATTCACTTTTTACACTGCACACTTGCTTCTTTTACATTCGCTTTCTCTCTTGCACTCTTTAGGCCTTGCAAAATCCTAGTATTCTCAGTCTTACCGCTATCACTCTTAGCAGCCGCAGCGGGCGTGGTGGCCACCAGCGTTGTGGCTTTTTACTTTTAATAATAGCAGGCTTCATTTCCATAGTATCTGGGCCTCCCGCCGGGCTGGAAGCCATAGCTAGTAACCTGCAGACCAATTTACAGGGCAACACAGGCTGAACATCTTTGCAGACAACGTGCCCTAAGAAAAGAGAAGCTGACTGAAAAGCAGCTTCGCTTCCAGGCACGGGCAACCATCTCAACTTCTTCCTTAGCCGACTCCTGGACAATGGGCTCTGGTCCAGCTTGCTCTTTCTTTCACCCCCGGGATGGTTTCTTAGCCCTGCGCAGACCTTGCGCCCAGCCCTTTTGAAAGAGGGCGGCTGCGGCCTGTGACTAGTTGCTGAACAACACCTGTGGGTATAAGGGCCGCCCCCCAGCTCTTGCACTGCTCCTGTTGGATTATGAAGTTCCCTTAAGAGAAGGCAAAAAGTGAAGAAGAAGGTCTAGCGTGAAGTAGTGCAAAGAGCTGCCAGCAGCCAGGCTGCAAAGTAGAAGAGGAGTAAGTGAGAAGCCTGTCTCTGCCTACGGCCACACCACCCTGAACACGCCCGATCTCGTCTGATCTCGGAAGCTAAGCAGGGTCGGGCCTGGTTAGTACTTGGATGGGAGACCGCCTGGGAATACCAGGTGCTGTAGGCTTTTGCTTTTCCTCACTTCCACCAGCAGGGGTCACTCTCCTCTATGCCATTTTTACATTCACTTTTTACACTGCACACTTGCTTCTTTTACATTCGCTTTCTCTCTTGCACTCTTTAGGCCTTGCAAAATCCTAGTATTCTCAGTCTTACCGCTATCACTCTTAGCAGCCGCAGCGGGCGTGGTGGCCACCAGCGTTGTGGCTTTTTACTTTTAATAATAGCAGGCTTCATTTCCATAGTATCTGGGCCTCCCGCCGGGCTGGAAGCCATAGCTAGTAACCTGCAGACCAATTTACAGGGCAACACAGGCTGAACATCTTTGCAGACAACATGCCCTAAGAAAAGAGAAGCTGACTGAAAAGCAGCTTCGCTTCCAGGCACGGGCAACCATCTCAACTTTTTCCTTAGCCGACTCCTGGACAATGGGCTCTGGTCCAGCTTGCTCTTTCTTTCACCCCCGGGATGGTTTCTTAGCCCTGCGCAGACCTTGCGCCCAGCCCTTTTGAAAGAGGGCGGCTGCGGCCTGTGACTGGTTGCTGAACAACACCTGTGGGTATAAGGGCCGCCCCCAGCTCTTGCACTGCTCCTGTTGGAGTATGAAGTTCCCTTAAGAGAAGGCAAAAAGTGAAGAAAAAGGTCTAGCGTGAAGTAGTGCAAAGAGCTGCCAGCAGCCAGGCTGCAAAGTAGAAGAGGAGTAAGTGAGAAGCTTGTCTCCGCCTACGGCCACACCACCCTGAACACGCCCGATCTCGTCTGATCTCGGAAGCTAAGCAGGGTCGGGCCTGGTTAGTACTTGGATGGGAGACCGCCTGGGAATACCAGGTGCTGTAGGCTTTTGCTTTTCCTCACTTCCACCAGCAGGGGTCACTCTCCTCTATGCCATTTTTACATTCACTTTTTACACTGCACACTTGCTTCTTTTACATTCGCTTTCTCTCTTGCACTCTTTAGGCCTTGCAAAATCCTAGTATTCTCAGTCTTACCGCTATCACTCTTAGCAGCCGCAGCGGGCGTGGTGGCCACCAGCGTTGTGGCTTTTTACTTTTAATAATAGCAGGCTTCATTTCCATAGTATCTGGGCCTCCCGCCGGGCTGGAAGCCATAGCTAGTAACCTGCAGACCAATTTACAGGGCAACACAGGCTGAACATCTTTGCAGACAACGTGCCCTAAGAAAAGAGAAGCTGACTGAAAAGCAGCTTCGCTTCCAGGCACGGGCAACCATCTCAACTTCTTCCTTAGCCGACTCCTGGACAATGGGCTCTGGTCCAGCTTGCTCTTTCTTTCACCCCCGGGATGGTTTCTTAGCCCTGCGCAGACCTTGCGCCCAGCCCTTTTGAAAGAGGGCGGCTGCGGCCTGTGACTGGTTGCTGAACAACACCTGTGGGTATAAGGGCCGCCCCCAGCTCTTGCACTGCTCCTGTTGGAGTATGAAGTTCCCTTAAGAGAAGGCAAAAAGTGAAGAAGAAGGTCTAGCGTGAAGTAGTGCAAAGAGCTGCCAGCAGCCAGGCTGCAAAGTAGAAGAGGAGTAAGTGAGAAGCCTGTCTCTGCCTACGGCCACTCCACCCTGAACACGCCCGATCTCGTCTGATCTCGGAAGCTAAGCAGGGTCGGGCCTGGTTAGTACTTGGATGGGAGACCGCCTGGGAATACCAGGTGCTGTAGGCTTTTGCTTTTCCTCACTTCCACCAGCAGGGGTCACTCTCCTCTATGCCATTTTTACATTCACTTTTTACACTGCACACTTGCTTCTTTTACATTCGCTTTCTCTCTTGCACTCTTTAGGCCTTGCAAAATCCTAGTATTCTCAGTCTTACCGCTATCACTCTTAGCAGCCGCAGCGGGCGTGGTGGCCACCAGCGTTGTGGCTTTTTACTTTTAATAATAGCAGGCTTCATTTCCATAGTATCTGGGCCTCCCGCCGGGCTGGAAGCCATAGCTAGTAACCTGCAGACCAATTTACAGGGCAACACAGGCTGAACATCTTTGCAGACAACGTGCCCTAAGAAAAGAGAAGCTGACTGAAAAGCAGCTTCGCTTCCAGGCACGGGCAACCATCTCAACTTCTTCCTTAGCCGACTCCTGGACAATGGGCTCTGGTCCAGCTTGCTCTTTCTTTCACCCCCGGGATGGTTTCTTAGCCCTGCGCAGACCTTGCGCCCAGCCCTTTTGAAAGAGGGCGGCTGCGGCCTGTGACTGGTTGCTGAACAACACCTGTGGGTATAAGGGCCGCCCCCAGCTCTTGCACTGCTCCTGTTGGAGTATGAAGTTCCCTTAAGAGAAGGCAAAAAGTGAAGAAAAAGGTCTAGCGTGAAGTAGTGCAAAGGGCTGCCAGCAGCCAGGCTGCAAAGTAGAAGAGGAGTAAGTGAGAAGCCTGTCTCTGCCTACGGCCACACCACCCTGAACACGCCCGATCTCGTCTGATCTCGGAAGCTAAGCAGGGTCGGGCCTGGTTAGTACTTGGATGGGAGACCGCCTGGGAATACCAGGTGCTGTAGGCTTTTGCTTTTCCTCACTTCCACCAGCAGGGGTCACTCTCCTCTATGCCATTTTTACATTCACTTTTTACACTGCACACTTGCTTCTTTTACATTCGCTTTCTCTCTTGCACTCTTTAGGCCTTGCAAAATCCTAGTATTCTCAGTCTTACCGCTATCACTCTTAGCAGCCGCAGCGGGCGTGGTGGCCACCAGCGTTGTGGCTTTTTACTTTTAATAATAGCAGGCTTCATTTCCATAGTATCTGGGCCTCCCGCCGGGCTGGAAGCCATAGCTAGTAACCTGCAGACCAATTTACAGGGCAACACAGGCTGAACATCTTTGCAGACAACGCGCCCTAAGAAAAGAGAAGCTGACTGAAAAGCAGCTTCGCTTCCAGGCACGGGCAACCATCTCAACTTCTTCCTTAGCCGACTCCTGGACAATGAGCTCTGGTCCAGCTTGCTCTTTCTTTCACCCCCGGGATGGTTTCTTAGCCCTGCGCAGACCTTGCGCCCAGCCCTTTTGAAAGAGGGCGGCTGCGGCCTGTGACTGGTTGCTGAACAACACCTGTGGGTATAAGGGCCGCCCCCAGCTCTTGCACTGCTCCTGTTGGAGTATGAAGTTCCCTTAAGAGAAGGCAAAAAGTGAAGAAAAAGGTCTAGCGTGAAGTAGTGCAAAGAGCTGCCAGCAGCCAGGCTGCAAAGTAGAAGAGGAGTAAGTGAGAAGTTTGTCTCCGCCTACGGCCACACCACCCTGAACACGCCTGATCTCGTCTGATCTCGGAAGCTAAGCAGGGTCGGGCCTGGTTAGTACTTGGATGGGAGACCGCCTGGGAATACCAGGTGCTGTAGGCTTTTGCTTTTCCTCACTTCCACCAGCAGGGGTCACTCTCCTCTATGCCATTTTTACATTCACTTTTTACACTGCACACTTGCTTCTTTTACATTCGCTTTCTCTCTTGCACTCTTTAGGCCTTGCAAAATCCTAGTATTCTCAGTCTTACCGCTATCACTCTTAGCAGCCGCAGCGGGCGTGGTGGCCACCGGCGTTGTGGCTTTTTTCTTTTAATAATAGCAGGCTTCATTTCCATAGTATCTGGGCCTCCCGCCGGGCTGGAAGCCATAGCTAGTAACCTGCAGACCAATTTACAGGGCAACACAGGCTGAACATCTTTGCAGACAACGCGCCCTAAGAAAAGAGAAGCTGACTGAAAAGCAGCTTCGCTTCCAGGCACGGGCAACCATCTCAACTTCTTCCTTAGCCGACTACTGGACAATGGGCTCTGGTCCAGCTTGCTCTTTCTTTCACCCCCGGGATGGTTTCTTAGCCCTGCGCAGACCTTGCGCCCAGCCCTTTTGAAAGAGGGCGGCTGCGGCCTGTGACTGGTTGCTGAACAACACCTGTGGGTATAAGGGCCGCCCCCAGCTCTTGCACTGCTCCTGTTGGAGTATGAAGTTCCCTTAAGAGAAGGCAAAAAGTGAAGAAAAAGGTCTAGCATGAAGTAGTGCAAAGGGCTGCCAGCAGCCAGGCTGCAAAGTAGAAGAGGAGTAAGTGAGAAGCCTGTCTCTGCTTACGGCCACACCACCCTGAACACGCCCGATCTCGTCTGATCTCGGAAGCTAAGCAGGGTCGGGCCTGGTTAGTACGTGCATGGGAGACCGCCTGGGAATACCAGGTGCTGTAGGCTTTTGCTTTTCCTCACTTCCACCAGCAGGGGTCACTCTCCTCTATGCCATTTTTACATTCACTTTTTACACTGCACACTTGCTTCTTTTACATTCGCTTTCTCTCTTGCACTCTT
The DNA here is from genome assembly GCF_031893055.1 of Leptodactylus fuscus. Classification (NCBI taxonomy): domain Eukaryota; kingdom Metazoa; phylum Chordata; class Amphibia; order Anura; family Leptodactylidae; genus Leptodactylus; species Leptodactylus fuscus. Next base: position 95,079,160 of record NC_134265.1, on the reverse strand, counting down.
TAGGCCTTGCAAAATCCTAGTATTCTCAGTCTTACCGCTATCACTCTTAGCAGCCGCAGCGGGCGTGGTGGCCACCAGCGTTGTGGCTTTTTACTTTTAATAATAGCAGGCTTCATTTCCATAGTATCTGGGCCTCCCGCCGGGCTGGAAGCCATAGCTAGTAACCTGCAGACCAATTTACAGGGCAACACAGGCTGAACATCTTTGCAGACAACGCGCCCTAAGAAAAGAGAAGCTGACTGAAAAGCAGCTTCGCTTCCAGGCACGGGCAACCATCTCAACTTCTTCCTTAGCCGACTACTGGACAATGGGCTCTGGTCCAGCTTGCTCTTTCTTTCACCCCCGGGATGGTTTCTTAGCCCTGCGCAGACCTTGCGCCCAGCCCTTTTGAAAGAGGGCGGCTGCGGCCTGTGACTGGTTGCTGAACAACACCTGTGGGTATAAGGGCCGCCCCCCAGCTCTTGCACTGCTCCTGTTGGAGTATGAAGTTCCCTTAAGAGAAGGCAAAAAGTGAAGAAGAAGGTCTAGCGTGAAGTAGTGCAAAGAGCTGCCAGCAGCCAGGCTGCAAAGTAGAAGAGGAGTAAGTGAGAAGCCTGTCTCTGCCTACGGCCACACCACCCTGAAAACGCCCGATCTCGGAAGCTAAGCAGGGTCGGGCCTGGTTAGTACTTGGATGGGAGACCGCCTGGGAATACCAGGTGCTGTAGGCTTTTGCTTTTCCTCACTTCCACCAGCAGGGGTCACTCTCCTCTATGCCATTTTTACATTCACTTTTTACACTGCACACTTGCTTCTTTTACATTCGCTTTCTCTCTTGCACTCTTTAGGCCTTGCAAAATCCTAGTATTCTCAGTCTTACCGCTATCACTCTTAGCAGCCGCAGCGGGCGTGGTGGCCACCAGCGTTGTGGCTTTTTACTTTTAATAATAGCAGGCTTCATTTCCATAGTATCTGGGCCTCCCGCCGGGCTGGAAGCCATAGCTAGTAACCTGCAGACCAATTTACAGGGCAACACAGGCTGAACATCTTTGCAGACAACGTGCCCTAAGAAAAGAGAAGCTGACTGAAAAGCAGCTTCGCTTCCAGGCACGGGCAACCATCTCAACTTCTTCCTTAGCCGACTCCTGGACAATGGGCTCTGGTCCAGCTTGCTCTTTCTTTCACCCCCGGGATGGTTTCTTAGCCCTGCGCAGACCTTGCGCCCAGCCCTTTTGAAAGAGGGCGGCTGCGGCCTGTGACTGGTTGCTGAACAACACCTGTGGGTATAAGGGCCGCCCCCAGCTCTTGCACTGCTCCTGTTGGAGTATGAAGTTCCCTTAAGAGAAGGCAAAAAGTGAAGAAAAAGGTCTAGCGTGAAGTAGTGCAAAGGGCTGCCAGCAGCCAGGCTGCAAAGTAGAAGAGGAGTAAGTGAGAAGCCTGTCTCTGCCTACAGCCACACCACCCTGAACACGCCCGATCTCGTCTGATCTCGGAAGCTAAGCAGGGTCGGGCCTGGTTAGTACTTGGATGGGAGACCGCCTGGGAATACCAGGTGCTGTAGGCTTTTGCTTTTCCTCACTTCCACCAGCAGGGGTCACTCTCCTCTATGCCATTTTTACATTCACTTTTTACACTGCACACTTGCTTCTTTTACATTCGCTTTCTCTCTTGCACTCTTTAGGCCTTGCAAAATCCTAGTATTCTCAGTCTTACCGCTATCACTCTTAGCAGCCGCAGCGGGCGTGGTGGCCACCAGCGTTGTGGCTTTTTACTTTTAATAATAGCAGGCTTCATTTCCATAGTATCTGGGCCTCCCGCCGGGCTGGAAGCCATAGCTAGTAACCTGCAGACCAATTTACAGGGCAACACAGGCTGAACATCTTTGCAGACAACGCGCCCTAAGAAAAGAGAAGCTGACTGAAAAGCAGCTTCGCTTCCAGGCACGGGCAACCATCTCAACTTCTTCCTTAGCCGACTCCTGGACAATGGGCTCTGGTCCAGCTTGCTCTTTCTTTCACCCCCGGGATGGTTTCTTAGCCCTGCGCAGACCTTGCGCCCAGCCCTTTTGAAAGAGGGCGGCTGCGGCCTGTGACTGGTTGCTGAACAACACCTGTGGGTATAAGGGCCGCCCCCAGCTCTTGCACTGCTCCTGTTGGAGTATGAAGTTCCCTTAAGAGAAGGCAAAAAGTGAAGAAAAAGGTCTAGCGTGAAGTAGTGCAAAGAGCTGCCAGCAGCCAGGCTGCAAAGTAGAAGAGGAGTAAGTGAGAAGTTTGTCTCCGCCTACGGCCACACCACCCTGAACACGCCTGATCTCGTCTGATCTCGGAAGCTAAGCAGGGTCGGGCCTGGTTAGTACTTGGATGGGAGACCGCCTGGGAATACCAGGTGCTGTAGGCTTTTGCTTTTCCTCACTTCCACCAGCAGGGGTCACTCTCCTCTATGCCATTTTTACATTCACTTTTTACACTGCACACTTGCTTCTTTTACATTCGCTTTCTCTCTTGCACTCTTTAGGCCTTGCAAAATCCTAGTATTCTCAGTCTTACCGCTATCACTCTTAGCAGCCGCAGCGGGCGTGGTGGCCACCGGCGTTGTGGCTTTTTTCTTTTAATAATAGCAGGCTTCATTTCCATAGTATCTGGGCCTCCCGCCGGGCTGGAAGCCATAGCTAGTAACCTGCAGACCAATTTACAGGGCAACACAGGCTGAACATCTTTGCAGACAACGCGCCCTAAGAAAAGAGAAGCTGACTGAAAAGCAGCTTCGCTTCCAGGCACGGGCAACCATCTCAACTTCTTCCTTAGCCGACTACTGGACAATGGGCTCTGGTCCAGCTTGCTCTTTCTTTCACCCCCGGGATGGTTTCTTAGCCCTGCGCAGACCTTGCGCCCAGCCCTTTTGAAAGAGGGCGGCTGCGGCCTGTGACTGGTTGCTGAACAACACCTGTGGGTATAAGGGCCGCCCCCAGCTCTTGCACTGCTCCTGTTGGAGTATGAAGTTCCCTTAAGAGAAGGCAAAAAGTGAAGAAAAAGGTCTAGCATGAAGTAGTGCAAAGGGCTGCCAGCAGCCAGGCTGCAAAGTAGAAGAGGAGTAAGTGAGAAGCCTGTCTCTGCTTACGGCCACACCACCCTGAACACGCCCGATCTCGTCTGATCTCGGAAGCTAAGCAGGGTCGGGCCTGGTTAGTACGTGCATGGGAGACCGCCTGGGAATACCAGGTGCTGTAGGCTTTTGCTTTTCCTCACTTCCACCAGCAGGGGTCACTCTCCTCTATGCCATTTTTACATTCACTTTTTACACTGCACACTTGCTTCTTTTACATTCGCTTTCTCTCTTGCACTCTTTAGGCCTTGCAAAATCCTAGTATTCTCAGTCTTACCGCTATCACTCTTAGCAGCCGCAGCGGGCGTGGTGGCCACCAGCGTTGTGGCTTTTTACTTTTAATAATAGCAGGCTTCATTTCCATAGTATCTGGGCCTCCCGCCGGGCTGGAAGCCATAGCTAGTAACCTGCAGACCAATTTACAGGGCAACACAGGCTGAACATCTTTGCAGACAACGCGCCCTAAGAAAAGAGAAGCTGACTGAAAAGCAGCTTCGCTTCCAGGCACGGGCAACCATCTCAACTTCTTCCTTAGCCGACTACTGGACAATGGGCTCTGGTCCAGCTTGCTCTTTCTTTCACCCCCGGGATGGTTTCTTAGCCCTGCGCAGACCTTGCGCCCAGCCCTTTTGAAAGAGGGCGGCTGCGGCCTGTGACTGGTTGCTGAACAACACCTGTGGGTATAAGGGCCGCCCCCCAGCTCTTGCACTGCTCCTGTTGGAGTATGAAGTTCCCTTAAGAGAAGGCAAAAAGTGAAGAAGAAGGTCTAGCGTGAAGTAGTGCAAAGAGCTGCCAGCAGCCAGGCTGCAAAGTAGAAGAGGAGTAAGTGAGAAGCCTGTCTCTGCCTACGGCCACACCACCCTGAAAACGCCCGATCTCGGAAGCTAAGCAGGGTCGGGCCTGGTTAGTACTTGGATGGGAGACCGCCTGGGAATACCAGGTGCTGTAGGCTTTTGCTTTTCCTCACTTCCACCAGCAGGGGTCACTCTCCTCTATGCCATTTTTACATTCACTTTTTACACTGCACACTTGCTTCTTTTACATTCGCTTTCTCTCTTGCACTCTTTAGGCCTTGCAAAATCCTAGTATTCTCAGTCTTACCGCTATCACTCTTAGCAGCCGCAGCGGGCGTGGTGGCCACCAGCGTTGTGGCTTTTTACTTTTAATAATAGCAGGCTTCATTTCCATAGTATCTGGGCCTCCCGCCGGGCTGGAAGCCATAGCTAGTAACCTGCAGACCAATTTACAGGGCAACACAGGCTGAACATCTTTGCAGACAACGTGCCCTAAGAAAAGAGAAGCTGACTGAAAAGCAGCTTCGCTTCCAGGCACGGGCAACCATCTCAACTTTTTCCTTAGCCGACTCCTGGACAATGGGCTCTGGTCCAGCTTGCTCTTTCTTTCACCCCCGGGATGGTTTCTTAGCCCTGCGCAGACCTTGCGCCCAGCCCTTTTGAAAGAGGGCGGCTGCGGCCTGTGACTGGTTGCTGAACAACACCTGTGGGTATAAGGGCCGCCCCCAGCTCTTGCACTGCTCCTGTTGGAGTATGAAGTTCCCTTAAGAGAAGGCAAAAAGTGAAGAAAAAGGTCTAGCGTGAAGTAGTGCAAAGGGCTGCCAGCAGCCAGGCTGCAAAGTAGAAGAGGAGTAAGTGAGAAGCCTGTCTCTGCCTACGGCCACACCACCCTGAACACGCCCGATCTCGTCTGATCTCGGAAGCTAAGCAGGGTCGGGCCTGGTTAGTACTTGGATGGGAGACCGCCTGGGAATACCAGGTGCTGTAGGCTTTTGCTTTTCCTCACTTCCACCAGCAGGGGTCACTCTCCTCTATGCCATTTTTACATTCACTTTTTACACTGCACACTTGCTTCTTTTACATTCGCTTTCTCTCTTGCACTCTTTAGGCCTTGCAAAATCCTAGTATTCTCAGTCTTACCGCTATCACTCTTAGCAGCCGCAGCGGGCGTGGTGGCCACCAGCGTTGTGGCTTTTTTCTTTTAATAATAGCAGGCTTCATTTCCATAGTATCTGGGCCTCCCGCCGGGCTGGAAGCCATAGCTAGTAACCTGCAGACCAATTTACAGGGCAACACAGGCTGAACATCTTTGCAGACAACGCGCCCTAAGAAAAGAGAAGCTGACTGAAAAGCAGCTTCGCTTCCAGGCACGGGCAACCATCTCAACTTCTTCCTTAGCCGACTACTGGACAATGGGCTCTGGTCCAGCTTGCTCTTTCTTTCACCCCCGGGATGGTTTCTTAGCCCTGCGCAGACCTTGCGCCCAGCCCTTTTGAAAGAGGGCGGCTGCGGCCTGTGACTGGTTGCTGAACAACACCTGTGGGTATAAGGGCCGCCCCCCAGCTCTTGCACTGCTCCTGTTGGAGTATGAAGTTCCCTTAAGAGAAGGCAAAAAGTGAAGAAGAAGGTCTAGCGTGAAGTAGTGCAAAGAGCTGCCAGCAGCCAGGCTGCAAAGTAGAAGAGGAGTAAGTGAGAAGCCTGTCTCTGCCTACGGCCACACCACCCTGAACACGCCCGATCTCGTCTGATCTCGGAAGCTAAGCAGGGTCAGGCCTGGTTAGTACTTGGATGGGAGACCGCCTGGGAATACCAGGTGCTGTAGGCTTTTGCTTTTCCTCACTTCCACCAGCAGGGGTCACTCTCCTCTATGCCATTTTTACATTCACTTTTTACACTGCACACTTGCTTCTTTTACATTCGCTTTCTCTCTTGCACTCTTTAGGCCTTGCAAAATCCTAGTATTCTCAGTCTTACCGCTATCACTCTTAGCAGCCGCAGCGGGCGTGGTGGCCACCAGCGTTGTGGCTTTTTACTTTTAATAATAGCAGGCTTCATTTCCATAGTATCTGGGCCTCCCGCCGGGCTGGAAGCCATAGCTAGTAACCTGCAGACCAATTTACAGGGCAACACAGGCTGAACATCTTTGCAGACAACGTGCCCTAAGAAAAGAGAAGCTGACTGAAAAGCAGCTTCGCTTCCAGGCACGGGCAACCATCTCAACTTCTTCCTTAGCCGACTCCTGGACAATGGGCTCTGGTCCAGCTTGCTCTTTCTTTCACCCCCGGGATGGTTTCTTAGCCCTGCGCAGACCTTGCGCCCAGCCCTTTTGAAAGAGGGCGGCTGCGGCCTGTGACTGGTTGCTGAACAACACCTGTGGGTATAAGGGCCGCCCCCAGCTCTTGCACTGCTCCTGTTGGAGTATGAAGTTCCCTTAAGAGAAGGCAAAAAGTGAAGAAAAAGGTCTAGCGTGAAGTAGTGCAAAGGGCTGCCAGCAGCCAGGCTGCAAAGTAGAAGAGGAGTAAGTGAGAAGCCTGTCTCTGCCTACGGCCACACCACCCTGAACACGCCCGATCTCGTCTGATCTCGGAAGCTAAGCAGGGTCGGGCCTGGTTAGTACTTGGATGGGAGACCGCCTGGGAATACCAGGTGCTGTAGGCTTTTGCTTTTCCTCACTTCCACCAGCAGGGGTCACTCTCCTCTATGCCATTTTTACATTCACTTTTTACACTGCACACTTGCTTCTTTTACATTCGCTTTCTCTCTTGCACTCTTTAGGCCTTGCAAAATCCTAGTATTCTCAGTCTTACCGCTATCACTCTTAGCAGCCGCAGCGGGCGTGGTGGCCACCAGCGTTGTGGCTTTTTACTTTTAATAATAGCAGGCTTCATTTCCATAGTATCTGGGCCTCCCGCCGGGCTGGAAGCCATAGCTAGTAACCTGCAGACCAATTTACAGGGCAACACAGGCTGAACATCTTTGCAGACAACGTGCCCTAAGAAAAGAGAAGCTGACTGAAAAGCAGCTTCGCTTCCAGGCACGGGCAACCATCTCAACTTCTTCCTTAGCCGACTCCTGGACAATGGGCTCTGGTCCAGCTTGCTCTTTCTTTCACCCCCGGGATGGTTTCTTAGCCCTGCGCAGACCTTGCGCCCAGCCCTTTTGAAAGAGGGCGGCTGCGGCCTGTGACTGGTTGCTGAACAACACCTGTGGGTATAAGGGCCGCCCCCAGCTCTTGCACTGCTCCTGTTGGAGTATGAAGTTCCCTTAAGAGAAGGCAAAAAGTGAAGAAAAAGGTCTAGCGTGAAGTAGTGCAAAGAGCTGCCAGCAGCCAGGCTGCAAAGTAGAAGAGGAGTAAGTGAGAAGTTTGTCTCCGCCTACGGCCACACCACCCTGAACACGCCCGATCTCGTCTGATCTTGGAAGCTAAGCAGGGTCGGGCCTGGTTAGTACTTGGATGGGAGACCGCCCGGGGATACCAGGTGCTGTAGGCTTTTGCTTTTCCTCACTTCCACCAGCAGGGGTCACTCTCCTTTATGCCATTTTTACATTCACTTTTTACACTGCACACTTGCTTCTTTTACATTCGCTTTCTCTCTTGCACTCTTTAGGCCTTGCAAAATCCTAGTATTCTCAGTCTTACCGCTATCACTCTTAGCAGCCGCAGCGGGCGTGGTGGCCACCAGCGTTGTGGCTTTTTACTTTTAATAATAGCAGGCTTCATTTCCATAGTATCTGGGCCTCCCGCCGGGCTGGAAGCCATAGCTAGTAACCTGCAGACCAATTTACAGGGCAACACAGGCTGAACATCTTTGCAGACAACGTGCCCTAAGAAAAGAGAAGCTGACTGAAAAGCAGCTTTGCTTCCAGGCACGGGCAACCGTCTCAACTTCTTCCTTAGCCGACTCCTGGACAATGGGCTCTGGTCCAGCTTGCTCTTTCTTTCACCCCCGGGATGGTTTCTTAGCCCTGCGCAGACCTTGCGCCCAGCCCTTTTGAAAGAGGGCGGCTACGGCCTGTGACTGGTTTCTGAACAACACCTGTGGGTATAAGGGCCGCCCCCAGCTCTTGCACTGCTCCTGTTGGAGTATGAAGTTCCCTTAAGAGAAGGCAAAAAGTGAAGAAAAAGGTCTAGCGTGAAGTAGTGCAAAGAGCTGCCAGCAGCCAGGCTGCAAAGTAGAAGAGGAGTAAGTGAGAAGCCTGTCTCCGCCTACGGCCACACCACCCTGAACACGCCCAATATTGTCTGATCTCGGAAGCTAAGCAGGGGCGGGCCTGGTTAGTACTTGAATGGGAGACCGCCTGGGAATACCAGGTGCTGTAGGCTTTTGCTTTTCCTCACTTCCACCAGCAGGGCTCACTCTCCTCTATGCCATTTTTACATTCACTTTTTACACTGCACACTTGCTTCTTTTACATTCGCTTTCTCTCTTGCACTCTTTAGGCCTTGCAAAATCCTAGTATTCTCAGTCTTACCGCTATCACTCTTAGCAGCCGCAGCGGGCGTGGTGGCCACCAGCGTTGTGGCTTTTTACTTTTAATAATAGCAGGCTTCATTTCCATAGTATCTGGGCCTCCCGCCGGGCTGGAAGCCATAGCTAGTAACCTGCAGACCAATTTACAGGGCAACACAGGCTGAACATCTTTGCAGACAACGTGCCCTAAGAAAAGAGAAGCTGACTGAAAAGCAGCTTCGCGTCCAGGCACGGGCAACCATCTCAACTTCTTCCTTAGCCGACTCCTGGACAATGGGCTCTGGTCCAGCTTGCTCTTTCTTTCACCCCCGGGATGGTTTCTTAGCCCTGCGCAGACCTTGCGCCCAGCCCTTTTGAAAGAGGGCGGCTGCGGCCTGTGACTGGTTGCTGAACAACACCTGTGGGTATAAGGGCCGCCCCCAGCTCTTGCACTGCTCCTGTTGGAGTATGAAGTTCCCTTAAGAGAAGGCAAAAAGTGAAGAAAAAGGTCTAGCGTGAAGTAGTGCAAAGAGCTGCCAGCAGCCAGGCTGCAAAGTAGAAGAGGAGTAAGTGAGAAGTTTGTCTCCGCCTACGGCCACACCACCCTAAACACGCCCGATCTCGGAAGCTAAGCAGGGTCGGGCCTGGTTAGTACTTGGATGGGAGACCGCCTGGGAATACCAGGTGCTGTAGGCTTTTGCTTTTCCTCACTTCCACCAGCAGGGGTCACTCTCCTCTATGCCATTTTTACATTCACTTTTTACACTGCACACTTGCTTCTTTTACATTCGCTTTCTCTCTTGCACTCTTTAGGCCTTGCAAAATCCTAGTATTCTCAGTCTTACCGCTATCACTCTTAGCAGCCGCAGCGGGCGTGGTGGCCACCAGCGTTGTGGCTTTTTACTTTTAATAATAGCAGGCTTCATTTCCATAGTATCTGGGCCTCCCGCTGGGCTGGAAGCCATAGCTGGTAACCTGCAGACCAATTTACAGGGCAACACAGGCTGAACATCTTTGCAGACAACGCGCCCTAAGAAAAGAGAAGCTGACTGAAAAGCAGCTTCGCTTCCAGGCACGGGCAACAATCTCAACTTCTTCCTTAGCCGACTCCTGGACAATGGTCTCTGGTCCAGCTTGCTCTTTCTTTCACCCCCGGGATGGTTTCTTAGCCCTGCGCAGACCTTGCGCCCAGCCCTTTTGAAAGAGGGCGGCTGCGGCCTGTGACTGGTTGCTGAACAACACCTGTGGGTATAAGGGCCGCCCCCAGCTCTTGCACTGCTCCTGTTGGAGTATGAAGTTCCCTTAAGAGAAGGCAAAAAGTGAAGAAAAAGGTCTAGCGTGAAGTAGTGCAAAGAGCTGCCAGCAGCCAGGCTGCAAAGTAGAAGAGGAGTAAGTGAGAAGCCTGTCTCTGCCTATGGCCACACCACCCAGAACACGCCCGATCTCGTCTGATCTTGGAAGCTAAGCAGGGGTGGGCCTGGTTAGTACTTGGATGGGAGACCGCCTGGGAATACCAGGTGCTGTAGGCTTTTGCTTTTCCTCACTTCCACCAGCAGGGGTCACTCTCCTCTATGCCATTTTTACATTCACTTTTTACACTGCACACTTGCTTCTTTTACATTCGCTTTCTCTCTTGCACTCTTTAGGCCTTGCAAAATCCTAGTATTCTCAGTCTTACCGCTATCACTCTTAGCAGCCGCAGCGGGCGTGGTGGCCACCAGCGTTGTGGCTTTTTACTTTTAATAATAGCAGGCTTCATTTCCATAGTATCTGGGCCTCCCGCCGGGCTGGAAGCCATAGCTAGTAACCTGCAGACCAATTTACAGGGCAACACAGGCTGAACATCTTTGCAGACAACGCGCCCTAAGAAAAGAGAAGCTGACTGAAAAGCAGCTTCGCTTCCAGGCACGGGCAACCATCTCAACTTCTTCCTTAGCCGACTCCTGGACAATGGGCTCTGGTCCAGCTTGCTCTTTCTTTCACCCCCGGGATGGTTTCTTAGCCCTGCGCAGACCTTGCGCCCAGCCCTTTTGAAAGAGGGCGGCTGCGGCCTGTGACTGGTTGCTGAACAACACCTGTGGGTATAAGGGCCGCCCCCAGCTCTTGCACTGCTCCTGTTGGAGTATGAAGTTCCCTTAAGAGAAGGCAAAAAGTGAAGAAAAAGGTCTAGCGTGAAGTAGTGCAAAGAGCTGCCAGCAGCCAGGCTGCAAAGTAGAAGAGGAGTAAGTGAGAAGTTTGTCTCCGCCTACGGCCACACCACCCTGAACACGCCCGATCTCGTCTGATCTCGGAAGCTAAGCAGGGGCGGGCCTGGTTAGTACTTGGATGGGAGACCGCCTGGGAATACCAGGTGCTGTAGGCTTTTGCTTTTCCTCACTTCCACCAGCAGGGGTACCTCTCCTCTATGCCATTTTTACATTCACTTTTTACACTGCACACTTGCTTCTTTTACATTCGCTTTCTCTCTTGCACTCTTTAGGCCTTGCAAAATCCTAGTATTCTCAGTCTTACCGCTATCACTCTTAGCAGCCGCAGCGGGCGTGGTGGCCACCAGCGTTGTGGCTTTTTACTTTTAATAATAGCAGGCTTCATTTCCATAGTATCTGGGCCTCCCGCCGGGCTGGAAGCCATAGCTAGTAACCTGCAGACCAATTTACAGGGCAACACAGGCTGAACATCTTTGCAGACAACGTGCCCTAAGAAAAGAGAAGCTGACTGAAAAGCAGCTTCGCTTCCAGGCACGGGCAACCATCTCAACTTCTTCCTTAGCCGACTCCTGGACAATAGGCTCTGGTCCAGCTTGCTCTTTCTTTCACCCCCGGGATGGTTTCTTAGCCCTGCGCAGACCTTGCGCCCAGCCCTTTTGAAAGAGGGCGGCTACGGCCTGTGACTGGTTTCTGAACAACACCTGTGGGTATAAGGGCCGCCCCCAGCTCTTGCACTGCTCCTGTTGGAGTATGAAGTTCCCTTAAGAGAAGGCAAAAAGTGAAGAAAAAGGTCTAGCGTGAAGTAGTGCAAAGAGCTGCCAGCAGCCAGGCTGCAAAGTAGAAGAGGAGTAAGTGAGAAGTTTGTCTCCGCCTACGGCCACACCACCCTGAACACGCCTGATCTCGTCTGATCTCGGAAGCTAAGCAGGGTCGGGACTGGTTAGTACTTGGATGGGAGACCGCCTGGGAATACCAGGTGCTATATGCTTTTGCTTTTCCTCACTTCCACCAGCAGGGGTCACTCTCCTCTATGCCATTTTTACATTCACTTTTTACACTGCACACTTGCTTCTTTTACATTCGCTTTCTCTCTTGCACTCTTTAGGCCTTGCAAAATCCTAGTATTCTCAGTCTTACCGCTATCACTCTTAGCAGCCGCAGCAGGCGTGGTGGCCACCAGCGTTGTGGCTTTTTACTTTTAATAATAGCAGGCTTCATTTCCATAGTATCTGGGCCTCCCGCCGGGCTGGAAGCCATAGCTAGTAACCTGCAGACCAATTTACAGGGCAACACAGGCTGAACATCTTTGCAGACAACGCGCCCTAAGAAAAGAGAAGCTGACTGAAAAGCAGCTTCGCTTCCAGGCACGGGCAACCATCTCAACTTCTTCCTTAGCCGACTCCTGGACAATGGGCTCTGGTCCAGCTTGCTCTTTCTTTCACCCCCGGGATGGTTTCTTAGCCCTGCGCAGACCTTGCGCCCAGCCCTTTTGAAAGAGGGCGGCTGCGGCCTGTGACTGGTTGCTGAACAACACCTGTGGGTATAAGGGCCGCCCCCCAGCTCTTGCACTGCTCCTGTTGGAGTATGAAGTTCCCTTAAGAGAAGGCAAAAAGTGAAGAAAAAGGTCTAGCGTGAAGTAGTGCAAAGAGCTGCCAGCAGCCAGGCTGCAAAGTAGAAGAGGAGTAAGTGAGAAGTTTGTCTCCGCCTACGGCCACACCACCCTGAACACGCCCGATCTCGTCTGATCTCGTAAGCTAAGCAGGGTCGGGCCTGGTTAGTACTTGGATGGGAGACCGCCTGGGAATACCAGGTGCTGTAGGCTTTTGCTTTTCCTCACTTCCACCAGCAGGGGTCACTCTCCTCTATGCCATTTTTACATTCACTTTTTACACTGCACACTTGCTTCTTTTACATTCGCTTTCTCTCTTGCACTCTTTAGGCCTTGCAAAATCCTAGTATTCTCAGTCTTACCGCTATCACTCTTAGCAGCCGCAGCGGGCGTGGTGGCCACCAGCGTTGTGGCTTTTTACTTTTAATAATAGCAGGCTTTATTTCCATAGTATCTGGGCCTCCCGCCGGGCTGGAAGCCATAGCTAGTAACCTGCAGACCAATTTACAGGGCAACACAGTCTGAACATCTTTGCAGACAACGCGCCCTAAGAAAAGAGAAGCTGACTGAAAAGCAGCTTCGCTTCCAGGCACGGGCAACCATCTCAACTTCTTCCTTAGCCGACTCCTGGACAATGGGCTCTGGTCCAGCTTGCTCTTTCTTTCACCCCCGGGATGGTTTCTTAGCCCTGCGCAGACCTTGCGCCCAGCCCTTTTGAAAGAGGGCGGCTGCGGCCTGTGACTGGTTGCTGAACAACACCTGTAGGTATAAGGGCCGCCCCCCAGCTCTTGCACTGCTCCTGTTGGAGTATGAAGTTCCCTTAAGAGAAGGCAAAAAGTGAAGAAAAAGGTCTAGCGTGAAGTAGTGCAAAGAGCTGCCAGCAGCCAGGCTGCAAAGTAGAAGAGGAGTAAGTGAGAAGCCTGTCTCTGCCTACGGCCACACCACCCTGAACACGCCCGATCTCGTCTGATCTCGGAAGCTAAGCAGGGTCGGGCCTGGTTAGTACTTGGATGGCAGACCGCCTGGGAATACCAGGTGCTGTAGGCTTTTGCTTTTCCTCACTTCCACCAGCAGGGGTCACTCTCCTCTATGCCATTTTTACATTCACTTTTTACACTGCACACTTGCTTCTTTTACATTCGCTTTCTCTCTTGCACTCTTTAGGCCTTGCAAAATCCTAGTATTCTCAGTCTTACCGCTATCACTCTTAGCAGCCGCAGCGGGCGTGGTGGCCACCAGCGTTGTGGCTTTTTACTTTTAATAATAGCAGGCTTCATTTCCATAGTATCTGGGCCTCCCGCCGGGCTGGAAGCCATAGCTAGTAACCTGCAGACCAATTTACAGGGCAACACAGGCTGAACATCTTTGCAGACAACGCGCCCTAAGAAAAGAGAAGCTGACTGAAAAGCAGCTTCGCTTCCAGGCACGGGCAACCATCTCAACTTCTTCCTTAGCCGACTCCTGGACAATGGGCTCTGGTCCAGCTTGCTCTTTCTTTCACCCCCGGGATGGTTTCTTAGCCCTGCGCAGACCTTGCGCCCAGCCCTTTTGAAAGAGGGCGGCTGCGGCCTGTGACTGGTTGCTGAACAACACCTGTGGGTATAAGGGCCGCCCCCAGCTCTTGCACTGCTCCTGTTGGAGTATGAAGTTCCCTTAAGAGAAGGCAAAAAGTGAAGAAAAAGGTCTAGCGTGAAGTAGTGCAAAGAGCTGCCAGCAGCCAGGCTGCAAAGTAGAAGAGGAGTAAGTGAGAAGCCTGTCTCTGCCTACGGCCACACCACCCTGAACACGCCCGATCTCGTCTGATCTTGGAAGCTAAGCAGGGTCGGGCCTGGTTAGTACTTGGATGGGAAACCGCCCGGGGATACCAGGTGCTGTAGGCTTTTGCTTTTCCTCACTTCCACCAGCAGGGGTCACTCTCCTTTATGCCATTTTTACATTCACTTTTTACACTGCACACTTGCTTCTTTTACATTCGCTTTCTCTCTTGCACTCTTTAGGCCTTGCAAAATCCTAGTATTTTCAGTCTTACCGCTATCACTCTTAGCAGCCGCAGCGGGCGTGGTGGCCACCAGCGTTGTGGCTTTTTACTTTTAATAATAGCAGGCTTCATTTCCATAGTATCTGGGCCTCCCGCCGGGCTGGAAGCCATAGCTAGTAACGTGCAGACCAATTTACAGGGCAACACAGGCTGAACATCTTTGCAGACAACGCGCCCTAAGAAAAGAGAAGCTGACTGAAAAGCAGCTTCGCTTCTAGGCACGGGCAACCATCTCAACTTCTTCCTTAGCCGACTCCTGGACAATGGGCTCTGGTCCAGCTTGCTCTTTCTTTCACCCCCGGGATGGTTGCGCAGCCCTGCGCAGACCTTGCGCCCAGCCCTTTTGAAAGAGGGCGGCTGCGGCCTGTGACTGGTTGCTGAACAACACCTGTGGGTATAAGGGCCGCCCCCAGCTCTTGCACTGCTCCTGTTGGAGTATGAAGTTCCCTTAAGAGAAGGCAAAAAGTGAAGAAAAAGGTCTAGCGTGAAGTAGTGCAAAGAGCTGCCAGCAGCCAGGCTGCAAAGTAGAAGAGGAGTAAGTGAGAAGCCTGTCTCTGCCTACGGCCACACCACCCTGAACACGCCCGATCTCGTCTGATCTCGGAAGCTAAGCAGGGTCGGGCCTGGTTAGTACTTGGATGGGAGACCGCCTGGGAATACCAGGTGCTGTAGGCTTTTGCTTTTCCTCACTTCCACCAGCAGGGGTCACTCTCCTCTATGCCATTTTTACATTCACTTTTTACACTGCACACTTGCTTCTTTTACATTCGCTTTCTCTCTTGCACTCTTTAGGCCTTGCAAAATCCTAGTATTCTCAGTCTTACCGCTATCACTCCTAGCAGCCGCAGCTGGTGCGTTGTGGCTTTTTACTTTTAATAATAGCAGGCTTCATTTCCATAGTATCTGGGCCTCCCGCCGGGCTGGAAGCCATAGCTAGTAACCTGCAGACCAATTTACAGGGCAACACAGGCTGAACATCTTTGCAGACAACGTGCCCTAAGAAAAGAGAAGCTGACTGAAAAGCAGCTTCGCTTCCAGGCACGGGCAACCATCTCAACTTTTTCCTTAGCCGACTCCTGGACAATGGGCTCTGGTCCAGCTTGCTCTTTCTTTCACCCCCGGGATGGTTTCTTAGCCCTGCGCAGACCTTGCGCCCAGCCCTTTTGAAAGAGGGCGGCTGCGGCCTGTGACTGGTTGCTGAACAACACCTGTGGGTATAAGGGCCGCCCCCAGCTCTTGCACTGCTCCTGTTGGAGTATGAAGTTCCCTTAAGAGAAGGCAAAAAGTGAAGAAAAAGGTCTAGCGTGAAGTAGTGCAAAGAGCTGCCAGCAGCCAGGCTGCAAAGTAGAAGAGGAGTAAGTGAGAAGTTTGTCTCCGCCTACGGCCACACCACCCTAAACACGCCCGATCTCGGAAGCTAAGCAGGGTCGGGCCTGGTTAGTACTTGGATGGGAGACCGCCTGGGAATACCAGGTGCTGTAGGCTTTTGCTTTTCCTCACTTCCACCAGCAGGGGTCACTCTCCTCTATGCCATTTTTACATTCACTTTTTACACTGCACACTTGCTTCTTTTACATTCGCTTTCTCTCTTGCACTCTTTAGGCCTTGCAAAATCCTAGTATTCTCAGTCTTACCGCTATCACTCTTAGCAGCCGCAGCGGGCGTGGTGGCCACCAGCGTTGTGGCTTTTTACTTTTAATAATAGCAGGCTTCATTTCCATAGTATCTGGGCCTCCCGCTGGGCTGGAAGCCATAGCTGGTAACCTGCAGACCAATTTACAGGGCAACACAGGCTGAACATCTTTGCAGACAACGCGCCCTAAGAAAAGAGAAGCTGACTGAAAAGCAGCTTCGCTTCCAGGCACGGGCAACAATCTCAA
Organism: Leptodactylus fuscus; assembly: GCF_031893055.1. NCBI lineage: Eukaryota > Metazoa > Chordata > Amphibia > Anura > Leptodactylidae > Leptodactylus > Leptodactylus fuscus. The sequence goes on along the minus strand of NC_134265.1, from coordinate 95,063,100 downwards.
CTTCTTCCTTAGCCGACTCCTGGACAATGGTCTCTGGTCCAGCTTGCTCTTTCTTTCACCCCCGGGATGGTTTCTTAGCCCTGCGCAGACCTTGCGCCCAGCCCTTTTGAAAGAGGGCGGCTGCGGCCTGTGACTGGTTGCTGAACAACACCTGTGGGTATAAGGGCCGCCCCCAGCTCTTGCACTGCTCCTGTTGGAGTATGAAGTTCCCTTAAGAGAAGGCAAAAAGTGAAGAAAAAGGTCTAGCGTGAAGTAGTGCAAAGAGCTGCCAGCAGCCAGGCTGCAAAGTAGAAGAGGAGTAAGTGAGAAGCCTGTCTCTGCCTATGGCCACACCACCCAGAACACGCCCGATCTCGTCTGATCTTGGAAGCTAAGCAGGGGTGGGCCTGGTTAGTACTTGGATGGGAGACCGCCTGGGAATACCAGGTGCTGTAGGCTTTTGCTTTTCCTCACTTCCACCAGCAGGGGTCACTCTCCTCTATGCCATTTTTACATTCACTTTTTACACTGCACACTTGCTTCTTTTACATTCGCTTTCTCTCTTGCACTCTTTAGGCCTTGCAAAATCCTAGTATTCTCAGTCTTACCGCTATCACTCTTAGCAGCCGCAGCGGGCGTGGTGGCCACCAGCGTTGTGGCTTTTTACTTTTAATAATAGCAGGCTTCATTTCCATAGTATCTGGGCCTCCCGCCGGGCTGGAAGCCATAGCTAGTAACCTGCAGACCAATTTACAGGGCAACACAGGCTGAACATCTTTGCAGACAACGCGCCCTAAGAAAAGAGAAGCTGACTGAAAAGCAGCTTCGCTTCCAGGCACGGGCAACCATCTCAACTTCTTCCTTAGCCGACTCCTGGACAATGGGCTCTGGTCCAGCTTGCTCTTTCTTTCACCCCCGGGATGGTTTCTTAGCCCTGCGCAGACCTTGCGCCCAGCCCTTTTGAAAGAGGGCGGCTGCGGCCTGTGACTGGTTGCTGAACAACACCTGTGGGTATAAGGGCCGCCCCCAGCTCTTGCACTGCTCCTGTTGGAGTATGAAGTTCCCTTAAGAGAAGGCAAAAAGTGAAGAAAAAGGTCTAGCGTGAAGTAGTGCAAAGAGCTGCCAGCAGCCAGGCTGCAAAGTAGAAGAGGAGTAAGTGAGAAGTTTGTCTCCGCCTACGGCCACACCACCCTGAACACGCCCGATCTCGTCTGATCTCGGAAGCTAAGCAGGGGCGGGCCTGGTTAGTACTTGGATGGGAGACCGCCTGGGAATACCAGGTGCTGTAGGCTTTTGCTTTTCCTCACTTCCACCAGCAGGGGTACCTCTCCTCTATGCCATTTTTACATTCACTTTTTACACTGCACACTTGCTTCTTTTACATTCGCTTTCTCTCTTGCACTCTTTAGGCCTTGCAAAATCCTAGTATTCTCAGTCTTACCGCTATCACTCTTAGCAGCCGCAGCGGGCGTGGTGGCCACCAGCGTTGTGGCTTTTTACTTTTAATAATAGCAGGCTTCATTTCCATAGTATCTGGGCCTCCCGCCGGGCTGGAAGCCATAGCTAGTAACCTGCAGACCAATTTACAGGGCAACACAGGCTGAACATCTTTGCAGACAACGTGCCCTAAGAAAAGAGAAGCTGACTGAAAAGCAGCTTCGCTTCCAGGCACGGGCAACCATCTCAACTTCTTCCTTAGCCGACTCCTGGACAATAGGCTCTGGTCCAGCTTGCTCTTTCTTTCACCCCCGGGATGGTTTCTTAGCCCTGCGCAGACCTTGCGCCCAGCCCTTTTGAAAGAGGGCGGCTACGGCCTGTGACTGGTTTCTGAACAACACCTGTGGGTATAAGGGCCGCCCCCAGCTCTTGCACTGCTCCTGTTGGAGTATGAAGTTCCCTTAAGAGAAGGCAAAAAGTGAAGAAAAAGGTCTAGCGTGAAGTAGTGCAAAGAGCTGCCAGCAGCCAGGCTGCAAAGTAGAAGAGGAGTAAGTGAGAAGTTTGTCTCCGCCTACGGCCACACCACCCTGAACACGCCTGATCTCGTCTGATCTCGGAAGCTAAGCAGGGTCGGGACTGGTTAGTACTTGGATGGGAGACCGCCTGGGAATACCAGGTGCTATATGCTTTTGCTTTTCCTCACTTCCACCAGCAGGGGTCACTCTCCTCTATGCCATTTTTACATTCACTTTTTACACTGCACACTTGCTTCTTTTACATTCGCTTTCTCTCTTGCACTCTTTAGGCCTTGCAAAATCCTAGTATTCTCAGTCTTACCGCTATCACTCTTAGCAGCCGCAGCAGGCGTGGTGGCCACCAGCGTTGTGGCTTTTTACTTTTAATAATAGCAGGCTTCATTTCCATAGTATCTGGGCCTCCCGCCGGGCTGGAAGCCATAGCTAGTAACCTGCAGACCAATTTACAGGGCAACACAGGCTGAACATCTTTGCAGACAACGCGCCCTAAGAAAAGAGAAGCTGACTGAAAAGCAGCTTCGCTTCCAGGCACGGGCAACCATCTCAACTTCTTCCTTAGCCGACTCCTGGACAATGGGCTCTGGTCCAGCTTGCTCTTTCTTTCACCCCCGGGATGGTTTCTTAGCCCTGCGCAGACCTTGCGCCCAGCCCTTTTGAAAGAGGGCGGCTGCGGCCTGTGACTGGTTGCTGAACAACACCTGTGGGTATAAGGGCCGCCCCCCAGCTCTTGCACTGCTCCTGTTGGAGTATGAAGTTCCCTTAAGAGAAGGCAAAAAGTGAAGAAAAAGGTCTAGCGTGAAGTAGTGCAAAGAGCTGCCAGCAGCCAGGCTGCAAAGTAGAAGAGGAGTAAGTGAGAAGTTTGTCTCCGCCTACGGCCACACCACCCTGAACACGCCCGATCTCGTCTGATCTCGTAAGCTAAGCAGGGTCGGGCCTGGTTAGTACTTGGATGGGAGACCGCCTGGGAATACCAGGTGCTGTAGGCTTTTGCTTTTCCTCACTTCCACCAGCAGGGGTCACTCTCCTCTATGCCATTTTTACATTCACTTTTTACACTGCACACTTGCTTCTTTTACATTCGCTTTCTCTCTTGCACTCTTTAGGCCTTGCAAAATCCTAGTATTCTCAGTCTTACCGCTATCACTCTTAGCAGCCGCAGCGGGCGTGGTGGCCACCAGCGTTGTGGCTTTTTACTTTTAATAATAGCAGGCTTTATTTCCATAGTATCTGGGCCTCCCGCCGGGCTGGAAGCCATAGCTAGTAACCTGCAGACCAATTTACAGGGCAACACAGTCTGAACATCTTTGCAGACAACGCGCCCTAAGAAAAGAGAAGCTGACTGAAAAGCAGCTTCGCTTCCAGGCACGGGCAACCATCTCAACTTCTTCCTTAGCCGACTCCTGGACAATGGGCTCTGGTCCAGCTTGCTCTTTCTTTCACCCCCGGGATGGTTTCTTAGCCCTGCGCAGACCTTGCGCCCAGCCCTTTTGAAAGAGGGCGGCTGCGGCCTGTGACTGGTTGCTGAACAACACCTGTAGGTATAAGGGCCGCCCCCCAGCTCTTGCACTGCTCCTGTTGGAGTATGAAGTTCCCTTAAGAGAAGGCAAAAAGTGAAGAAAAAGGTCTAGCGTGAAGTAGTGCAAAGAGCTGCCAGCAGCCAGGCTGCAAAGTAGAAGAGGAGTAAGTGAGAAGCCTGTCTCTGCCTACGGCCACACCACACTGAACACGCCCGATCTCGTCTGATCTCGGAAGCTAAGCAGGGTCGGGCCTGGTTAGTACTTGGATGGCAGACCGCCTGGGAATACCAGGTGCTGTAGGCTTTTGCTTTTCCTCACTTCCACCAGCAGGGGTCACTCTCCTCTATGCCATTTTTACATTCACTTTTTACACTGCACACTTGCTTCTTTTACATTCGCTTTCTCTCTTGCACTCTTTAGGCCTTGCAAAATCCTAGTATTCTCAGTCTTACCGCTATCACTCTTAGCAGCCGCAGCGGGCGTGGTGGCCACCAGCGTTGTGGCTTTTTACTTTTAATAATAGCAGGCTTCATTTCCATAGTATCTGGGCCTCCCGCCGGGCTGGAAGCCATAGCTAGTAACCTGCAGACCAATTTACAGGGCAACACAGGCTGAACATCTTTGCAGACAACGCGCCCTAAGAAAAGAGAAGCTGACTGAAAAGCAGCTTCGCTTCCAGGCACGGGCAACCATCTCAACTTCTTCCTTAGCCGACTCCTGGACAATGGGCTCTGGTCCAGCTTGCTCTTTCTTTCACCCCCGGGATGGTTTCTTAGCCCTGCGCAGACCTTGCGCCCAGCCCTTTTGAAAGAGGGCGGCTGCGGCCTGTGACTGGTTGCTGAACAACACCTGTGGGTATAAGGGCCGCCCCCAGCTCTTGCACTGCTCCTGTTGGAGTATGAAGTTCCCTTAAGAGAAGGCAAAAAGTGAAGAAAAAGGTCTAGCGTGAAGTAGTGCAAAGAGCTGCCAGCAGCCAGGCTGCAAAGTAGAAGAGGAGTAAGTGAGAAGCCTGTCTCTGCCTACGGCCACACCACCCTGAACACGCCCGATCTCGTCTGATCTTGGAAGCTAAGCAGGGTCGGGCCTGGTTAGTACTTGGATGGGAAACCGCCCGGGGATACCAGGTGCTGTAGGCTTTTGCTTTTCCTCACTTCCACCAGCAGGGGTCACTCTCCTTTATGCCATTTTTACATTCACTTTTTACACTGCACACTTGCTTCTTTTACATTCGCTTTCTCTCTTGCACTCTTTAGGCCTTGCAAAATCCTAGTATTTTCAGTCTTACCGCTATCACTCTTAGCAGCCGCAGCGGGCGTGGTGGCCACCAGCGTTGTGGCTTTTTACTTTTAATAATAGCAGGCTTCATTTCCATAGTATCTGGGCCTCCCGCCGGGCTGGAAGCCATAGCTAGTAACGTGCAGACCAATTTACAGGGCAACACAGGCTGAACATCTTTGCAGACAACGCGCCCTAAGAAAAGAGAAGCTGACTGAAAAGCAGCTTCGCTTCTAGGCACGGGCAACCATCTCAACTTCTTCCTTAGCCGACTCCTGGACAATGGGCTCTGGTCCAGCTTGCTCTTTCTTTCACCCCCGGGATGGTTGCGCAGCCCTGCGCAGACCTTGCGCCCAGCCCTTTTGAAAGAGGGCGGCTGCGGCCTGTGACTGGTTGCTGAACAACACCTGTGGGTATAAGGGCCGCCCCCAGCTCTTGCACTGCTCCTGTTGGAGTATGAAGTTCCCTTAAGAGAAGGCAAAAAGTGAAGAAAAAGGTCTAGCGTGAAGTAGTGCAAAGAGCTGCCAGCAGCCAGGCTGCAAAGTAGAAGAGGAGTAAGTGAGAAGCCTGTCTCTGCCTACGGCCACACCACCCTGAACACGCCCGATCTCGTCTGATCTCGGAAGCTAAGCAGGGTCGGGCCTGGTTAGTACTTGGATGGGAGACCGCCTGGGAATACCAGGTGCTGTAGGCTTTTGCTTTTCCTCACTTCCACCAGCAGGGGTCACTCTCCTCTATGCCATTTTTACATTCACTTTTTACACTGCACACTTGCTTCTTTTACATTCGCTTTCTCTCTTGCACTCTTTAGGCCTTGCAAAATCCTAGTATTCTCAGTCTTACCGCTATCACTCCTAGCAGCCGCAGCTGGTGCGTTGTGGCTTTTTACTTTTAATAATAGCAGGCTTCATTTCCATAGTATCTGGGCCTCCCGCCGGGCTGGAAGCCATAGCTAGTAACCTGCAGACCAATTTACAGGGCAACACAGGCTGAACATCTTTGCAGACAACGTGCCCTAAGAAAAGAGAAGCTGACTGAAAAGCAGCTTCGCTTCCAGGCACGGGCAACCATCTCAACTTTTTCCTTAGCCGACTCCTGGACAATGGGCTCTGGTCCAGCTTGCTCTTTCTTTCACCCCCGGGATGGTTTCTTAGCCCTGCGCAGACCTTGCGCCCAGCCCTTTTGAAAGAGGGCGGCTGCGGCCTGTGACTGGTTGCTGAACAACACCTGTGGGTATAAGGGCCGCCCCCAGCTCTTGCACTGCTCCTGTTGGAGTATGAAGTTCCCTTAAGAGAAGGCAAAAAGTGAAGAAAAAGGTCTAGCGTGAAGTAGTGCAAAGAGCTGCCAGCAGCCAGGCTGCAAAGTAGAAGAGGAGTAAGTGAGAAGTTTGTCTCCGCCTACGGCCACACCACCCTAAACACGCCCGATCTCGGAAGCTAAGCAGGGTCGGGCCTGGTTAGTACTTGGATGGGAGACCGCCTGGGAATACCAGGTGCTGTAGGCTTTTGCTTTTCCTCACTTCCACCAGCAGGGGTCACTCTCCTCTATGCCATTTTTACATTCACTTTTTACACTGCACACTTGCTTCTTTTACATTCGCTTTCTCTCTTGCACTCTTTAGGCCTTGCAAAATCCTAGTATTCTCAGTCTTACCGCTATCACTCTTAGCAGCCGCAGCGGGCGTGGTGGCCACCAGCGTTGTGGCTTTTTACTTTTAATAATAGCAGGCTTCATTTCCATAGTATCTGGGCCTCCCGCCGGGCTGGAAGCCATAGCTAGTAACCTGCAGACCAATTTACAGGGCAACACAGGCTGAACATCTTTGCAGACAACGCGCCCTAAGAAAAGAGAAGCTGACTGAAAAGCAGCTTCGCTTCCAGGCACGGGCAACCATCTCAACTTCTTCCTTAGCCGACTCCTGGACAATGGGCTCTGGTCCAGCTTGCTCTTTCTTTCACCCCCGGGATGGTTTCTTAGCCCTGCGCAGACCTTGCGCCCAGCCCTTTTGAAAGAGGGCGGCTGCGGCCTGTGACTGGTTGCTGAACAACACCTGTGGGTATAAGGGCCGCCCCCAGCTCTTGCACTGCTCCTGTTGGAGTATGAAGTTCCCTTAAGAGAAGGCAAAAAGTGAAGAAAAAGGTCTAGCGTGAAGTAGTGCAAAGAGCTGCCAGCAGCCAGGCTGCAAAGTAGAAGAGGAGTAAGTGAGAAGTTTGTCTCCGCCTACGGCCACACCACCCTGAACACGCCCGATCTCGTCTGATCTCGGAAGCTAAGCAGGGGCGGGCCTGGTTAGTACTTGGATGGGAGACCGCCTGGGAATACCAGGTGCTGTAGGCTTTTGCTTTTCCTCACTTCCACCAGCAGGGGTACCTCTCCTCTATGCCATTTTTACATTCACTTTTTACACTGCACACTTGCTTCTTTTACATTCGCTTTCTCTCTTGCACTCTTTAGGCCTTGCAAAATCCTAGTATTCTCAGTCTTACCGCTATCACTCTTAGCAGCCGCAGCGGGCGTGGTGGCCACCAGCGTTGTGGCTTTTTACTTTTAATAATAGCAGGCTTCATTTCCATAGTATCTGGGCCTGCCGCCGGGCTGGAAGCCATAGCTAGTAACCTGCAGACCAATTTACAGGGCAACACAGGCTGAACATCTTTGCAGACAACATGCCCTAAGAAAAGAGAAGCTGACTGAAAAGCAGCTTCGCTTCCAGGCACGGGCAACCATCTCAACTTCTTCCTTAGCCGACTCCTGGACAATAGGCTCTGGTCCAGCTTGCTCTTTCTTTCACCCCCGGGATGGTTTCTTAGCCCTGCGCAGACCTTGCGCCCAGCCCTTTTGAAAGAGGGCGGCTACGGCCTGTGACTGGTTTCTGAACAACACCTGTGGGTATAAGGGCCGCCCCCAGCTCTTGCACTGCTCCTGTTGGAGTATGAAGTTCCCTTAAGAGAAGGCAAAAAGTGAAGAAAAAGGTCTAGCGTGAAGTAGTGCAAAGAGCTGCCAGCAGCCAGGCTGCAAAGTAGAAGAGGAGTAAGTGAGAAGTTTGTCTCCGCCTACGGCCACACCACCCTGAACACGCCCGATCTCGTCTGATCTCGGAAGCTAAGCAGGGTCGGGACTGGTTAGTACTTGGATGGGAGACCGCCTGGGAATACCAGGTGCTGTAGGCTTTTGCTTTTCCTCACTTCCACCAGCAGGGGTCACTCTCCTCTATGCCATTTTTACATTCACTTTTTACACTGCACACTTGCTTCTTTTACATTCGCTTTCTCTCTTGCACTCTTTAGGCCTTGCAAAATCCTAGTATTCTCAGTCTTACCGCTATCACTCTTAGCAGCCGCAGCAGGCGTGGTGGCCACCAGCGTTGTGGCTTTTTACTTTTAATAATAGCAGGCTTCATTTCCATAGTATCTGGGCCTCCCGCCGGGCTGGAAGCCATAGCTAGTAACCTGCAGACCAATTTACAGGGCAACACAGGCTGAACATCTTTGCAGACAACGCGCCCTAAGAAAAGAGAAGCTGACTGAAAAGCAGCTTCGCTTCCAGGCACGGGCAACCATCTCAACTTCTTCCTTAGCCGACTCCTGGACAATGGGCTCTGGTCCAGCTTGCTCTTTCTTTCACCCCCGGGATGGTTTCTTAGCCCTGCGCAGACCTTGCGCCCAGCCCTTTTGAAAGAGGGCGGCTGCGGCCTGTGACTGGTTGCTGAACAACACCTGTGGGTATAAGGGCCGCCCCCCAGCTCTTGCACTGCTCCTGTTGGAGTATGAAGTTCCCTTAAGAGAAGGCAAAAAGTGAAGAAAAAGGTCTAGCGTGAAGTAGTGCAAAGAGCTGCCAGCAGCCAGGCTGCAAAGTAGAAGAGGAGTAAGTGAGAAGCCTGTCTCTGCCTACGGCCACACCACCCTGAACACGCCCGATCTCGTCTGATCTCGTAAGCTAAGCAGGGTCGGGCCTGGTTAGTACTTGGATGGGAGACCGGCTGGGAATACCAGGTGCTGTAGGCTTTTGCTTTTCCTCACTTCCACCAGCAGGGGTCACTCTCCTCTATGCCATTTTTACATTCACTTTTTACACTGCACACTTGCTTCTTTTACATTCGCTTTCTCTCTTGCACTCTTTAGGCCTTGCAAAATCCTAGTATTCTCAGTCTTACCGCTATCACTCTTAGCAGCCGCAGCGGGCGTGGTGGCCACCAGCGTTGTGGCTTTTTACTTTTAATAATAGCAGGCTTTATTTCCATAGTATCTGGGCCTCCTGCCGGGCTGGAAGCCATAGCTAGTAACCTGCAGACCAATTTACAGGGCAACACAGTCTGAACATCTTTGCAGACAACGCGCCCTAAGAAAAGAGAAGCTGACTGAAAAGCAGCTTCGCTTCCAGGCACGGGCAACCATCTCAACTTCTTCCTTAGCCGACTCCTGGACAATGGGCTCTGGTCCAGCTTGCTCTTTCTTTCACCCCCGGGATGGTTTCTTAGCCCTGCGCAGACCTTGCGCCCAGCCCTTTTGAAAGAGGGCGGCTGCGGCCTGTGACTGGTTGCTGAACAACACCTGTAGGTATAAGGGCCGCCCCCCAGCTCTTGCACTGCTCCTGTTGGAGTATGAAGTTCCCTTAAGAGAAGGCAAAAAGTGAAGAAAAAGGTCTAGCGTGAAGTAGTGCAAAGAGCTGCCAGCAGCCAGGCTGCAAAGTAGAAGAGGAGTAAGTGAGAAGCCTGTCTCTGCCTACGGCCACACCACCCTGAACACGCCCGATCTCGTCTGATCTCGGAAGCTAAGCAGGGTCGGGCCTGGTTAGTACTTGGATGGCAGACCGCCTGGGAATACCAGGTGCTGTAGGCTTTTGCTTTTCCTCACTTCCACCAGCAGGGGTCACTCTCCTCTATGCCATTTTTACATTCACTTTTTACACTGCACACTTGCTTCTTTTACATTCGCTTTCTCTCTTGCACTCTTTAGGCCTTGCAAAATCCTAGTATTCTCAGTCTTACCGCTATCACTCTTAGCAGCCGCAGCGGGCGTGGTGGCCACCAGCGTTGTGGCTTTTTACTTTTAATAATAGCAGGCTTCATTTCCATAGTATCTGGGCCTCCCGCCGGGCTGGAAGCCATAGCTAGTAACCTGCAGACCAATTTACAGGGCAACACAGGCTGAACATCTTTGCAGACAACGCGCCCTAAGAAAAGAGAAGCTGACTGAAAAACAGCTTCGCTTCCAGGCACGGGCAACCATCTCAACTTCTTCCTTAGCCGACTCCTGGACAATGGGCTCTGGTCCAGCTTGCTCTTTCTTTCACCCCCGGGATGGTTTCTTAGCCCTGCGCAGACCTTGCGCCCAGCCCTTTTGAAAGAGGGCGGCTGCGGCCTGTGACTGGTTGCTGAACAACACCTGTGGGTATAAGGGCCGCCCCCAGCTCTTGCACTGCTCCTGTTGGAGTATGAAGTTCCCTTAAGAGAAGGCAAAAAGTGAAGAAAAAGGTCTAGCGTGAAGTAGTGCAAAGAGCTGCCAGCAGCCAGGCTGCAAAGTAGAAGAGGAGTAAGTGAGAAGCCTGTCTCTGCCTACGGCCACACCACCCTGAACACGCCCAATCTCGTCTGATCTCGGAAGCTAAGCAGGGTCGGGCCTGGTTAGTACTTGGATGGGAGACCGCCTGGGAATACCAGGTGCTGTAGGCTTTTGCTTTTCCTCACTTCCACCAGCAGGGGTCACTCTCCTCTATGCCATTTTTACATTCACTTTTTACACTGCACACTTGCTTCTTTTACATTCGCTTTCTCTCTTGCACTCTTTAGGCCTTGCAAAATCCTAGTATTCTCAGTCTTACCGCTATCACTCCTAGCAGCTGCAGCTGGTGCGTTGTGGCTTTTTACTTTTAATAATAGCAGGCTTCATTTCCATAGTATCTGGGCCTCCCGCCGGGCTGGAAGCCATAGCTAGTAACCTGCAGACCAATTTACAGGGCAACACAGGCTGAACATCTTTGCAGACAACGCGCCCTAAGAAAAGAGAAGCTGACTGAAAAGCAGCTTCGCTTCCAGGCACGGGCAACCATCTCAACTTCTTCCTTAGCCGACTCCTGGACAATGGGCTCTGGTCCAGCTTGCTCTTTCTTTCACCCCCGGGATGGTTTCTTAGCCCTGCGCAGACCTTGCGCCCAGCCCTTTTGAAAGAGGGCGGCTGCGGCCTGTGACTGGTTGCTGAACAACACCTGTGGGTATAAGGGCCGCCCCCAGCTCTTGCACTGCTCCTGTTGGAGTATGAAGTTCCCTTAAGAGAAGGCAAAAAGTGAAGAAAAAGGTCTAGCGTGAAGTAGTGCAAAGAGCTGCCAGCAGCCAGGCTGCAAAGTAGAAGAGGAGTAAGTGAGAAGCCTGTCTCTGCCTACGGCCACACCACCCTGAACACGCCCGATCTCGTCTGATCTTGGAAGCTAAGCAGGGTCGGGCCTGGTTAGTACTTGGATGGGAAACCGCCCGGGGATACCAGGTGCTGTAGGCTTTTGCTTTTCCTCACTTCCACCAGCAGGGGTCACTCTCCTTTATGCCATTTTTACATTCACTTTTTACACTGCACACTTGCTTCTTTTACATTCGCTTTCTCTCTTGCACTCTTTAGGCCTTGCAAAATCCTAGTATTTTCAGTCTTACCGCTATCACTCTTAGCAGCCGCAGCGGGCGTGGTGGCCACCAGCGTTGTGGCTTTTTACTTTTAATAATAGCAGGCTTCATTTCCATAGTATCTGGGCCTCCCGCCGGGCTGGAAGCCATAGCTAGTAACGTGCAGACCAATTTACAGGGCAACACAGGCTGAACATCTTTGCAGACAACGCGCCCTAAGAAAAGAGAAGCTGACTGAAAAGCAGCTTCGCTTCTAGGCACGGGCAACCATCTCAACTTCTTCCTTAGCCGACTCCTGGACAATGGGCTCTGGTCCAGCTTGCTCTTTCTTTCACCCCCGGGATGGTTGCGCAGCCCTGCGCAGACCTTGCGCCCAGCCCTTTTGAAAGAGGGCGGCTGCGGCCTGTGACTGGTTGCTGAACAACACCTGTGGGTATAAGGGCCGCCCCCAGCTCTTGCACTGCTCCTGTTGGAGTATGAAGTTCCCTTAAGAGAAGGCAAAAAGTGAAGAAAAAGGTCTAGCGTGAAGTAGTGCAAAGAGCTGCCAGCAGCCAGGCTGCAAAGTAGAAGAGGAGTAAGTGAGAAGCCTGTCTCTGCCTACGGCCACACCACCCTGAACACGCCCGATCTTGTCTGATCTCGGAAGCTAAGCAGGGTCGGGCCTGGTTAGTACTTGGATGGGAGACCGCCTGGGAATACCAGGTGCTGTAGGCTTTTGCTTTTCCTCACTTCCACCAGCAGGGGTCACTCTCCTCTATGCCATTTTTACATTCACTTTTTACACTGCACACTTGCTTCTTTTACATTCGCTTTCTCTCTTGCACTCTTTAGGCCTTGCAAAATCCTAGTATTCTCAGTCTTACCGCTATCACTCCTAGCAGCCGCAGCTGGTGCGTTGTGGCTTTTTACTTTTAATAATAGCAGGCTTCATTTCCATAGTATCTGGGCCTCCCGCCGGGCTGGAAGCCATAGCTAGTAACCTGCAGACCAATTTACAGGGCAACACAGGCTGAACATCTTTGCAGACAACGCGCCCTAAGAAAAGAGAAGCTGACTGAAAAGCAGCTTCGCTTCCAGGCACGGGCAACCATCTCAACTTCTTCCTTAGCCGACTACTGGACAATGGGCTCTGGTCCAGCTTGCTCTTTCTTTCACCCCCGGGATGGTTTCTTAGCCCTGCGCAGACCTTGCGCCCAGCCCTTTTGAAAGAGGGCGGCTGCGGCCTGTGACTGGTTGCTGAACAACACCTGTGGGTTTAACCCCTTAAGGACCAGGCCATTTTTTGGTTTCGCATTTTCGTTTTTCCCTCCTCACATTTCAAGAGCCATAACTTTTTCATTTTTCAGTTCACAGAGTCACATGATAGCTTATTGTTTGCGGGACAAATTGTACTTTGTAATGGCACCATTCAATATGCTGTGCAATGTACTGGGAAGCTGGAAAAAAATTCAGAATGAGGCGCAATTGGAGAAAAAATGCATTTGCGCCATTTTCTTATGGGTTTAATTTTTACAGCATTCACTGTTTGGTACAAATGACATGTTACCTGTGTTCTACGTGTCAGTACAAACGCGGTGATACCAAATTTATATAGTATTTGAAATTTTTTGATACTTTTAAAAAAATGATAAACTTTGCAAAATAGAAAAAAAATTTGTGTCATCATGTTCTAACACCTGTAACTTTTTTATATTTCCATGTATGGAGCTGGTTGTGGTGTCTTTTTATGCGGGACAAGATGACGTTTCTATTGATACCATTTGGGGAAAGATCCGATGGTTTGATCACTTTTTATTCAATTTTTTATAGGAGGCAAAGTGTTGAAAAAAACGCTTTTTGGCTGTTTTTATTTTTTTTGCCGCTACGCCGTTCGCAGTACGGGATAAATGTTTTAATATTCTAATAGTTCAGGCATTTTGGAGCGCAGGGATACCTAATATGTTTATGTTTAATGTTCTTTAATTACTTTTATAGCTGATCTAGGGAAAGGGGGGTGATTTGAACTTTTATATTTTTTTTATTTTTTTAATACTTTTAAAAACTTTTTTTTTTCTTCTGTTACATTTATGATCAGACCCCTTAGGTACCTTGAAACCTAGGGAGTCTGATCGCTCATACTATTCACTGCAATACTACAGTACTGCAGTGAATAGCAGAATCGCAGCACTTCTATTAGACGATGCCTCTGGCATCGTCTAATAGATCTAGTGCAGATACAAGCCTGGAAGCCTTCAATAGGCTTCCGGCTGTCATAGCAACCGATCACCGCCCTCATGTGACGTTCAGGAGGGCGGCGATCGGCGAAACATGGCGGCGCCCATGCCGCCTGCGCTGTTTACACGCTGCGGTCGCGTTTGACCGCAGTGTGTAAAGGGTTAACAGCAGCGATCGGCTCGGGCACCGACCGCTGCTGTTAGTGGCAGGTCCTGGCTGTATTATACAGCCGGCATCTGCCGTGTATGGAGCGAGCTCAGCGTGTGAGCTCGCTCCATACATCCCCATGCGACCCATGACGTACAGTTACGTCAAGGGTCGCTAAGGGGATAAGGGCCGCCCCCAGCTCTTGCACTGCTCCTGTTGGAGTATGAAGTTCCCTTAAGAGAAGGCAAAAAGTGAAGAAAAAGGTCTAGCGTGAAGTAGTGCAAAGGGCTGCCAGCAGCCAGGCTGCAAAGTAGAAGAGGAGTAAGTGAGAAGCCTGTCTCTGCCTACGGCCACACCACCCTGAACACGCCCGATCTCGTCTGATCTTGGAAGCTAAGCAGGGTCGGGCCTGGTTAGTACTTGGATGGGAAACCGCCCGGGGATACCAGGTGCTGTAGGCTTTTGCTTTTCCTCACTTCCACCAGCAGGGGTCACTCTCCTTTATGCCATTTTTACATTCACTTTTTACACTGCACACTTGCTTCTTTTACATTCGCTTTCTCTCTTGCACTCTTTAGGCCTTGCAAAATCCTAGTATTTTCAGTCTTACCGCTATCACTCTTAGCAGCCGCAGCGGGCGTGGTGGCCACCAGCGTTGTGGCTTTTTACTTTTAATAATAGCAGGCTTCATTTCCATAGTATCTGGGCCTCCCGCCGGGCTGGAAGCCATAGCTAGTAACGTGCAGACCAATTTACAGGGCAACACAGGCTGAACATCTTTGCAGACAACGCGCCCTAAGAAAAGAGAAGCTGACTGAAAAGCAGCTTCGCTTCTAGGCACGGGCAACCATCTCAACTTCTTCCTTAGCCGACTCCTGGACAATGGGCTCTGGTCCAGCTTGCTCTTTCTTTCACCCCCGGGATGGTTGCGCAGCCCTGCGCAGACCTTGCGCCCAGCCCTTTTGAAAGAGGGCGGCTGCGGCCTGTGACTGGTTGCTGAACAACACCTGTGGGTATAAGGGCCGCCCCCAGCTCTTGCACTGCTCCTGTTGGAGTATGAAGTTCCCTTAAGAGAAGGCAAAAAGTGAAGAAAAAGGTCTAGCGTGAAGTAGTGCAAAGAGCTGCCAGCAGCCAGGCTGCAAAGTAGAAGAGGAGTAAGTGAGAAGCCTGTCTCTGCCTACGGCCACACCACCCTGAACACGCCCGATCTCGTCTGATCTCGGAAGCTAAGCAGGGTCGGGCCTGGTTAGTACTTGGATGGGAGACCGCCTGGGAATACCAGGTGCTGTAGGCTTTTGCTTTTCCTCACTTCCACCAGCAGGGGTCACTCTCCTCTATGCCATTTTTACATTCACTTTTTACACTGCACACTTGCTTCTTTTACATTCGCTTTCTCTCTTGCACTCTTTAGGCCTTGCAAAATCCTAGTATTCTCAGTCTTACCGCTATCACTCCTAGCAGCCGCAGCTGGTGCGTTGTGGCTTTTTACTTTTAATAATAGCAGGCTTCATTTCCATAGTATCTGGGCCTCCCGCCGGGCTGGAAGCCATAGCTAGTAACCTGCAGACCAATTTACAGGGCAACACAGGCTGAACATCTTTGCAGACAACGTGCCCTAAGAAAAGAGAAGCTGACTGAAAAGCAGCTTCGCTTCCAGGCACGGGCAACCATCTCAACTTTTTCCTTAGCCGACTCCTGGACAATGGGCTCTGGTCCAGCTTGCTCTTTCTTTCACCCCCGGGATGGTTTCTTAGCCCTGCGCAGACCTTGCGCCCAGCCCTTTTGAAAGAGGGCGGCTGCGGCCTGTGACTGGTTGCTGAACAACACCTGTGGGTATAAGGGCCGCCCCCAGCTCTTGCACTGCTCCTGTTGGAGTATGAAGTTCCCTTAAGAGAAGGCAAAAAGTGAAGAAAAAGGTCTAGCGTGAAGTAGTGCAAAGAGCTGCCAGCAGCCAGGCTGCAAAGTAGAAGAGGAGTAAGTGAGAAGTTTGTCTCCGCCTACGGCCACACCACCCTAAACACGCCCGATCTCGGAAGCTAAGCAGGGTCGGGCCTGGTTAGTACTTGGATGGGAGACCGCCTGGGAATACCAGGTGCTGTAGGCTTTTGCTTTTCCTCACTTCCACCAGCAGGGGTCACTCTCCTCTATGCCATTTTTACATTCACTTTTTACACTGCACACTTGCTTCTTTTACATTCGCTTTCTCTCTTGCACTCTTTAGGCCTTGCAAAATCCTAGTATTCTCAGTCTTACCGCTATCACTCTTAGCAGCCGCAGCGGGCGTGGTGGCCACCAGCGTTGTGGCTTTTTACTTTTAATAATAGCAGGCTTCATTTCCATAGTATCTGGGCCTCCCGCCGGGCTGGAAGCCATAGCTAGTAACCTGCAGACCAATTTACAGGGCAACACAGGCTGAACATCTTTGCAGACAACGCGCCCTAAGAAAAGAGAAGCTGACTGAAAAGCAGCTTCGCTTCCAGGCACGGGCAACCATCTCAACTTCTTCCTTAGCCGACTCCTGGACAATGGGCTCTGGTCCAGCTTGCTCTTTCTTTCACCCCCGGGATGGTTTCTTAGCCCTGCGCAGACCTTGCGCCCAGCCCTTTTGAAAGAGGGCGGCTGCGGCCTGTGACTGGTTGCTGAACAACACCTGTGGGTATAAGGGCCGCCCCCAGCTCTTGCACTGCTCCTGTTGGAGTATGAAGTTCCCTTAAGAGAAGGCAAAAAGTGAAGAAAAAGGTCTAGCGTGAAGTAGTGCAAAGAGCTGCCAGCAGCCAGGCTGCAAAGTAGAAGAGGAGTAAGTGAGAAGTTTGTCTCCGCCTACGGCCACACCACCCTGAACACGCCCGATCTCGTCTGATCTCGGAAGCTAAGCAGGGGCGGGCCTGGTTAGTACTTGGATGGGAGACCGCCTGGGAATACCAGGTGCTGTAGGCTTTTGCTTTTCCTCACTTCCACCAGCAGGGGTACCTCTCCTCTATGCCATTTTTACATTCACTTTTTACACTGCACACTTGCTTCTTTTACATTCGCTTTCTCTCTTGCACTCTTTAGGCCTTGCAAAATCCTAGTATTCTCAGTCTTACCGCTATCACTCTTAGCAGCCGCAGCGGGCGTGGTGGCCACCAGCGTTGTGGCTTTTTACTTTTAATAATAGCAGGCTTCATTTCCATAGTATCTGGGCCTGCCGCCGGGCTGGAAGCCATAGCTAGTAACCTGCAGACCAATTTACAGGGCAACACAGGCTGAACATCTTTGCAGACAACATGCCCTAAGAAAAGAGAAGCTGACTGAAAAGCAGCTTCGCTTCCAGGCACGGGCAACCATCTCAACTTCTTCCTTAGCCGACTCCTGGACAATAGGCTCTGGTCCAGCTTGCTCTTTCTTTCACCCCCGGGATGGTTTCTTAGCCCTGCGCAGACCTTGCGCCCAGCCCTTTTGAAAGAGGGCGGCTACGGCCTGTGACTGGTTTCTGAACAACACCTGTGGGTATAAGGGCCGCCCCCAGCTCTTGCACTGCTCCTGTTGGAGTATGAAGTTCCCTTAAGAGAAGGCAAAAAGTGAAGAAAAAGGTCTAGCGTGAAGTAGTGCAAAGAGCTGCCAGCAGCCAGGCTGCAAAGTAGAAGAGGAGTAAGTGAGAAGTTTGTCTCCGCCTACGGCCACACCACCCTGAACACGCCCGATCTCGTCTGATCTCGGAAGCTAAGCAGGGTCGGGACTGGTTAGTACTTGGATGGGAGACCGCCTGGGAATACCAGGTGCTGTAGGCTTTTGCTTTTCCTCACTTCCACCAGCAGGGGTCACTCTCCTCTATGCCATTTTTACATTCACTTTTTACACTGCACACTTGCTTCTTTTACATTCGCTTTCTCTCTTGCACTCTTTAGGCCTTGCAAAATCCTAGTATTCTCAGTCTTACCGCTATCACTCTTAGCAGCCGCAGCAGGCGTGGTGGCCACCAGCGTTGTGGCTTTTTACTTTTAATAATAGCAGGCTTCATTTCCATAGTATCTGGGCCTCCCGCCGGGCTGGAAGCCATAGCTAGTAACCTGCAGACCAATTTACAGGGCAACACAGGCTGAACATCTTTGCAGACAACGCGCCCTAAGAAAAGAGAAGCTGACTGAAAAGCAGCTTCGCTTCCAGGCACGGGCAACCATCTCAACTTCTTCCTTAGCCGACTCCTGGACAATGGGCTCTGGTCCAGCTTGCTCTTTCTTTCACCCCCGGGATGGTTTCTTAGCCCTGCGCAGACCTTGCGCCCAGCCCTTTTGAAAGAGGGCGGCTGCGGCCTGTGACTGGTTGCTGAACAACACCTGTGGGTATAAGGGCCGCCCCCCAGCTCTTGCACTGCTCCTGTTGGAGTATGAAGTTCCCTTAAGAGAAGGCAAAAAGTGAAGAAAAAGGTCTAGCGTGAAGTAGTGCAAAGAGCTGCCAGCAGCCAGGCTGCAAAGTAGAAGAGGAGTAAGTGAGAAGTTTGTCTCCGCCTACGGCCACACCACCCTGAACACGCCCGATCTCGTCTGATCTCGTAAGCTAAGCAGGGTCGGGCCTGGTTAGTACTTGGATGGGAAACCGCCCGGGGATACCAGGTGCTGTAGGCTTTTGCTTTTCCTCACTTCCACCAGCAGGGGTCACTCTCCTCTATGCCATTTTTACATTCACTTTTTACACTGCACACTTGCTTCTTTTACATTCGCTTTCTCTCTTGCACTCTTTAGGCCTTGCAAAATCCTAGTATTCTCAGTCTTACCGCTATCACTCTTAGCAGCCGCAGCGGGCGTGGTGGCCACCAGCGTTGTGGCTTTTTACTTTTAATAATAGCAGGCTTTATTTCCATAGTATCTGGGCCTCCTGCCGGGCTGGAAGCCATAGCTAGTAACCTGCAGACCAATTTACAGGGCAACACAGTCTGAACATCTTTGCAGACAACGCGCCCTAAGAAAAGAGAAGCTGACTGAAAAGCAGCTTCGCTTCCAGGCACGGGCAACCATCTCAACTTCTTCCTTAGCCGACTCCTGGACAATGGGCTCTGGTCCAGCTTGCTCTTTCTTTCACCCCCGGGATGGTTTCTTAGCCCTGCGCAGACCTTGCGCCCAGCCCTTTTGAAAGAGGGCGGCTGCGGCCTGTGACTGGTTGCTGAACAACACCTGTAGGTATAAGGGCCGCCCCCCAGCTCTTGCACTGCTCCTGTTGGAGTATGAAGTTCCCTTAAGAGAAGGCAAAAAGTGAAGAAAAAGGTCTAGCGTGAAGTAGTGCAAAGAGCTGCCAGCAGCCAGGCTGCAAAGTAGAAGAGGAGTAAGTGAGAAGCCTGTCTCTGCCTACGGCCACACCACCCTGAACACGCCCGATCTCGTCTGATCTCGGAAGCTAAGCAGGGTCGGGCCTGGTTAGTACTTGGATGGCAGACCGCCTGGGAATACCAGGTGCTGTAGGCTTTTGCTTTTCCTCACTTCCACCAGCAGGGGTCACTCTCCTCTATGCCATTTTTACATTCACTTTTTACACTGCACACTTGCTTCTTTTACATTCGCTTTCTCTCTTGCACTCTTTAGGCCTTGCAAAATCCTAGTATTCTCAGTCTTACCGCTATCACTCTTAGCAGCCGCAGCGGGCGTGGTGGCCACCAGCGTTGTGGCTTTTTACTTTTAATAATAGCAGGCTTCATTTCCATAGTATCTGGGCCTCCCGCCGGGCTGGAAGCCATAGCTAGTAACCTGCAGACCAATTTACAGGGCAACACAGGCTGAACATCTTTGCAGACAACGCGCCCTAAGAAAAGAGAAGCTGACTGAAAAACAGCTTCGCTTCCAGGCACGGGCAACCATCTCAACTTCTTCCTTAGCCGACTCCTGGACAATGGGCTCTGGTCCAGCTTGCTCTTTCTTTCACCCCCGGGATGGTTTCTTAGCCCTGCGCAGACCTTGCGCCCAGCCCTTTTGAAAGAGGGCGGCTGCGGCCTGTGACTGGTTGCTGAACAACACCTGTGGGTATAAGGGCCGCCCCCAGCTCTTGCACTGCTCCTGTTGGAGTATGAAGTTCCCTTAAGAGAAGGCAAAAAGTGAAGAAAAAGGTCTAGCGTGAAGTAGTGCAAAGAGCTGCCAGCAGCCAGGCTGCAAAGTAGAAGAGGAGTAAGTGAGAAGCCTGTCTCTGCCTACGGCCACACCACCCTGAACACGCCCAATCTCGTCTGATCTCGGAAGCTAAGCAGGGTCGGGCCTGGTTAGTACTTGGATGGGAGACCGCCTGGGAATACCAGGTGCTGTAGGCTTTTGCTTTTCCTCACTTCCACCAGCAGGGGTCACTCTCCTCTATGCCATTTTTACATTCACTTTTTACACTGCACACTTGCTTCTTTTACATTCGCTTTCTCTCTTGCACTCTTTAGGCCTTGCAAAATCCTAGTATTCTCAGTCTTACCGCTATCACTCCTAGCAGCTGCAGCTGGTGCGTTGTGGCTTTTTACTTTTAATAATAGCAGGCTTCATTTCCATAGTATCTGGGCCTCCCGCCGGGCTGGAAGCCATAGCTAGTAACCTGCAGACCAATTTACAGGGCAACACAGGCTGAACATCTTTGCAGACAACGCGCCCTAAGAAAAGAGAAGCTGACTGAAAAGCAGCTTCGCTTCCAGGCACGGGCAACCATCTCAACTTCTTCCTTAGCCGACTCCTGGACAATGGGCTCTGGTCCAGCTTGCTCTTTCTTTCACCCCCGGGATGGTTTCTTAGCCCTGCGCAGACCTTGCGCCCAGCCCTTTTGAAAGAGGGCGGCTGCGGCCTGTGACTGGTTGCTGAACAACACCTGTGGGTATAAGGGCCGCCCCCAGCTCTTGCACTGCTCCTGTTGGAGTATGAAGTTCCCTTAAGAGAAGGCAAAAAGTGAAGAAAAAGGTCTAGCGTGAAGTAGTGCAAAGAGCTGCCAGCAGCCAGGCTGCAAAGTAGAAGAGGAGTAAGTGAGAAGCCTGTCTCTGCCTACGGCCACACCACCCTGAACACGCCCGATCTCGTCTGATCTTGGAAGCTAAGCAGGGTCGGGCCTGGTTAGTACTTGGATGGGAAACCGCCCGGGGATACCAGGTGCTGTAGGCTTTTGCTTTTCCTCACTTCCACCAGCAGGGGTCACTCTCCTTTATGCCATTTTTACATTCACTTTTTACACTGCACACTTGCTTCTTTTACATTCGCTTTCTCTCTTGCACTCTTTAGGCCTTGCAAAATCCTAGTATTTTCAGTCTTACCGCTATCACTCTTAGCAGCCGCAGCGGGCGTGGTGGCCACCAGCGTTGTGGCTTTTTACTTTTAATAATAGCAGGCTTCATTTCCATAGTATCTGGGCCTCCCGCCGGGCTGGAAGCCATAGCTAGTAACGTGCAGACCAATTTACAGGGCAACACAGGCTGAACATCTTTGCAGACAACGCGCCCTAAGAAAAGAGAAGCTGACTGAAAAGCAGCTTCGCTTCTAGGCACGGGCAACCATCTCAACTTCTTCCTTAGCCGACTCCTGGACAATGGGCTCTGGTCCAGCTTGCTCTTTCTTTCACCCCCGGGATGGTTGCGCAGCCCTGCGCAGACCTTGCGCCCAGCCCTTTTGAAAGAGGGCGGCTGCGGCCTGTGACTGGTTGCTGAACAACACCTGTGGGTATAAGGGCCGCCCCCAGCTCTTGCACTGCTCCTGTTGGAGTATGAAGTTCCCTTAAGAGAAGGCAAAAAGTGAAGAAAAAGGTCTAGCGTGAAGTAGTGCAAAGAGCTGCCAGCAGCCAGGCTGCAAAGTAGAAGAGGAGTAAGTGAGAAGCCTGTCTCTGCCTACGGCCACACCACCCTGAACACGCCCGATCTTGTCTGATCTCGGAAGCTAAGCAGGGTCGGGCCTGGTTAGTACTTGGATGGGAGACCGCCTGGGAATACCAGGTGCTGTAGGCTTTTGCTTTTCCTCACTTCCACCAGCAGGGGTCACTCTCCTCTATGCCATTTTTACATTCACTTTTTACACTGCACACTTGCTTCTTTTACATTCGCTTTCTCTCTTGCACTCTTTAGGCCTTGCAAAATCCTAGTATTCTCAGTCTTACCGCTATCACTCCTAGCAGCCGCAGCTGGTGCGTTGTGGCTTTTTACTTTTAATAATAGCAGGCTTCATTTCCATAGTATCTGGGCCTCCCGCCGGGCTGGAAGCCATAGCTAGTAACCTGCAGACCAATTTACAGGGCAACACAGGCTGAACATCTTTGCAGACAACGCGCCCTAAGAAAAGAGAAGCTGACTGAAAAGCAGCTTCGCTTCCAGGCACGGGCAACCATCTCAACTTCTTCCTTAGCCGACTACTGGACAATGGGCTCTGGTCCAGCTTGCTCTTTCTTTCACCCCCGGGATGGTTTCTTAGCCCTGCGCAGACCTTGCGCCCAGCCCTTTTGAAAGAGGGCGGCTGCGGCCTGTGACTGGTTGCTGAACAACACCTGTGGGTTTAACCCCTTAAGGACCAGGCCATTTTTTGGTTTCGCATTTTCGTTTTTCCCTCCTCACATTTCAAGAGCCATAACTTTTTCATTTTTCAGTTCACAGAGTCACATGATAGCTTATTGTTTGCGGGACAAATTGTACTTTGTAATGGCACCATTCAATATGCTGTGCAATGTACTGGGAAGCTGGAAAAAAATTCAGAATGAGGCGCAATTGGAGAAAAAATGCATTTGCGCCATTTTCTTATGGGTTTAATTTTTACAGCATTCACTGTTTGGTACAAATGACATGTTACCTGTGTTCTACGTGTCAGTACAAACGCGGTGATACCAAATTTATATAGTATTTGAAATTTTTTGATACTTTTAAAAAAATGATAAACTTTGCAAAATAGAAAAAAAATTTGTGTCATCATGTTCTAACACCTGTAACTTTTTTATATTTCCATGTATGGAGCTGGTTGTGGTGTCTTTTTATGCGGGACAAGATGACGTTTCTATTGATACCATTTGGGGAAAGATCCGATGGTTTGATCACTTTTTATTCAATTTTTTATAGGAGGCAAAGTGTTGAAAAAAACGCTTTTTGGCTGTTTTTATTTTTTTTGCCGCTACGCCGTTCGCAGTACGGGATAAATGTTTTAATATTCTAATAGTTCAGGCATTTTGGAGCGCAGGGATACCTAATATGTTTATGTTTAATGTTCTTTAATTACTTTTATAGCTGATCTAGGGAAAGGGGGGTGATTTGAACTTTTATATTTTTTTTATTTTTTTAATACTTTTAAAAACTTTTTTTTTTCTTCTGTTACATTTATGATCAGACCCCTTAGGTACCTTGAAACCTAGGGAGTCTGATCGCTCATACTATTCACTGCAATACTACAGTACTGCAGTGAATAGCAGAATCGCAGCACTTCTATTAGACGATGCCTCTGGCATCGTCTAATAGATCTAGTGCAGATACAAGCCTGGAAGCCTTCAATAGGCTTCCGGCTGTCATAGCAACCGATCACCGCCCTCATGTGACGTTCAGGAGGGCGGCGATCGGCGAAACATGGCGGCGCCCATGCCGCCTGCGCTGTTTACACGCTGCGGTCGCGTTTGACCGCAGTGTGTAAAGGGTTAACAGCAGCGATCGGCTCGGGCACCGACCGCTGCTGTTAGTGGCAGGTCCTGGCTGTATTATACAGCCGGCATCTGCCGTGTATGGAGCGAGCTCAGCGTGTGAGCTCGCTCCATACATCCCCATGCGACCCATGACGTACAGTTACGTCAAGGGTCGCTAAGGGGATAAGGGCCGCCCCCAGCTCTTGCACTGCTCCTGTTGGAGTATGAAGTTCCCTTAAGAGAAGGCAAAAAGTGAAGAAAAAGGTCTAGCGTGAAGTAGTGCAAAGAGCTGCCAGCAGCCAGGCTGCAAAGTAGAAGAGGAGTAAGTGAGAAGCCTGTCTCTGCCTACGGCCACAACACCCTGAACACGTCTGATCTCGGAAGCTAAGCAGGGTCGGGTCTGGTTAGTACTTGGATGGGAGACCGCCTGGGAATACCAGGTGCTCTAGGCTTTTGCTTTTCCTCACTTCCACCAGCAGGGGTCACTCTCCTCTATGCCATTTTTACATTCACTTTTTACACTGCACACTTGCTTCTTTTACATTCGCTTTCTCTCTTGCACTCTTTAGTCCTTGCAAAATCCTAGTATTCTCAGTCTTACCGCTATCACTCTTAGCAGCTGCAGTGGGTGTGGTGGCCACCAGCGTTGCGGCTTTTTACTTTTAGTAATAGTAGGCTTCATTTCCATAGTATCTGGGCCTCCCGCCGGGCTGGAGGCCACAGCTAGTAACTTGCAGACCAGTTTCCAGGGCATCACAGGCTGAACATCTTTGCAGGCAACGCGCCCTAGGACAAGAGACGAAAAAGCCGACTGAAAAGCAGCTTTGCTTCCAGGCATGGGCAACCAACACATGTGGGTACAAAGGCCGCCCCCAGCTCTTGCACTGCTCCTGCTGGAGTATGAAGTTTCCTTAAGACCAGACCTGGGTGTGGTTGGGGGCAGGGTTAATCATGGGGGTGTAGATTAGAATCATGTACATATGAAAACACAAGAGAACGTGCAAACTAACCGACATTGCAGGTTATGAAGATGAATACTGATGACAGATATCACTCCTAATGCTGCTATTAACTTCACTACAGCCTCACTACAGCTACATTACACATCACAGGGACAAGTGACGTGTAATGTAGTTGCCCAAAGTTTGGTAGGCGAGTGCGGGGTGGAGCCAAGACCCGCTGCATGTCTTGCATAGTACTAGAATCCCGGACATACAGCGGGTCCCGGCTCAACCCCACACTTTGCTCACCTTATCCTGATGAGCAACAACCAAGCGTCAGTGTTGTGGAGCGGGCTGGCGGGTCCTGGTTCAACCACAGTAGCTGCTGACTCCTCACCGCTGATACACGGACCGGTGCAACATGCCCCGCAGGCTGGTATTGGTCCGCGGACCGGTGGTTGGGGACCCCTGCAATTAGTTGTAGGCTCCAAAAATGGTGTCATTACAAAATGCATCGCATCCCACAAACAATAAGCCCTTATATGGCCACGTCACAAGAAAAATAAAGAAAATATAGCATCTAGCAATGTGAAGACAAAAAAAAAAAATCACCAAATTATTAGAACACAATTGGCTGTGGCAGGAAGGGAATATACAAGCTGTGTGAGCTAATGTTAGCAGACACCCCAGATTTACAGCTTATGAGGGAAAAGACACCAGAAGTGACCCCAGAGTGACTTACCCAATCATAGGAGCTACTGGGACATAGTAGGGAATTTGGTGTTAGCAATGTACTCCGCACAGCTTACATATTCCCTCTTTGCCATCCGCTGTGCAGCCACGTCTGGGATACTAATACTCACTACACCCCCTGATAAATTCTTTGAGGGGTGCATTTTCAAAATGGGGTCACTCCTTTGGGGAATCCACTTTTCTGGTACCTGACACTGTACTCCAAAAGCCGCATCACGCTCCTTCCCTTCTGCAGTTTATGCCATGTGTATGACACTGGTGTACCTGGGATAACTTACGTAATGTCATATGTGGGTATAAACTGATATTACGGCACAGCCGGACACAGAACGGAAGAAGGGTTGTTTGGTTTTTGGAGCACAGACGGTTTGGTTTTTGGACACCATGACACTTTTGCAGAGCTGAAACGCCAGTAAAGTAGAATCCCCTGATATGACACCTTATTTTGGAAACTACACCCCTGAAGGATTTATCCAGGGGTACAGAGAGCATTTTTAACCCCCAAGTGTTGCTATAACTTATCGAAGCTGATTGTGAAAGGTAAAAATGACAATTTTTCCAGGAATCCGTCATTTCAGTGCCTAATATTTTGTGCCCGACTTGTATCAGAGATGAACGCTCTAAAAGCTGTTGCGCCCGGGATACCCGCTTAACAGTTTTTGGAGTGTTTCTGCTGACATAAGTTGGGCAAAACATATCAAACTCTGGAAAAATCTCATTTTTAACTTCTCATTATCAACTGCGATTTCATTTCTGGAAACTAAATAAATTCAACACTCATGGGTTAAAAATGCTCGCTATGCCACTTGAGAAGTCTCATCAGTGGGGTAGTGTCCAAAACGGAGTGACATGTCTGCGGATTCCAATTTATTGGCAATTCAGGGGCTTTACAAAAGTGGCATGACGTCCCAAAACCAAACTGTGCTCCAAAAACCAAAATAGCACCCCTTCCCTTCTGTGCCCAGCTGTGCCAAACATCCATCTCTAACCACATATGGCATTACGTACGTTATCTGGGGTACACCAGTGTCATACATGTGGACATACACTGCCATTTGGATACGCAGCAGGGCACAGATGTGAAGGAGCAATATGTGCTTTTGTAGTGCAGATTTAGATTCTTCATTTTTGGACACCATGTCACATTTGCAGAGACCCTAAAAATGCCCCTACAAAATGGCTCACTTATTGGGGAATTCCAGTTTACTGTTGCCTCCAGGGCTCTACAAAAACAACATGGTGCCCAGAAAGTCCCTCTAAATCTGTACCCCAAAAGCTAAAAAGCGCAGTGCTCCTTCCCTGCTGTGTGTACAAGCAGCAGTTTACAACCATATATATAATTTTTTGCCCCTTGAGATGGCCCAATTAATAGTTTTAGGAGTGCAGGTCTCTGACAACACAAAGTGGGTGCAACGTATTGGGCACTGAAATGGCATATTTCTTGCCATTTCTTAAAAATTTCAATTTGTACATTAATTTTTGGGAAGCATTTTTAGGCTCAAAATGATAATACCTTGATACATTCCTTGATGGGTGTAGTTTTTAAAATGGGGTCACATTTGAGGGGTTTCCATTGTATTGATACTTTAGGGGCCCAGCTAATGCGACATGGCACCTGAAAACTATTCCAGCAACATCTGCCCTCCAAAAGCCAAATAGCCCTCTTTCCATTCTGAGCCCCACCATGTACCCATACAGCAGATTATGGCCACATATGGGGTATTGCCGTGTTCATGAGCAATTGTGTAACAAACTGCGGGGGGGGGGGGGGGGTTCTCTTTAACCCCTTGTGAAAATGAAAACTTTGGAGATAGGGAGAAGGGACATTTTAGTAATTTTTAACCTACACATCCCAAGGTTATTAAAATCTGTGAAATGGCTATAGGGTCAAAATACTCACTATACCCATCAATGAATACCTTAGGGGGTCTAGTTTATAAAATGGGGTCATTTATGGGGGATTTCAATTGTTTTGGTAACTCAAATCTTGTTTGAATGTGCAATGGGCCTGAAACATTTTGAAGCAAAAATTGTGTCTTGAAACCCAGTTGGTGCTCCCATCTTTTTGGGCCCTACTGTGCGTCCGTACATAGGATTAAGGCCACAAAGTGTACATTTTTGAACACAGGAGAAATGGGGTCATCTATTTTGGGGTGTTTTTCTTCATTTTCATGCGTTCTAGGAAAAAACTGCCTTTAAAATGACACTTGTGTAAAAAAAATGACCCCTATGGGGTCAAAATACTCACTATACCCCTCAATGAATACCTCAAGGGGTCTAGTTTCTAAAATGAGGTCACAATTTGGAGGTTTCTACTATTTGGGCACCTTGAGGGCTCTGCAAATGGGATATGGTGCCTGATAATGATTCCAGCAAAATCTGGCCTCCCAAACCCAAGTAGCGCTCTTTCCGTTCTGAGCACTGCCATGTGTTTGTATATCAGTATACCAGAACATATGGGGTATTGTTGCATTCAGTAGAAATTTTGTAGCAATATGTTGCAATTTCTCCTTTAACCCCTTTTGAAGAGGAAAAATTGGGGGCTAAAGTGACATTATATTAGAAAAAAAATAATTTAAAATTTTCATGTCGCAATGGTAAAAAAAATAATAAAAAAAATCTCTGAAACACCTGTAGGGTCAAAGTGCTCACTATACCCTTGGATACATTCCTTGAGGGGTATAGTTTTCGAAATGGTGTCATTTGGGGGGTTTCCACTGTTCTGGCACTTCAGGGGCTCTCCAAATGCAACATGGTGCCTGAAACAGATTCCAGCAAACTCTGCCCTCCAAAATCCCAATAGCACTCCTTCTGTTCTGGACCTTAGTGTGCCCATACATCATTTAACATTCTCACATGGGACAGTTTCATGCTGGGGGAAATTGCTTAATAGAATGTAAAATGCGTTTTCTCCTTTAACCCGTTGTGAATGTGTAAGTTCTAGGGCTAAATGAATATATTGGTGAAAAAAAAATTTAAATTGTAAATTTGACCTCTATTTTGTTTTAATTGCCTTGAAATGCTGAAAGGGTTAAGAAACTTCCTAAATGCAGTTATGAATTCTTCCAGGAGTGAAGTTTTTTTTTAGAATGGGGTGATTTATGGTGGTTTCTATTAGAGAGGCCTTTCAAGACCCCTTCAGAACTGAACTGGTCCCTTGAAAAATGTGTGTTGGAAATATTCTTAATTTGGAAAATTACTGCTTGACTTTTAAGCCTTATAATATCTGAAAAAAATGAAAGGGCAATTAAAGTTTGATGCCAATATAAAGCAGAAATATGGTAAATTAAATTTATGAAGTAATTTGGGTAGTATGACATTGTACATGAAAGGCATGCAATTTCAAAGTTTGATAATTGCATTTTTTCATAATGAAAGACAAAATATATTGACCAAAATGTACCACTGACACGAAGAACAATGTGTCGCAAAAAAACAATCTCAGAATCACCATGATAAGTCAATGCATCTCACAGTTATTACCACCTAAAGTGACACATCAGATTTAAAAAATGAGGCCTGGTCATCTAGGTATTTTTAGGCTTGGTCTTGAAGGGGTTAATAAGGGTTTCTGCAGCAGATGAGAAACTAAGCTTGACTATTAATGCAGATTTCTCATTGTTCTTTTCCCATAGAATTCAATGTAACTCTGATCATTATAGTTGTCGCACTTGTAGTGGTATTACTGACATTTCTTGGGATTGGACTGGTTGTTTATATCTGGTAAGTTACTGATATTACATTTTATATGCCAGAAGGTCCAAAATTTTGACAAATTTTTCACCAGTTGACAAAATTTTAACTGTTGGATTTTACTGCAGTAATAAATATTGAGCGCAGAACATTGCGTGGATTCATTGTATATTCTTTTCTCTTTTTTTACTTCTCAGGACTAAAAAGAAAGCTCCAAAACAAGACACTGAAGAGCTGCTGGAAGTTGTAGTCCATAAATCAGGTAAGACTCCTCATATAACCACTATACATGGCCTCTATTCTGTGCTCGGCCGGTGTAACACAGTAGTCATTATAGTGTAGACCCAACTTACAAAGAATAAAACTAGGGCCAACTCTTGTGGTGACAGCTGCAAATTTCCCTAATCCAGTCCCCTAACTCTGTCAAAAATAAAGCCCCTAAAAATTCCCACATGGAACATAGCAGATCAGTCACCTTTGGTCAGTTTGGTCTTCTTACATTAAATTTAGAGAACATTCACATAAATGATTTTCAGGCCTGGTGGTTGCTGATCCCTCTTCTAGTGAATAATGTTCATATTTTTTGTGTGTCTGCTAATTTATATTTTCTTTCTCTCCAGCCAGCAAACCTGACCACAAGTTGGACAGCTTCGAGCAAAGTAATGCCGGAGAACCGACATTTATATACCTGCCTCTACATCTCCTGTATCTCCAGTCACCAAACCCGACCAGATGTTGTCCAGCTCCGAGCACAGTGAAGCTGAAGAACCAACAGACCTTTCTATACTTGCCTCTACATCTCCTAGAAAACTCATTGAGAGACAGAGAGCAATCCTGGAGGGTGAACACTGGCGAGAAGATGACACTATAGACATCTCCCAGGAGATTCTACAGAAACAATTCGGGGCAGTTGGACTGCAGTCCTGTGTGGTGGCACAACTGGGATTTCAACCAGTGCACAGTCCATCAGTACAAATCCATTAAGATGAAAAACGTAGTCACTGGTTCACCTCCTGCTTCAGAGATGGAAAGATTCTAATAGCTGACCTGATGAACAAAAGATGACTGTCACGTGCAGAGAAGAGACAGCTGAAAGAACTGTACCATAGAGCCCCACATATGCATGTATAGCCTTTAAAAAGGCTATTCAGGCACCGCTAAAATAATATTAAACTAACCCCCCCCCCCGTTTTATAATAAAACCCTAAAAAAGAATATGTTAAACTTATCTATCGTGCACGGTGGGCGGGCATTCAGGGTCCGATGTTATCTTCAGCCACGCCTCCTCTTCCAGCGATGTCTTCAGATCCCGTCTTCCTCCAGCGCTCGCAAACTGCCATGATAAAAAATGGCACGGGTGCATGCGCATTAGCATGCTGCTACTACTACTGCACATGCCCGCACCATTTTTTTTATCAATGTCAGTTCGCGAGTTAGACCTTAACAGTCTTGTACAATAGATGACTACATCAGTGTTATGAGCTGGGACCAAAGAATGACACAGAGGGACAGGCCCTGCCACAGAAATGATGGAAACCCTCAAACCACAACACCCTCCCATTTATCTCATTTTGATGACCTTAGGATATATAGGTCATAGATAGGATAGATAGGTCCAAGGAATGAGTTGTGGGCTTGCAACCAATGTTGGTAGTATAAAACCACTATTTACTTTTTACAAAAAAACATCATAAAAAGCCAGTGTAGCACCAGTTTATGCATTTCAGACAAGTTTTGTCCTCGCATCTCTTCTGTACCCTCCTGCATTTTGCTCGATAAACCGTGTAAAAAAAAAAAATGCAATAGCAACTGAATAGGAGTCTAATAAATTAGGAAAATTTACAAAGAAAAAGCAAAAATTAAGACGCCATTTTGTTAAACAAGGTTTTATTTTTCACTGAACCTGGGTAATATTTAGACAAGCATTCTCTTCTTAAATGTACATCTTTGAAGTAAGTTTGAAAGTGAAATTCAAAAACAACAAATTGGCAAGCAACAGTCCTAACAAAGATACTAGATCATTCTTAGAAACCTGCTGTGCGAGAAGTTGAACCCAGTGTGGAAAATATTCTTTAAACATGGAAACCCATAAGAAAACAATTGTACAAAACAGTTTTGTTGCTCATAAAGATTCCTTCTGCGTCCAGAGGAAGAAAGACAAAGAAGACAAAAAAAAACCAAAAAACAAGCAAGTAATTTACATAATTCACTACTTAACCCTGATCCGCACCAACACCAGAAGCCAATCGATTATCCCATTATCTAAACCACAAACAGTTGAGAGATAGCTGGATGTCTTGTAGAAACAAACACGATGGTAAGTATTTCCCAGTGTAACTAAACTGAACTGAAGCAATGAAAAAGTATAAACAGAAATTTAAAGCAGGGGTGGCATTAAAATATCAGGGTATTTCTCCAAGCTTCCTAGAATACAGTAGTATAATTTCAGCTGAGACACTACACACAGAACAATGCTTCCCAAAGAAGTATACATCACATGGCGGTATATGCAATTGTGAAACAAGTATGTTAAAATACATTATAGACTATGGTGGCATGTTCATCTGGAGTCTGCTGATGTGCTTAGTCATATTAAGAGGTGGCTTTATATAAATTGTGGGACTAATGTGTTATCTGCTATGTATCAGCTCCATACCATCATCCTCTTTCCAGAGTACAATTTTGAGACACAAGTTTGCCCTGTACCCGTACTCCTGTGTTAACATATGAGTGCCCTCTGGTGGTAGTTTAGAAGATGTAACACTTCCATCCTTATAAAGTTGCTGCAGCCAAGCAATATTTATTAAGTTTATTTATTATACAGTACTATACTGTAGCTATTTTGTTACACTGCCTGGTTGATTTTCATAGAATCTGTATATATTCTAGTATATCTTGGGGTTGCTAATATTCCTCCAACTGCGACAGTCATGGAAAACTAAGAACTGATTAAGTGACTTTAAGTGATTTTCCAGGCTAAAATATAGATAACCTCTCTTAATTATAGGTCATCATTACTGAATCCATGGGGTCCCAACACCTCCACTGATCAGCAGCAGCAGTGTTCCCTTTGTAGTGGCCAAACCAGGTACTGCAGGTCAGTTCCCTTTAGCTTGACTGAGAGCTAAGCTGTAGTAACTTGGTTTGGCCACTACACAGAGAACAGCTCTGTCATCTTCTTGCTCCATTATCTATGTACTAGCTGCAACAGCAGGACAGTGGGAATACCAGGTGTCAGACTCCCACCAATCTGATCCTTAGCATAGGTTTTAAATATTTTTAGCCTGGTAAACCCCTTTAATATGCCTGATATCATATTCCAAATAAATAGCATGTATTTTAAGTGCCACCCTAAGTGCATCTGGCCTGATCTCAGCCAGTCTCATAAATGACCAGCTCTACTGCTGGTAATCATTAAAAAGTGATATAATGGAATACACCAACATCACTAAAACACACTAATCTTACAATAAAGTTTCAGACCTCCACAAACCATTTATTGGAAGAAGACTATTAAAAATGGTAGTTTCATTTTCTAAAATGTCTTATAGACTGGAAAGAGGATAAGACAGAATAGATAGAATGTGACAACCTTTTACAGTTATTTACTTTTCACACGGCAAAGACAATATTAAAATCACCTTTGTTGCATAGCAGATGATGACAAAGCCAATACAAGTACTAAAGTGGTGTCATTAACTAAACACAGTTGTTAATGTCTGGTCTGATTTACACTTGCATATTATGGGGTATTTCTGAAGCCATAGTACAGCCGAGAGCCCTGACCAGCCAACAGCATAGAGATCTATGGTGCTGCCAGTTAAGGTCATTAGACCCAATCAGGTCAGAACACTTGGCCATAATAAGGGTACACCCATAACTTTGTGTTAAAGCGGTCTAATGCGTGGTTCACACATCAGTATGCCAAATGTCCTTATCTCAACATAAAAAGGTGTCAGTATACGATCAGTATGTGCATCAGTCCATTTTTTAGTCTCAAACTGAATTCAAACAGAGGGATGGCATACGGATGTGTGAACCAAGCCTAAGAGAAGTTAAACAGCTCAATAAGTTTCCAGGACTAAAAAAAAAACAAAAAAAAACCCCCTAAAACAAACAAACAGCGGTTTCTTCCTAAAACAGTGCCACAACAATACACCAACTGAAGTGAATGGGAATGAGCTGCAATACCACATGCAACCTATGGAGAAACAGTTAAAAGATTTGGAGATGTCTTTGGAAGAAAGCCCCCGTTTTTCTAATTCTGGACAACCCCTTTAATTGGTTACCATGAACAAACTTCACTTTTTGCCTGCTCTAGTTTTTATAAATGAGCACCAATATATATTTTGAAGATTGCAAAGATATTGTTTTAATTGTTACTAAACATAGCATGTCCGGGCATCTTTAAATAGAGCTTTTACCAATGTAAGTGTCAATTTACATGCAACACATTTGCTGCTGAAATTTCTGCAGTTCATGGGAAAGCAGGTTGCATATATCCACAGGTTTGCCAACAAAACTGCCCTATTCAGAAGTATGGAAGCGATTTATTCACAAGTGACAGCACCATGCTGTGCTAACGTTCTGCACCACATTGTTCCTGTAGCAACACTTCAATCGTACCTACTCTTTCCCTGTTCAAGTCAGAGTTCCAAGTATCTCGAAAAAATGCATAGGACATCTTCCAAAGTCTTACCAGGGCTTATACAGGATCAATCCCTTATAGGTATACAAACCTATTTTGGTAATAGTCCCACTCGCTCCTTGTTGGATGGTAAAGTAATACTAGGGTGAGAACCAGGACAACAGCCTGCTTAATCTCTCATATATATATATATATATATATATATATATATATATATATATATATATATATATATATAGTGAAGATACAGGGCACGATAAGGTGATACAATTGTATAACATTTTCTGAATAGTGTTCATTTTGGCATATAGGCAAGATCTTTAACCATTCACTTCCGTTAGTGTGTTGAACACCGATACATATTGCCTATTCCTATGGGTTTGTACTAGATGTTAGCCCCCACAAGTTGTTAGTAGTAGGCCTACATTTTAGACAGTGTACTACCACTCCGGGATATAAACATTTTTGCAACAATTCTGTCACTTGTTAACATACCCAAAGGCTCTCCTACAAGCAGAACATGCTTTATGAGTAACTAGAAAATACATATCAAAGCACAACAATTATCCCAGGAATTCAGGAGAAATACATCTGCTCAGAACAGAAATGGAAGGTTACATTTGTGTGGATTATTTTGAGACACCTTATTTATGAACCTCTTTGGCTCTTAGTCTTCATGAAAAAAAAATTGAAAGAGTAAAGTGGTAAGAAAGAAAAAAATATAACTAGATGTACTTCCAATCCGGACGGGTACCACAACACAGGCCTTGCTCTAAGATCTTCTCAAAATGTCACTTTAGTTTGATTTCAAAGGGACTTTGCTGAAGATAACAAATGCAGCATGAGGTGTACTTGTGCTACAATGAGCATTTCCAAAAGAAAAATTGCAAAATTCAATTTCTAAAGTTGGTCTGGCCAAGTTAACAAGAAAGGGGAAAATCTGGGGGAAAAATTGGATCATTACTTAGGGCAAAATGAAAATCCCCACAGATGCAGCTTCCTAAACAACTCGTCGTACTTCAAAAAATCTCTTCAGATAGTAGATTTGTCCCAGTGTCATAGCAACGAGTACAAGAGCTTCAAAAAATGACCAAAGCACCACCCTACTGTTCGTGTTGTCGTTGACTGTAAAGAGAAGACAGGAGAGTTAGTGCAAACTGGAGCTTATGCATAAGTCATGTTACTGCCCAAATATTACTAGGCAGTAGTAAATGGAATAAGGGTGCATTCACACTGAGTAAACGCACGTGTAATTTTGTAAAAATACATGTGTAAAAATAAGACTCCCACTAACTTCAATGACATTTTACAGGCGTATTTTTACACGTGTAAAAAATATCATTGAAGTCAATGGGATAGCAAAATTTACAAGTGTAATTTTACTCTCCAAAATAAGCTAGCGTTTACTCAGTGTGAACTTACCCTTATACTGCGACAAAGGTCTAACATTAAAGGGGTTGTGTCATCAATATAAAGGCAATAACCCTGCATGGCCTCTTCAACTGTAGCCGGGGCGTGTCATCCCCTTTTTCTGTTTTATTTCATTGCATTTGTTTTTGTTTTCTTGTCAATTTCCTTTTGAAATATCTCTAATAAAATTTGATTACACCTAAAGGGCAATAAACTGAATATCGATTTTAGAGGTTTGCAGAGTAGTAAAAAAAATTATCTATCTATCTATATATTATCCACTTGTAATAGCACCCCCTGGTGTTCAAAATGCAAGTCTATGCAAGTCTATGCAAAATGCAGGTCTATGCAAGTCTTTCTAGTGAGGCTATGTATTGTAAAGATATATATTCTACATGCTCAGAAGAATATACTAAAGCTTTACCCTCAGTGCAAAAAGGGATATATTTTTGGCTGCGTATAGATTTACTCTTTCCTCACTGTATAAATGCTGCTGCTTATGATGGGTTTCCTCTTGAAGAAGCAGAGAGCAATCCAGTGCCAGCCTAAATAATATCCATGCTTCTTTTACAGAAACATACAGAAGCTTTATTGTATTCAACTCGTCATGCATAACTAAGATATGCACAGACCTATACATATTGGAACACCAGTGGGTGCTATTAGTAACATGACTAATACTTCTGCAAGGAAAGAAATATATATTTTTTTATATAACAATACAAAATCTAAAATGCATATTCAGCTTATTTATTGCCATGTGTACTGATGGTAAAAGTCTTTTATGTCTATAGAGAACTTACTTGCTCTGTGTATTCTTTCCCGCACTTCCATGTATTCTTGTTCATGCTTCACAGCTGTCATGGCCACTGCAAGTTCATTGATCATCTCTTCCAGTTTGTTCTGGTGTGCTGCACAACAGGTGAACAAACAAGTTGTGATATATCTTTAAGAAATCAAACAGTGACTGCATGTCATAGGTAACGGGCAAGGTTACTGCAAGTTACTGAGCAGTCATCCAAACTAAAGCACTAAGTAATCCCGTAACATACACAAGATGTTCATATCAGAAAGCACACAATATTTATTAGCAGTTGGACACACAATAACATTTTTCCTTGCTCAGCTTTAATGCATAGTATAAATCCCAATGCATACCCTGAAAAATAAGTGTCCTAAATTGTGGGATATTAAAAAGGGTTTTCTGGGAATTGTACAGAGATTACTCTTCTTTTAACCTTAACTTGAAACAAGACGACCTGCCTCTTTGTGGTTTATTTAGTACCATGTAAAAAAAAGCCTGTAGGCAGCTATTCCTATATGATAGATTACCTGGATGACTGATGTGATTTTGTTCACGTTGGTTGTTTCATTTCAGTTATAACAATATTTGCGAGGTTCCACCTGCAGTTTCATTAGGTCAGAACCAAAACTAAGTGGAGGCCCTAAGGAGGCGAGCGAAAAAAAACAAAAAAAAAACCAAACAGCGTTACTCACCTCTCCTGTGCTCAGGAACGACTACCTATTCTGTTCTGGTCTTCTGACATCAGGGACCCTGAGGCCTCAGCAGTCACAAAGGTCTTGCGGCGTCGCAATACTTGCATAAAATCATAAACCTCAGTGGTCCTTGACGTCAGTCAGAAGACCAGGAGAGAAAAGGGAGTTACAACGAAGATGAGGAGAGGCAAGTAGTAGTTTCTGTTTGCTCACCTCCCCTAGGGCTCAGCATATTATTCTCTATTGTAAGAAGAGACCCCATAGTATAATAGTTACAATTCAGTCATGTTCGGTCCAAATGAACAATGTGAGAGAAATGACAAAAATCGTACGAGGCTTGACAACATTCCTATTCCTACTAATATAATAAATGTGAAAGTTTGGGTGTTTGTTATTCAATCATGAAAAAACGGCTGAATGGATTTGGATGATATTTGGCGGATCATCGACGCCAACAACACGCTCATTATACGGCGTCCCAGCGAGCTGCTTAGATGCCGGAATAATCACAGGCACAGCGCAAGGAATGAGTTCAGTGGCAGGCCAGCTTCACAGCTGCAGAAATGCCAAGCAGTCGGATCATCAACGCGGCAATTTGCTGAATATAGGCAGATCATCGAGCCAACAACACGCAGACGAAGTCGCTGCTCACAGTTTTGCAGTTGTGTCTGTGTGTATGAGAAGTGATTTTGCAAACGAAACATCACAACTGCATGTTACCTCAGATGTGGGTGTAATTTATTACCTGAAATACCAATTCAGGGGAGAAGGGAGGGGTACACAGATAGTGAGAGCAGGCAGATGAATCATAGGAAATGTAGTTTGTTCA
Organism: Leptodactylus fuscus; assembly: GCF_031893055.1. Lineage (NCBI taxonomy): Eukaryota > Metazoa > Chordata > Amphibia > Anura > Leptodactylidae > Leptodactylus > Leptodactylus fuscus. The sequence goes on along the minus strand of NC_134265.1, from coordinate 95,026,044 downwards.
GAAATACATACCTCTATAAAGGAATGTGCAATGAAATCACAGGCAAAAACTCACTCCCACATGCTGCTGTAATGTTTTGTTTGCAAGCTCACCCCCCCCCCCCCTTCCTCTCTGGGGTAGCCCAGCTCAATTTTAAATTGTTGACCTATCCTGAGGACAAGGAGACATCCCTTTTCAAGTAGCTGATCAGCAGGGGCCCCAAAGATAAATTATTGATAAAGGAGAAGAAAGCAACAGCCCCTTTAATATAGGCAAAGGGCCTGTGTAAAAGAAAAAAAAAGCTGTTGGCACATTGCATCAGTCTTATCACTGCAGTGAGACTATTCAGTAAGTCCTCTCACAAAAAAACTTATGTAATGGAAATATATAGAAAGAGCTAATAATGCAATTTCCTAACGTATGGTTTAGACTAAAATTCTCAATTCTGCATTTACTGCTGTGAGAGCAAACCAATAGGAATAACTTGTGAGTATGTGAACAAAGCCAAATGTGATTGCTTATTAATATATATTTTGGGCATTCTGACTCTACAGAAATTAATGTATAACATGTCTTCATAGAGGTATGTATTTCTGACAGTAAAGTGTCACATTTTGGCAACTACCACTTGGGATGCTGCTAGTAGTGGGCAATTAATAGACTGCTCAATTGTTGTGAACTTGATCATATCGATTATTTGCACCCATGTCATCCTGTCTCATACTGCCACTGGGTAAAGGAAATGTCACTCAATGCATACTATTAAATCAGGATTGCTGATACGAGAATAACAGAAACCAAAATTCGATGGCATGGTATAGCATATAAATAGGAGGTGTGGCAATGTAAAAATCAGAGTGTCCTAAAATAATAGCCCATTAATCATAATTGAACTAAATTTTCAATCTTTGGCAATATTAGTCATAAATGCCCGGCCGTAACTGCTGCCACACAACGTATCTGATGTGGCTATAGTCAAATTCAGTTCTAGGGCTGCTGGTGCTTTCATTTCATAGCTAATACTGTGTACGTTTGATCCAGCAATGTATTATGATTCACAGATTCCTCGGCTACACACACACACACACACACACACACACACACACACACTATATTGTCTGTTATATTCATTATTAACTTTAATAAAACCAGTTATAAACAACTTTTCAGAAATGAATAGTACCTATTAAGAAACTTTGTAATATATCTTTTTAAGGCTGGAGTAGGAGGCTGCTGTCAGGTGGTTAATGGATTGCCTCATTCTGTGCCTCTTATCTACAACCAAACAGTGATGAAAGCACAAAGTGTAGCAGCAGAAACTATTTGAGTGTATTTTCTTCTAGCCTCTTCCAACTGCCTCCATAGACTAATATGTAAAAAGTAACTCTTCATAGTTACTGTTCGCCAGACTCAAGTTTTTCCACATAGGGTTGTATTAAACCTAATATTTAAAATACTTCTAAAAGGAAACACAACAAACAGCATGCCAACCCTGAACACCACAATGCTTGTTAGGCGAGTTACAGCCAAAACAATGCCTTCATTATCTGCATCACCCCAATTCACTGCCATGCCAAAAAAATTAAAAAAAAAAAAGTTGCACACACAAATACGTAAATGAATTGCATAGCAATGTTAATATGCACAAACAGTAGATAGAACTTTGATCAGCAGAAGACCTACCATCCCATGTATCTCCACCACCTAGGAGAATTATAGAGATGAGAACAAATGAAGGGAATTGTGTTAGTCTTTGAATTTTAGATATAATTGCCCCTCTGAGTGGACCTAGGTTTCTGGTTGGACTAGTTTCTCTTCATATTCTCCTAAATAATCTAAGAGACCATAAGTATACAGCCAGGGAGGCTGCACTGTGTGTTCCTTCATTATTACAGGAGCTGTCTTATAATCAGCAGTAACTAGTAATAGCATCTTAAGCTATGGAGAGCCTGTGGGGTACAGTCCATATTTTGTAAAGTATCCTACATGACCTCAAACATGTACATGTAAAGGCCTTTGAGAAAACGGTGCAGAATGTTGATGATATCCATGTACTGTGCATGATCCGCACGGTCTAGCCCCTGGGCTCACAGCCGCCTAATATATACAGGCAAGTATACGGGGCCATAAGAAAATAAAGGATCAGTGTGCTATTCATTGATAACACAGTTAAGACACTAGCAAAGTATGTGTGTGTGAGAGATCTTATACAGAAAGGTCTTTTGCATGAGATGAACTCCTTGAACTAGAAATATATGTTATTCTCAGGAGTCGCCATGAGGTCACATGATCCATCTGAAGAAAAGGAACCCATCACCTTTCAGATAGGAATTAATAACTAAATAAGGTAATACTCGCTGAATTATATATAGTGGGGGACAAATGCATCCTGAAAGAAAATAACTCAAAGGCGCTATAAGATGCTAGAAAATAAAAGGTATATAAACAAAAGCCATACGAAAGAAGAAAAGGCTGATACAAACTCACATGTCAGGTCTCTCATGGATATAAATGTTCTTTGTTCTATGCAGTCAACTTCATTTCATTAAACACAAAGTAACTCACCTTCTGTCTCCATGTCCTGGCCTTTAGGGGCTTCCCCTACATCAATAGTGAACATCACAATCTTCGGAGTCATTGTTGACATTCTGTTACTGAAGCAAAATTTGTATGTTCCATCCATGTGTGCGGCAAAGGTGTACTTCCCACTGGACTCTCTGTCTCCTTTATAAATACCTTTATTGTCAGGACCAGTGATCTAAAACACAAGAAGCGGTCTTTACAATTTTCTTTAAAGAAAAAAAAAAACCACCTTTAAAACCTGCTCAAAAACCCCCTTGGCACTGCTCAGAGATTTAACCCCTTCCACCTGTAGTCATTTTTTGATTTTTGTTTGTTACTCCCATCCTTCCAACAGACATAACTTATTTTTCTGGTCAAAGAGCCATATGAGGGCATATTTTTTGCAATACAAACTGTACTTCACAATGGTATAATTTAACACAACATGTGATGTACTGGGAAGGTGAAAAAAAAAAACCTGAATGTGGCGGAATTAGAGAAAAACTGCATTTGTGCCAGTCCATGACGGGTTTTGTTTTTACAGCGTTCACTATGCAGCCAAAACGAGATGTTACCTATGCTCTGCAAGTTGTAAAGATTACGGCAATAGCATCTTTATATAGTTTAAAAAAAAAAATCAAAAACTTTGCATAAAAATTTATTTTAAGTCACCATATTCTGACACCCATAACTTTTTTTTTTTATATACTTCCATATATGCAAGTGTAAAGTAAAGGCTTTCTCTGCCTTTAGGACCCCCACAATCACTTGAATTGGGGTGTTTTGCAGTTTGAATTGAGCAGGTCCCCAACCCTCTATCCATTTCAATGGGAACCACTGGAGATAACCAAAGTACAGTCCTCAGCCATCTCTGGTGACTTTCACTGAAATCAATGGTGCGGGAGTGCACATTTCTGACCTGCTTCCCTATTCAAACTGTTGTATAAACCACCCCAGTTCTTGGGATCGAGCTCTCACCACCTTAAGACCCTGAGGGGCACTGCATGGCTAGCAAAGAGAGACCCTGACTCCTCCCATCCCATCTTTTTAAAATATTCTCTCTTTCTTCTTACCTTACCTTTCTCTCCTCTTCACCCCCCACCTCTATCTTTTACCCAACATTCACCGCCTACGCTCCCTCCCTCCCTTTACTGCTTTTTGAGTGTGGAAACCTGCTATATAGCTGTGTGAGCTGTAATTGAAGTTATTTAACTATTGTCTTGCCCTGCTGAATGACATACGTTTATTGACGTCTGTATAGTCTGTGTGTGAATTTAAAGAATTAAAACAAAAAGCCTCATTAAGGTCAGAGCCCCATGGTCCGAAAACGCCACAGGAAAAATCGCAGCATTTTACAGTAACTGCAAAGTGAATGGGATTCATGAGAATTAAAACTTTACTTGACACAGTGTGATTTCCAAAACCAGCACTGTTTCGGAAATTGCAGCATGTCAATTATATCTATGGAAACGCCGGCAGCTTTCCTGTAGATATAATTATAACAGAAAGTCTGTGGGAAGAACGATGCGTTCCCGCCGCGGTTTTTCCCTCAGCGCTTTAGTGCTGCGGATCGTCCCATGGGGCCTTAGCCTAAATAATACATCAAAAGTGCGCTGTGCAAATGCACCCTTAAAGCTACACTTTCCACCCAGCATATACAAGAATTCACTTTTTACCATCACCATGCTCCCCTACTGACCCCCACATATCATAACTCTCACAGGAACTGAATTACTTGTTTTTTTGCGAATTAGAAGAGCTTTTCAGCTTTTATCTGACCATAGCTGTAAACCAACTCTACCCTGTAATAGGGCTGCTGTACACTGTCTGTCGCAGCTTCATGCTGTGTGATAGTTAACAGAACTCACCTATATGTTCACAATGAGGCTAAAACCTGGTTCACATCTGTGCATAGGTTTCCTGTTTTTTTTTTCTTTATGTGAATTAGGTTTCCATTCGGGGTGGTCCCCAAGCGGACTCCCCATATGGAAACCTAAACCGCATAAAAAAAGCGGTTACCTTAGGAAACCTGCAGATCACATAGACTATAATGGGGTCTGTGTGGTTTTCACACAAAAATGCAGTGGAGGGCTTTTCTCTCCGCAGATGTGAGCCGGGCTTAAGATGCCACATAGCGGGATGCAGCAAAATTGCGCTTTTCACAGAAAGTCTGTACAGGCTTCCTCTGCGGACTTTCTACTTCTATTATACCTATAGGAAAACCATCAGCGTTTCCATGGGTATAATTGACATTTTGCTATGTCCAAAACCGCAACGGTTTTGGAAACTGCAATGTTTCTGCTGCACGTATTTTTTTGCAATGAGAAGGGGAGAAGGGGAATGGGGTTTGAGCTCTCAAATGAATCATCAGAGCATCATGTGACCTCAGATGTGGGAGTGATTTTATTGCCTGTGATTTCACTGAAGGGGAGAGCAGGGAGATGCATCATGGGAAATGTAGTTTGTCCACAGATTTACTGCATACAAACAACAGTGAAACAATGAGTCTCAAGTAAAATAAAGCCAAAAGGCTGTACAAAGTGACAGTGAGTATTTAGCACGGCTGTGGATTTATTTGCATATCATTTTTGGAAGCTGAATAACCCCTTTAAGGCAAGTACAGGTGCCATCTTCCAATTAGAAGTAAACACACGCAACTGCAAATTGCAGGCAGTACCTGTAGATGCGATTGCTTTAAATGTGAAACTAAATGTGGCCACTTTTACATTGTCAGTATATGTAATTTAAAAGTGGGTCCAAAGCACAGAAGTATAAATCTTTCCATTACCCCTTACCCATGCAAAATACTGACTGTGTGAAAGTGGCCTTATGTGCTCTCTCCCTAATCAGCCACATCATTAACTCAACTCCATAGCACACGCTTCCATTTGGCAGACATAAAACAAACACGAATATTGTATAAATTGTCAGCAGCACACTGTTATGTGTAAACTGGGACATGCTGCAAAGAACCAATTAAAGTGTATGGTAGGGGAAACCAAATTATGAAGAGGGCACCACACATTACAGAAAGCTGGGGATCATGGCATGTATGCCACGTACATTGAACCAACATTAAATAGGAAAAAGTTGCATTCACAAAAAGGAGACACTCAACCCAATATTATATAAAAGGGCTCTGCACACCCTATAGCTATGCTATTTCTTCCATATACTGTAATCTGAATTATCTGCTGTAAGGCTGGATTCACATTTGCGTTGAAGTCTCTGCTGCAGATTTTGCCTAAAATCAGATTTTTAGTATAAAAACAGACACAACCCCAACAAACCCCATTATAGTCTATGAGGTCTATGGGTAACCGCTTTTAAAGCAGACGGTCTGTCTTTCAGGCCCCTAAGCAAACCCAAACTATAGTGTGAACCTGGCATAAAGCATATGACTGCTGTATAGGTTATATTGTTAGTGGGTGCTTATGTGCCTGAACCCAGGGGGGGATAGGATGTCCTAATAAATGCCACTGGCAATCACAAAAACATTAGAAACTTAACCTGCTGAATGCAAAACATGGGCAGGTGCAGCTCTACACATGAACTACTCCAGGTGTCACCCTGGGGTGCGGCAGCTTCTGTGTCAGACAGCCAGGACATATTTGAGGTCCTAGTTAGCAGACAGCAGAGCCAAACCCTTTCTACAGGGATCATGAAGGCTATACATGAACAATGGCAGGAGCTAGTGCTCTCCTTTATCAGCCCCAGCTGTATGCACAATCACAACCCATACACAGCAATGCAGCCTTTAGTATAACCGGAATCTAATAGCCAAGTCATTGTGTCTGCCCTCATGTATATCTGCAGCAGTGACTCTGGTGACCATCACAGCTGATCGGACATCCCGGGCACACTCCCGCACACTGCAGCCCCCTGCCGCCGGAGGTGAGGTGGCGCTTACTACGAGGTCCTCAGGTGGCCTCCCCCACAGGAGCCGTCCATACTCACCTCCACATCGATGTCCAGGAATCCCCCTTCTGCCACTTCAAAGATCAGGCCCATCTTGGTCCCCGACGTCACATGCTCGTAGTAGCATTCATCAGCGTGAGCGTCGATGCTCACAAAGTATCCTGAGGCCGTGGCGGAGAAGAAGGCGACCAGGGCTACAAGCTCCGATATCGTAAACATGGTGACCAAAGGAAGGGAAACAAGCGAGCACAGGCCGGGAAGCTGGCGGCGGAGTCTGGGCCTCACTATGAAAGAGGCGTCACCGCTCTAGGCAGCCGGGGAGCTAGCTGCTAGTGCCACGTAACGGCTCTACGGTGGCCCAGGAGGGACACAGTCACATCCGGGCACCACAAACGTAGTGCAGACTTGGCAGATCGAGGAAACGCGCTGTTACGTTAAACTGACAGAAGCCCCGGCAGACATATTGTTTAAGGGAATGTATTGGCAAATAATAAATTCATGGGTGTAAAATAACTGTATTTGCATTTGATGCCTCACCAATACTGACAGGCTCGAGAGTATTCATTAATGAAAGCTTCCAGATTAGTTTATTGTCTCTCTGTCGTCCAAGATTATGCTCTATATCCCACATTCAGGGCCGGTTTTAGATAAAGTGTGGCCCTGGGCAAAATTCAAGTGGTTGTGCTGTAAAGAGGGCCAAGGTCGCAGGACGGGTGGAAAGGGGGCCCGGGGTCGCAGGGTGGTGGAAAGGGGGCCGGGGTCGTTGGAAAGGGGGCTGGGGTCGTAGGTGGTGGCAGGGGACTCCGAGGAAAGGAGGAGTGGCCCAGGCCCGCGCTGCATGTGGGTCGCGCAATGCGGGGATGCTGCCGCGGGCGAAGTCTCGGGTACTGCTAGTATATTTATATTTGTTACTTATTGTATGATTAATTCTAATAATATATAATTTAAAAGACAAATTAAAGATCTATTATATTAAACCTATTTTTTTTTTCTTTTTTAAAATATATATATTATGTTACCTATGTGACAAAGGAGAAATTAAAGATTTACTATATTAAGCCTATTTTTATTTTTAGATTATTCCATATTATGTTAAATATATATTACATTCTATTTATATGAATAGATAATAAACTACATACAAGATACATTAAAGGGATTCTACCACTAAAACACTTTTTTCTAGTTACCACGTCGGAATAGCCTTTAAAAAGGCTATTCGTCTCTTACCTGTGGAAGTGCTCTCCGACGCGCCGTTCGTTCAAAATACCGGTTTGTACCGGTATGCTAATGAGTTCTCTCGCAGCGATGGGGGCGTCCCCATCGCAGGAGCAGCGATGGGGGTGTCCCCATTGCAGCTCGAAAACTCACCGCAGCGCCGCCTCTCTGGTCTTCGGTGTCCTCCCCTTGCTTCTTCAGCGTCTGTCGGACGCCTGCGCAGTATGCTCTCTGTTCGGCAAAGATTGCCGAACGTACTGCGCATGCGCGAAATTGCGGTCCCAGCCATAGTGCGGGCACCGCACTTTTGCGCATGCGCAGTACGTTCGGCAATCTTCGCCGAACAGAGAGCATACTGCGCAGGCGTCCGACAGACGCTGAAGAGGCAAGGGGAGGACACCGAAGACCAGAGAGGCGGCGCTGCGGTGAGTTTTCGAGCTGCAATGGGGACGCCCTCATCGCTGCGAGAGAACTCATTAGCATACCGGTACAAACCGGTATTTTGAACGAACGGTGCGGCGGAGAGCACTTCCACAGGTAAGAGACGAATAGCCTTTTTAAAGGCTATTCCGACGTGGTAACTAGAAAAAAAAGTGTTTTAGTGGTAGAATCCCTTTAAAGATCTATGAATTAAACTTAATTTAAGGCAGTTGATCCAGAGGAAAGAGACAATTATAAGGGGAAAAATTCCTTCCTGGTCTAAGAAATGGCAGAACAGGTCCCTGGATCAAAAGCCATTACTTAATCTAGGTTTTGGGTTGTTGTTTTTTTTTTTTTTAATAGTTATTTTAAATATCTGTATTAAGTTATTATTTATAGTACATGTAAATAATAAAGCTAATTATCAGACTAAACCTATTTCTAGACTGTGTTGATCCAGAGGAAGGCAAATTTTCCTTATATAAGGGGGAAAATTCCTTCCTGACCCCTGGTTGCCAGCCAGATATTGAAGGATGCCATGTCAAGGTGTGGGCAACAACTTGGTTGTAACTTTGCAGTATTCAGGTTGGAGAGGATGTTGTTGGCAGCCAAGGTCTTGCAACAAAAGAGGCATGGTCCGAGTCCAACTTGGAGACATATAGTTGAATTCGTCCTTGGGGTGAAGGGTTTGGTTCTCCGGCCACGGCAAGTATTCATTCTCCAGAATAGCCTTGAATGGAATGAAAGGCGGCTGTGCTCTCTTCTTCTCCTAATCCTCCCAGCAAATGATGTTAAAAAATGGATGGTCTTTGAACTTGCTGTACATATCCAGCTGCTTCTCAGGACTTATCTGCAGCAGGTTCAGGAGCAGATCTTCTAGGTCGGCATCCAGCCAAGATGGAAGCTTTGGCTCGTTTCTGGTGATATTGCCACCATAATAAAATGGATGGAATCCTGTTGACATCCTAGACATAACAATCCCCAATCTCCACCAGTCGATTGCTGCATCAAATTCCTACACCACGTGGTCCTGATAACTTGGTGTGCCCGCTGTTCCACGGATCTTAGTAGAGGAGGTGACACTTTCGCAGGCAATCCCCAGGTTGATGATGCAGATATGTCCATTTACATCCAACATGATATTTAATGGCTTTATATCTCTGCAATGAAAGAAGACAGATGACACGTTAGAAAATGAGAATGATAAATCTATTCAAGAAGACAGTGATATAGAAAACATGACATGTACTATAACAAAACTAGATATCAATCAGGACTCTGGAAAAGCTGAGTACATTATTTTCCCCATTACAAAGGAAGTTTCTGCTTACGCTGGGTTCACACTAGCGCCCGGGCTTGGTTCTGAGCTTTCTGTCTTCTGCATGCAGAAGACGGAAAGCTGTAAGACCGGGTCCGGCCATGAGCGGATCCTGTACTGCATGTCCGACTCTGTGTCCGGAGAGCGGAGAGCATAAAACACTCACCGGCGCTCACAGCCAGACATCTTTCAAACCCATTCAAATGAATGGGTATGAAAGAGTCCTGCAGCTTTCCGTCTCCTGCTCTGTTTTGTGCAGGAAACGGAAACCTGTATGAACGGAGACCGGGTGCAGATGTGAACGAGCCCTTACCTGTGGACGATGTTGCGTCTATGGAGGAAGTGGAGTCCACATGCTATCTCAGCTGTGTAGAATCTGAGGACAGAGTATAGAGTCAGTGACATGAAATCCTTCTCTACCAATTCCCTAATATCATGTCATGTCACCCTATATTTTCTGCCCTTTAGTCCTCTTTCAGTCTCTTTTCTCTGATACGTGATTTACTCGCCTTACGCTGTCGATGTTCAGTCTGCTGCACATTGTTATTAATTCCTCCAGGCTGCCACCAGATAGATACTGGCATTCAGTTGGCAAACAAATGGGCAGTCTCAGGCCTTCAGGAGCATCTGCCGCTTTCTCATTAAAACTGCTGCGTTGTGGTCTGTCTTGGTGACAACCTTGGCGGCCATGATGGTGTTTCTGCCGGGTAATGATGCCAGGAACACCTGAAGAAAAGGAAGGAAAACGTATTAAGAGGTCCCACAGGCTCTTTATTCCATGAGAGCAGCTTTCAATCACACTGGATACTCCTTTCTAGCAGACTAGACCTATAGAAAGAGCTGCTGATACCAGTCACACATATGGATATACAGTTACTGGAGATATCAGATATAAGGAGGTGAGCAGGGAGATAGAACATTTCTGGACATCCTAACATTCATGCCATTGGAGACTACAGTTAGCCTCTGATATTGTTTAATTGGCTGATAACATGAAACAATAGCTTGCATACAGATGAACAGCAAAAGAAAAATAAATTATCATATTTTCTATCCTTTTTTTTTTTTAAATTAAGATTTATTTACTTACTTTGCCAAAGCCGCCCCTACCCAACACCTGATGAATGGTAAGTCGGTGGATATAAAAATCTGCGTAAGGGCTGGATGTTGCAGGGTCCTGGCTGCTCCCTGGTCTTGGCCCATCATCCTCCAATGTTCTGGCCTCTCCTTCTCTCCTCTTCTTTGTAGCTCTTGATCCACACTAATCATCCTCTTCTCTCTTCCTCTTCTCCTCTCTCTTCTTTTCTTCCCTCTCCTCCTCTTCTCTCTTCCTCTTTTCCTCTCTCTTTCCTTCTTCTCTCTGCTTCTCTCTTCCTCTTCTCCTCTCTCTTCCTTTTGCCTTCTCCTCCTTGTCCAGTAGATGCCATTCTCTGTAGATTCTCAGGTAATTATTATTATTATTTAGTTATATAGCACCATTAATTCCATGGTGCTTTACATTTGGGTAATCCTGTAGTAAAGTCCTATCTCTGCCGTCGACAGTTGAGACTGTCAGTTAGTCGTGTGCAGGTCACATAATGCCACCTGCCTGCCAGTACTACATGTACCAGCTCCACCTTATAGGATAGCATCATGACTGATAGTCCAGCGTCCAGATGAATGGAGAACTTCATGGCTGGTTTTTCTAGTACTCTATTATCTCATGATGGGGCAGAGGATGTGACTTTATCACTGGGTTGGCAGTGATACTCATAGCCCACCAGAATCTCTGTTGGCATTTTAGAATAAATGCAGTTGTGTAGAAATTCAAATGATCCAGATACATTGCTGTATGTTTTACCTCAATAGGTTTTAATGGGCAATGTCCTTGTCAGTGTGGATCTGGGGGTACAGGGGAGGAGAGGCTTCTATGGAAGTTAGATCGGGGTTCCTCTACTGAGGTGTGAAATATTAGAAAGGTTTCATTTAGAAAAGTATTAGGATAGGAGTGATCTTATCATCCATAGTGATCATGGTTTGGGTCATTGTAGGGGGAGGGAATGATAAATGGTCACAGTAATATATATCCTGCATTTTAAGACGTAACGGCTAAAAGTTTATATTTAGGCAGAGCCCTAAAATGATTCTATATTATGCATTTATATGTGTATCCAATCTACAATATGACAAAGAAGATGTAGCCTGGTATATAGGTGATTTTGTAGAATGATATAATTTAGTATGTTACCTGTATGGACATAACTGGTCTAGTGTTTATGGCCAGGGCCAGGATAATGATTAGGTGAAGAAGGAGGCCCCCTAGGGGTTCAGGGACATGTGAAAATTTGTGACTGCTCAGACAGGCCCCTGAAGTCACCCATTTCCCCTTAAGTGCTGCTAGTCCCTTTTTGTCCCCCACACAGTAAAATTCTCCCTTAGTTGCCCCAGAAGCTATGCTATAGAAAGAATTTACTCACCTGGCTTGGTTTCATGAATTTCATGAATTTCCCCATGGTAGGACTATTAAAGGATTACCTTATCTTAATAATGTGCCTCAGTGGCCTACAGACATTTGATAATGTCCCACAGTGGACCTCAGGCAAGTAATAGTGGCCCCCAGATAACTAGTAATGTCCCCCTGTGGCTCCCATACAAGTAATAATGACCTCCAGTGGCCCCCACACAAGTAATAATGTCCCCCAGTGGCCCTCTGACAGATTATAATGTCGCCAGTGGCTTCCTGACTACTAATAATGTCCCGTATTGGCCCCCTGACAACCAATAATGTCCCCCAGTGGCCCCATAACAACTAATAATGTCCCACCGTAGCACCACACGGTATTTGTGCTATATAAAAAAACCAAAAAAAACAGCACATACCAACCCTCAGTCCCTGGAGCTATGTGATCTTCCTACTCTGCATAGCAATGCAGCAGGTCTTCATCAGGCATTACTACGAGTAATAGACCAGGAAGGCAAATCAGAAGGGGGAATAGGCTCAGAGACAAAAGGAAACCCCTGTCTGTCATTCCCCTTTACATATAATGGTTGGTACCCTGTGCAGCCACAAAGAATGCCTATAGTTATGGCTAGTCCTAAATGTTATAATATGCAGGCTGACAGAGAGAAGTAGATGCTATAACATATAGGCACAAGCTTAGACTGGCCGACCGGGGTACTGTGAAGCCCCCTGATGGACCTTGTGCATTTTGGGGGCCCTACCTGATCAACACCGTTTTTTTAATAGCCAGTGGAGGTTCAATAACCACCCCTATTAACTTACCTATCCCCACTCTTGCTCACTGCAGTCTTCCTCTTCAGCCACCAGGGGGCCCCGTGTGCAGCACATTACGTCATCATGACATAATATGCAGCACACAGGGCCTGTTGAAAGCTGAAGAGGAGGCCACGGGCAGGAGCGTGTATCAGTAAGAATGCAGCTAATTCTTCCAGGTTCTTCTATTCGGTTGTTAAAAATACAACCTTATTGCACCCCTCCACCCAATTCTGCTACGGATAGAGCCACAGGCTTCCTGCTCTACCACTCCTCGACATGTAGGCCACAGGCTACATTAAGTTGCTCCTCCCCATACAGTGGCCGATTTATTGGTTCTCTCTACACAGTGTTCCCTTCACTAGCCCTCCATACTATTGATGGGTCCATTATATTGTGTGGGGGCAGTGATGGGGTTAATATCCTGTGCAGGGGAAATTAAAATGTGAGGCATTAGGGATGAATAATAAAGGGGTTTAATGTTTTTATGGCCTTTTCTCAGGACTCCCAGCAAGAAGGCACCAGCTAAAGTCTGAATAAACACTGGCAACAGACAATGGAGCTTGGGAACAGGTGAGTATGCCATTTTTTAAAAAAATTATTCTATTTTACACCTCCCTTCCGCCCCAGTTCCTTGACAACCACTTTAAAGGTTTTAACCATCTTTCTAATATTGATGGCCTGTCCTTACGCCGTCTGACACCTCCCAGCAATTTTTGGGAATCAGAGATGCCTGGTTGCCCCCCATTCCTGAGGGGTCATCATCACAGATTCCTGCCAGTCACTGGCTTCAGCATTAACCTGCCCTAGTCAGTGAGAGGACATCTCCTGTGTCAAAAGGGACCAGTAACAGAGACTGTCAGAGGACCCAGGAAAGATCTGTTTGGGATTGGTGGGGAATTTGATGTAAAAACTATAGGTATTTACTTATTTATTTATTTATTTATTTATTTATTTATTTTAATAGTATTTTCAACCTGATTTAAGCAAAAGTTATTGAGCAGGGAACCTATTTAACTTGCAATGGAATCTATTTGTACATGTTATGTATAAGAACAGTAAGAGAAATTTTTGGAGGGTAGGATATTAAATATACATATATAAAAAAAACAAACCAATGCACTTGTGCACAACTGAAAAAAACAACAATATAATAACACCAATTTATCTTTTTTGTACATCACATGAAACAAAATTAAGTCAGGTTAACATCTATCACTCAATCATAGTCTATTAATATGACCCTGGAAAAAAGCCAACGTGTTCTATTATTGTCCTAAAATACTGCAGTGCACCGTATTCATGTGACAGCACTGCATACTTTCCATTGTGTAACCTAATTCACTGCAAGGCAATTTCAGAAGCTTCAACAAAAGAGGGAGTGTATTCTTGTTTTAAACATTCAAATATCTAAAGTAACATAAAATTTTTATCATTGTAGCTGGAAACATTAAGACATTTTTAGTAACTACTGTATATGATATAACAGTATGTAGTAGTTAACATAACTTATGTTGCTATGCTATATCTGCTAAAAATGTTTAATTGTCTTATGTGCATATTACTGCAGGCAATCTATGGGCCATGCATTTTGGGTGTGTGGACTGTTTTGGGTTGCGATTTATGCTCACTTTGAGAAAAGTGAGAGCAAGATTGAGCGAGTGGAGTGAATTAACCTGGCGCACATGACATGGGTGCAGCTGTCAGAGGTTAATTCACTCCACTCACTTAATCTTGCACTCAGGCTTAAAATTAAGCGTAAACAGAACCCAAACACAGTACACAGAGCCCAAATACATGCTGCAACCACTACTGACCTTGGGCTCAGTAGAAACCCCACTCACGTATGCACATGTAGTCAGATGCAAACACACTTTAAAAAGGTAATGGGTTCATAGCACACATCTATTATTAAATGTAATAATTTAATACCCAAATGGTTCAGTGTTGATATATACACACATACACACACACACACACACACAAATAAGATGAAAAAGAAGCAAAACAGTGTTTAAAACAAAAGGGATGAAAGACAAAAAAAACCTAATAACTTAACACCCAAGTTATTTTGTTTCCATGGAGCTTGGAGAGTTTCTCTGATGGGATGACCAACATCCAGCTTGTTGCAGATCCACAAAGGTGTGACACAGTTCCAAGGTATTCACAGTTTTTTGTAATGTGAAGCTCCTACCTTGTGCTTACCCTACCAGGGTTCCACTCTCCTCATCCTACCCTGGACTGAAGAGACAATGTGAACCCACTGTAGTGCCTTTCAATTAGTGTGATTACAGGTGAACTACAACCAGTAAGTGGATCTGTGAAAGCTTACGGACCAATGCCCAGTCCATCTTAAGGTGACAATCACTGTCAAATGCTTGGTTATTGTAAACTATTTCTAAGGCTGCGTTCACACAGAGTTTTTGGTCAGGAATATGGTCAGGAAAATGCTTGAGCGTTTTTTGAGGCATTTCCTGAAGCGTTTTTTGAAGCGTTTTCCACCTGAAAAAAATCAATGCAAGTCAATGGGAGGCGGAAAATCTGCCTGGAGTTTTTGAGGCGGTATTTGTCCCAAAAAATTTTCAGGTGGAAAATGCGTGAAGAATGGACATGTCGCTTTTTCTGTCTGTTAGTGGAAAAAAAAAAGCAGGTTACATAGGACTGTATGGTGAGGCGTTTTTTGGAGGAGGATTTTGAAGCAGATTCCTGACCAAAAAACTCTGTGTGAACACAGCCTTAGTGTCACAAACAAGTCTGCTCAGATAATGAACAGAAAACTGTATTGCAGCACATGAAATGAAAACCACACTGAGACCATGAATAATATTTTGTACTGAACTGTGAACTAATACTGTGCCACAGATTAAGTGGAGGCCGAGAACAAGACTGGCACAGTGATATTGACCCAAAGCAAAATCTTTAATAGGGCCCCTAAATACTACGTGCCATCTAGATTAGTGGTATATTCTGTGTGACTGAAGGACCTCTGGGGTCCCCTCAGTGACTGCTACTTCTGCACCATCTTTAACTATGCCCTGATAATGACTGAAACTTCTGTCTCTGTAAGAAGGTGCACTGGAGCTGTTACAGATGTGCCCAATATAACTGAGACTGTGACTGCCACGATAATTGGTTCATATCTGAGTAAACCAGTCGCGTTTGTGTGAATTACATCATCCTTAAAGGGGTATTCCCACTATCATAACCATATCTATATTTATAGATAATGAATTAAAAGTTAAACCATTACACTGTCTACCAAGAAGTATTTGGACACCTGTGGTAGAATAGAAAACCAACATTTATTCCTATTAAATAGATGGTAGAACCCAGCAGATGTGCTTCCTTACGCATGGTATTGATCGACACAATACTCCCGGATACTTGTTGAAACTCCTGGTGTATGTGCGGTTCTGGGTGCGGTTCTTCCGAATTTCTCTGGCCAGTTCCCGTTGGTCTCTAGTATCTCCCAGTTTCGAAGGTCTGCCAACTGGAGCACATTCCAACAATCACCGTTCACCTTCCACTTCGTAATCACAAAGGCCACTGTCAATTTTGGGTAATTCAGTTCACTTGCTATGTTCCTTAAGGATCGACCATTTCTATGGTACCCGACAATTACCCCTTTCTCGAAATCGGACAACTCTGCACTTTGTGGCATCTTGCATGCGACTAATGCTAATGCTGTTTCCTACACGATATTTAACGGCGGAAGGCGTAACACTGCAGATATCTTCATTTGCTTGGGTGTCCAAATACTTATTGGTAGACAGTGTATAAGTAGTTAAAAATTTTGCAGGGTTTTAAAGACGTTCTCTAACCACCTTAGTGGTGACAGTCTGTTGTCTAGGTTGGTTGCCAATGAATACAACCACAAATGCATACATTTTCTATGGTCCGCGACTTGTCAAAAACCCTGCCATGACGTCTTTATTGTATCTGGGTTATCAGGCAGGGACGCTACATGTATCAGAAGATATCCCGGCCACAATAAGAACATCATGACTGATTTTCTGAGCTTAGAAAGGTCCTGCATTCATGGTCGTATCCAAAGGCAACCGATCTAGACAACAAGACTGGGACTTCAAGATATTTAGACAAAAATCTTTAAAACTCTGCAAACTTTTTAATTACTTACATTTGCAAAAATGTTTAACTTTCAATTATCTACAAATTTATAAATGGTTATGTTTGTGGGAATACCCCTTTGAGGGGTCAATAAGCCATGTAAGGCGTTACCCCGTACAAATAGAGAGAAATGTGTGTTCAACCTTTTTCACAATGGACAGATTTAGTTAAATAAACCAGGAGCAGAATATATTGTGAGCAAAAGAATAATAATAATAATAAAAGTGGTCATACTTATAAAAGAGGGCTTTTTACCATCTTCACCTGGTCCCAATTTTGCCATTTAATAGATGCAGCTCTTACCATTTCCAGGTATTCCATGCAATTCGTTTTGGTGCCTGATATGATAGTTAAGGTGTCCAAGGTCAGGGAGGGACAGTCTCCATTTTTGATCCATGTGCCGCTGTCGCTCTTTGCTTTTTAAATGTCCATCTTTTTGATATCGGAATAGATGCACATCATTAAACGTAACTATATTGTTCAAAAACTATCCAGTCTTTAGCTGTGCATTAGACATCAATAGACACCTTAAAATGTCTTTATTCAGATATTGTTTGTGCTAATATTTCAAAATCCCTATAGGTGCTGGGTTAGCAATAACCTCAAATTGCATTAAAAAGAAATCACTAACACTAGGTTCACAACTGCATTTGTGCTTCCGTTTGGGGTCCACTCGGTTTCCGTGGAAATGGGGAACACAATCCCCCAGTGGAGAGCAGGTGCAGGTGTTAAAGGCCCTGGAGTTAATAGTAGAGTCTACCCCTTAAAGTTATTATTTGGGAAAACAACATTTTTAGTATGGTTCCAGGGAAATTGAAAACATTTTTTTTTTTTAAATCCAAACATACTCACCCGTCCCTGGTGTTCCAGGATCTCTCAGCGTAGTCCAGTCCTGCTGCTCTTGTGTTTTCTTCCAGCAGAAGTCCCCGTCATACGTGACTACTGTGGCCAATCAACTGTCTCACTGGCCTAAGGAAAGGGGTACAGAATGTCACAGGTAGTGACGTCTTGTCTTTAGGCCACTGATTGGCTAACTATTAATGCCATTTTTATCCATTCTAACTATACATTCTAAATTATCAGCCAATGTTAAGGTGATTTGGTTTGCGGGGATGCCAGCATGGAGACTAACTTATCGATAGACATTGTGGGCACTAAAGTCTAGGAGAGAACTTACACATCCAATTTTAGCAGGGATTATAGGCAGGTGGAACCAACAGGGAGAATAACAAGCTCAATGCATTTTTGAAAGATTAGAGAAATAATAGAGGATATCCCTTCTCCTGAGTGTAATGGATTTACTTACTGTATTGTGGTTTGTAAGAGAAAAATGAACCTATGTGAACTTACAGCTATTAATACTGCAGTTGTGAGATGTCCTTTATTAGAGAGACACCTCTTTCAAGGACTTCCATCACAACACAGACAAGCAGCAGGACAGGACCACGTTGGGAGACATTGGAGCATCCAGGGACAGGTGAATATGTTGGGATTTTTTTTTACCTCCCTGGTAGAAAGAAAGAAAGAAAAAAGAAAGAAATGTAAGTAATACAATATGCTGGACAACACTTTAAACTGTTGGGATAGCTGGAGGGTGACATTAAACTGTAGGGGTAGCTGGAGGGGGACATTATACTGTGGGATGGGGGTATCTGAAGGGGGACATTATAATGTGGGATGGGGCTATCGGAAGGGGGACATTATCATGTGGGGGCAGCTGAAGAGGGACATTAAACTATGGGAGCAATTGGAGGGGGACTTTATATTGGGGGGGTAGCTGAAGGGGGACATTAAACTGGGGCAACAGGAGGGGATATTAAACTGTAGGGATAGCTTGAGGGGTACATTAGACTATGGGGGCAGATGGAGGGGGACATTAAACTATGGGAGCAACTGGAGGGGGACTTTATATTGGGGGGGTAGCTGAAGGGGGACATTAAACTGGGGCAACAGGAGGGGATATTAAACTGTAGGGATAGTTTGAGGGGTACATTAGACTGTGGGGGCAGATGGAGGGGGACATTAAACTATGGGAGCAACTGGAGGGGGACTTTGTATTGGGGGGTAGCTGAAGAGGGACATTAAACTGGGCAACAGGAGGGGATATTAAACTGTGGGTGCACCTGATGAAAGACTTTATACTGTGGGGGCAATTGAAGGTGGAAATTATGCTGTGAGGGCAACTGAAGGGGACATTACAATGTGGGTGTATATCATGTTAGGGTGACAGTAGGGGTGTTATACTGTGTGGGGGCACAAAGGGAAATTAATGGGAATGGGGGCAGTCAAAGTGGTAGTGGGTGGGACTAAGTTTATACTGGTGGACACATTCTGTCTCTCCTTCTGTCCATTGAAAGTTTCAATATGTGTCATGTCACTGAATTGTGAGAATAAAGAATTCACCTAAAGCTACGTTATCAAGTGCCTGAATTGAATATTGATCTACTAAGCCTATGTGACACCACTGCAGTAGCCGTATCCGCTGCTATGAATTGTACAGCAAGTGATCAACGTAGTGTGAATAAGGTCAGGAGCTGTGTGCCCCTGGAAGCGCGGGAATTATGGGGTGAGGACAGTCAGATCCCCTCTGATCTCAAAGTGCTGACCAATCTTAAAGACAGATAGGCCAAAAAATTTTAAAAAGTGGATAACCCCTTTAACATGAAATAATATCTGACATTAATTTTATCAGTAAACTAGGTTTTGTTGAACATGGTTTATGTCAAGTTCACATTAGTGTTGGCTCTCATCAGGGACCAGAACAATGGACGGCTGGCCTGGTAAACATAGCAGTTACATACGGTGCCCGATAGGCCTATTGACTGTAATGGAGTCCATTGTTATAAAACTGGAAGCGGCTCACAAAAAAAGCTGTGCGTCGCAAATGTGAATGTAGCCTTATTCTTCTACAGACTGACCTTTTCCCTCCCTATAATACTTCTTTCCATACCCAGGTATATTTTCTGTTGAACAAACAAGTTTCATTTGTAATAATGTTGAAACCTATTGCATTTACCAATAATCTCCTGTATACAAATATTTTATTAAACATGCAGACACATAATAATTCCTTATAAAAAAATGTGGAATTCCATCATCCTAAAATCTATAGCCCATGGGTCAGTGAATGGGTTAAAGGAGCTGCCAGCTTGGACATGCGCAGTAGCGCCCTCTGGTGTCATATAACCAAATCGCGTGTTGCTTGCCTAGAGTTGCCTGGCGCTGGCAGTTTTCCTCAGCAGAAGGCCGGGACGAGCTTGTTCTTCAGAGACTATGTAGTCTGTACGTGTAGAGAGCTGCACAGGATCTGAGAGCTGTCTGCGGGAGGAGAGCGCACTTCCCCCGGCTATTCTACGGGAGGCGGCTGTGTGGAGGGCAGGAAGGAGGTTGGGAGGAGGAGGGGAGAAGTCATGGAGGGGACCTCAGCCCTGGAGAAGAATGTGGCCGAGCTGACAGTCATGGATGTTTATGACATCGCATCAGCAGTGGGACAGGAGTTTGAGAGAGTCATTGACCAGTATGGCTGCGAGGCCATTAGTCGGCTCATGCCCAAAGTTGTGCGGGTCCTGGAGATCCTGGAAGTCCTGGTCAGTAGGAGCAACATCAACCCAGAGATGGAGGAGCTGAGGCTGGAACTGGACAGACTGAGGCTGGAGAGGATGGACAGGATAGAGAAGGAGAAGAAGCACCAGAAGGTGAGGACAGAGGCACAGGAGCAGTCAGGGCTGTCCTCAGAGATACTTCTAGGAAGCCTGCAGTCACAGTCACATGAAGTTTCTGCTGTCACCACAGATGATCTCTTCATGGCTCAGTGTGGAGCAGTCAGCACAGAGCTCCATGACTGAGCCACATCACATTGCTGGCATGTCCCTGCCCAATTGTTTGTCACTGCATTGTCCTGGAGGAAGAGCCAGGGGTGCCAGTGAAACCCAGAAGGCCACCACAAGCAGTCTGTCACTTTAGATACTCACTTATACATCCACATATCCTTACACTTGTATACACATCCCGTACAAACACTTGTACACTATGCAGACATAAACACGTGTGCCTTTTACTCACATCCCTTACACACATGTACATAAATCCCTTACATACCCGTATACACTGCACACTTCTACTCACATCTCTTATATACGTATACACTGCACACTTCTACTCACATCTCTTTTATATACGTGTACACGGCACACACTTCTACTCACATCTCTTGTATACGTATATACAGCATACATTTATACTCACATCTCTTATATATGTAAATACAGCATACACTTATGCTCACATCTCTTACATACGTATAGACTGCACACACTTCTACTCACATCTCTTATACATGTGTACTCCACACACATCTCTTACACATAGTTAAACTTTACACACGTCTTACAGATACACAAATCCCTTACATACATGTATACACTGCTCACACTTATACTCACATCACTTATATACGTATATACAGCACACACTTCTACACACATCTCTTACACATAGTTAAACACATGTATGCTGCACACACTTAAATGCCTTATACATTTATACTGAACACACATCCCTTACACATATATACACATCCCTTACAAACTCTTACACAACGCAAACATATGCTTCTTACTCATCCTCTTTGCACACACACTTACACATACGTGTCTTACACATATACTCATTACATTTTAACCTGCATGAAGACATATTTATGAAGATGTATAGTGTGCTACCTGCACCAAATTCACCAATACAGTGTTTACACAATACCACTCTGAATTAGCCCCATTCTGTAAAACTTGCCATACACATAAGAATATAACCTGCCTTAATGTAGTAAATCTTTCATCTGATCTATTTTACGGCTAAGGCCCCACGTAGCAGGCTGCATCGAAAAAACACTGTCGGAAAAACCAAGGTGGCAAAGCACATTTCTGCTTCAATTATACAGAAAACTGCTGGCATTTCCATAAGTATAATTGACGTGCTACGATTTCCAACACCGCGACGTGTCTGCCGCACGTATTTTTCTGCAACATGTGAATGGGATTTGCTAGAATCCACTTTGCAGTGACTATAAAATTCTGTGTTATTTTCTGCTGTGTTTTTTTGCCAAAAAGTGATTCAACTGTTAACATGCCAAACAAAAGTGGTAGATCAGGGAGATGACAAAAGAAATGTAAATTTGACCAAAATATATAATATTACCAGTAAATGAGGACCTTCTTATAGACAGCTATGCCAAGGGTTACCCTAATCTGAGCATTAGGGACTTCGCTATAGGGAGTGCAGAGGTAGCAGTCACTTCTGGGCCCTGGTGGTTAGGAGGGGGGTCTGAAGACCAGTATTATACATAACTCCTGGTAAGCAGGGGCACTATTACAGATTTTTATATTGGGACCCAGGAGCTTCTAAATATTCCATAGCACCATTTTAGAGTTAGTTCAGTAGCCCAACGGTTAAGCCAAGCATATCAATTCTGCAGTTTTGGGCTGGTATTCTTCAGTATACCTATATTCTTATTAGTGGCATTCTAATAATAATATGTACCACGTAGTATGTATTTTTTTAACTTGGGAGACTTATGACATAGTTTGTGTCAGAATGGGTGTCAGGAATTATTTAGAGGCTGTGGCACACCACAGGAGGTCCCTTATACCAGAAATAACAATATGACAGTTATAAACTGGCGCAGATTTCTGGTGTGTGTTATAGTAAATCTGAAGGGTTGAGTTGTTGCTGTTATATCAACCCAATTTTTTTTTTTTTTTTTTTTTTTTTGAGCCAAAATCAAGAATGGCTACAAAAGGAAGGGGAAATATATAGGAATTGATTATATTTCTACCTTCTGCTCATCCACTCCTGGCTTTGGCTCAAAATTTGCAACAAAAAAAGCTGTTTTTCCGTAATGTGAGCGGAAAAAAAGGTTTCCCATCTCCCTGTTTCAGTAGCTTTACCTGCTGTCTCTTCTTCTCAATTCCTGTATTCCTTATCAAACTGACAAAGCTGCCTCCCCCCAGCTTGCTGAACAGGACATTATAAATATCACAATACTTATTATGATTACTAAAAATCTAATATTAATTCTGATCAAATAATATGCACATTTTTCTAGAGAAAGTACTAAGGCTCAAGTAGGACTTTTGTCTTCACATTTTTCAGGCAGAAACCTGGTAGACCCCATTATAGTCTATGGCTTAGACGGATTAGGTTCCCATTTCTCTGTTCCCCAAGTGAACCCGAGGATTCATGCTATTGTTGGATTCCGTTGAGAAGGTGTCCGTTTAAAAAAACAAAAAAAAAACCAACCAAAACCCCTATCATAACGAACACAAACGGACAGCAACTGATAACCATCCACTTGGATGTTGCGCATAGACTTCCATGTTTTAAAAATAACGGAGTCTTGATGTCCATTGTACGGACAATAGCCACGGACACTGCTGACAGAATCCAACAGTAGTGTGAACGCCCCCTTACTGTAGTTTTTATTAAGTGTATTTAAACATTTACAAAGTGAGGCTAAACCAGGAATAAAATCCATTGTAACAATTAACCAGTTACATGAACAAAGAGAAGCAATGCAATAAAGAAGAGTAGAGTCCAAGAACACATAATATATAAAACAAAGACAAGGGTAAAGAACATATACGGGGCTTCGAACACCTTGCCTGATACAGTAAATATCACAGTGGGGACAAATCACATCAAAGGCCTTCACCCTATGGTTAAAGGAGGCTATCAAATATCTTTGAACATCTGTAATTCGGGCTATTAATTCAGGGGCTTGAGAGGGGGGAAGAACCCCTCTCCAATGAAGAGCCAATAAATGCTTTTTAAGCAGTTTGGGCTTCCATTTTTTTGGGTCCCCAAACACAGGTGTGAAACTTGCATAAGTTCTCCCTGCATTAGAATGGCTTTCCCAGCATATCCCACAGGTACACTATCAAATTTAAATTTTAGGAACTTGGGGGCTAAAGGGACACTTGAATTTATTGTCCTGTTCCTTACTCCGTTCCTGAGCTATTTCTGTGGTATGGAAGAGCTTATTTTCCTTCTGAAAGAATGCACTGCCATTAGAGATTACTGTAGCTATAAAGTGGTCTAAAGCAATATTTAGGCAGGTGGCACGTCATAATAGCAATCACATTTCCCACTGTTGCACATACACCAGATATACCCACTTCCTTTACACTTATATAGCTCAGGCATGGTGTGAGAAACATGACAATAAGTTAAAGGTGTCGCCTTGGCCTCGAAATTTCTAAGACCTCAATTTCAGTGTCTGTGGGATGTGCTGGAAAAGCCATTCTAATCCATGGAGGTCCTACTGCACAACACGCATGACTTGGCATGCAAATACTCGTAGCAAATGATCCTGGTTCTCCTCTTATCTCTCAGACCGCACTTTCAGTGTATCATTCGCGGGCTCTGTTTCCTCCCCTCTTTCCCTTGCTGTTGGGGTTCCTCAGGGCTCGGTCCTCGGCCCCCTGCTCTTTTCTCTCTACACAGCCCCCATTGGACAAACCATCGCCAGATTTGGCTTCAGGTACCATCTTTATGCTGATGACACCCAATTATACACATCTTCCCGTGACATCACCCCTGCACTCATACAGAACACCAGTGGCTGTCTCTAATATCATGTCCTCGCTCTATGTGAAACTAAATCTCTCTAAGACTGAACTACTACTGTTTCCACCATCTAACAGATCTGTCCCTGATATATCCATTGCAGTCTCAGGCCTTACTATAACTCCTAGGCAGCATGCCCGCTGCCTCGGGGTCATATTTGACGCAGACCTTTCCTTCACCCCTCATATTGAATCACTCGCACGTTCATGTCACCTCCACCTCAAAAACATCTCCAGAATACGTCCTTTCCTTACCAGAGATACACTAAAGACACTTATTGTCTCTCTGATTCATTCTCGCCTTGACTACTGTAACTCCTTACTAATCGGTCTTCCCCTCACTAAACTCTCCTCTCTACAATCTATTCTGAATGCAGCGGCCAGGCTCATCTATCAGTCTAGACGCTACAGCGATGCCTCTGGTCTGTGCCAGTCACTACACTGGCTGCCTATTCATTATAGAATAAAATATAAAGTTATCACTCTCATCCACAAGGCTCTCCATAATGCCGCACCTCCCTACATTTCTTCCCTCATCTCTGTCTACCACCCAACTCGTGTTCTCCGCTCACTCAATGATCTAACACTTACATCCTCTATTATCAGAACCTCCCACGCTCATATACAAGACTTCTCCCGAGCTGCACCACTTCTCTGGAATGCTCTACCCCGGACAATAAGATTAACTCCCAACTTCTACAGTTTCAAACGCAAACTAAAGACACATCTTTTCAGACAAGCCTATCACAATTCCTAATGCTAACCCTTCGGTTCTTGATGCCTTTTCAGCCTAACATAGTTGTCCAAGCTCTATCCACATGTTAAAGGACACGACTAGTGACGGCTCACAAAGTTTTGTTTGTGTAATGACTGTAACCTCTATTACAAAATTGTCTGAACACTGTATAAGCAATGCCGCCCCTGCTACCTCTTGTGTCACCCCCTCTACCTCATAGATTGTAAGCCCTCAGTCCCATTGTGTGAAATGACGTTCTTTGTTATGTATCTGTCTGTATCTGAACCCTATAAATTGTACAGTGCTGCGGAATATGTTGGCGCTTTATAAATAAAATGTATTATTATTATTATTTATCTAATGACCGCGGGTTTAAGCCCAAATAAATTAGCCATCACCATGTCAGGAAATATAAAAATAATTATCCCATACATTGAACACTGTAGAGGTAAAAAATATAAATGCTTGAATCACTGTTTTGCCTCCCAAAAACTGAATAAAAAGTGATCAAAACGTCCCACAGACCATTCCCCATAATAGTATATATAAAACCTACATCTTTTGTCACAGAAGACACAAAAGACACCTTACATAGCTCTATACATAGAAACATTAACAAGTTGCAAGTGTCAAAATATGATGATTAAAATAATTTTTTTGCATTTTTGGGGTATGTTCACATGGAGGAAAAGGTGGCGGAAACCTTTTCTGCCTTGTGAACTTTCCGCACAGCTAGCCGTGACGGGATGCCGATGCAGCATCAGCATTCCATAGCGGCATCCCGCTCCTGATAGGCCCCATTGAATGGGCCTAAATAAGAGTGTGTCTCAAGCCGCGGACGCCGCGGCTGACTCAGCCATGGAATTCATGGCAAGATAGGTCATGTCGCTTCTTTTTTCCGCTACTAGCTACTAGTGGCTTCCATCAAAGTCATTGGGAGCCATTCTTGCAGAAGGATTTTGAGGCGGATTCCGCGTCAAAATCCACCTGCAAATAAACTGTGTGAACATACCCTTATAAAGGTATTTAAAATATAACAAACACTATATGAATTTGGTATCACTGTGCTTGTGCTGACCCCAAAAGTAGAATTTAACCGCACAGTGACCACTGTAAAAATGAAACCCTAAACTTGCTGTTTGTACATGGAAGAGTTATAGTAATGGTTTTCATACATAAATAGTGACCTCTTAGCAATATTATCCCTATATATGATATATTTCCATTACTCTGAACCTTATACTTCTCCGTGGCAATAAATAATCAAAAATTATGAAATATGTATTTTTAAATTTCCAGAAAAAATGTAATGCGGCCTCTGGACTCCCCAAAATTGGTCCTGACTCTGGCTCCACAGCCCTGATCCTTCTGGCCTTAGAAAGAACTGAGTGACATTGTATGAAGTTATTTAACCCCATTGGAGTGCCATGCTGTTGTAGCACATTTGCCTTATGCAGGTCCTTTCGTATTGTACTAGTCTATAGAGAACCGGGCACAGCAGTGACTCAACTGAGTTCTCAAAGAACTTTTGGGTGCAAACCATCTGGTCCTGGAGCCTTGTTTATTTACTTTATCAGTCAATAGTTGTAGGGTGCCCATACATGATACAGCTGTAGGGCAATAGTGTGTTAGGGTTTACCATGTCTTTAAAGGGATTCACCACTAAATAGCTATATTTTCTGCTTTAGACGTCGGAATAGCCTTTAGAAGGGCTATTCGTTTCTTACCTTTAGACATGGTCTCCGCGGCGCCGTTTCTTAGAAATCCCGGTTTTTACCGATATGCTAATGCGTTCTCTCGCAGCAATGGGGGCTGGCCCCAGCACTGAAACGGCGATGGGGGCGTCCCCACTGCTGCCCGAGAACTCTCTCCAGTGACACCTCCTTCTTCAGCTGCATCCTCCCCTTCTCTGTCGTCTTCCTTCTGCGTCAGCTCTGACGCCTGTGCAGTCGGCTTTGCCAGTGAGACACTAGTAGAGCCGACTGCACATGCCGGCCGGTGGCCATATTTTTGAGGCCGCAATTGCACGCACGCGCAGTACGCTCCTCGAAGTCTTCGCCGAACAGAGTGTACTGTGCTTGCTTAGTAAGGTCTGTACAGACCCTCCGAAGCCTGGATGACTTCACTTGCGCGTCGGAGACCTTACTGAGCATGCTTAGTTTAGTGAAGACTTTGAGGAGTGTACTGCGCGTGCGCGCAATTGCGGCCTCGAAAATATGGCCGCCGGGCGGCATGCGCAGTTGGCTCTACTAGTGTCTCGCTGGCAGAGCTGACTGCGCAGGCGTCGGAGCTGACGCAGAAGGAAGACGACAGAGAAGGGGAGGATGGAGCTGAAGAAGGAGGCGTCGCTGGAGAGAGTTCTCGGGCAGCAGTGGGGACGCCCCCATCGCCGTTTGAGCACTGGGGTCCGCCCCCATTGCTGCGAGAGAACTCATTAGCATACCAGTAAAAAACGGGATTTCTAAGGAACGGCGCGGCGGAGACCACGTATAAAGGTAAGAGACGAATAGCCCTTCTAAAGAATCCCTTTAAAACCACGTGCCTCAGCTGTAGTAGTCACAACACTGAAAAACATGAATCATGAATTTTATATCTGTTCTGCGGGTTATTATTGGACTGTATTAGCCATTAATGATTATTTCTAAAGAATATTAATGTAATTCACTATTTAAGTATCCGTAGAGGTAGTGCTTTGCTTTTTTCCATAGTTAAAACACAAGGGTAATGCCTGCTTGTTGTAATGTACTAGTAGGTCTGCACTGGTGAACAGTAGGAAATGCAATGTCTCACTAATTAAGTTTTCATCTTTCAGGAGCTTGAGCTGGTGGAAGATGTTTGGAGGGGAGAAGCTCAAGACCTCCTTGGCCAAATTGCTCAACTACAGGAGGAGAACAAACAACTACTTTCTAATCAGTCTCCAAAGGATGCAAATCTGACAGAGGAAGACTTGCAAAAGCATGAAGGTGAGCTAAATAGAATGGGCATAACTACTAAAGTGGACCTGTCACCTCTCCTTATTGTCTCTTTTTATTACATAACTACTTTTCCCATACGATAACAGTTGAGAACTTGTTTTGTTAAAACTCTACATTGAACAACGCATTCCTCTTACTCCTATAAATGTCTGAATACATTGGCAACTGTGTGTTAGCCATTCCCCAGACCATATGCCCCTGTACAGGCTTAACACTGTCCACACTGATTGGATGGTAGGAGACTGTAGCTGTACGCCACATGGAGGTAATGGTAACACCATTGGATCCTTTAAAAACAACATCGAGCATTCGTGCTGTGTTGGTGCCCAATGATCAGCACCCAATTTCTTTTTTTTTTTTTTTTTTTTTTTTTTTTTATGTAGATTGTGAGCCCCACATAGGGCTCACAATGTACATTTTTCCCTATCAGTATGTCTTTTTTGGAATATGGGATGGAAAGCAAACACAGGGAGAACATACAAACTCCTTACAGATGGTTTTATGCCCTTGGCAGAATTTGAACACCAGGACTCCAGCGCTGCAAGGCTGCACTGCTGACCACTGAGACACCGTGTGGCCCCTTATCAGCACCCAATTTCTCTCATATGTCCCACAGTGATGAATGGAGCGTCAGCTTGCATACTTGATCAGTGGAGGTTTTATAGATCAGTGATGAGTTGTTGTTGTTCTAGCAGTACCCCATTTAAAGTTGGGTATTGAGGGGTTAAATTGCTTAAAATGGCAGTGACTTGTTGGCTAGTGTTCAGACTTTCCTGCTAATGTATAACACCACTGAATCACTGGACTAAAATACTATTTAAATATAGCACAGCTTCTTACAGACATTCATGTGTTCCAGACTGCAATACCTCTCATGTCCATTTATCCTCTTAGAATAGAACAGCTTGTGCTGGAAATAGTGAAGCCATTCCTGCTGATGGTAAATACAGATGAGTCAGTGCTATAGGCTGGAGTCCTGCCACGGCTATAGAGGCCTGAAAGTGTGTAAAGCAACAATGGACTTGACCAATCACAATATGTGTTTTATCACATAATTTATGTGAACTGTCCAGTGAATAGGGGCTTTTAGAATTGTACAGTAAAAAGGTAGTGCCTTAGGTTACGTCTCTAGGGTATGAATCATCACATAGAAGCAATGTAAAATACTTCCATACTAAAAAAAATAATATATATATATATATATATACACTAGCTGGTACCCGCGACTTCGTCTGCAGTGATTGTAGAAGTGGGTATATACAGGCGTGGGTAAGGTTTTCGTACTGTGTATAAGGTATGGGATATGAAATGTAAGTTTGTATCTTGTTTTTGCTGTAATTCAGAGAATACGTGAGACTTTTGTGTTGAAGTTAATTTGTATTAGAGCTGCTATATATACAGTGTTGTGAGAAACTTTACATAGTGACTTTGGGACAGAGGTATTTGAAGTTAACCCTTTCCCGCCGATGGCATTTTTTGATTTTCGTTTTTGACTCCCCTCCCTCTAAACCCCATAACTTTCTTATTTCTCCACTCCCAGAGCAATATGAGGTCTTAATTTTTGCGGGACAAATTTTTCTTCATGATGCCACCATTAATTATTCTATATAATGTACTGGGAAGCAGGGAAAAAATTAAAAATGGGGTGGATTTCAAGAAAAAATGCATTTCTGCGACTTTCTTACGGGCTTTGGTTTTACGGCGTTCACTGTGCAACCAAAATGACATGTCCCCTGTATTCTGTGTTTCGTTACGATTCCGGGGATACCAAATTTATATGGTTTTAGTTACATTTTGACCCCTTAAAAACAAATCCAAAACTGTTAAATTTTTTTTTGAAAAGTCGCCATATTCCCACTTCCTGGGGCATTAGACTTATATCAGCCATTTATTACATTTTGGGAAAGGTGGTGTATTCTGGCATATTGAATGGCAGACTACCCAAACTTTTAATTTCAAGTCCCCATTGAAACTCCTACATACTTGGCTGAACCAAGTATGCATGTTTATGCTGGTTTCATTAAGAATAGTTGTTGGCCAGACAAGCCAAGCGTATGACTAGCTTTTAGACTCCTAATCATAACCATCAATTAAACCTCTTCCTTTAGTTTATTGTCTCTTTTATCTGTGTTGTAGAAGAAAAAGGCTACAAATGTGGAATATTCCTTGAAGCCTTCTGTCTTGATGAAGTACTGTATGTGTGTGGTATACATTACAGCACTGCAACCCAAGCCACAAACACAGTACTTAGACTTCTATAGACTATTTTCTATTTTCAAAGATCCAGTAGATTTATAACTTCTTACTTGGAACTGGATTGTCCATGGTAACTTTGTGACAGTGTGCTGTATGCTAAAGTATCAAAAACATCTCTGAAGGCAATGCTGATATTCAATGGTTTCTGTACTGTATACTTGTTATAGAATGTAGATTATTGCCCTATTTACTTGGCACAAATTGATCATTTCCAAGCCTGTTTTTGCTGTGCACTAGCTATAGTATTTTCTTAAAGTGAACCTGGCCCCATAAAAGCATAGTGTAATCTGCTGCATATTATAGAGCAGGAGGAGCAGAGCAGATTGATGTATAGTTTGGGGTAAAAGATTCAGCCTGTTTTGTGTTCATTCAAACCACTGTTCTTTTAATGCTCAGAACTGCCCCCCCCCCATGACTTTTTATATCCGTGATTGGCAGCCCTACATATACACTGGCAAGCAAAAGGGTAACAATGTTCAGAATTTTTGACTTTCATGCTCTATATCTCACCATCTGCTGCAGCTTGGAATTTGAGACTACCATCATTTCGTAGACAGTCATCTTGGCTATCTCAAACTTACATTTGACTTGCAGCTATTTAGTGTATGATCAGTTATGCAGATTCTTGTCATGTAACTGCATTGTTACTGTTTGCTCCTGGTGATGGAAAAATCATTTTCTTTTTCTATACTACAAATTACAACCTGTTCTCACATTCCCTAATAGTTCAGTATTTATTAGGTTAATTCCCAAGCGAAAGGTCACTGGTTCAAATCGAGGATCAGCCATGAAGATTTCCCAAGAAAAGAGAGACAGCAAAATCCAACTCATCAATAGAAGTCTCTCGGCCAAGAAAATGATCAAGCTGCATCATGTGAGGGCCATGACAGGTGGAAGAATACAAAATGAAGTCTGTTTATCCGTTCAAAAGCTGGTGGATGTCCAGTCAAAATAGTGGAGTCAGCAAGTTGACGCCTCACAATATCTATCAGTTCGGATATGACGAACACAGCATTGGAGGTGGCTCACATGCTTCGTAATAACGAGATCAAGGATGTCCATGCAAGCACCATGTAATGCGCATTACACAACTCTGGAATGGTGGCCCAAATAAAAGAGAAGAAGCCTCGACTTCAGTATCGTCATAAGAAGCATCGGCTCGAGTTTGAAAAAAGTATGAAAAGTGGACAGTAGAAGATTAGAAATGGATAATATGGAACAATGAGAAAAAAGTCAATAGACTGGGCCAAGATGGGTGCAAATGGGTCTGGAACAAAGAAGGGAAAAGGGGGCTACCTGGATGAGAAACTGAAGGAACTGTCAATCTTGGTGGAGGAAGCCTGATGCTATGGGGTTATTTCACAATCAAAGTGTTGGATACTTGACTAAGATTGATGTTACCCTTTTGTATGACTGTGACTACAGAGATGACTCAATGTCTCTTAGGACCACCTAACAGCATAGAGCAAGGATATAGATAAACAAATTACAAGCCATAGTAAATCTTTTTCCATAAAGCTATATATGAATCAGCTCAAAGCTCCTCCTGCTCTATAACATACTGCCTACAGACTGCATTGCATTTTCAATGTTCTAGGTTTCTTTTAAACAATATGGCTGGACTTGTTTCATTATTACCGGAGTATCTGGGGAAACAGTAAAAGCATTTTTATCTTTAGGCTGGGTCCCCTGTGGCATAAACGCAGCGTTTTACAGTCACTGCAAAGTGGATAGGAGTCTAGCAAATCTCATCCACACATTGTAGAAAAATACACGTCCCGGTTTGGGAAATCTCAGCATGTCAGTTATACCTACAGAAATGTTGGCTGTCTCCCTGTAGGTATAATAGAAGCAGAAAGTCTGTAGAGGTTTCCTCTGCTGACTTTCTGTGAAAAGCGTTGTGGGAAAAACCGCAATGCGTTGCTGTGATGCGTTGGTTTTTTGCTGCGGCCGCTTTGTGAGGCCTTAGCTTTAAAGGGATTTTTTTTTTTTTTTTTTTAGGTATTGTTGGGTTTTTGATATGTGGAGGCCCAACACCTAGCACCCCACTGATCAGCCATTTTGTCTGTACTTGAGCTGGAAACATTAAGTTCTGTGCACTTTGTACTGCATATCTGATATTGAGGACCTATTCCAGTGATAGGTGATCAGTCTCAAAATCCACTGAAGCCCAGGCAACCCCTTTAAATGCAGTATTCTATACTAGTCTAGTTTCTACAAATTATACAGTGTATTATCACAAGGTGTTACAAAGATAATCACTTGGGGCAAGATACATTTGTACTTATAATCAAGGAATGGGGAGGGCGTCATCATTGTGAGATTGTGATAATCTAAAAGTTTTTTTAAATAAGACTTCCAGTGGAAACACATTTTTTTCCATTATTGTACTTCCCACCTCATTGTCCTAAATAAGCTAAGAGATTGCATGTCTACAGTCAGCACTCTGATCTCCTTCATTATAACTGTGTGATAGAGGCTATCTAATCATCATTGGTAGCTGGGATGGGAGTTTGCGTCGGGTACAATCCAACCAATTTCTATCGGTGACCGACAGTTCTCCTTAAACTCAAGTAGAAAAATTTCACCAAATTCTGATTCACACTGTTCCCAGGCAACGTCCTTAGTCTAGTATATAGAGATTGGAGCATATGGCAAACTTTAGTTTTGGGTGGGCTAGTCATAACATTATCAGGCTTTTACTGCATTTCTATATGCTGTTTGTTACTTCGTGTTCTTTCCTCCTTATTTGTGTGTAGAGAGAAATATGGGTGCCTGTCTGGTTTACCATGTAGAAAGTACACTTTCACTTTTTTTTTACTTTTAGGTGGAATTTTTTGGTATATAATATATATATTACATCCTCATATACTAGAAGACTAACTGTTCCTGGAGTATTTTCTGAGCACAACCTCTAGCACTTATTGGCAGTGTATGAAAGGTCCATGAACTGTCCCTTTTTTACTATTGTCTGTGGCAATTCTAGGCATGTCAGAGAGAGAAAGACAAGTGATGAAAAAGCTGAAGGAAGTAGTGGACAAACAAAGAGACGAAATAAGAGCCAAAGACCGAGAACTTGTTCTGAAGAATGAAGATGTAGAAGCAGTGAGTACTGGGATAATTCTCTGTTTTGTACATGAATTTGACTAGGGTGATTTCACACAAAGCATTTTTTTTTTTTTTTTTTTGAAAACCACAATTTTGTGGCATTTTATGGAGTTATTTGGACTAAAGCCACAAGTGGATTGAAAATGAATAGGAAATATGTCAGGGAGCAGAGGAATGTGGAAATACATGGTTGTGTGTGTGTGTGGGGCTGTAGGGGCCCTGTATGGGGCTAGTGTTAAAAAACATAGCTAGTACGGTTATGTATATGAGCCCTAAAATAAAGTTCTCCTTCCTGCTACATCCACTTCTGGCTTCAGCTCAAAAAAACTACAGCAGAAACTAAAATAGCATTTAAAAAATGGCATAAAATGCTTTCTTAAATGCCTTTTACAGGGGTTATTCACATTTTCTAATGTGGATGGGCTATACTTAATGGAGCTATGGGGGTGCATAATGTGGAAGATTGCAATCGGAGACAGTTTATCCACATGGTTGATAAATTGTTACATTTTGGGAAAACCAGCCCACAAATGTTGTGTATCTTGACAGCACATTGGGTAATAACATGTCCACAGTCCCATTTATAAATCAATGGATGGATTAAAAAAAAAAAAAATAAATAAATAAATTTTAATTTTTGAAACCGATCAGAATGTATTTGACATATCCTTTATGGCCCCCAATGTGAACATATTATTATTGTCTGGTACCTTGTATGTTATAATAATCTATTTTGATTGCTAAATTGACTTTTAGTAATTAGTATTTTTCATTAAAGGAGTTGTTTAATTTATTATACATTAACAATGCAGCTGATGAGACCAGTTACATAAAAAAAATTGCTTTCTCCTAGGGCTGGGCGATTATGACTTAAAGAGGACCTTTCACCTCCTGGGGCACATGCGGTTTTATATACCGCTAGAAAGCCGACAGTGCAATGAATTCAGCGCACTATCGGCTTTCACGTTCTGTGTCCCCGGTGAAGAGCTATTGGTGCCGGTACCGTAGCTCTTCACTGTTAGAAGGGCGTTTCTGACAGTCAGTCAGGAACGTTCTTCCTCACAGTAGTGCCTATTGCGCTGTACTGTGAGAGGGGGCGATGAGTACTATCAGGAGGGGAGGGAGGCGTTCCTCACCGCTCTCACAGTACAGCGCTATAGATGCTACTGTGAGGAAGGGCGTTCCTGACTGTCAGAAACGCCCTTCTGACAGTGAAGAGCTACAGTATCGGCACCGATAGCTCTTCATCGGGGGCACAGAACATGAAAGCCGATAGTGCGCTGAATTCAGCACACTGTCGACTTTCTAACGGTATATAAAACCGCATGTGCCCCAGGAGGTGAAAAGTCCTCTTTAAAGGGATCCTATCACTCAGACACAATTTTTTTTTTTTCTAGGTACCACGTCGGAATAGCCTTAAGAAATGCTATTCTTCTCCTACCTTTCATTGTCTTCTCTGTGCCGCCGTTCGCCTACAATCCTACAGTTTTTTCTCGGTATGCAAATTAGCTCTCTCACAGCACTGGGGGCATCCCCAATGATTCGAGAAAACTCTCTCCGGCTCCATCTTCGTCAGCAGCGTCCTCTTCTTTCGGCGGTGGCTTGTAACTTGTAGGCCTCGGGCCTTGGGCAGAGCAGACTGCGCATGCCCACAGGCCACGAGAAAATGTCCGCCTACAATACTGTGCAAGCGGCCATTTTCTCATGGCCTGTGGGCATGCGCAGTCTGCTGTGCCCGAGGTCTAGAAGTTACAAGCCACCGCTGGAAGAAGAGGCCGAAGAGGACACTGCTGACGACGATGGAGGCGGCGCTGGAGATAGTTCTCTTGCAGCATTGGGAACGTCCCCAGTACTGTTTGAGCACTGGGACCCGTCCCCACTGCTGTGATAGAGTTAATTTGCATACCGAGAAAAACCGGGATTGTAGGCGAACGGTGGCGTGGAGAAGAGGACGAAAGGTAGGAGAAGAATAGCCTTTCTTAAGGCTTGTGTTGTTGTTGGGGCTGTTGGTGGCATATTTTAAAGTTCCTTTTTAGATCTATCTTGCGTTTGAGAAAATCAGCTTTCATACTATATGCAAGCAAACGATTCCATGTACCTGGGGTGGGGGTGTAGCTGTGTCTGCCAGAGCACCCATTTCTGCCTGTGGTCCCACTTAACACTATTCCCTAACATAAGGATTGATGGATCCTGATGGACAGTGAAAATGGGTGCTCTGGTAGACATGGCCATGGGTGCACTGAATTATTTAAAAACTGATTTTTCTTAGCAGCAAGACTGCACTTTGACATGTTCAACGTGTGGCTGAGGGACGTTATAAGTGTTCACACATTGGAATTTGGTGCTGAATTTGACTTCAGGCTGATTCCGCTTGAGAACTGCTATTGAAATGAATGGGAGTTGGAAAATACACATTTTCCGTCAGTATAGAATTGGAATTTGTCAATCTGATTGACGATTTTGGAATTTGGTTCTGCCCAATTAACGCAAAATAGACAAAATACAGGGACATTTTCCAAATTCAGCTTCAAATTCAGTGTCAAAATCTGCATCAAACTCTTACATGTAAACAGCCTCTAGCAGCTTATAAATAGTTTAAAAGTGAATTTGGTGGCGGGAGACTCCCTTTACTCTAGTATGACTGCTTTTAAATAAAAATAAATAAATAAATAAAATGGAATATCTCTTTCTGGGCAAACTTTAGCTACAGCAGCAACAGAATCGGCTCATGAAGATTAATCATGACCTGCGGCACCGCATTACAGTGGTAGAGGCACAAGGAAAATCTCTAATAGAGCAGAAAGTGGAGCTGGAGGCATATCTGCAAGCCAAGGAGCAAGAATCTGGTAATATGAGAATGGAAATTGCAAAACTGAGGGAAAGGTTGAAAGGAGAACCAGTGCAAAATGGTGAAGAGAAAAAAGAGAAGGTAAGAGCTTAATGTTTCTAAAAGCGGTATAGTCACTGGTGACCATAATTGGTAAACAATATACTTTCCCACAATATTACTTGTAGAGACATTTGTGTCTGAGTTGGAGAGAAATAATGCTTAGTCTGCCATGTTGATGGGTGTTCTGATGTTTTTGTAGACTGAAGCCATACCTGAAGACTGTATTTTTGACTCCGAGAAGATATCTCTTGACCTTAAAGACTCCAATCGGCCCAGGTTTACACTACAAGAACTGAGAGATGTATTACATGAAAGAAACGAACTTAAAGCTAAAGTCTTTATGTTGCAGGAAGAACTTGCATATTATAAAAGGTATAAAATAACTGAATTCGATCTGAGATGTTTGAGCTTCAAATGACCACTAATGTGATGTACGATGTGCAGATTTTTTTTTTTCTTCACCATGTGCTTACAAATAGGCACATATGCATATATTCACAGTCCCATTTTTATGCTCTCAAATGTCTGATGGTCTGCTTTCTCTAGGGAAACCTGGTAGTAAGTGTTCAGTTTCCCTGCAGAGTCACCACATGGGAAATTAAATGTTACAAAGTGCTCGTACATATCAGTGAGTTGTCTGTATAATGCAGGACAGGACTGGTCCCCCAGAGTGATAATTACTTTGTATCTGCTCTTTCCTCTGCCTAGAGATGAGAACTTATAACCAAGTACTCTCTTATCTCACAGTGGGTTTATACAGTCCTATGAAAAAGTTTGGGCACCCCTATTAATCTTAATCATTTTTAGTTCTAAATATTTTGGTGTTTGCAGCAGCCATTTCAGTTTGATATATCTAATAACCAATGGACACAGTAATATTTCAGGATTGAAAAGAGGTTTATTGTACTAACAGAAAATGTGTAATATGCATTAAACCAAAATTTGACCTGTGCAAAAGTATGGGCACCTCAACAGAAAAGTGACATTAATATTTAGTAGATCCTCCTTTTGCAAAGATAACATCCTCTAGTCACTTCCTGTAGATGTTAATCAGTTCCTGGATCCTGGATGAAGGGATTTTGGACCATTCCTCTTTACAAAACAATTTGCGTTCAGTTCAGTTTGATGGTGGCCGAGCATGGACAGCCCGCTTCCAATCATCCCACAGATGTTCAATGATATTCAGGTCTGGGGACTGGGATGGCCATTCCAGAACATTGTAATTGTTCCTCTGCATGAATGCCGGAGTCGATTTGGAGCGGTGTTTTGGATCATTGTCTTGCTGAAATATCCATCCCCGGCGTAACTTCAACTTCATCACTGATTCTTGAACATTATTCTCAAGAATCTGCTGATACTGAGTGGAATCCATGCGACCCTCAACTTTAACAAGATTCCCGGTGCCGGCATTGGCCACACAGCCCCAAAGCATGATGGAACCTCCACCAAATTTTACAGTGGGTAGCAAGTGTTTTTCTTGGAATGCTGTTTTTTTTGGACGCCATGCATAACGCCTTTTTGTATGACCAAACAACTCAATCTTTGTTTCATCAGTCCACAGGACCTTCTTCCAAAATGAAGCTGGCTTGTCCCAATGTGCTTTTGCATACCTCAGGCGACTCTGTTTGTGGCGTGCTGGCAGAAACGGCTTCTTTCTCATCACTCTCCCATACAGTTTCTCCTTGTGCAAAGTGCACTGTATTGTTGACCGATGCACAGTGACACCATCTGCAGCAAGATGATGCTGCAGCTCTTTGGAGGTGGTCTGTGGATTGTCCTTGACTCTTCTCACCATTCTTCTTCTCTGCCTTTCTGATATTTTTCTTGGCCTGCCACTTCTGGGCTTAACAAGAACGTCCCTGTGGTCTTCCATTTCCTCACTATGTTCCTCACAGTGGAAACTGACAGGTTAAATCTCTGAGACAACTTTTTGTCTCCTTCCCATGAACAACTATGATGAACAATCTTTGTTTTCAGATCATTTGAGAGCGAGCTGTCCATGCTCGGCGACCATCAAACTTAACTGAACTTGAATTGTTTTGTAAAGATGAATGGTCCAAAATACCTTCATCCAAGATCCAGGAACTGATTAAAAGCTACAGGAAGTGACTAGAGGCAAAAGGAGGATCTACTAAATATTAATGTCACTTTTCTGTTGAGGTGCCCATACTTTTGCACTGGTCAAATTTTGGTTTAATGCATATTGCACATTTTCTGTTAGTACAATAAACCTCATTTCAATCCTGAAATATTACTGTGTCCATCAGTTATTAGATATATCAAACTGAAATGGCTGCTGCAAACACCAAAATATTTAGAACTAAAAATGATTAAGATTAATAGGGGTGCCCAAACTTTTTCATAGGACTGTATATTATTTGGAAATAGGCTTTATAACTTGGTCAACTTCTTTAAACCACTGTCATGCCTTTATGCAGTTCAGTTTAGCGTACCTAACCTGGCAATAGCAAATTTGTCCATTTCCTCTCTAGGCACATGAGCATTTCATCAATAAAGCTGAAGACTGTATACTTCAATGAGTATGCCCAGCTGAGTATGAACTTTCTGGTGGCCCAAAACCTAGTCACGGGCTCCTTTTATTACTTTGGTTGTAACTCTCAATTTGTTTAGCTGACCTAGTGTGACATGATTTGCTGTTGTCTGTTTTATTAAAGAGGACCTTTCAGCACTATCGACTTTCCCCTACATGCCCCTGTTGAAGAGGTATTGGTGCTGGTACCGTAGCTCTTTACTGTCAGAAGGACGTTTCTGGCAGTCTGTGAGAATTGCCCCTCCTTACAGTAGAGTCCATAGCGCTACACTGTCAGAGGGGGTGTTCCTTATCCCCCCCCCCCCCATACTAGTCTGGAAAGTCGATAGTGCGCTGAATTCAGCGCACTGTTGGCTTTCTAGCAGTATATAAAACCGCAGGTGGCCAAGGACATGAAGGGTCCTCTTTAATGCTTTTCATATAATGCTCTATAGCAGGGGTCCTCAAACTTTTTAAACAGTGGGCCGGAGGCAGAGCAGATCGTGCAGACATCGGGAGCGGTGCCCCCCAATAGGTAAAGTGAAGTGCGCTCCATGGCCTGGCCTGAGCTCCCCATGAGCTTCATTATAAATGCATGCCTGCCGGCGTTGTCGGCGGGGGCAGACACAAGTGCTTGGCGGGCCGCATGTGGCCCGCGGGCTGCAGTTTGAGGACCCCTGCTCTATAGCATATTGTCACATTGTAATAAATAATAAAAATGCCTTGATTTTAATTACTATATATCTATCTTTAGTGAAGAAGCAGATGAGGAAAGCAAGGTTCCACAGTCATCCCCAGTAATTAACCCCAAACCTCCCAATCCACAGGAGTCTGGCATCAAAAGGCTGTAAGTAATGCTCTAATAGATGAATGGACACATTATGTACAGAGGTACTGTACATACGTGTGTATATATTAATGCTATTTTGTTAGAAATCATTGTATTTGTTTATAATTGTGTGTTATACTTCATAATGGGTTATACATTTAAACCATGCTGTACTTTAAAAATGTAAATCTGTAATATTTATATTGAAAGGACTATATTGTATAGATCAGGATAGTGTTAAAGAGAACCTGTCAGGTAGATTTTTCCACCCTAAACTGGCTCCAGCACATGTAACCTCAAGTATTGACCTTTCCCATGGTGCCTAAAAGGTCTGTTATACGCTTTTAAAAACTTTTTTTATTTTTTTGCAAATTTTGCTGCCGTTTTTTGAGCCAAAACCAGGAGTATATTGAGCAGAAGGGAGAAGGATAAGTACTTTCTATATATTTCCCATTCCCTTTGTAGCCATTACTGGGTTTGGCTCAAAAAACACAGCAAAATCTGCAACAAAAAAGCAGTGTTTTTGCAACGTGGGGCCCCAGCTATAGTCATAGGGGGGGACAGGGAATAGCTTCATCTAGAAATGCAGTCAGGGCTGGCTCCAGGTTTGAGTGGGCCATTGGGGTGACAGAGCCTCAATGTCAACCCAATGGCCCACTCAAACCTGGAGCCAGCCCTGACTGCATGACTAGATGAAGCTATTCCCTGTCCCCCCTATGATTATAACTGAGGTTCCACGTTGTTAAACACGCAGCAAAACCAACCAAAATTGTGTGTTTTTGCTGAAGCAGACCTACTGGAGTTGACTGTAATACAATCCATTCCATACAAGCAGATAGAACCTGTTCAGATATTGCAAAATAAAGGGAATTTTAGACAGACATCTGCCTTAGATCCCTTTTTATTTTCTGTATTAAAGGAAATGCTCAATGCAGAAACGTCTTCTCCGTGCCACCGTTCGCTTACATTCCCGGTTTTTCTCAGTATGCATATTAGCTCTCTTGCAGCACTGGGGGCGGGCCCCAGCGCTCAACAGCACTGGAGGCGTCCCCAATGCTATGAGAGAACTATCTCCAGGGCCGCCTCCATCTTCGTCAACAGCGTCCTCTTCGGCCTCTTCTTCCAGCGGTGACTTGTAACTTCTAGGCCTCGGGCCTTGGGCAGAGCAGACTGCGCATACCCACAGGATTCGAGAAAATGGCCGCTTGCACAGCTCATTTACATACCGAGAAAAACCGGGAATATAGGCGAACGGTGGCGCGGAGAAGACGACGAAAGGTAGGAGAAGAATAGCCTTTCGTAAGGCTATTTCGACGTGGTACCTAGAAAAAATTGTCTGAGTGATAGGATACCTTTAAATTACTGTAAACACCTTCTCCATTGCTTCCCAGTGAATACTCTCGCCCTCCTCCAGTCCACCTTAAACTCACTTAATGCACCTCACCCCCCATTCTTTATCGGCCACTTTCCTCTGCCAATCCCTTCACTGGGTACCTGTTGCCCAGCGAATAGAATTCAAGTTACTAACACTGACATACAAAGCCATTCACACCCTGCCCCTTCCATATATCTCTGACCTAATCTCCTGCTACCTGTCCTTAAATTGAGTCTTCCACCACTAAAACCATGTATATGTTGTTGTAGGGGCCATTAGTTATATAGTAAACTTTTTGTGTCGCAGGGTAATCTCACTGTTCAGTGCACCTGGGGTGTGGTTGCATCTAGGAGAGCTCCTTCTTTCATATATGGTTGTCATTCAGTGCCGTGGCCTAAGATATAAATTCATAGGTTCCAATACACATTGGGCAAAAATAGATGGTGCAGCAGACGCCACTGTGTCCCAGATGAGAGACTGGAGACTTCTGGGCTCCAAAGCTAAAGCTGTAATTGGGACTCTACTTACCTTGTGCAATTCAGAATAGTGGTATTTTATGTGGCAGAGAAACCTTTGGGGCCCCCTCAGGGTCCAGGGCCTGGTAGCGACTGCTGCCACGCCACGTCCTATAGCTACACAACAGACCTGTGTGCACCAAACAGCTCACTTAGATAAGGATTAAAAGTTGATTATCAAAATTATACCCCGACGCTAAAAGGCTTTTACATTACATCCCCAATAGCATGTAAGTGGTTAAGAAATAATGTTGATAGACTCTTTTTAAGAAGTTACGGTGATTGGCTCAAGGGAGAAGGGAAGAAATAGAAGATAGTAAAGCAAGAAAACTTCTGACTATATGAGGCTGTCATGTCATCCAGGGGGGTGACCTCAGGTACCCAGAGTTACATATAATCTATGGGGTTTTATGCATCTTGGCATGTTCAGGACACTGTTTCAGTGTGTTCATCAGTATGGTAAGAGCGACTCTACAGATACCTGTTTCACTGGACTAAGTACTCTTTATTGGAGAGATCATCAATTATGTATAAATGTCATTTATCCTATTCATCCACTGCATCACAATATGGTTCAAACCATTTCCCAGAGGACTGTCAGGCTAGCATACATCTACATTATGTGGGTACTGACACAGGAAGCTATAGAAAGGTTATCCTATTGATCACTGCTTTTACTGGCGGGATTAAAAGGGATGTTAACCCCATCAAAATGCTGAAAAATAAGAAACTTGTACTCGTCTTCCAGATCTCCAGCTAGAATCTACAACTATCCTCTGGTCTCTATCATGGGTTCCAATGATTACATTTTAACAGTCATGTGACCGCTACGGCAGTGACCTCCATGGTGTTTTTTGCAGCCACTGACTGACTGACACTGGCACATGACCATGTTGTAATGTAATTTCTGGAGACAATGATATGATGGTACAGAAGCAGTGTGTGTCATGAAGGTGAGCTCTTGCGAAACTCATTTTATGGCTGGATAACCCTGTTACAGGGTATATACCAATCCGTTGTTGTTTTCGCTTCCTGACACTTTCCTATATAATATTATACATTCTAAAGTCGAG
Organism: Leptodactylus fuscus; assembly: GCF_031893055.1. Lineage (NCBI taxonomy): Eukaryota > Metazoa > Chordata > Amphibia > Anura > Leptodactylidae > Leptodactylus > Leptodactylus fuscus. The sequence continues at coordinate 94,983,339 of NC_134265.1, read as the reverse complement.
GATATAATATAAAAGTTGTTTTTATTTTTTGTAGTGATGAGTTCCACACAATATACAGTTATTTGCTTATTTTCACATCATGGGTTGTCTGTATCCTCTCTATGATTGCATTTTCCAGGTAAAAAGGCCTTCCATTACTTCCTCATTGTTTCATAGTCATTGAGCATGTACTGAAGCTGCATGACATGATGTGCCTCATCAGTTTGTCATTCTTGTGTCATGTCCCCTTAACAGTTTTACACAATCATGTGTAAAAACGTTATTTATCTGCAACCTTTTTTCAATAACCATATACTGTAAGATCCTACAGTGTTGCTCACATATACAGGGAGGAGAGGGGGGAATTATTTAGTAGACACCATCATGGAGGTCTATGGCATACTTCTGGACTTCAGCACATCTTCTGACCATCACCGTGCCAAAAATCTGTATTGTATGATTTAGTTTGCTATTGAATTTGCAAGCCTTAAGATGCCTTTTTACAGCAAAATAGCATTGATGCTTATGGAAGTGTATGGCATGCTCATTTCTTTCACTCGTCCCTTTAGGGCTCGTTCACATCTGCGCCCGGGACTCTGTTCTGCAGGTTTGCGTTTCCTGCACAAAACAGGGCAGGAAACAGAAACCTGCCAGCATCTTTCAAACCCATTCATTTGAATGGGTTTGAAACGTCCGTCCGTGAGCGCCGATGAGCGTTGTTTGCTCTCTGCGGCGAAACCGGGTTTATTTTAACCGGACACAGAGTCGGACATGCAGTACTCTGTGTCCGGTTTTAAAAAAACGGTTTTGCCGCAGAGAGCATAAAACGATCACCCCATGCTGGAATAATGAGGTTAGCACAGGTATGCTAATGGTAATGGGTAGGAAACGACAAAAGGCTGTGTTTAAAAGTGCTAAGAAGCCTCCTTCCTGCAATTAAATAGGTTTTGTTACCGGGCACTCTTGGTATGGGAAGTCTGGCCAGGTAATAACTCGCCAAGGCCAAATACAAAATTGTAAAATTCATATCTGGGAGTCTCTTATCCTCACAGGAGGACTTGTACCTCTGCCACTTTCAATTTAAAAGCAACAAACACCCAAGGGACCCCATTAGAGTCAATGGGATCCGCTGGGCTCTGTGTGTAATGACTGTTTTATCAGGCTACCTCCCTGTTGTTCAGGTCTCCAGACTGACTAGAACAATGGAGAGCCAGTATTATTGCCACCGATTCTGTTTAATTCTCAAAGATTTTGCATAAAAGTGCTTTTAAAGGGGAGGGAGGGGTATGGATGGGAAAAAAGTGTTTTTTGTTTTTTTTGCTGAACTGCTTTTTTGGACCAGCCACTTGCATTGACAACTTTTATGGCCACCACTGTTATGGTTAAATCAGTTACACTTTCATTAGCTACATTTATATACCATAGGAGTGTTCTTCTAATATATCCTTGGCCACTGTATGTCTGGATACCATTGCCACAACTTTATTGAACTCTGCTACATAAAAGTTTTTTTTTTTTTCTTTTCCAGCGGTAAATATATACAGGCATAAAGCAGTAAATATATGCAGGCATAAAGCTCGAGACATCTGGAACATATGCTCAGTGGGATCAAATTTATTTGATCATGATATTAAACTAGCTTAATATGCATTTGTGATGTGTAGGCAATAATCCCATCATGTTACATATGCTATACCATTTGTCGTCAGTAGCACATATCATATCATATGCTTTATTTTCATTTTCCTGTACTGACATTCGGTTATGTTTTTGCTGTCTGTTGTGTCTGTTTCATCAGGATGTTTACAGCCATAATGCCCATGGTTGCAGCTGGATTGATTGCAGATGATCCCACTTTGCAGCCAATCAGCAGGCTTATCTCTCTTGTAGGACTTCTTTTCATTGCCTTTGTATTGTGATTTTCACTTTGTGCATGGAGTGGGTGTGCTCCGATTGTGTTACTTGTGCCATTCTGACTGGCTGATTGTGGGATTGTTAAATTGTACAGCCAGCTGCCAATCAGAATGGCCTGTCAGTGTTTTGCTAACAAGTATACAAAGGTATCATATACTTGGAAAGGACATGTAGATCAGGCACTGCTCACATCACATTTAGAACCTGGCCTGGGCATAAGCAAAGCTAAGAGTGTGCACCACAATATCTATAGGTTTCCATTCATCTGACTGAGGCCAGAAGGGTGTCTTGTAGGCCTCTGATGGACGAGCAGAAGTTGATTTTACACTTATTTATTTATTTAATTTATAGCATGGAATGAAAAAATAGAGAAGTATGGGTGGGCACTCACCAATCAGTAGACGGCACTTTTCTTCTTTATGTAAAATGAGCTTTATTTGAATATAATAAAACAAATCCTCAGGGAGGGAGAGATGACATAGTTGGCAGAAAATACAGGCAACAGCCGTTTCGCGTTGTCTACAGTGATTCAAAATCTGGCTGCAGTGTTTTGTTTTTACACAGCATATAGTGTGAGATATATTACGCTGCAGCCAGTTGTTGCAATAAAATCTACAGTAAAATATAAAAATGGGTACAAAGCATTTTGAATTGTGATATGACTTTTACATTATAGTAGGACTTGAAAAACACTAGGCATGTTGCAAAGATATCCAAATAAAAACTGTCACCCAAAACAAAAACAAAAAACAAATTCACAGTGTTTCTTGTATGTGTGAAGGAGACCTTTGGGAGATAATGGTATATATATATATATATATATATATATATATATATATATATATATATATATGTCAGGCCATTAGTTATTGGGTTGGTAACTGGGCAGTTGGATAGTTTTTGATCCTCTGTCCAACAACACACTGGTCGCCTAAGGCCTCGTTCACCTCTGCGTTGGTATTCCGTCCGGGGAAGTCCACATGAGGACCCCCCCAAACGGAATACCGAACACAACTGCAAGTGGTGTGCCAGTGAAAGCACACAGACCCCATAGTGTTACCCCAGGGGCTGCATAATTTGTACCTCCAATTTCTTCCTTGCAAGTGGGTTTCCCGCATTTATTAAACCACTATCCCTATTCCTTCAGTAAACTAATATAAAATAGCTTTGGATAAAATATTGTCTAGATGTGCGGTATGGAAAATGATACATTTGCATATATTTTATGTAAACATATGTAATAATTGTTACTACTTTGAATGCAGTGCACTGGTCCTACGTGCACAATGCATGCACTGCAGTGTGACATTCTAACAGCATGCTCTACACAACCCTTGGATTGATGCAGTGTTTTTCTGATGTCCTGTTTTAACCAGAATTTTACTTTGTTATAGCAGGAGCCAGTTGCTATTTCCATCAGTCACTATGTGGGTTATTTCTGTAATGCTGCTCAAAGGTTAACAAAGCCTATTCACTCATCTGGAAACATTATCTAAACATCAACATTGCATAGTCATAAATGATAACAACTTTTATATAAGCCTACGCATTATAACATTTGTAGTACTAAATCTCATCCTCCCGATCGCTCATCAGTTAGGCCCGGTTCACATATGCGTTCGGGTTTCCATTTGGGGAGTCTGCTTGGGGACCTGCAAGCAGCACTTTTCTCTCCACATGTTTTGTTTGGAAATCGCATGGACCCCATTATAGTTTGTGGGGTTAGTGTGTTTCTTAAGGTAACTGCTTTTTTTTTTTTTTAAATGTGTAAAGTTTTCTGTTCAGGGGGGTCCCCAAGCAGACTTCCTGAATAGAAACCTGAACGCAGATGTGAACTGGGCATTATATAATTGTCATGTCAAAACACCATAAATGTAGATTGATGTGTTAAATGGGGTTTTCTCTTTTAGACTAAGGCCCCACTTTGTGGAAAAACCGCGTTTTAAAATACTAGCAATGTGAATGAGATACTGGCTAATCCCATCCACACATTGCAGAGAAATAACCTCTGCAGTAAAGCTGCATTTTTACATTTAGAAACTTCTGCGTTTTCAATACAGATTTAATAAGGCAAGGGAAGCCAGGGAGAAAAATGCATTTCCACTGTATTTTTATTAGCTGTGTTCCGCAATGTGGGGCCTCAGCCTTAGGGTGCACTTACAATTTCAGGTTTTTGCATGTGGTTTATGTATCCAAAAAGTACCATCTGTCAGCTATACTTTCTCTCCCATTGTTCCCTCCTCCTCTCCTTATTTTAGCTTTAAAAACGGCATATAAAAATCTGAATGTGTAAATGCAACGTTGCTTAAATAAAGCTTAAAAACTGGGTTTCACATAAGATCAGTGCTTTTTTTTTCTGTGCCCCATTACTAAAACAATTGTCCTGACTTGAGAGAGCTAGGACTTGACAAACAATTGTTAATATGATCATTCATCCTCATGCAGTTTACATATGTCAGCAACACAGCCTAGTTTACACAATGTGCTGCTGCGGTACAATTTTTATTGCCGCATAAAACATCTGATAAGCCAACAAGTCTTTGCTTGTCTATCAGCAGATCACCGGTCATATTTCTACGGGGTAACACGTTTTCTTACAAGTTTTTGTAGAGACGATCATTAGCCTGTGTAAAGGGACTTAACGAAGCACTACAGTTTGAAAATGAGCCTGTTTCTAGTGTAATGTTACTGAATAATTTACTGACAGCATTAATGTAAAGCTATGTGCTCCCCTCTGAAGCATTGACCTTCTCTGATGTACACAATGTTTCACATATGAACAGAAGGTCGGATGCACAATGCAGGTCTATAGGAGTCAGAGCTTTGATAGACTTCCTGTTCATACAGAAAACACTGGGTACAAAGGAGCAGAAAGTCTGTGCTCCATAGGGGAGCACATAACATGCTGAAAGCTTTATTAAGTTATTCAATAGCATTACATTACACACAGGCTTATTTCCAAATGAGTGGAGCAGGTTTTTTTGTTGTTGTTTTGACTGGAGTGTTTCTTTAAAGGTTAATTCACATATGGGGGGGGATAAACTCAATTTATGGAACCGATTTTCAGTTGCATTTATTTCAGCAACAAATCTTCAGCATATGAACTTACCCTAATATGGCTTCTACTAGTCCTATATGTAACTATCTTTATGTTTTTTCTCTAGGTTTAGCTTCTTCTCAAGGGATAAAAAGCGGATGCCCATAACGCATAAAAATGTCACCTTTCAGGAATCCTTCGGTGTCTGGGCAGATTACAACAGAGACGACGGATACACAGAACAGGGACAGGAGGCTTTACAGCATATGTGACTGGACAATAGACAATACATGTGCACATCCAGTGGCTGAAGTTTTTGTTCTGTCTTACATGCCTGAAAACATTTCACCATAACCATACTTAATAAACTGTGCCAGAAGTAATGTTATATAAGGATGTCTGTGCACTGCATGGGCATTAATCCCAGTATCTCCGGTTTCTTTTATAGAGGTTTGTTTATATTGCAAGTGCAGGGAAAGTAGAAAGGATTATTTTTTGCATTGTAGGTTGTACTAGTTAACCTACAAAGAGTTTGCAAAGCTTTCCTATCAGTATTAAAGAATACAGTGCCTGGCACATTTCATTGATGTTCTATGGAGTTGTCTCCATTCATAGTGATTATACCACTTTGATGTCACCAGATCTGTATAAACAGATAAAGACCATATTAAAAAGCCATGCTTTACATATCTGGCTGGAATGATGTTACCGGCTTCACTGTATGTAGACAGCGGATGTTACAGAGGATGCTTTGGATCCAAATATATATTATAAGATACGAGAAGGGTTACCTGTTGTGTTCACAGCTTAAACACCTAATAATCCAGAATACCGACATCCAGATACTAATCGGCTACCACAATACTACAGAGTGATGTGCAATAGAAAGCATGTTGTGGATTTTTACTAATGGGGGATAAGGGGAGCTATATGCACTGCCACTGAAACTAAAGCATGCATTGGAAACTACAAGCACAAGTTTTTGGGGGGTTTTTTGTACTCTTTAGACTGACCTGTAGACTGAAAAGTTGTTTTCAATGTACCTGCAATACAAACCTTCATAGAATTTATGGTTATGACTTTCTGAACTGTTAGATCTAAACCAAGTGGCTGACAGGAAGATTATTCTGCACGGACCACCGATTTGCTTAACATTTTGTGAGGATGTTCGACTTTGTGGTCTATAGACTGAGGCTCATGGAAACGTATCTTGGAAAACTGGAACAGAACATCTTTGCTTATGCGTGCCTGCAGGTACTAAGAAATATTAAAACTTTGGCTGCTTTGTGTTGCAGTTACATTTTTCAGCGTTCCATCTTCACAATGCGCCTTTACTTGTTATATACCACTGCTGCACTACAGCTTTTTTGCCTGTAGATTTAGCTCTTTGCTATTCATTACATTTTGTATGAGACTGTTTCCTGCTCCCTATAGTCTTTTGATGAAACGCCAAACTGTGAAGATACTCGGTTGAATAGATCTGCACAACCACAGGATATGAAATAAGATGTCTATATTTTGTATGCATAATATTCCCATTCAGCTATTTTATGTTATTCAGTTTCCTGTATCAAGAAATGCAGCTAATAGAAAGAAGGGATAACTGATCATCTTGCTATCTTGTATCACAGTGGTGCCAAAGGGTCTTTTACAGTATGTAAGCTGGCATTATCACACACTAGTTAGTAACATAGAGTAAGGCTAAGGCCCCACATTGGGGAAAAGCTGCATTTTGTTGTTGCACACTTTGCACTGTTGTATGAGGCAATACCAAGAGTGAATTTTGCAGAATGGAGAAGTCTAAGTGCTACCTATGTATTTTCTATTCCTATTGAAACTACCCTTAGCTTTGCTAAAAAGAAACAAAGAAACACAGCAAAATGTGCAACTTGGGGCTTTAGCCTAAAGCAAATTTTAGCAGGAGGCAATACATGACTACAATGCACGTCTGTATTGGCCAAATACTAAATCTGAAATAGTTGCAGGCTTTAGAAGGGTTATGCAGTTGTATCTAGGTAAAGCTTACCTATTATGGAACAAAAAGTTATGCAACTTAAAATTACAAAATTGTGTATTTTATTTTTAAGGTCTCTGCTTGTTCTTAGGTCTCATGTTCACAACAAGAAAATGTTGTCTAATACATTGCATCTCATAGAACATGGTGAATTTTCATTTTTTAAAATTGTTGTTATTTGACTTTTTGTTACAGAAGTCATCCCAGCCTATGCTCTGCATAAAGGTAACAGCCATATTGAGAAAGGAACATGTATCTGACAGGGGAACAGGGTTGTATACCACTCAGGCCCATGACACAACCCTGACTACTACCCCTATCAGCCCTGCACTACCACCACCATTGTGCACCCCCTTGCTCATTGCAATAGTATACTGTGTGGGGAACACTATGGAACAGTATACTGTGTGGAGGGGCCACTGTAGGACATTATACTGTGTGGAGGGGCCATTATGGACATTATTCTGTGTGGAAGGGCCACTGTAAGACATTACACTCAGCACTAAGATACAGTTAGGGCCAGAAATATTTGGACAGTGACACAATTTTCGCGAGTTGGGCTCTGCATGCCACCACATTGGTTTTGAAATGAAACCTCTACAACAGAATTCAAGTGCAGATTGTAACGTTTAATTTGAAGGGTTGAACAAAAATATCTGATAGAAAATGTAGGAATTGTACACATTTCTTTACAAACACTCCACATTTTAGGAGCTCAAAAGTAATTGGACAAATAAACATAACCCAAACAAAATATTTTTATTTTCAATATTTTGTTGCGAATCCTTTCGAGGCAATCACTGCCTTAAGTCTGGAACCCATGGACATCACCAAACGCTGGGTTTCCTCCTTCTTAATGCTTTGCCAGGCCTTTACAGCCACAGCCTTCAGGTCTTGCTTGTTTGTGGGTCTTTCCGCCTTAAGTCTGGATTTGAGCAAGTGAAATGCATGCTCAATTGGGTTAAGATCTGGTGATTGACTTGGCCATTGCAGAATGTTCCACTTTTTTGCACTCATGAACTCCTGGGTAGCTTTGGCTGTATGCTTGGGGTCATTGTCCATCTGTACTATGAAGCGCCGTCCGATCAACTTGGCAGCATTTGGCTGAATCTGGGCTGAAAGTATATCCCGGTACACTTCAGAATTCATCCGGCTACTCTTGTCTGCTGTTACGTCATCAATAAACACAAGTGACCCAGTGCCATTGAAAGCCATGCATGCCCATGCCATCACGTTGCCTCCACCATGTTTTACAGAGGATGTGGTGTGCCTTGGATCATGTGCTGTTCCCTTTCTTCTCCAAACTTTTTTCTTCCCATCATTCTGGTACAGGTTGATCTTTGTCTCATCTGTCCATAGAATACTTTTCCAGAACTGCTGTTTTTCAGCAAATTTAACTGTGGCCTGTCTATTTTTGGAATTGATGAATGGTTTGCATCTAGATGTGAACCCTTTGTATTTACTTTCATGGAGTCTTCTCTTTACTGTTGACTTAGAGACAGATACACCTACTTCACTGAGAGTGTTCTGGACTTCAGTTGATGTTGTGAATGGGTTCTTCTTGACCAAAGAAAGTATGCGGCGATCATCCACCACTGTTGTCATCCGTGGACGCCCAGGCCTTTTTGAGTTCCCAAGCTCACCAGTCAATTCCTTTTTTCTTAGAATGTACCCGACTGTTGATTTTGCTACTCCAAGCATGTCTGCTATCTCTCTGATGGATTTTTTCTTTTTTTTCAGCCTCAGGATGTTCTGCTTCACCTCAATTGAGAGTTCCTTTGACCGCATGTTGTCTGGTCACAGCAACGGCTTCCAAATGCAAAACCACACACCTGGAATCAACCCCAGACCTTTTAACTACTTCATTGATTACAGGTTTACGAGGGAGACGCCTTCAGAGTTAATTGCAGCCCTTAGAGTCCATTGTCCAATTACTTTTGGTCCCTTGAAAAAGAGGAGGCTATGCATTACAGAGCTATGATTCCTAAACCCTTTCTCCGATTTGGATGTGGAAACTCTCATATTGCAGCTGGGAGTGTGCACTTTCAGCCCATATTATATATATAATTGTATTTCTGAACATGTTTTAGTAAACAGCTAAAATAACAAAACTTGTGTCACTGTCCAAATATTTCTGGCCCTAACTGTATCTTTGGCCTTGAATTGACTTGTGTCAGAGGCGGCATCCTATTGTGCCCCAACAAAGTTACTGAGCTCTTCAATATGATCCATACTATTACTGGGGGTTGTCCATAGAGATTGCACCACCTAGAATATAAAACTTTAGAAGTTTATTTTGTATCCAAAATTAAAAATATAAGGACACAATCAAAATCATACACATAAATAACAGGGAAACTGTGAGGTTAAAGTGCCAGCAACACCAAAATGATACAGGTAAAGATGCAGTATTATAGTACTTTTCAATGTAAACATTGCCCACAATAGCATATAAAAATACATAAAGTCATAGGTTACCAGGAGGTTAAGGGAAGGATATAAGATTAAGCCTCTAAAGTGCAAACCACCTCCCTGAACGCCCTATGGCACACCAGCCAATAAGATCCAAAGCAAAATATCCAAATCGCAATGTAGAGCAATACCAATGTGTATAACACCTTACCAATGTATCATTATAAACTGTCTGACGCGCGTTTCACCTTTACCACCAGCAATCCTACAGGTCCATGGTTATAGCAACACTGTGTTGGAAGGAATACGTTCCCATGCCAGGCAAACAAAACCGCATTTCTAAAGCAATATATTTAGGAAAAGTCTTCAATTTAAATAAGCTACCAGTATAGATGGGATCCTTGAGGTGGGATTACGCTTTTAAGGCCAGGGCTTCACAGCGTTTTACAGTAAGAGCAAAGTGGGGCCTTAGCCTAAAACTGACAACTTCATCTCTTTTAACCCCCTTCTGACATCCACTGTAATAGTACGGCAGATGCCATGTTTTTAAAGATGGTGATTGCTCTGCTACAGCATGGCCACCATAGCTACTGACTCTCCTCTGTGATGTACAGTGGAGACCTGGAGCTAATGCCATCTGATCACAGGTATTGCAGATAAGGATCCCTTCGCTAAAAGAGAAAAAAAAACCTTATCCGTTGCAGGCCGGTTCACACAGTGAGCTTGTCAACGACCAGCCTCAACAGTAACATAGCGATGGTCCCATAGACTGCAGTGCAGGTTCAATTCCCCCAGGGGGTCCTAGTAAAATAGTAAAATCAATAAATAGTTTACAAAAAAATAACCTAAAAGTTCAAATCCCTTTCCTTAGAATACATATAAAACTAAAAGAGTACTGTGAAACACATTAGGTATCCCTGTGTCTGAAAAACGCCTGCTCTACAAACTTCTAAAAAATATTTTTTTTCTATACAGTGAATGCCATTAAAGGAAAAAAAAATCTACAGTGCCAAATCCTATTTTTTCATTGCTTCACCTCTGCTAAAATTTTTAGTAAAAAGTGAGCAAAGCAATAGAAATTCCACAAAATGGTATAACAAAAAAATACGCCTTATATATCCCCGTACATTGAAATATTAAAAAAAAAAAAAAAAAAAAGTTACAGGTGTCGACAAATATGGCAACTTTGAGAAAAATGTAACCTTTTTTTTTTTTGCAAAGTTTTAGATTTTTGTTAAGGGGTTAAAATGTATATAAATTTGGTATACCCAGAATCGTACCAAAACACAGAATACAGGTGACACGTCATTTTGGCTGCACAGTGAACGCCGTAAAAAGAAAGTCCGTAAGAACGTTGCACAAATATTTTTTTTTTTTCCAATTCCACCCCATTCTTAAATTTTTCCAGCTTCCCAGTACGTTGTACAGAATAATAAATGGTACCATAATGAAGAACAATTGCAAACATTAAGCCCTGATGGCTCTGTGAATGGAAAAATAAAAAAAAGTTATCAGGTTTGGAAGACACAGGAGTCAAAAACAAAAAAGTTACTGGTGGAAAGGGGTTAATGTCTCTCCCCCTCCCACTGTTCTGTTACTTGATATGCTGTTGAACAAATTATCTCCGTATAAGTTTCAATCTTGGTTTAGGTTTGAAACTTACGCAGAGGATAAGATGCTGACAGTGTAACAATGGTCTTACAACCAGAAACATTCCTCATCTGTTATTTTTTTGAGGCTAAGGGCCACATAGCAGCCGGAAGCCAAAAATGTTGAGTTGCAGACTGCAGAGGTACAGACTGTCTGCTCCATGGGTATATATATCATTTTATTGCTCCATGGGTATATTTGACATGTTACGATATACAAAGATTTTTTTGCCACATCCAAAATGCAGCTTTTTTCACAACGTGGAGCCCCAGCCTTATATCATAATTATTTTATTTTTTTGTAACAGAAAGCCAAATACTTTGGTATAAATGTGACAGCCTCAGGCTAAGGCCCCACTGGGCATCCTGCAGCAAGAAAGCATTGTGGGGAAAAAACACAGTGGCAACGCAATGCCATTCTTCCCACAGCACTTTAGACAGAAAGCTTACAGAGGCTTCCTCTGCGGACTTTGTTTCAATTATACCTATAGGGAAACCGCCAGTGTTTCTGTAGGTATAATTGACATGCTGCAATTTTCAAAACTGCGCCAGTTGTCTGTAGCGCTTTTTTTTTTTTTTTTTTACTGCAAAGTGGGCATGGGATTCGCTTTGCTTTGACTGTAAGACACCACAGGCAGATCGTGGCTTCTGTGTCACGTGAGGCCTCAGACTGCATGAACCTTCACCTTTCAAAGTCTTCACTGTATATGCAGAAGAGAGTAAGGGGAAAAGAATAAATAACAGAAAAAACTATGATGCTGCTGGAGCCTTATCTCCCGACCTGTAGTTTATAGCAGGAGAGCATTTCTTAGTATTATAATTATGTATGATGCTAGGAATCCCTGCCTCCCGCCTCTATACCTTAAAGGGGCTCTATCATTGGGAAAAGATATTTTTAACTAAGCACATCCTTGCATAGGCTTTAGAAAGGCTATTCCACACCTACCTTTTGTATGTTAATCGCCTAAGCTTTTGAATGAGCTGTTTTTATTCATAGACTAGTTATCCTCCCGGTAGTCTTATTGAGCACTGTCTGTATGTGTACAGCACAGGCTGCTGATAACTCATCTCCCTGCTCTCACACATAAGAGAGAATAGCAGACAGTGCTCGCTGAGACTTCCGGGTGCTCGCTGGAGGCTAATTAGCATATGAATAAAAACGGCCTCAATCAAAAACTACTGAGGCGATTAACATACAAAAGGTATGTGTGGAATACCCTTTCTAAAGGCTATGCAAGTATGTGCTTAGTTAAACATGACTTTTCCCAATGATAAAGCCCCTTTAATCAGTACAGAACAGGATGTCCCTGGATGCAGGGACTTATAGTGTTGTATGTATGATGCTAGGAGTCCCTCCTTTGGCATAAGGTATCAGCCTAAATCTGTAAGTATTGAAAGTAAAAGCCCCCCATGATTGAAGAGACAAGATAGAGAACTACCACCAGTAAACATCCATTCATCACCTATCCTGTGAATAGGAGACAGGTTTTTAATATTATGTAGGCTAATTCCTTTAATCACTAAGAGCTAGCAATCTTCACATAATGCGCACATCAACAGCAACTAACATTAGCATTGCCTTATTTCTTGTTTTGCATGTCCATCCGGTTTAGAAAACTACAATTATACAAATATGTTCACTAAACCTGTCTCATAGTAGGAGTCTTAGTTCTGTAATATGTGCATATATTAAACATGTATCCTCATTTTCTGTGGTCTCGCTCTCTGCTTCTGTCTCTTTTGCTGTCTCTTCTTCTCCTGTCTTTGTCATCTCTCTCACGATCTCTGTTCCTTTCATCCTTTGAATGTCTCTCTCTGGTATAGTCTCTGTCAGATCTCTGTGACCACCTATCTCTTCCTCTATCTCTTGTGTACTCTGTCTTCTTCCCCCTCCAGTCATGAAGTCTTTCCCTGGAGCGGGACCTTTGTCTGTTTTCTCCATGGCCTTCTAGGCGGATGTTACTTGGAAAAACTGGCAAATTAATTGGCTTTCTAAATGGTCTATCACGGCCTCCAAACCTCAGCTGGCCCGACTCTTTCTTGCCACCAAATCCACCTCCTAGCCTGCGAGGGATCCATCCTTTCAGAGATCTTTCAAGTTCATAATCCACAAACACCTCCCGCTGATCTACCACCAGCTTGTTGGCATCTCTGTATGCTTTCTTTATGGCATGTTCTTGTTTATACTCAATAAATGCATAACCCTTTGAAAAGCCCGTTATGAAATCCCTGACCAATCGGACTCTCTGAATGTCTCCGTAGCGAGAAAATACTTCTTTAAGTTTTTCCTCAGTTGTCTGTTGGCTCAAGCGGGCCACAAACAAAGTCAATTGTGGGTCTCCAACCACACCTTTATTGGGAACATAACGGGCCAACATTGCCCTAAGTACAGCTCGATCATGAGGTTCTTCATCAGTGCCATCAATACTTCCAGCTTTAAGTGGATCATAATCCTTTGCTATAGGTGTCCATTCATTCATTTTCTAAATCAAAGAAATGAAAATATTAGAACAGTAGGATGTAGAAGAGACTTTTTAATGCAGTTATATACAAATTTATGAAAAATTATTACATTTAAGGCTACATACACGTGACTGAACTGCACAGATGGCACATAGATGACTTGTGTGCCGTCTGTACCACTAGGGTCACATTCACTCTCTGGAGATTTGCCCTGGGCTCATTGCTGCATACACGGGCTGATGAAAATACACAGACATGTACGGCCGTATAAATTAACAGGTCTGTGTGCAAGCTGTACAAAACAGCCAACACACTGACAAAGCACATGGTTGTGTGCATGTTAGCCTAACCCTGCAAGTTTTTTCTATGGTAGTTATGGGTTTATACACTGCTCACAAAAATAAAGGGAACACCCAAATAACACATCCTAGATCTGAATGAATGAAATACTCATTGAATACTTTGTTCTGTACAAAGTCGAATGTGATGACAACAAAATAAAAAAAAAAGATTTTTGCGTGATTTTGTTGTCATCACATTCAACTTTGTACAGAACAAAGTATTCAATCGGAATATTTAATTCATTCAGATCTAGGATGTGTTATTTGGGTGTTCTCTTTATTTTTTGGAGCAGTGTACTAAAATCCAAAAATTCTAAAATCTAAAAGCCAGAGGTAAAAGTAGCAATGGCCATACATATCTGTAAACGCTAAACAATTTCCAATGGAAAATCTGTAATAGGGCCAAACCACTTTCCACGCAATTTAGCTTCTGTTCACAGAGTGGAACTCTCTGGATTCCCTGAAGCAAAGCTGTGGCTTCCATTTACTAATTGGGATCAGATATATGGGCCAAATCTGCAACAAAATTTCAAGGGGAGGCAGATATTCATTCTCTAGCTGGAAAAAAAAATAGCTTCATGTGGACTCAGCCCAAACCTTACACTGAAGTACAGGAAGTCATTTCTGTGTCAACAGCAGGAAGATCTACTTTATGGATTTTGCATGTGGGCCCCACTGTGTAATCTTATACAAGCTTCCATCATATTTACATGGAGGTGAACGTAGATGGACACCTGATGGAGTGGGTTTCATCTGATTCTGTCAATTACCGTGGTTTGTTCTTATGCTGTGATGTCATGGAAGTGTGAACCTACCCTTAGCATTGTATATCTACCGGATTGTGTCTTTGGCGGTATTTGTAAGAACTTACTAAAGGTACTTGGCTTTAAAAGGATGAGAATCCCTGCACTTAGGCATTCACTAGGCTTTAATTAGTCCACACTCAAGCCGCAAAGTGTGTACACAACCAAACAAGTACAGTCTCAAGAATACAGACCCCAGAATAATCATCTCCAATACGTATAGCCCCTGAGCCGAAACATGAATACTGTGTGTGCATCTTCTAGGGCCGGAGAGTTTCCATATCTCCTCCACACCTTTCTGCGGAACGCACGATCCTGAATACGCGTAGCCTATAGTACCATTATTCATACAAGTGCGTTTACCTTCCACTTACCGCACACTCGCGCGCAGGTCGCAGCCGCCTGGAACCTAATACACTAAGATTATACAGGAGTGGCTCGTGCTATGTGCGTACACCAATCACAGCGGGCTATGTCCTCAACAAGCACTACTATTGGGCGCCTCATCCTGAGGCCTGGAACGCAATACGTCACATCGTGCGCACTCTACGTGTGGCAGGGAGGTGGGCCGGGCTAAGGGAGTGGACTGAAAAATGCCGTCTCCATGACGACTGCCTGCAGGGTCACCTGCTGAGCCACTAGAAAGTGACTTGAGGAAGTGACCGAACTGGGGACGAAACGGAAGCCTCGGCTGCGATATCTGTTGTGGTAAGAGACTTGTTGGAAGTTTGCGAATGTTGCTTGATATGCCTTCGTCTTGGAGAAGTTGCCTGCACACTGCTGCCTGATATATACTGTATAGGTGCTGGGGAACTTATTAGGAGAGGCAATACGTTACCCCGCCATGAAATGGCCACTGCTTTCCACTATAAGGAACTTCCCTGTCATTTTAAATACTGTGTGTGTGATATATATATATATATATATATATATATATATATATATATATATATATAATCTTATATCTCACACACACACACACACACACACACTATGCAACATATATATTATAATATAATGTCTTTTCCTCTTTTTAACTCCCAAATTCCCGAGTGTTTGCTTTTTTTTTTTTTGTTACAACAAACAAGATGATATAAAACATCCGAGTCATATACATAAGCACATGAAACTGTTACAGCATTATTGTGACCAGAGCATTAAGATCGCTGGCATAACTGTACAGAGTGGTGTGCTTTATGATCATATAGGATAATACAACATATATAGACTTCTATAGATTTATAGATACCAGCTGCACCCCAGTGCTCCATCCTCTCCTGAAGAACACAGTCTGTTATAGCAAAGAGGCCAAGTGTGCAGTCCTGGGGTATCCACCCGTATGGATTCAGTTTTGCCTCTGCTTTCCCTTTACAGTATACCCCTAATAATATTGTTCAAACAATCTGAGGTGAAGGATGAAGCCAATGCTAAGCTATCAATTTTCTCGCTTGGTAAAGCACTATAGCTATTCCTTTCTTCCATGTTGCAGTCATCTATCAAGACCAACAAACATATCTTAGGTTCCACAGCTAAGTATATCCCGCGCAATAGGACCAAGATCCCATTCCAGAAGGGGCTGAATAAACCGCACTCTCATTAAATATGTAGGGTATGTACACCCTCCCTGTTGCAGCCTCATTTAACTTTTTTACTGGACTGACAGAGATTACCATAGAAATGAATGGAGTAGTCAGTCCACCAGTCAGCCACAAATATCTGCTTTTGGCCAATCATCAACCAATTTGTGCAGATTCACTTTTTTTGTTTTAATCACTAAACTTCTTCCCCCACCTTATCAGGCATCATAGTTACTAGTATCAGTGGCGGGATCATTTGAATATTCCCCCATTATTTATATGACAGCTGCCTAAAATCTGATGTGTATGGCTAGCCTCTATAGTGTGTGTTTGTGAAAAAAACTATTTTTCTAAAGCTGTTCACAGGCTAAACAAAATGAGCTAAACAATGTAAAGCATCTAATAATTTTTCATGGAATTGTTCCCTTGTCCTGGAATGAAATGATATGTTGTAATGATACTGATCATTTCGTGCTCACTTCATTCTACCTTGCACTTGATGCTAATGGTCAAATTCATGTTATAATTCATGTAATGAACAGCTAAAAGAAAACTGTTTGGTCATCACATCTTATGTTTTTACAGCCATTTTTATAATGCTAATAGTTCGCATTTGCTTCATGCAAGTATGGTAATAATGTATCCCTAGTGTGAATCATAAGACTATCAGCCATCAGTATAAAAACATAAATCTGATACATCTTAATCTATGCTGCTGCAGAACCTCTTTTTACACAGAAAATTCCCATTTACATGTATTATATGAATATTATTAAGGGTTATTTACATGTCTTATTAGAGAATGCTAACAGCATTACTAGTAGTAATAAATGTGTTCCTTTGTGGAAAGAAAATATATAAGGGACTTTAAAAAAAAACTATATCCCACAGATGTGATAAATGGAATTGCATTTTAACCAAACATATCTTTTTACAAATGTAACATGTAGTATAGACAATAAGCTTGTATCTCATTATGTTCTACTGACTACATTTAAATGAATAAGATAAAAAGTATTTTTCTACTGTGTAGCACAAGGATGGTGTGAATTTAGCCCTGTACATGAGGCCAGATTTTATTTACATACATTATCATAGTAAAAGCCCACAGCAGGAGGGCAGCAATTCACTTTTCTGTGTGAGAGGCCAACCATTTGCTTCTTAATTGATGTGATTTTACCATGTTTGTGTGTAAAAAGGTTGGTTATGTGCAAAATGCATTTCATGTGCATTGGTAATAACATAAATAAGTCTATATTCACAACAAATATCGGTGTGTCAATTCACCCCTAGCCTATGTCCACATGGGGCTGATTACATGGTTGATTTTCCATATCTGAAAATCTGCAAAGAAATCCTCTAAATAGTGTGGCTTTTGATGCATAGTTGCTTCACATATGTTACATATTTCATCTTATACATTGCAAGGGGTGAAATCTGCTGTGGAAATCTACAACATAAATACTGCAGACTTCAATACACTGCACGCCCGTGCAAATTATGCTGCAAGTAGATGACAACTGGGAAAACCTCATCCACTTTGTTGTAAATGATGATTTTTCACCTGAAACTACATAGTGGAAAGTCTGGGTTTACAATGTGTTTTTTTTTTTTTTACACACACGTACATGTAAAATGTATTCATTTTATTATCAAAACTGCATGGGGAAGATCTATGAAGACTGGCATTTTCAATCATTGGAGGTAATGGAGGGTTTGCCTGATAAATGATTCTAAATCTGCAATATCTGGTAGGGCTGATGGCCCTGCGTCATGCACACCCTCACAGGGTCTCACAGGATCTCACAGGGTCTCTGAAGACTAATTCCCCCGCCCCCTCCTTTCTTGCCCTCCTCTTCCTTCCATGTGTTTCCCATGGTCTGTTGTGGTTTGATTTTGGTCCTTTTTTTTTTTTTTTTTCATTTTATTGTTGCTTGTGATTTGTAGTTTCTATATTATGGACAATGTTTTTTTTGTATCTGTTTGTACTTATTTCTTTGAAAATGTTAATAAAAGCTACACTTTAAAAACAAAGATTAGAAAATTGGATAAATCTACCTGAGAGTTGTCTTTAGGGTTGTGAGGTAATCCGCTTGTCCACAGTAGAGCATTCCAGAGAAGCGGTGCAACTCAGGATAAGTCTTAGATATGAGTGTCGAAGTTTTTATAATTATGTTAGACTTAGGTTATTGACCAAACAGAGAGCAGGGGTTGGGTGATAGACAGAGATGGGAAAGGAAATGTAAGGAGCTGTAGTGTTATAGAGAGCTTTGAGGTTAAGGGCGATACATTTAAATTGTGCATACAAGGTATAATAAATCTGTCCCATTATGTATGCAGGTATAACTGCACACAATTCTGGGGCCACCACTAATTAAAACACAGAATAATCCCAGGTTATTTCTCATTTCCTATACAACACAAGAAAAATGACACATCAAGGCATCGCTGGACTGGGCTGCAGGAAGAGAAAAATGACACATCTTTGGTGCAAAAAAGGTTGATGCATCAAAGTTATACTTCTAACTATTCCATTTTTTTGGTGTAGATGAAAAGTTAAGTTTCCCCCACTGTGTGAGTACCACGTATATGTCCACGTGGGATGTGTCCACTGCTGGTTTAAAACAGTAAAAATGTACTGAGCAACTGACTTCTGTCGATCCCAAGAGTTTTTTTAGAGTATGTGACAGTACAAGGTGTTTGGATGGATTAACCAGAGAAATGATGAGCAGCAGGAAAACCCAACACCCACAGGAGGTGGAACAAACCGAAGGACGACCAGAGGATGGGAAAGACACTGCGCTAACTCCACATGTGTGTAATCTAATAAAGTGCATGTATATCCAACGCTTACTGAGTTAGCGCAGTGTCTTTCCCATCCTCTGGTCATCCTTTGGTTTGTTCCACTGCTGGTTTGTCACTATGGGAAATGATTATATTGCTGTTTCTACATCTTGTATGGTAGTTTCATGCATGTCATTTGTATGGGTCATGCCTGTTTGTGCCATACTTGAAATATGGTTGTTTTGGTCGCGTTGCTTATGGTAATGTAGCTAACATCAACGCACTACCCTCACCCCCCCCCCCCCCCTTGGTGAATTTATGAAATTGAGGAAGCTGAAGAGAGACTTTTTATTGCCTCAGTTGAGAATATAATATTGCATTTTTTGTCTTTGTCAGGAAGTAAGTGGATTACAAAAAAATGGAAATTGAACAAGAGGACATGTCGCCAGAAACAGCATTTGAAAAGGACCCTTTCCAGATGACAGTAGAAGATGTGTATGATATCTCACATATTATCGGCCAAGATCTTATGAAGATCAGCAAAGAAGCCCGTGGTGTATCAGACCTTGTGGCCGATCTTCAGTTTAAGATTGTACGTGTCCTGGAGGTCCTGGAAACACTTGTGAACCAGTCAAGCCTCGCTACTGAGGAGATGAAGATGGAGAGGGATAATCTAAAGGGAGAGGTGGAAAGACTTATGAGGGAAAGACCCACAGCTGACCAGGTATATGAAGATTTAATTTTTTTTTTGTTTATTTTATGTTCGGAACATTTTTTTTATTTTTCACAATTCATATTTGTATCTTACAAAAGCCTCATTAGAGTGTATTCAGCTGGTGCTGTCATGTTTGGTTGAAACTGTATCATGAACATGCATATGTGGTTTTGCTGTGGTTTTCAATGAGGCACATTAAGTGCTGTGTCCTTAAACGGGTTATCCAGGAAAAACATTTTTTTTCCTGGAGGCTAGGAAAGGTGAAAATGAAAAAAACCCAAAACACTTATATACTGATCTCTGGTGTTCCAGGCTGCTGTGCGTTCCCATTGCGCCCCTGGACTTATTCTGTTGGCCTGGGACATCACTCACATACATAACCTGATCAATGGGGGCCTGACTGTTTGGGATCTTCACGAGTATAGGGGTCTTTTTCCCCTTTCCAAATGAACAGGCAAGGTTTATATCTGGTAATGCCATAGAGTATGGATGGAGTGTGCAAGTACGGTCCACCACACCATTTGGATAAGGAAACCTAACCTCTATTCTCATGATTTGTGCATGTCCCAGCAGTCAGCCCCCCACTGATCAGCATGTTATCCCCTATTTTCTACAAAGTTGGGCCAAGCCATTTAAGCCATGCTCCTTTCCTGATAAGTCACATTTCTTAAAGCACCACCTCCTTGTTAGATGAAATATAATAAGTGCCTAACCCATTAAAGGGAGTCTCTCAGTAAGAAAGTCAGCATCAAATGAATAACCATACCTTGTAGAGGAGCTTCTACACTTTCCAAAGATGCCTCTCTTATTCTTATCAAGCTGGCCAGGGACAAATGGTGGTGTTCCCACATTGGCAATCACCACCATTAGTCACATGATCAGTATGCTAATAAACATGTGTTGCAGCTATTACAGCTCCATAAAATTGGCCAATAATGGGGCTTCTGTTCCCTCCAAATGCCACTATTGGCTAGTCATTGATGTCAAACACAGTCTTTTCCTGTTGAACCCACACTGAATGGCTCTGTTGGGCTTTAGGAGTCATTCAGAGTTTAGTGTCAGAGACTTAGTTAGGTTTAGCATCAGGAAAATTTGCATCAAATTAGTTTGTGTTAGTTTCAGAGAAGTTTGCATAAAATTAGTCTAGGTGGACACCCGCGCTGCTCTCTGCTGGGGGATTACGTTCTCCATTCCGCTTTAAAAATTCAGAGAGAAAAGTCCTACAAGCAGAGCTTTTTTCTTCGCACATTTTGCCCTTTTCAGGAAGAAACCTGGCAGACCTTATACACTGTCTACCAATAAGTATTTCGACACCCAGTAAAGTTCGGGGGAGATATGGTCTGAGGGTGTTTCTCCTGGTATGGACTGGGACCCTCGGTCCCAGTGCATGGTAAACTCAATGCCGACGCCTATTGCTCTATTTTAGATAACAGTGTGCGTCCTACATTATTGCGGTTCTATGGGTTGGACCAATGTTACTTCCAGAATGACAACACTAGCCGTCATGTAGCGAGGTCTACCATTGCTCGGCACATTGACAATCAGGTTATCCAACTGGACTGGCCTGCCCAGAGCCCTGACTTGAATCCTATCAAGCACCTCTGGGTCGAGTTGGATCGCCAAACTAAGGGGTGCAGCAGCCGTCCAAAATCGGTGAAAGAACTTACCTGTCTTCTCCAAGCCAAATGGAATAAATACCACTAGCTGTCATACAAGGACTTGTGGAAAGCATGCCCCGGATGGTTGAGGCTGTAATTGCCGCTCAAACCACAGGTGTCCTAATACTTAGTTAGACAGTGTAGTCTATGTTTTGTTGTTTTGTTTTTTTTTTTAAAGCGGATTAGGTTTCCATTCGAGGGTAACCAAGCGGACCCCCTGAGCGGAAACCCGAACACAGGTGTGAACCTAGCATCAGTTAGGTTGCGTGTCATGGAAGTTTGCTTAAAATTAGTTAGGCTTAATGTTAGGAAATCTTCGCCATAGT
This sequence comes from Leptodactylus fuscus, assembly GCF_031893055.1. Classification (NCBI taxonomy): domain Eukaryota; kingdom Metazoa; phylum Chordata; class Amphibia; order Anura; family Leptodactylidae; genus Leptodactylus; species Leptodactylus fuscus. The sequence goes on along the minus strand of NC_134265.1, from coordinate 94,961,667 downwards.
TAAGTTCAGTGTAGGGAAGTCCACTAGTTCTGAAAAAGTATCAAAAAATTTTTTTGATAGCTGCCTGTTGCAGTAAAGTTAGTATATAGTGAATTATATTTTTATATACTTTTAGAGTTATATTCTTATTTTTTGCTGAATATATATATATATATATATATATATATATATATATATATATATATATATATATATATATTCAAAATCTGTAGTAGTCTGCTCTATACAAATCCACAGTTCTCGCCCGATTTTGTTGAAATTTGGCACGCCCCCTCTACACCCACAGGAGCAGAATACTGCGCAGGTTACATCTCGCTAGAGTCCCCCCATCATGAGATTGGGGCCCCCCAAGTTAGGCCCTATACATATAATGGGGAAATGTGAAAGTACTGAGGGGAAAACAACAGTTCTGACTGACAGAGACGGATTATAGCGACGGCACCAAAGAGTCCCTGCCTAAGGGGTCGTACCACCACACACAACACACAAACATTTCACAAACACCATATAAACATCACACAGACAGCACACATACACCAACACACAAGCACAACACCACACAAATGTCACAACACACCACACAAACACCAGAGTACTCTAGACACTCACAACACAAACACCACACACAAATACCACACATACACACACACACACTCAGATGGATGCACACTACACACACGGACGAACAGAGCACATGCATACTCACGCACACCTACCCCACGCCATAGTGGCTCCTGCACACAGTATTATGCCCCATAGTGGCCCCTGCACACAGTATTATACCCCATAGTGGCCCCTGCACACAGTATTATACCCCATAGTGGCCCCTGCACACAGTATTATACCTCATAGTGGCCCCTTCACCCAGCATTATGCCCCATTTTGGCCCCTTCACCCAGCATTATGCCCCATTGTGGACACCATGAACAATTATTATACTCTGGGGACTTTTCAGACCCCAGAGTATAATAATCAGAGACCCAAGAGGGATACAAACATAAAAAAAACACTGTTACTTATCTATCCCTGGCTCTGCTGTACTTCCCGCTGATGGCAGCCATCTTCAATGAAGTCTGGGATGACACGTGACCTGGGGGGCCTGCGTCGCAATGCAAAGGACGCAGGCCCTGGTCATTTGAATTCAGGGATGTCACACAAGAAGGCCCAATGCCTGCCCGAAGCCTGGAGAGGTAAGTAACATAGTTTTTTATGTTCCCTCACCTCTCCTGGGCCTCCAGTCGTTATACTCAGGCCCTCGAGTATAATAATACTGTTTGTGGGGCCCGTGGAATCACTTACCGATTCCGGTCACTGCCATTATCAGTAAGTAAATAGGGCCCGTTACAGGCTGGAGTAACTCCAGCCAGTAACAGCCTATTAAAAAAAAAACAAAAAAAACACAGTGGTAGTTACGTCCCTGGTGTAAATGTTTTATATGTTTGTGTAAGGTGCATAAATTTAAATTTTTTATAAAAAAAAAAAAAATAGTTAAAAAAAAAATAGTTGTATGTATTGAATATGTAAAATCAATAAAAATGTTGAAATGCAGAGCTGAGTGTGCGCTGAACACTGCTAAACCAGAGATGCATCTCTGGTGTAGCAGAGCTCAGCGCACACTCAGCTGTGCTACATCTCTGGTGTAGCAGAGCTCAGCGCACACTCAGCTGTGCTACATCTCTGGTGTAGCAGAGCTCAGCACACACTCAGCTGTGTTACATCTCTGGTGTAGCAGAGCTCAGCGCACACTCAGCTATGCTACATCTGAGATTAGACTGTGGACCGATCTTAGGGCTAGTTCACACGTGAGTATAAGGGGAGGTTTTTGACAGCGGATTTCGCGTCCAAAACCTCCCCTTATAATGGTGGTCTATGGAGACCGCCGGGCTTCTGTTCTCCGCTAGCGGCGAGCTGCTGCTAGCGGAGAAAAGAAGCGACATGCTCTTTCTTCAGGCGGAAGCCGCGCGCGCCTCCTTCGGCACTCAGCTCTGCTACATCTCTGGTGTAGCAGAGCTCAGCGCACACTCAGCTCTGCTACATCTTGGGTGTAGCAGAGCTCAGCACACACTCAGCTCTGCTACATCTCGGGTGTAGCAGAGCTGTGTGCTCAACACTGCTACATCTGAGATCGGACCACAATGGAGACTGCTGTAGACCGATCTTAGACTCCGCCTCCTCCGGCAGAACCAGCGTTGATTGGTCGAATGCTGTACTCTGTATGGTGTTCGGCCAATCAACGCTGGTCAATGCATTCCTATTGGAAAAAGTCAGCTCCTGCATATCGCAAGCTGACAGGGATCCCGACGAGATAGTGGCGTAATACAGGTACTTGGGCATGTTAGATGCCCCCCAGACATGCTTCCCCTGCTGTCCCAGTTGCATTCCAGGGTGTTGGCATCATTTCCTAGGGTGTCATAGTGGACTTGGTGACTGTCCTGAGTCGAAGTGTGGCTTTGCCTGAAACGAAGCATTTTTCCCCCTAGACTATAATGGGGTTCAATATTCGTTTGAATAGTTGAATATTGAGGGGCTATTCGAAACAAATATCGAATCTCGAATTTTTCACTGTTCGCTCATCTCTACTTGTAACATATTCAAACACAGCTAATACTAGACTTATATCACATATACTAATATGCTTCCAAAATTTTTTTGTTTTACAGGCCGACCTTGGACCAGACAAAATGGTTATAGATCTCACTGACCCAAACCGTCCACGATTTACATTACAAGAGCTAAGGGAGGTGCTGCAGGAGCGGAATAAGCTGAAGGTTCAGCTGTTGGTTGCCCAAGATGAATTGCAGTGCTATAAAAGGTGACTTCCCGCATTCAGCAGCCTTGAGAATTTAAAACTTGTTCTTTAAAATGATTTTAATACTAAAAGTGAAATCTACAAACCAATAAGTAAGCTTCTCTATTCTCCCTCTTAGTGGTATCACTCCTCCAACTGAAGACCAAATTGTGACACTCGAACATGAATCCATAATCACCAGTTCTCCAAGGCCAAATGACAACACTAAAGAAAAGTCCACTATAAGACGCCTGTAAGTATTACACTTCACTACATTATGGTCTCTGCTTCCATAAAGGCCAAGGACTATTTTATTGTACATGCTTTAGTGTCCGTACATTGGGAATTTCAGATGGATGCTTTCTGAACAACATGTTATTTATGGCTAGAAGACAGTGACATAAGTTAAAAAGCTGATTAATCTCTGCCGTGATGTCTGGCCTAGTCTGGACCTCCATTAATGGAATAATAATACTTCCAAAAATAACTAAATAAGTCTCCAATAATTCACCATAAATGTAACATCCATTAATGGGATGCAGATCTGTCCAGTCATAAATGGCTTTCATACTCAGCACCCAAAAAGTACTGAAAAGTCCAATTGTCTTTCTTGCAGAATGGCACAGACAGCTGGCAGAAAATGGTTTGAATTGGCTTTTTGGTCAATCCAAAAACTTTAGCTTATGTGTAGCTTTACTCAGTAGATAGGTCAAGGGCATTTTCCAGCCTCCCCTTGTTGCTATATCTCATTTACATAAAACAATTAAGGGAGGCATAAAGGTAAATTAATATTCTGCTAAATTGCTGCCTAAATTTGATGGCACTTTACAATACAAGCCATGTGGAAGAGGTTTTGAAAACCCCTACACAGAAAAATCAATTTGGCTTTCAGGTCATACTTCATGAATTGGGTAAAATAACTGCACCAAAATGTTTGTGTAATGCATGTTTTTTTATCGGAAGATGTCTGTAGTCAGGGCTGGTTTTAAACAAAGTGGGGCCGCAAATCCTGACATACCAATTACACCAATAGAATAGAAATTCTGCCACTCCGTATTTGCTTCCACAAAAGTCCAACAAATCCAAAACTTTATTACGGTATATCTAAATAAACAAAACATTTTGGTTCTTATCCAGACCTTCATCAGTTAACGGATATGGAGCGTACAGAGAGGCATAGCAGGGAAGCAGCATAGAGTAGGCCGATACGGAGTGCCAGAATTTCTATTCTATTGGTATACGGCTGTGAGAAGCTCTTCTGTGCACCTTTTCTGTCAACCAAGTGACGTATCATTACTACCTGAATACCAACTACGTCATTATATTTAGTTATTTCAGAAGTCAGTGCTGCGCTTCCTGCAGCATTGATATACTCTTAAAAGATCGGTAGCAAACACAAAAAAAAAATTGGGGAGAGTTATTACCGCTATACAGACAATTACCAAGCAAAACACATCATGTAAAGACCAATAATACCTCTGTACAAGGCTCAGATAGTATACTACCGCCACACTGTGACATCCTGTCCACTACCAGCTATCAGCACCCCGAGGCTGCTAGAGCAGTTGCACCCCGCCAGATCACATAGTGATGTCCTGAGTTTGTGGCTGGAATACCCCTTTAAAGTAGTGATTTAATAATATCCTTTTCTGCTCCCAGTAACAATCCCCTTTCTGCCCATATGCAATAGAAATGAGCACCTTTGTATCAACTCAAGAGTTATTATAGTGCCTCCTATAAATAATAATCCCTGCTTATGTATAATAATGCCCCCTTATAAATCAATCCCTCCTACTAATAATAGTTCCTCCTTATTAATAAAACGTCCCCATCAGTAATAGTTCCTTCTTAAAAATAGCCCAATATATATATATATATATACTAGAGGGATGACCCGGCTTCGCACGGGTATATTACATGTTATGTTTGTGTAGTGGCCTCATAAGATTTGTCCAATTTTGTACTGATGTATTTTGTATGTGGTTTGTGTGTATGTCCATAAGCGTCATGTCATTATGTGTATCTCATTTTGGATATCAGTGAAAAACCTGTGATCAGTTGTTATGGATACCTGGAGTAAAGCTGTATCTAATCCTTCCCCATGCATTACTGTGTTTAGACGCAAGTATCTAATCCTTGTTGGTGTGGTACTGTGTACAGTGGTGTGTATCTAATCCTCCCCCGTGTGGCATTGTGTGAAGAGGCACGTATCTAATCCTCCAGTAAATGAAACTGTGTGCAGACGTGCATATCTAATCTTACAGCATGTGGTACTATGTGCAGACACGTGTATCTAATCCTCTGGCGTGTGGTACTGTGTGCAGACAGGTGTATCTAATCCCTGGCGTGAGGTACTATGTGCAGATGCGCGTATCTAATCCTCCCCCGTGTGGTACTGTGTGCTGAGATGCGTATCTAATTATCTGGCATGTGGTACTGTGTGCAGATGCATGTATCTAATCCTCCAAAGTGTGATCCTGTATTCAGACGCATGTATCTAATCCTCCCCTGTGTGGTATTGTGTGAAGAGGCGCGTATCTAATCCTTTGGCGTATGGAACTGTGTGTAGACGCGCGTATCTAATCCTACAGCATGTGGTACTGTGTGCAGATGTGTGTATCTAATCTTATGGCATGTATAACTGTGTGCAGACGTGCATATCTAATCCTCTGGAGTGTGGAACTGTATGTAGATGCGTGTATCTAATCCTACGGCATGTGGGACTCTGTGCAGACGTGTGTATCTAATCCTATGGCGTGTACAACTGTGTGAAGACACGTGTATCTAATCCTCCCCTGTGTGGTATTGTGTGAAGAGGTGCGTATCTAATCCTATGGCGTGTGGAACAGTGTGTAGACGCGCGTATCCAATCCCCCGGCATGTGGTACTGTGTGCAGACACGCGTATCTAATCCTATGGCATGTGGTACTGTGTGTAGACGCGCGTATCCAATCCCCCGGCATGTGGTACTGTGTGTAGACGCGCGTATCTAATCCTCCCCCGTGTGATACTGTGTGCGGAAACACGTATCTAATTCTCTGGCTTGTGGTACTGTGTCCAGAGGCATGTATCTATTCTTCCAAAGTGTGGTACTGTGTGCACACACACGTATCTAATCCTCCCTTGTGTGGTATTGTGTGAAGAGGCGCATATCTAATCCTTCGGTGTGTGGAACTATGTGTAGACGCGCGTATCTAATCCTACTGCATGTGGTACTGTGTGCAGACGCGTGTATCTAATCCTATGGCGTGTACAACTGTGTGCAGATGTGCGTATCTAATCCTCTGGAGTGTGGAACTGTATGTAAACGCGTGTATCTAATCCTACGGCATGTGGTACTCTGTGCAGACGTGTGTATCTAATCCTATGGCGTGTACAAATGTGTGCAGATGCGCGTATCTAATCCTCTGGAGTGTGGAACTGTGTGTAGATGCGCGTATCTAATCCTACGGCAAGTGGTACTGTGTGCAGACACGCGTATCTAATGCTACAACATCTGGTACTGTGTGTAGACGCGCGTATCTAATCCTACGGCATGTGTTACTGTGTGCAGACGCGTGTATCTAATCCTATGGCGTGTACAACTGTGTGAAGACACGTGTATCTAATCCTCCCCTGGCGTGTGAAACTGTGTGCAGACGCGCGTATCTAATCCTATGGCATGTGGTACTGTGTGCAGACGCGTGTATCTAATCCTATGGCGTGTACAAATGTGTGCAGATGCGCGTATCTAATCCTCTGGAGTGTGGAACTGTGTGTAGATGCGCGTATCTAATCCTACGGCAAGTGGTACTGTGTGCAGACACGCGTATCTAATGCTACGACATGTGGTACTGTGTGTAGACGCGTGTATCTAATCCTACGGCATGTGTTACTGTGTGCAGACGCTTGTATCTAATCCTATGGCGTGTACAACTGTGTGAAGACACGTGTATCTAATCCTCCTCTGTGTGGTATTGTGTGAAGAGGCGCGTATCTAATCCTCCCCCGTGTGGTATTGTGTGCAGACGCGCATATCTAATCCTCCCCCGTGTGGTACTGTGTGCAGACGTGCGTATCTAATCCTCCCCCGTGTGATACTGTGTGCGGAGACGCGTATCTAATTCTCTGGCTTGTGGTACTGTGTGCAGAGGCATGTATCTAATCCTCCAAAGTGTGTTACTGTGTGCACACACACGTATCTAATCCTCCCTTGTGTGGTATTGTGTGAAGAGGCGCGTATCTAATCCTTCGGCGTGTGGAACTATGTGTAGACGCGTGTATCTAATCCTACTGCATGTGGTACTGTGTGCAGACACGTGTATCTAATCCTATGGGGTGTACAAATGTGTGCAGTTGCGCGTATCTAATCCTCTGGAGTGTGAAACTGTGTGTAGACGCCTGTATCTAATCCTTCGGCATGTGGAACCGTGTGCAGATGCACGTATTAAATCCTTCAGTGTGTGGAACTGTGTGCAGAAGTGCGTATTTAATCCTCTGGTGTGTGGGACTGTGTGCAGACCCGTGTATCTAATCCTCTGGCGTGTGATACTGTGTGCTGATCTGTGTATCTAATCCTCTGATGCGTGTATCTCAGTTTGGTTATCAGTGTTGTATTGTGCATGTGGAGTGACCGTGTGTATTGCAGTTGGAATATGAGCGAAAGTCTTGCAGGTTTGTATTGGCTAAGGGGGGGGCACTGTGTTTGGAATGCTGTATCTCAGCAACGGTGCGTCCGAGCGAGTTGGAGTCTCGTCTTAAACCTTCCCGGATACCTGAAGTGTCTCTGTACCAAATTTGGTGAAGATCGGTCCAGTCGTTTGGTTCGCATTAGAGCACAGACAGACAGACAGACAGACAGAAATTCATTTTTATAATATAGGGAGATATATATATATATATAGCCCCCTTATTAATAATATTTCCCTTCCACCTTATTATTAATAGTTTCCCCTTATAAATAATAGTTCCTTATTATAAATAGCCCCCACCCTTATAAATAATAGTCTTTCTTTTTATCTATAGCCTCCTTATTAATGATAGTTTCCCCCTGGCCTTATTATTAAAAGTTCCCCTTATAAGTAATAGTTCCTCCAGCCTTACTAATATAAGTTCCGCTTATTAATAATATTCTCCCACTGGCTTTACTAATAATAGTTCTTCCCATTATCTATGTATCTATTTAGGCCAGTGGTTCTTAACCTTGTTTGAGGTACCAAACCCACCAGTTTCATATGCACATTCACCGAACCCTTCTTTAGTGATAAATCAAATATGATTTTTTTTTTTCCCCAAATTCAAGACATAGGTGTATGGTTTTTTTTTTTTTACTGGTACACAAAATGAACCGTGCATAGGGCCTAGGGTTTGATCGAACGCTGGTTAAGAACCACTGATTTAGGCTCTCTTATTAATAGTAGCTCTCCAACTGGTCTTAATAGTTCCTCCTTATACACCCCTCCTATAAAATAGTTCCCTTAGCCTTATTAATAATAGATCCTCCTTTAAATAAATAATAAAGACCTAGAGAGAGAGCGAGTGAGCACTATTTATAGGGAGTAACTATTAATAATAAGGCCGGGGGAACGATTATTAAAAGGCTCCCTCATTAATGGTTCCCTTATCGGTCTTATTAGTATAGATCCTACTTATGAATGTGTATGTGTGTGTGTGTATGTATATATGTATGTGTATATATATATATATATATATATATATATATATATATAAAGATAATCCTTTAATAGTCCCACAGTGGGGAAATTTCAGCATGTTACAGCAGCATAGTAATACAGGTACAGGGATAATACAAAGTAATATATTACAGACGTAGGCACACATACGCTGAGAAGAGAAGATATACTAGTGTCCATAGCAGCTAAGGAACAGAAGAGAAAGAAGGAAGACTTCATAACCGTAATCATTAGTTTTCTGTGCAGAGTGATCTTCGCTTAGTCTGATGTAGATTATACAGCCTGGTCGCGGTTGGAAGGAAAGACTTGCGATAACGCTCCTTCTCACACTTGGGGAAAGCAGAAGGTCACTTACAGTGCTGCCAAGTCCCATCAGGGTCCCATACATGGGGTGGGATTTATTCTCTGTCTCTGTCCGAGCAGGGACTTTACAGCTCCCTGCTCTTACATAGATATCAACAGTACTGGTGTGCATAGCACACCAATACATATGTCACTAAGGCTCCCCTGATCCGGGTCACCAGACCAAACGTCTGGAGCTGTGGTTCCAGGGGCCCCTTTGGAGTTGGGGGGATAGTGTTTAGATGAACATGTACGAGTCTGTGAGAAACCAGCTCAGACAGCACATAGATACCGTAGTACCCGTGTGCCAACAGTGTTCTCCACAGACTCTGACACATTCATTTCAGTAGTGAGCCTGGACTACAAAAAAAAAAAGCCAAAAATAGGACCTGTGTTGAGTTTTGCCCTGGATTCAGAGCCCCTATGATAATACATGAACACGTGTATGGAGTCAGAAGAAAAGAATGGGTCAGTGTAGTAGCTAAGAACACAGCTAGACACTGATGTAGCTCATAATTGTTTCTATCGGAGCTAAGGAAAAGTGCGTGTTTTTTTTATACTGCATGTGATTCTCTACAGTATGCATGCATGCTGCATTTTTCTAACTTTTTTTTTTTTCTTTTCTCCACATGCAGGTTTTCCCCGTTTAAACAAGAAAAGCAAGGAGAACAGTAATATTTTCTGTATTTTGCCCCAAGTATTTTTAAATGCTTATTTCACAATGTGTCCATGATGTAAATGGTATGCCTCCCAAAACTGGATTTTTATAGCCTAACAAAACCTTTATTATATAATATATATATGTTCTCCTAATTACATCCTGGAGGATAGATTTGCGTACATTCCAGGAGTCTAATTTTTGTAATTTTTGCTCGATTCTATTCCTGTTATAACAGGATGAAAAGAAAAAGGTTTGTCTAAGTTCTTCTGTACTTCATGTGAAGTATGCTCTGTATTATTCCCGTTTTCTCACTCTGGAGAGGGATCCAGAAGGGGTTTTTTTTATTATTTTTTTTTTATATACATAAGGATATATGAAAAAAATCTACATTATTATTTACTATACATTCCTATATAATACTGTTTTTGTATTTTTATGAGCATCCCTTAAATTATTTCTTTACTGCCAATAAAAGTTAGGATTTTGATTAAATTACTTTTCTTGGTGTAAGAAGAACTAGATGACATAAAAGGCCTTATGCTCCTGGCTTGTATTATTGGCGCCACAGATACACCTCTGATTGAAGAATGTGTGGTCTGCTCCATTGGATGCATTGTGGAGGTGTGCTATAGCTGCATTGACTGTAGGCAAGAATATATACCTCCTAATGTTAAGTTATATGAAAGCACTTGGCTCTGTCTCCATAGTATGGAGGTGAGTGAATGTATCATATTCTTGTGTGAGAGCTAGTAAGCAATTTTATTACATTGTAAGACAACATGCACAAGTACAGTGCATGGCATTGTATACATATCCAGACACCCAATAGATTTAGTGCTGAACATTATAAAATCTTCATGTTCTGTTCTGCCACAAATGTGCAGATATTAACTGGTGTCTGTGGTGAATAGGGGCAGATTATAGTAATGGCAAAATGTGTTGTAGCCCAAGACTATAGTTGTGGCAAGTAATTGTCCATTTGCCCCCATTATAATCTGACCTCAAACAACTATATTGGCATCTGCTGATACAGTTGATTACTGTGGCACGACATGGGAGTCTACTAGAGGTGAGTTGGTATTTGTTGGGTGAGATTCGCACATCTGAACTGAAACTGCAGTTATCTTACTCTGGGGTGTTGCAGAGTATAATAGGTGGAGATCCAGCAAAGCGTAAACATGAAACAGAGTTTCTCACCTCCCCAGGCCTCAGTGCAGGTCCCCATCCTCTTCAGGCCTCCTGAATAACAGAGACCCCTGTGCTTACGACTCACTGGTAACATGGGTTGTGCTGGCTTCATGGTGTCATGTGACTACTGAGTCTCAGAGACCTCAGCAGTTCCTGACTTCATTCAGGGGGCCCAAAGAGGATATGGAGCCCAGTGGAGGTGAGTAACTGTTTATTCTGCTCACCTCCCCTGGGTCTCCATTTATTATACTCTGCTTCAGGCTCTCTTCAGACCCCAGACAATTCAGTCATTGTGTAAGTGGCCTTATTGGGGACCTGCTGCTAAACTCCTATTCAATTCAGTGGGAGCAAAGTAGCACAGTACAGCCACTACATAGAGGAACCTTATTCTGCCTCTATGTCAGCTGGTTGTCAGATCGCACTATGTGGTCTTGAATAATCCCTTTTTATAGGGAATCTGTAAATTGGATTTTTCCCCTTAAACTTGTGGACAGCAGTCAAGTAATGACATTTTCTAGAATACCCAGTCATGAAGCAGTATTGCTCAAATGTCAAGGTATAACTTTTTTTTTTTTTTTTTTAAATTAAGTCTTAAAAGGGGTATTCCAACAACAGTAGTCGTGTTTCATACAAACATACTTTGCAAAATATCACTCATACAATTTGGCTTATTACTTTTAATGGATATCACTAGAAGAAGCCCAATAAAATCCCCACCCCTATTTGAGTTTAGTTGTCCACTGTCATTCAGAAAGCGCATGCTTAGTTTTTTTTCCTTCCATACGGTTATTTATATGATCAGGGCTATATAACCATACATTTTACAATGGCCAGTTAGGAAAAACACAAAGAAATGTATGTGCACCAGGCAAATGTAGTTTTCACTATGGAGCAGAGGGCACATACATTTCTGAAATCACAGGTACAGTGCAGATAGTTTCAGAATTATTTAAATGCAATGAAAAACCCTTTAAACTGTCATATGCAAATATTCTTGAACTAGCCACAAGGGGTGATCAGCTATCCTCAGCATTGTAATGCTAGTCGCACCCTGGGAGATGTCTCCAGTTCCCAGTCTTTCACACTGGCACTTGCTTCTGCCTTGACAATAGTCAGCCTCAGGAGACTGGCGCACAAGCGCCCAGCACATGAAGCAGACAGTCGGTTAAAGGGATCCTATCAGTCAGAAACAATTTTATGTAGGTACCACCTTTCGTCGTCTTCTCCGCGCCGCCGTTTGCCTACAATCCCAGTTTTTCTCGGTATGTAAATTAGCTCTCTCTTGCAGCACTGGGGGCAGGCCCCAGCGCTCAGACAGCACGGGGGGGCGTCCCCAATGCTGCGAGAGAACTTATTGTATTGTAAGCGGCCATTTTCTTGTGGCCTGTGGGCATGCGCAGTCTGCTCTGCCCGAGGCCTAGAAGTTACAAGCCACCGCTGGAAGACGCTGAAGAAGACGCTGCTGACGAAGATGGAGGCGGCGCTGGAGAGAGTTCTCTCGCAGCATTGGAGACGCCCCCAGTGCTGTTTGAGTGCTGGGGCCCGTTCCCCCCTTGTTGCTGCTAATTTGCATACCGAGAAAAAATGGGATTGTAAGCGAACAGCGGCGCGGAGAAGACGACAAAAGGTAGGAGGCGAATGGCCTTTCTTAAGGCTATTCCGACGTGGTACTTAGAAAAAAATCATGTCTGAGTGATAGGATCCCTTTAAGCCACACTGAGGGCAACTTGAATTAGTAACAGAAATTAAATAGACATTGGTGTAAAGCTGGAGATATAGATTAGATCTTAGATGGCTTTCATGAGGCTGCTCGAAAGATGATGGGAACGGTTTCATGAACTATTTCGAAGAATGGCAGCAACAGACTTTTACAGCGCCAGAATAACTGAAGATGTAGCCCCATCTGCTTCAATTATTCCAGCTCCGTTTGAGCAGCAAGCTTTATAAAGGGAAGTATGAATGTGAATAGTTTTCTAAAAGGATAGAAGAAATGCTGCATGTTTTCTGTCCGAACGTTCTGGTGGAAAATCTGCAGCATATAACTGTAACTACAAAGATATTATTAGCATTTCGATTCTTTTTCCCGATGGTCACTGTGAATTGCACCCTTGGCAACACCTAAAGTTAATTCTACAGCAAGTGCATCAATATGTCTAATAATACATCGCCATGTGTAATAGATCTGCCCAAGTTATAATATATTAAGCTTTACAAAAATCTCTGTAAATAATGTGAATTCAGTTTCTCCTTTTGTTTCTTTATCAATAAATATTTATTTCCCAGAATCCTCTTTCCAATGCAATATAAAAAGTCTTTACAATGTCATATTTTACACATACTGCATAAAAAAAAAAATCTCACTATAGCAATCTGTACAATAATAGCCTATAGGACATCCTGGACCATGAATCTAACTGCCTCATGCACAACCATATTACTGATCTGAACTATACCCATATAAATCCATGTAAATATACCCATATAAATCCATGTAAATATACCCATATAAATCTATGAGTTTGTATTGTACAACTTCATCAAAAAAGTCTCCTCAAAGATTCATTCAATTCCTTTAAAGGAAAATAAGTTATTGGCAAGTTCTGTTGGATGCAGTGCTCTTGGGGGGGGGGGGGGGGGTGAAAAAAAAAAAAAGTGCCACATTGATACATGGAGTGCTTGTACACAATAGTACAGAGTTTGAGAGACTTAGAGCCATGTACACACGTGATCACACACGTTCTGCCACATGCCCATGTGGAGGAGGCCTTATGCCCTATTCACACAGCTGCATTAAAAGTAATTCATGTGACTGACAGACTTTTTTTTTTTTTTTACCCATTTTCTTGGATCCCTCTATAGACCCAAATCTATCCAATATATGTGAAAATGGATGAAGACAGAAAAAGTCTCTCAGTTTTTGCTCCTTGGTCATCTAAATGGAGACTTGGTCATACAGCAAGTTCCCGGCCAGCCATATTTTATATACTGGCATTTAAAAATCTTACACTAAAAAAAAAAAAAAAAAAAAGTTATCTTTCCACCACCTCTGTTATTCAAACACTAACAAAAGCACCAAAGTCTGAGATAACAGGTGGCAGGTCACATCCCATAAACCTGTGACTGTGGAACAATACAGAAGCGGTGTCCAAAGAAATTCACATTTGTTTAAAAGCGCCTCTTATGACTAGCACATAAAATGATATAAGATGGATAGCTGCAACACAAAGTAACATCTGTACAGTGAATAGCAGGGGAGCCTTCACATACAGAGCCTGAGCCTATGATTACAGCTGATGGAGCTGGTTTTGCAACCGTGTAGCTAAAAATACAAAAAACGTTGCACTTGCCATGGTCACAATTGTGGCAGAACTATAGTTATGCTTCCAGCATTAGACATGATTATTCCAGAATACAACCTATGCCGCCATTATACCAAGTAGGGTGAAAAACTATTCGGAAATCTACAGTTAAACGTGTCAAGTAGAAGAGAATATTGCTTCACTTATATACAAAACAGATTGCCTCCTCTCATAGCCCTGTTTTTTTGTTTTTTTTCTGGCATGTATTTGCCACCAACAAATACTTTTGAGGAAAATTATTGATTACTATGTAGGCCCAGTATAAATAGTAAAACAGGTGCATATCAATGAACTGCATGCTCGGGAAGCATAGACTTCTCTATGAGAAACACCGAATAAAACTAATCTCACTCTCTAAGAATGCCGGCACTAAAGGGAATTGTGCACAGACAGAAGGAGGGAGTATAAAACCAATTCTAAGCAAGCTGTAAAATCCAGTAGTCCATAATTTAGTTTTTCAGCCATGGATGTGCTTCAATGGAAGACTTGCTTCGATCTCCATAATCATACAACAGTTCCTCTCCTGTCTTTATGTCCCTTGATGCAATTAATATAAGGTGAGGTACATTGTTGATATCATGTAGCTTTGTATGGCAATTCCCATTCTTGCTATGATTTATTAGTCTTCCCAAGCGGTTGGTTTCTTTTGTAGCATCAACACTAAAGAAAGATTAGAAAAACGTTAAATATAGATGAGATGGCGTAATTGAATAAGCTTAATACCTCCAGGTATATCCTCCCACTAGATGCGAGCTGAGTGTGGAAAGCTGCAAGGAATGCTGGTAGTACAGTTGGCAAGAGTATTTTATGTACAAGACATAGACCTATCAGTGAAGGAGTAGGAGGGAGTTGGATTTACACCGTATTTAAAAAAAAAAAAAAAAAAAAATTTATAGTTATTGTTAAGCCAAAGACTACTGCCAGTAGCAAGAACGGTGTGGTCACTCAATCCACAGACTAATGTGTGCTTTTTATTTTAATTGTAACCAGTTCTTGGCAATTCTGACATATATATGTATTTCACCATTTTACCTCAATTGCAGTTAATGGCAATTCTTTAGGTCATGCCCCATTTAAACAAAGCCCCTTACTCATCTCTCCTGGGCTCCGGCATGGCTCTTCACTATTAGGCCTTCTGACCAACGTTAGGGACGGCTGAGGTCCAATGACATTGGTCACGCATTGCCTATGCGCCATGTGATCTGGCTTCAACGGTCCCCGACGTCAGTTAGAAAACCTGACAGGAGGAGCAAGACTCTGAGCCCATGAAAGGTGAGTAACACCGATTATGTTTGCCACCTCCTCTGGGCCCCTGCTTATTATACTCTGGGGCAGTGGTGTAACTAAAGTTTTGTGGGCCCCAATGCAGTCTTTTGGGCTAGTAATGGGTGGGATCGCTAGGCTAGGGAGACAAGGAGGGGGAGTGCAACTGAGTGAGAGGGAGCAGAGTCAGAGGAAACTAGTGTAGAAGCTCCACAGCAGGAAGTTACACCAAATAAACAAATGCAGAGGATGCCAGCAGCATCCAGAGACACCCAGAAATCACTCCAAACACTGCTAAAGGTATATGGGTGTACTTATTAACCCATTACTAGCACTAAAAGACCTTTCTATATAAACAAAAATAAAAAACACTCCCAAAAAAAAAAACCCTTTAATCATCCAAACCTAATTTGAGTACAATTTTAGCTTACTGACCAATACCATCTTTTTTCAATGTAGTTACACCTGAAATATAACCTTTCAAATAATATTTCAAATCTACTTCTTGCTGCATATTAGCCTCGAATACGCACCAGTAGGTTTTATTCAAGTACTGAAAATAGTACATGTAGCAGCCCGTGGAGGAATCCTGAGCATATAATGCCTCGCGCCTTTTAGCATCTGTCGTTTCGATAAGGTCTCCATGGTATTCCACTACATATTCACCACGCTGGAAGTTCCGAGTTGCAATCACACCTCTGCCTTTACCATCAATAATGTCAACCTGGCCAGAAAGAAGCGGAATTATGCCATCAGTACGGAAGGTTTTCTGAAAGTGCTCAGTAACAGTTCAGAGACCATAAATTAGATCAATATCACTTTTTTTTTTTTTTTTTTTTATAAAGCAGCTATCCTGTTTTTATTAATATACCGTATATACTCGAGTATAAGCCGACCCGAATATAAGCCGACCCCCCTAATTTTACCACAAAAAACTGGGAAAACTTATTGACTCGAGTATAAGCCGAGGGGGGAAATGCAGCAGCTACTGGAAAATTTCAAAAATTAAAATGGTTGGAGTTTTTGGGTGCAGTAGGTGCTGGGGAAGGGGAGGGGGTGTTTTGTTTGTCTGTCTGCCCCTTCCCTGAGCTTGAGGACTTCTCCCCCCCCCCCCACACACACACTTGGAATTCAGCCTGGCTGACTATAGGGGATCTGCAGTGCTCCTATTAACCCACCCCTTCCTGACAGAACAGGAGCACTGCAGATACCCTATATTCAGTAGACTGGGCACTGTCAGACACAGGGATACCTAATGTGTATATGTGTCACAGTCATTTTCTACTTTTGTGTCTATCCTAGGGAAAGGAGGGATTTAGAACTTCTAATTTTTATATTTTTTTTCAAGCTTCTTTTTTTCCCCCACTATTTTATGGGAGGTTCTATACATTGATATTGCTGCTGGTCATAGACCTTACCCCCCTAAAAAAAAAAAATAAATAAATTTTTTTTTGCTGACTCAAGTATAAGCCGAGGGGGGCTTTTTCAGCACAAAAATTGTGCTGAAAAATTCGGCTTATACTCGAGTATATACGGTACTTGTATAGCGCCAACATATTCCACAGCGCTCTACAGACATGGTCACTCAATGTTCCATATAGGGTTCACAATCTAAATTCCCTAACAGTATGTCTTTGAAGTACAAGAGGAACTCCATGCAAACACGGGAGAATATAAACATCTTGCAGATGTTGTTCTTGGTCAGATTTGCACCCAGGACTGTAGCACTGCAAGACAACAGTGAGATAACCACTGAGCCACTGTGCTGCTTCTATTAAAAAAGTATTTTGTTTCTATGGGATTTACAGGCAATTCCTGTCATCTGATCCACCCATTTCATTTGCCCCCTTCTTGCTAGTATTTGCTGCAATTTGTTAAAGCTGCCTATATGTTTCCATCACCTTTGGCCCGAAAGCTAGATTAACCTCAGACATGGTGCAGTACAGACCTTCATCCCTTCCTCTTTGCCGCTTAAAATAAGATCATCTATTCTCTTCTTTTCTTCTGTCTGAAATAAGGAATTGAGAAGACAATCAGGAACATTGGGGCAAGTTCACACAGTGTTTAATCGGAGTGGATTATGAGGCAGATTCTCAAAACCAGCTCAAAATTCCATCCAGATTCTGCCTCCTATCGCTTGAAAGGCAAAGCTGGATATTTTTTTTTTATTTTTTAAAACACTACTTCTAGTTACCTCTAGATCTTTTTTGCTTTTTCTGCAGCTTCGTCTCACAGGGAAGTAATCTGTAACTTTTCTGCTTGGAGATTTTGTTCCTTGTACCCTAAAGAAAAAGTTGTAAAAAAAAAAAAAAAGTTATTGTATTTGACAGAAGTCTCCGTAGGTCATCAATACCTAAAATTTGATGGTACCAAGGATTTAAAATAGCTTAAGGCTTAACATTTGAGCAGAAAAGCATTTGTCAGAGCCTCTGCAGAACGCAACAATTATCAGTAATGCCACATTAGAAAAGCTATAGTTTGGTATAATTCACCTCACCCCCTGTTCTTCATCGGCTGCCCCCCTCTGCCAATCCCTTCACTGGCTACCTATTGCCCAGCGAATAGAATTCAAGCTACTAATGTTAACATACAAAGCCATCCACAACCTGGCCCCTCCGTATATCTCTGAACTAATCTCCCGCCACCTGCCCACACGTAACCTCAGATCCTCCAACGACCTCCTACTCCGCTCTGCCCTCATCCGCTCCTCACACAACCGCCTCCCGTGCATCTCCCATACTCTGGAACTCCTTACTAAGACACATAGCACTGACACCTACAATCACAGGCTTCAAGAAGGCCCTGAAGACTCACCTATTCAGGAAGGCCTACAACCTCCAATAACACTATCACCTCACTGCCATCTGTACAGTCTCCCCCTCTCCTTCTGTCTCTACCCCCTTCCCTCATAGATTGTAAGCCCTCCCGGGCAGGGTCCTCTGTCCAACTGTACCAGTCACTCATTGTTAGTATCATATCTGTTTGTACATTTGTGTACTGTATGTAAACCCCCAAATGTCAAGCACCATGGAATTAAATGATGCTATATAAATAATAATAATAATTATTATTATTAATAAATCACCAGTATCAGCATACAGAAAGTGCTGTGCGCAAGAGAAATATGGATGGGTTTGTAAATGACTTCATGATTCCTGATAGGTCAGCAGT
Source organism: Leptodactylus fuscus (assembly GCF_031893055.1). Classification (NCBI taxonomy): domain Eukaryota; kingdom Metazoa; phylum Chordata; class Amphibia; order Anura; family Leptodactylidae; genus Leptodactylus; species Leptodactylus fuscus. The sequence goes on along the minus strand of NC_134265.1, from coordinate 94,943,223 downwards.
TAGTTGATCAATTGTTGTCCAGGGTCTTGGAGTCTTAAAGGGGATGTGCACCATCAATTTTTATGAGAAACATTTTTAAAGAAATTTTGGTGAGGTTTTTTCAAAATTTCACGTTATCCATATTTTCTTTAAAAAGTTGGGGCAACACAGTGGCTCAGTGGTTAGCACCACAATCTACACACCGAAAGAAAAAAAAAAAAAAAAGTCCTAAAAATTCTGACACTGGCTACTAAGCCAAATAATTTGCTCCATCTCACAGAAAGTCAGACAATTTAGACAGTAGCAAGAGATGGTATTGCAGGATTATTATTATTTTTTTTTTAAATATATATATATATATATATATATATATATATATATATATATATTAAAGTAGTAGAAGATCCTGTCTTCACACGGGCATATTTCATTTTGTTTGTGTATTGGCCACACTACACGAACAGTTCAGAGCCAGAACCTTGTGAGTTGTTTAAATACGTTTCAATTTCTAAGAATGCTGACATCCAGTATGGCAGTGCAGTATAGGTACAGTCTATTTATGGCTGTGCTGTTATGGGAATTTGGTAAATGAAACGTGAAGTTATATTGGCTGATACACGTCATACGACTGAATATTTAAGGACCTGCGAACTGCTATTGACTAAGACAGGTCCTAAATAGCTTGCTAGCTATGTAAACCTGGTGTAAAGATGTGTGTATGTCAAGACTGAAGTACCTGCAAGTTTTCATTGGTCCATGAGCATCATGTGTATCTCAGTTTGGATAGGAGTGAAAAACCTGCAATTGGTTGTTTTAGAAACGTGAAGTAAAACTGTGTATGTGACCTTGTCAGTGTCATCCACAGAGCCCTTTAAAGCTGACCTACAGCAGTGAAGATAAATGGCTGGGTTGTTATGGAAACTTGGAGTAAAGCTGTTTGCATGTGGAGACTAAGCGCCTGTGAGCTTCTATTGGTGGATAAGGGACATGTGACTGTGTGTATGGCAGTTGGAATAGGAGTTAAAGACTTGCAGGCTTGTATTGGCTAATGCTGGTCATTGTTTTGGGAATACTGTATCTCAGAAAAGGTATGTCCTAGACAAATGAGACCTGGTCTAAAAACTCAGACACTAGATAGATAGATAGATGTAACATGAAAAATGAAAACACTAACAAAAAATTTTATTTAAAAAAAAAAAAAAAAAAAAAAAAGAACGGAAAACAAATTCAAACATTTTTATCTGGGCAGACAGTCATGCCATACTCACTTCCTTCTGTTAGATTTTGCCTTCACCATCTTCTGAGGCTTCGATGTCTTGTCAACAAGTGGTAACAGTGATTTCTTAGGAGTTTCAGAGGCCGATTGTTTCTGGTCAGGACTAACTTCTGTAGAGTTACATTCGTTCTGTTTGTGTTCAACGGCTTTTGCCAGTTCTGATGTGGCAATAAGTTTTACTTTCTCAACTAAAAATCACATACCAGATAAAAGTATTAGCATCTGTGCAAAGTGAAGCAACTTTCTATATACAGTTTTCACCAAAAACTTCCTTTTCATTTTGCTGCTGTGGAGTCTTTGGAACATCTTTATCTACCTGGTTATGTTGCTAAATCTAGAACAGATGTGACAGAGCACTGCTCCACTTCGTTCTCAGGCTAGGTTCACCTGTGTGCACGGGTCTCCGTTATTCAGGGCCGCAAAGGGAACCCAAATGACAGAGCTGGACCGCTAAAACACTGGTTACCTGCAGACCCCATAGACAATAATGGGGGGCTGCTCAGTGTCACAAGTGGATTTAAAAGGTAAAACCTATACATAGGATTAACTTCTCTCCTTCCTGCTGCATTCAATTCTGGCCCAAAAGTACCAGCACAAGAGAGAAGCGATCCCATACGCTGAGTTCAGACAGGGTTCTTTGGTCACGATTTTGACACGAAATCCGCATCAAAATCTTGATAAAAAAAAAACGCCTCCCATTGAAATCAATGGGAGCTGGTCATTTCTTTTTTGCGAGCGGTTTGTTCCCGCTCATGAAAAAAGAAGAGACATGCTCTTTCTTCTGGCAGATTCCCCCTGAAGACACTCCCTTCCGACTAGGCCCATTCATTTGGGCCTAATCCGGAGTGGAATGCCGCGACTTGATGCTGGTGCACTGCATTGGCATCCAGTCGCAGCTACCCATCTTTTGGTCCACAATCTGAGGCGGCCTCCGCGTCAAATTCCAGACCAAAAAACCCCGTCTGAACTGAAATGTGTACAGAGTCTAAGGGTAAGTTCACACGAGGTTTTTTTGGTCAGGATTTTGAGGCCGTATCTGCTTCAAAATCCTGACCAAAAAGACGGCTCCCATTGAAATCAATGGAAGCGGCTCCCGGAAAAAAAAAAAACAAAAAACGGACATGCTCATTCTTCAGGCCGAAGACGAACCAGCCTGAAGACTCTCTCTCCTCCCGACTAGGCCCTTTCATTGGACCTAATCTGGAGCGGAGTGTGCGACTGGATGTCGGTGCAGCGCACTGGCATTCAGTCGCGGCTACCTGTTTTTTGGTCCGGAACCTGAGGCGAAAAACCCTGTGTGAAATGACCCTAAGGGAATTTATGTTATGTTAAATAAATTACCTGAATCTGCTTTTTTGCACACATCCACAGATGCTTTACCCAGATATTTGCCTTCATTATGGATTGTTGAGTTTTCTTCCTGAAGAGGCGGCCTTGTACTGGCAGATTTAGTAGGACTCATAAATGAGAAGATTTTCGGCTGTCCCCCATGTCCCAGATCCTGGTAAAACAGAGATTTGTAAGAAAATTTAAATTTAACTTAACTGACAAACTAACCAGTTATCCAGGCAGTTCTGCGACGGCACGAAGCAGCAGGGACATTAGATCCAGTAACAACTACACTTGCATATTGCCTGGTCACGGCTATAAAACCTGCACGACTTTGGGATTTACACTCTTGCTAGCTTAGCAGGAAAACACTAAAAACTCCCCCCATGCCAACACAAGCCATCGCAACAGCTGCCCCCGTCACTCGAAACTAAACATTACGACAAATAAAATAAGAAACCCGTTTTAACATTACAAATGCACACAGACAATAAGAGAATAATAGGAACATAAATATACATTAGTGCACATTACCCTTAATAACCTGCAGATAAACAGTGTGCAAAGGAGCTGAAATGCATCTGCTTATTTAGGACTAAATTAGTCTGATCGTTAAGGGGTTAAGGCCATTTTATATAGCAAGCCGCAGGCTACAGAAAGAAGTGCGAATTCTGAAGGAGGACGCGATACGCTGTAAATGTGCCCATTGGAGTTGATCCCAAATATACACTGGCAGCAAGACGGGCAGCTGCTAGTAATGCCCATATTGCATGGGGACTATGGCTGTGCATGGAATCAGCAAATATATTACTAGCCAAGTGATAGATCTGATAGCCCGGTAGAGGAGCAGCTTTATTTCTACAAAACCCATTACTCTAAACTAACAAATCTAGGTCTGCTCCCTGCGGTCGTGTTCCTAATTCACATAAGCAGTCAGGGCTGCCCAGTACTGGCAATGAATGCCACAAGATGGCAATGTGTAACCTGTAGAAAGCTCTAGAACAAATCCATGTCTATTGCTCATGCAGGAGTCGCAGAGACCCTCACAGGGTACGACAGCCTGATGGAAACCATAGCCCAATGTGTGAAGACCCGTTTACATGTAGCAAGAGGTCGCCACGCATGGGATGAAGCCAATATTTTGTTCACTGCTGGCTGCTCCATGTACCCAGATCTGTAACCTTAATCCCATCCAGTAATGCTGCAGCCGCCATCCATATACCCCACAGTCTAGTACCTGTCCATGCCCCTCTAGTACTCACTCCCCCAGACCCATCACCAGCCATAGACAACTAGTTCCACTAGTTTTTCACCTACAATGCGGCAAACTACATGTAGGGGGCGCCCAAGCGGCAGCGATCTATACACGGGCTCCTAGTCAGAACTTGGATCAGCAGCACAAACAAGACAGTTTCTAGCCCACCGACCCCGTTCATTTTCGGGTTGTTCTCATTGGTTCCCCCACTTCCGCAGGATTCCGGTGCTTCCCCGATTCTTCCGTCGCTGGGTTTGGACATTTTCTTACCTAGGAGACAGACAGGGAGGGTTTGTTTGCGTTTGTTGTAGTGGGTTTGGTCAGCGACTTATGACAGTGCCTAGCACCGCCATCTTTAAAGGGCCAGGAGGCGGGGTAGCAGGGGCGGATCAGGCCGATGCTACCGGAAGACAGAGCCCTCCCGCCCTCCACACACCGGGCACCGCGTGCACCTCTGTACGCAGCGCATATCGTGGGTGCATGTGCTCAGACAACGGAAAGTGCGGGAAATGTCGGTTACTGAGCAGACACCAGGCGGAGGGCGGCCGCCCATAAACACAAGGCAACGTGGCCGAGGGGGCTGGGCAGGCTGCACACCTACCTGCGACATGATGTGTGCGACACAACTACCACTAGGTGTCCCTGGTCCAGCCTGTCATGGATCACAGATCTGCGAAAGCTGCCTCGCTGAGAGGTGGCCCAATAACACTGATGGCCCGGCCATTCACTATAGGGGACTGGGATGGCTGAAACCATGCACAGTCAGTCTCTTGTAGTTGTACCTTCATATATGTCCTAAACCCATAAATAGAGGTAGTGGGATCCCTGACTTGGGGAGACTGTGCACATCTGGGTGCACCCAAAGACACCCATTAGACAGGCTTCACATGGGTGACTTTGGTCTGTCTAATGGCTACTGTATGTCACCCCTATCTACTCCAGCAGTTATAGGAAGATTTCTCCTCTTATAATGTCCTGATTAAAGGGGCTCTATCATTGGGAAATGCCATTTTTAGATAAGCACATCCTTGCATAGGCTTTAGAAAGGCTATTCCACATCTACCTTTAGTATGTAAATTCCTCAGTAGATTTTGAATACGTCCGTTTTAATTTATGTTAGGGGGGGGTCACACTACCGTCAGTGTCCAACAGCTAGTGTCCGCTACTAATGTCCATTCAAAATCTTGTGCAGACATTAGCAGCGGACACTAGCTGTGTCCGTGACATTTTGCATTGATTTAAATGGACATCGGGTGCGTTCTTTTACAGTCCATGTCTGTCCTTAAGTGTCCGTTCCCAAAAATGTCCGACTTTTCAAGCGGACAGCAAAACCCGACATGTAGGTTTTTGCAGTCTGCTTAAAAAGTCGGACATCATTGGGAACGGACAGTTAAGGACAGGCACGGACTGTAAAAGAACACACCTGGTGTCCATTTAAATGAATGCAAAATATCACGGACACAGCTAGTGTCCGATGCTAATCTGTGCAAGATTTTGAACGGACAATTAGCAGCAGACACTAGCTGTTGGACACCGACGGTAGTGTGAATGCTCCCTTAATGATCTTAGATCATGCACCGTCTGCTCTATGCGTATGTATAGCAGAGGCCCCTGTGGTAATGACTCGTCTCTGCTGTGCATACACATAGAGCAGACAATCCACACAGACACTTCCGGTGCATGGTCTAAGCTCATTAGCATATGGATAAAAATGCACTTATTCAAAATCTACTGAGGCAATTTACATACTAAAGGTATGTGTGAAATAGGGGGATGAGGAGCCCTGCACAGAGGAGAGGAAGCATTCTTTTCTCTGTGCATAACCTGAATGTGACCCCAGGAGGGGAATGGCATGGATTTTAGCCCTTGTTACCCCCTCCTTTCAATCAGAGAGCATTCTATACTTTTGCTCTCTGACTGTCACATAATGTAATTTCCCCCCCTGAGCTTTACTATTAGAGTATTATGTAATACCCTTTAAACATAACCAGGAAGTTTATTGGTGCTGTGACCCAGGCATTTACCATTGTCCAGGTCACAGCACCCCCCAAAAAGTTGAACCAAACACATATCACATACACAAAGTCATGAATAAAGTTTACACAATGTTGTAAGCAGCCATTTTCTTGTGGCCGGCGGGCATGCGCAGTCGGCTTTGCCCTTGGCCTAGAAGTTTGAAGCCACTGCTGGAAGAAGACACAAAAAAGACCCGTTCCTGAAGAAGATGAAGGCGGCGCTGGAGAGTTCTCTCGCAGCATTGGGGATGCCCCCAGTGCTGCGAGAGAACTCATTTGCATACCGACAAAAATCGGATTATATACCGAATGGCGGCGCGGAGAAGACATCTAAAGGTAGGAGACAAATAGCCTTTCTTAATAGAGATGAGCGAGTACTGTTCGGATCAGCCGATCCAAACAGCACACACCATAGAAATGAATGGACGTAGCCAGCACGCGGGGGGTTAAGCGGCCGGCGTCAAAGCGAAGTACCAGGTGCTTCCATTCATTTCAATGCGTGCGTGCTGATCGGATGATCCGAACAGTACTCGCTCATCTCTATTTCTTAAGGATATTCCTACGTGGTAGGCAGAAAAAAAAATTGAGTTTTAATGATAGGATCTAGAGATGAGCGAGTACTGTTCAGATCAGCCGATCTGAAAAGCATGATCCATAGAAATGAATGGAAGCACCTGGTACTTCCGCTTTGACGGCGGCCGGCCGCTTAACCCCCCACGTGCCGGCTACGTCCATTCATTTCTATGCGAGCGTGCTGTTCGGATCGGCTGATCCGAACAGTACTCGCTCATCTCTAATAGGATCCCTTTAACTCTTGTTGTGCTGGATATTTTCACATATATGAGTGACTACTATTGTCACTCACATTACATGTGTTTTAAATGGGTATACATCTGTCTAGGTACTGTGCACAATTGATTAATAGCACTACTACCGTGTTTCCCTGAAAATAAGACAGTCTTATATTAAATTGTCACTCTAAATATAGGACCTGTCTTATTTTCGGGGGGTGCCTTATTACAACCGGCAGTCATGCCGGCACTTCCTTAGTGGAGCGTCAGCATGACTGCCGGTTGTAGGTAGTGTAGGGGAGGGGGGAAATTATCATACTTACCTTTCCCTTCTTCCTAGCAGCGCTGGTGCTGCTGTTCGTCATGGAAGTGGTGAACGGGGCTTAGCGAGGCTTCGGGGGGTGGGGCTTAGCAGAGCTTTGCAAGCTCCACTTCACTGACACAGCAGCCGTGCTCTATGCTCCGTGTGCACAGGAAAGCCGGCTGCTGTGTCAGTGAAGTGGAGCTCGCTAAGCCCCGCCCCCCTAAACCCCACACACCACTGCCGGGCATGCCTTTTTTTTCAGGGGATGCCTTATATTAGGCAATTCAACAGAAACCCCCGCATGCCTTACTTTCAGGGGGTGTCATACTTTCAGGGAAACACGGTATATGCCTTTGACTATACTTTACATGTGACCCTGCAATCTCCACTTGTATGTCGATGCGATTTTCTTTTAATTATTCCGTTTTCCCTTTTTCGGCATTTGTAATATTAATAAAAGTATTTTTTGGATTATTATTACTTTGTCATTATATTGATACAGATACCATATAGGTTCGCAAATTTTCCATAGACCATTGGCAGTGAAAGAGTTAAAAGAAAACAAAACAAAGAGTCAAAGACGGATTAATCCAAACACTCATTCAAAATGGTTACACAGCAGATAACTGAATCAGTCTTTTCATACGCATTAGTCAATGGGGTAACGGCCAGCGTCTCCGTATGTGTAATTTACATGCTGTGATGTCCAAAACCACAATAGTTTTGGAAATTGCAGTATATCCGCTGCACATATTTTTCCACAATGTGTGGATAGGATTCACTAGAATCCTATCCACTTTGCAGGGGCAGCTTAAGCCACGTGTGGCTCTGACCTAAAGGGTTTTTATGGGGAGATAAAAAGTTCTAGGTGCCTTACACTAATGTTTGGGTTTCCGTTCTTCCGGTCCACTTGGGGACCTGAAAAACGGAAATCCTTTACGCATAAAAAGCAGGTACCTGCAGAAACCCATGGACTCAATAGACTATAATGGGGTCCACCAGGTTTCCGCCTGAAATCAAATAGACTATAATGGGGTCCACCAGGTTTCCGCCTGAAATCAAAGAGAAAAGTCTCCACCTATTTTAAGCCGAACGCTAGACAACCCTTAGACTACATTTAACACGTTGTCGGAGGCTTCCAGCGTAGAGCAGATCTAATATTATGGTTGAAAAAGTCCTGCAAACGGTGACACAATGACAAAAACAATAGAATCTCAGTGGACCTCATTATAGTCAGCAGGCAGGCACAGCAGGGTGCCAAAAGTCTCTGCGCCAAGCCTCCTCTGCTGATGTCATAGCACTAGGGCACATAACTGGACCGCTTCTACTATATGTACAAGCAACAGAAGAAAAGCAAAGTTAGTGACACAACAAAGCCAGACTAAAATGCTGAAGACTTTGCACTCCGCTAATGCAATAATTGGGGGCTCTAGGGGACATCATCTATATCAGTATGTTCATATCCACCCAAACATGCTGTACACCCAACTCAGGAACTGGCATGTTTATGTAACGCTGCTTTCACACGGTTCGGTCAGTAATTTTCATCAGCGATTGTATGCCAAATATAGGATTGGGTTAAAAACACAGAATGGATACAAATATTTCTATTATACCTGATCTCTGTAGTCACCATTCCTAATTTTAGCTCACAAACGCTGGGGAAAAAAAAAAATAAAAAATCAGTGTTGTGTGAAAGCAGCAGGGGGCTAGTTCACCAGGGGCCAAAGGGGCGGATTTTGACAGCGGAATCCACCCCTTTACAATGGTGGTCTATGGAGACCACTAGCGTTCTTTTTTCTGCTATCGGCAGAAAAGAAGCGAGCTGCCCTTTCTTCAGGTGGATTCTGCGGCCCATTCATTTGAGCTGACTCTGGGGTGGGGGAAGCCACGACCGCAACATCGTGGCAGGCGGGTTTTGACCATATTTTGTCGTTCCCCCACCCCCGTTTGAATGAACCCAGTTTATATAAAAAAAAAAAAAAAAAAAATAGTTTCATTGATATCTATAAGGCTGTGTGCAGACTGTTAATTCACCCCGTTGTTTGACTAAACACTATAGATATGCTCACACTACTCATTACAGATTGTCGTTATCAGACATAGGAAGAAAACAACGGTAGTAGAAAAGAACTTTGTCTTCCGTCAGAAAAGAGAAAACATAATTAGGAGAAAACTTCCATCATGTTTTACACGTCTATGAATATGGACGGACTCAGACGGAGACTACATCTGTCTATTAAATAACAGTAGTGTGAACCCCTCCTAAGGCTTGTTTATCCAGTAGAAGGCACCAATGGGGCACCAGCTGAGTGGTTATTATTTTAACACATCAGGATGCGCAGACTACATTACACGAGCTAACTTGCACACTTGTCAGGATACGCACAGTACATTACACGAGCTAGCCGCACACTTGCCAGGATACACACATTACGCGATCGCAGATGTGGCTCATCTTGGACTTCCATCAAGGACATAGTATATAGCAGAATATGCTACTAGTGGTGACAGAGAAGAGGCTATAGAATAGCTAGTGACTCCCAGCAGTCCTAGAAGGCATCCACTGAGCCGTCCTGCACAATACAAGTCCTAGCACAAGAGACCACTGCCCGGTACCACCCACCAGTGACCACACGGCTGCACAGAAGCTCGTTACCTCTCCCCATGATGTCTCCGATGCAGATTGTGCGATTCGTGCAATAAATTCCAAAGCGCTGAAACTAAAAGAAAAATCGCCAAATGAACCTCTATTAGCCCGAACCTCGCCGGCCAAGTTTAAAGCCCCACACGCTGTAACTACCGAGTTAGGGGAGGAGTAGCATACAACATCACCGCCCACCTCACAGATGATTGGCTCAAAATGATGTTTTATTAGCTTATGCAGTGCTTCTATTGGTCAGAAGAAAACAACCCGCCCTCCGACGTGCCCGGCCTTCTGTATGGTGCTTGGTGTTTAAAATTCCGCAAATGTATCCTATTGGTCGAGGTACAGATGCATCTGGAAGGTGATTGGTTGTCTGAGAATACCATGAGCGCGGCCGGCAACTGCACAGAGGATGCAGGCTGAGCACGGCTGGTTAACGACTTTATTACCAGACATGGAATGATGTATATCTGTAACTTGATGTTGTATATGCTATGTAGTGTGTATATATATATATAGTGTATATGCTATGTAGAGTGTATATATAGTGTATATGCTATGTAGTGTGTATATATAGTGTATATGCTATGTAGAGTGTATATATAGTGTATATGCTATGTAGTGTATATATTGTGTATATGTTATGTAGTGTATATATAGTGTATATGTTATGTAGTGTATATATAGTGTATATGCTATGTAGCGGTCTTCCCCTCACTAAACTCTCCCCTCTACAATCTATTCTGAATGCAGCGGCCAGGCTCATCTACCAGGCTAGACGCTACAGCGATGCCTCTGGTCTGTGCCAGTCGCTACATTGGCTGCCTATTCAATATAGAATAAAATGTAAAGTTATCACCCTCATCCACAAGGCTCTCCATAATGCCGCACCTCCCTACATTTCCTCCCTCATCTCTGTCTACCGCCCAACCCGTGTTCTCCGCTCACTCAATGACCTAACACTTACATCCTCTATTATCAGAACCTCCCACGCTCGTATACAAGACTTCTCCCGAGCTGCACCACTTCTCTGGAATGCTCTACCCCGGACAATCAGATTAACTCCCAATTTCTACAGTTTCAAACGCAAACTAAAGACGCATTTTTTCAGACAGGCCTATCACAATTCCTAATGCAAACCCTTCTTGATGCCTTTTCAGCCTAACATATTTGTCCATGCTCTATCCACATGTTAAAGGACACTACTAGTGACGGCCCATAAAGCTTTGTTTGTGTAATGGCTGCAACCTCTATTACAAAATTGTCTGAACACTGTATAAGCAATGCCGCCCCTCCTACCTCTTGTGTCATCCTCTCTACCTCATAGAGTGTAAGCCCTCAGTCCCATTGTGTGAAATGACGTTCTTTGTTTTGTATCTGTCTGTATCTGAACCCTACAAATTGTACAGCGCTGCGGAATATGTTGGCGCTATATAAATAAAATTTATTATTAGTGTGTATATAAAATCAAATAGGCTTTATTGGCACATCCGAATGGATATTTGGCATTGCCAAAGCTAGTAAAGTGTGTGTGTGTGGGGGGAGTTGGAGTCGAGGGTGAGAGGTGGGGGTGGGGTGGCTGATTTGGGGTATAACAGTCTGTGGAGTCTCAACTTCCTCTTAGTTGGTGACCGCTATATGGGGAGGTGGGGTGGGGCAGGTGGTTTGGAATATAACAGTCCGTGAGGTCTCATCTTCCTCTTGTTTGGTGACAGCTGGACACGTATTGGGCAGCGATCTCCACAGTGGCCTCTTCTTCTCCCAGTAGGATGTAGAGTTCCCTCTTCTCGTCTGCATATATAAAGTCTGGGATGTGGACAGAGAGTCTTTGGTAGTAGACGGCCCTCACAGCTGAGTATTTGGTGCAGTGTAGCAGGAAGTGGGTCTCGTCTTCTAGGGCCCCTTGCTCGCAGTGCTGGCACAGTCTATTCTCCAGTGGCTTGTACGTCTGCCTGTGTCGCCCCGTCTCCATCTCCAGGTTGTGGGCGCTCAGTCTATACCGGCTCATGGTCTGTCTTTGTTTGGGGTGGCGTATTCTCTCCAGGTAGGTGGCCATGGTGAAGTCTCTTTGCAGTGACTGGTACACGGTGAGTTTCTTGCAGTTATTTATTGTGCTTCTCCATTCCTCGATGTACCGCTCTTTGTCTCTCTCAATGACTCCTTTTATTTGAGCCTTGTTCAGGGCATGTTGGGGGGTTTGGCTTGGCAGATGGCTGATGCTTGGTTGGGGGGTATCAGTTTTTCTCTGGGCTCTGTGGCTCAGCCAGGCTTGGTGGTGGTAAGAGCCAGGACTGCTGTCCTGTATGTGTTTCCAGAATGATAGCGCCCTTTTCTGTATGGTGAGCCATAGGGGGAGTCTGCCTAGCTCTGCCCTGCAGGCCATGTTGGAGGTGCTGCGATGGACATGAAGCAGGTACTTGCAGAACTCCAGGTGGAAGTTCTCTGTTGGGCTGAAATCCCACTTTGACTGGTCTGGGTAGGTGGCTGGGCCCCAAACCTCACTGCCATAGAGAAGGATCGGAGAGATGACTGCGTCAAATATCTTCAGCCAGACCCTCACTGGTGGTACAGTTGTCTTCTGATGGCATGGAAGGTTCTGCAGGCTTTTGCTTTCAGGGTTTCTATTGCTGCTTTGAAGCTTCCTGATTGGTTGAGCTCCAGCCCCAGGTAGGTGTAGCTGTTGGTTTTCTCCAGTGTGGAGCCGTTCAGTGTTAATTGTGGGTTGGGGGCTTTGTTGTGGCCCTTCTTCTGGAATACCATGACTTTGGTCTTCTTGTGGTTGATGGGTAGGGCCCATGTGGTGCTGAATTTTTCCAGCACTGACAGGCTTTCTTGGAGGTCTTTCTCAGTGGGGGCCAGGAGTAGGAGGTCGTCGGCGTATAGCAGGAACTTTACCTCCCGATTGTTCAGGCTGAGGCCTGGGGTTGGTGAGGCCTCCAGGGCTGTAGCCAGTTCATTGATGTAGATGTTGAAGAGTGTTGGGCTCAGGCTACAGCCTTGTCTGACCCCTCGGGCCTGTTGGAAGTATGCTGTCCTTTTCCCATTCACCTTCACACTGCACTGGTTTCCGGTGTAGGAGCTCTTGATGACGTCATATGTTCTTCCTCCTATTCCACTCTCTTAAGAGTTTCAGGAGCAGGCCTGGGTGCCATACTGAATCAAACGCCTTCTTAAAGTCCACGTAGCAGGTGAATATCTTGCCTCTTCTGGTGTTGTGGACGTGCGTCTTGATGAGGCTGTGCAGGGTGTAGATATGGTCTGTGGTGCGGTGGTTTGGCATGAACCCTGCTTGGCTCTTGCTTAGGCCCCCGTGTTGTGTGAGGAAGGTGAGGTGAGGATTCTGTTATTGATGATGCTGTTGAACAGTTTCCCCAGTGTGCTGCTGACGCAGATCCCTCTGTAGTTGTTGGGGTCATAATGGTCTCCATTCTTGTAGATGGGGGTTATGAGGCCTTTGTTCCAGTCTTCGGGGAAGTGTCCAGCATTGAGCACGAGGGTGAATAGTTTTGCCAGTGCCGCGTGTATTGCTGGAGGGCTGTATTTGATCATCTCTGGTAGGATGCCGTCAGGGCCACTGGCCTTTTTGCCTTTCAGCAGAGCAATTCTTTCCTGTATATCTTTTATGATGATTGGCGAGTCCAGAGGGTTCTGGAAGTCTTTGATGACTTTCTCCATGTCCCTCAGTTTGGTGGTTATCTGATGCTGTTCTGGGGTTAGTTCTTCTTCTGGGATGTTTTTGTAGAGACTTCTGAAGTAGTTGAGCCAGATGTTGCCATTTTGGATGTGGAGGGAGTTTTTCTTGGGCTTTGTGCCCATGTGGTGCCAGGTCTCCCAGAATGAGCTGTCCTGGAGGGAGTCCTCTAGTTGCTCTATTTTGTGGGAGAGGTACCTCTGTTTCTTCTCTCTGAGGATGCCTTTGTATTGCTTGCATAGATTGTTGTAGGCTTCCCTCATCTCTCTGTTGTTGGGGTCTCTGTGTTTCTGGTTGGAGACTGCCCTTAGAGAATGTCGTAGAGCCTTGCAGTCGCTGTCAAACCATTTGTGAGACTGTTTGTTAGTCGGTCTCTTGGGCTTTGTCTGTTTCAGGCCTGCTAGTTCTGCCGTGGTGTACAGGATGTTACTGAAGTCCTTCACTGCTCGGGTGACCCCTTTTTAGTCTGGCTGGTAGGAACTCATATAGAAGTTTGTGAGCAGTTCCTTGATTTCGGGTTGGTTAGCCGCATTGGTGTATTCGGTGGCCCGGTGGCTGGCCCATTTAAAGGATGGTGGTAGGTTGTAGAGACCAATCTGGTGGGGCTGCTGTGTGAGTGGCTTGTCAGTGGATCTCATGTACAGCAGGATCTGGTTGTGGTCTGACAGGTGTGTCTCAGGGGTGACTATGAGAGTATCTATGTCTGCTGGGTCTGCGTCTGTGATGACATAGTCCACCACGCTGTTGCCCACGTGGGAGTTTAGTGTGAAGCGTCCCTGAGAGTCCCCTCTGGTACGCCCGTTCATTATGTACAGTCCCAGACTCCGGCACAGGTTCAGCAGCTGTCTCCCGCTCTTGTTGACGACTACTTCATAGCTATTTCTTCTTCTCTGTGCAGACTCCAGGTGGTGGACCTCGCCTACTGGGATGTGCAGGTTTCCATCAGAGGACAGGTAGTCTATCTCTGTTCCAGTCCTGGCGTTTAGGTCGCCGCAGATCAACACTCTGCCTTGGGACTGGAACTGGGCAGATTCACAGGTTCTAGGACCTCATAGATGTCTGGGTTGTGGTAGGGGGACTCTGATGGGGGGATGTATACTGCACAGAGATAAATGTTGTGTTGGTCGTTGAGGATGGAGTTGCTTATTTTTATCCACATGTGGTTGTCACCGCGTTTGATGGCTTTCACATGTTCTTTAAGCTCCTCCTTGAACCATATTAGTATGCCTCCTGAGTGGCGGCCTAGTTTGGTGGTCTTGCTTTTCCGGGCAGCGACAGAGAATTCCTTGTAGCCCATGGGTGTTAGGGATTCATCTTCTGCCCGGGTCCATGTCTCTAGGAGGATTTGGATGTCGATATATTTTAGTCTGTCTATAAAGTCTGGATCGTTTGGTTTGGATCCAAAGGCTGAGGCATTCAGCCCTTGGATATTCCAGCTACTGATTTGTAATGAGCTGTCCTGCAGAGGACGGGCTGGGTTCCTGACTGGTGGCCATGTTGTGGATCCCAGTCTGGAGCAGTGTGTTGCACAGGGTGTTGAACATGGTTTTTATCTCCTCCATGTCTGTGCTCTGCCTTGTTCTGTATGGCACAGGTGGCTTCCGCCCTGGCTTATAGTAGTCCCCATTTCCTTTTTTTGGGGGGAGACGTTGTGTTTGAGATATTTTCCAGCCAGGCAACCTCCCCATGGGTCTTTGTCTTGTATGTTGAGGGGGGTATAGTGTTTGGGTGTGTCTCCTGGAAGGTGACTTCTCCACAGGTTTTTGTCTTGTATGGTGTATGGGCCAGGGATCTCTGTGGAGCATTATGTCTTTAAGTTCTTTGGCCAGGAGGCTGACTCCCTGTTTGTTGAGGTGTTTGTCATCATATAGGTGACGTTTGTCTATGGAGGGGTGTTGTGCCAGGGTGATACCTGATGTTGATCTGATTTTGGATGCCAGCTCTGAATTGATATCTCTGATGATGTGTTCAGAGATGTCTTTTCGTGGGAGCAGAGTTGACAGGATGATTTTACAGTCTGGGAACTGTTGTTGCGCTTTCTCTGCTAGCTGGGTCAGCTGTCCCGCTATCTGTTGGTGCTGGTCCTGGGCCTCAAGGTTTTTTTGTCCCTGTGTGTATGATGACGTGGTTGGGTTTGGTGAAATAAGGGTCGTTGATGACAGCGTTTTCTTTTTCGATTGTTAAATAGCGGAGTTTGGTGACTCTTTTCCCTGGGAACAGTCTATATGTGTGCAGGTATTTGCATTTGGAGTCTGTGATCAGGACAATATCTGGACCCGGTGATCTCCTAGTCAAGACTTGTCTGCTGTTCGGCTGGGTTGTTGGGGTTTGTTCTAGTTCTGATCTTGGGATGGAGGACAGCTCTGGTTCTGTTTTTTGGGTGGGGGGCAGCTCTGGTTCTGATCTTGGGTTGGGGGGTAGCTCTGGTTTTGTTCTTTGGGTGGGGGGCAGCTCTGGTTCTGTTCTTTGGGTGGGGGGAAGCTCTGGTTCTGATCTTGGGATGGAGGGCAGCTCTGGTTCTGTTCTTTGAGTGGGAGATAGCTCTGGTTCTGTTCTTTGGGTGGGGGGCAGCTCTGGTTCTGTTCTTGGGTTGGTGGGTAGCTCTGGTTCTGTTCTTTGGGTGGGGGGCAGCTCTGGTCTCTCCTGTGTTGTGTTTCCTTCTGCTTTGTTGGTGTCCTGTCTGTTGTCTGTCCTTTGTTTCTCACCCCCCTTGTTCTCTGACCCTCTCTCTTGGGTGAGGTGTTATATCTGAGATTTCATGTCTGCTATCACTCTCCACAATTCTGCGTTTTCTTGGCGTAGTTTATGAAAATCACATTCTAGTTTCTGCAGGGCTTCACACCTCAGCCTGGTCGGCTCAGCAATGGTTTGCTTATTTGTGTTGTTGTCACTGAGGTTCCTTTTAATTTGTTGTATGAAGTACGTGAAATCTCTTTCTAGTTCAGATAAGGAGTCTCTGAGGATCTCAAGTGAAAGGTGAGGGGGGTTGTGGCTTAGAGCAGTGGGGGGGTTTGCTGGTGGGTGTTCGTGTAGAGGGGGGTTTGCTGGTGGGTGTCTGTGTACAGTAGAAGGGATGGCTTTACTGTGTCAGTCTCTATGCCGGCAGAGGCAGTCTGTCTTCTGTTTGTGGGTTTGTGCCAGTCTCTTAATCTTTGGAAAGGCATTTTCAAACTGCTGTAGTTTGACTTCTCTGCCCTGTATTGTAATATTACCAGTATTGTATACGGATATACAGGGCCGCCATCAGGAATTTTGGGGCCCCATACAACCTAAGTGTCTGCCCCCCCCCCCCCCCCCCGCCATTTTAAAACTACTTTATTTTGCGACATACCAATTATGTATTACATTTCCCTTTATTTAGCAGCATTACAAGGCTTAATCAGATTCTATTTGCAGGTACAATCTGCTACGTGTGACAGCGCCTATAGAGAGCCAACACCATTTATAAGAGCCCTCTTAATAAATCCTCAGGGCTTTTTCACATTGCGTTTTTGGTCTACGTTGGTAACCAGTCAGAATCAGCTGTCAACTTATCCCTGCACGAAGAACTGGCCATTAAAAAAAAAGGGGGGCCTGCAGTTCTCCGTGCAGGGATAATTGGGGAGCTGATTGTGACTGGTTACCAACGTACCCCGGCAAGGGAGGCCAAAAACACAATGTGAACACCTTTAAAGTGAAAGTCCCACCCCCAAACAGGCTGCTATGCTAGTAGCATAGCGGCCTACATCATTATTAATACAAAGCACACATACCTTTGGAGGTATTGTGTGCCTTGTAGTTCTCCAGCTAAAAACTTATATATTATATATTATTGCCCCAGTTCCCTCTCCACAGTGCCGCACACCCGATGCCCCAACAATCCCCCCCCCCCCCCGTCCACCTTCTAACATCTTTCCATTGCCCCCTGTACCCATACCTCCCAAATTTTGAAGAACCGAAAGAGGGACAAAATGTGCGGCGTGCTCTGCGTGCCATGGCGAATTTAACCCCGCCCACTTTTATGTTGACTCCGCCCATTCTCATTCATTTTTCATGTGCCTGCACACAGTATAATCCTCCTACAGTCACCCGTAAATTATATGTCCCCCCTCTATCTCTCCCCCAGCTTCATACACACCCTTCATTTGCCCCCAGTTTCATATCCCCCCCTCCATCTCTGCCCCCAGTTTCATGTCCCCTCCATGTCTGCCTCCAGATTCATGTCCCCTCCATGTCTGCCTCCAGATTCATGTCCCCCCCATCTCTGCCCCCAGATTCATGTCCACTCCATCTCTGCCCCCAGATTCATGTCCACTCCATCTCTGCCCCCAGATTCATGTCCACTCCATCTCTGCCCCCAGATTCATGTCCACTCCATCTCTGCCCCCAGATTCATGTCCACTCCATCTCTGCCCCCAGATTCATGTCCACTCCATCTCTGCCCCCAGATTCATGTCCACTCCATCTCTGCCCCCAGATTCATGTCTCCCCTATCTCTGCCCCCAGATTCATGTCTCCCCCATCTCTGCCCCCAGATTCATGTCTCCCCCATCTCTTCCCCCAGATTCATGTCTCCCCCATCTCTGCCCCCAGATTCATGTCTCCCCCCAGATTCATGTCCTCCCCCATCTCTGCCCCCAGATTCATGTCCTCCCCCATCTCTGCCCCCAGATTCATGTCCTCCCCCATCTCTGCCCCCAGATTCATGTCCTCCCCCATCTCTGCCCCCAGATTCATGTCTCCCACATCTCTGCCCCCAGATTCATGTCCCCCCCATCTCTGCCCCCAGATTCATGTCTCCCACATCTCTGCCCCCAGATTCATGTCCCCCCCATCTCTGCCCCCAGTGACATGCCGTCCTCTCCATCTCTGCCCCCAGTGTCATGCCGTCCTCTCCATCTCTGCCCCCAGTGTCATGCCGTCCTCTCCTTCATCTGCCCCCAGTTTCACGTTCCACCTCAGTACGCATTACACTTACCTTCTTCCACATTCCCACGCTGCTCTCCGCGCGCCTCTCTCCCTCACTGGCGCACAGTTGTAGACGCGATGTGACGTCATCGCGTCTACACAGCCAGTAGGCAGCGTTCAGCGGTGAAGAAAGGAGCTGACACAGGTCAGCTCCTCGCTGCACGCCTCTCTTGCTGACACATATGCGGCTGAAGCGAGGAGCTGACACAGGTCAGCTCCTCGCTTCAGCCGCATATGTGTCAGCGAGAGAGGCAGACATACCATATAATGACTGCTGCGGGCGCCAGGGGTCGGCACACGGTGGCGGTCCAAAACCGGGCCCCCCCATTTTTCAATTTGGCCAGGCCCCTGACGCCAGTAGCAGTAATACTGGCCTATCGGCGGCCCTGCGGATATAGTGAGTATCAAGTCGTCATCGTTTCGTGGGTCTTCTACTCTAATTCGTCTGCCCGTGCTGTTGTTCCCTTCTGTCGTTTTCTTATAGTGGGTGGACAGAGCGGCATGCCAGGCAGATAGATGCTTAGTATAGAATATTAAATTGGTTCTTCTCCTGGTCTCTCCATTAAGAGAGTAATCAGCAAACCAGACCTCTGGATGTTCCCTGAGTGTGGCATGTTTTATGGCTTTCTGCTCTTTGAAGCTTAGGCTGTTAGGATAAACAATCTCCAGGGTGCCTGACCCCCTGCTGTGCAAGAATGCAGTCCTCACCTCTGTCTTATTAAGGGCTGCAGTATTGGGGCATTCTTCTAAATTTTGGATATCCATATTGTAGTTTCCCAAAATTCCCAGATTCTTAAGGTGTTCTCAATTTTCTTATTTCTGCTGGAGTCTAGAGGGCTAATCTACTTGGTTTGGGGAGTTAGCCAGAGATGGCCCTACCTTTAGATGATTCGCTCTGGTGTCGGATTGTGTGGTCAGATGTGATGCTCCTGTTGCTTACAGCCAAGTCCTGTAGGTAGGATTCTTGTCTTGGATTTTAATGTTCCTTTTTGTTCTTGTTTCTTTTTTCCTTAAGATATTTTTAGTCTTCCTTAGTTCTGTCTTCCATGGAGTCGATATTTTCCAAGTTTCGTCTTACAGGTAGCTCATTACAAGGTATTAGTTGGAGGGAATTCAGGAGCTCGTTCTCTCTATCTCTCTCTCGTGTATATGTTATATAGTGTGTTATAATACAGGAAGTAACAGTTCTCACGTATGTGCAACATGATATAATAAAGGTTACCCATTCAACAGGTATTTTCCAAAGAAGCCAACCTCCATACATCCTCGGCAAGCGTGCCTGTGTCTTGAGTGGGGAGAGGGCATAAGATTCAATATGCCCGATCCTATTCTACCATCAACCTAGGCCAAAGAAATTCACCTGAACATCAAATACACATGAAATGGTTGTGCGCTCCTGTTAATATAGTCTAATGTACAGGGTGGCCATAATATAACCTCAGGTGTTTGCAGTTGTGTGCAGGCTGACCCAATGGACGGAATTGCCTGAAAATTTGTATGTGTGCTAATCAAGGCATGGGGAAACGGATGGCATGAAAAAAAAATGTAATACCAAAACTCCCCACCAGGGGATAATGTGGTGCTGTACAGTAAACGTCCCTTATTGTCTACTCGGTCTCACTCAGTCATCACGATGCCTGTCTATTTGCCAGATCGTGCGCGTCTAGTTAGGTTGTTTTATGAGAATGCTGGGAACACCACAGCTGCCCTGAGAGCTTTTTGTCATTTGAAAGACCTGCATACAGGTGCCAGCCCAATGTCTGTAACGTCGCTGAGACAAATGATGAAACGTTTTGAGGCAACTGGGTTACGCACCGAGGTCGTGGAGGATATTGCTGCAGCTGTTAAGGAACAGAGCACCAGTAGTCATAGCGGTAACTGCAGTGCACGCAGTGTTTCCAGGCAATTGGGCCTCTCATACAGTACCATTGGGAAAGTTCTGCGAACTTGTGGGCATACCCATACAAAATTAGCCTTCATCGCCAACTGCTTCCTCGTGACAATGACATTTGCATGACATTTGCATTAATGTTTCTGGTCAGAGTGGAAGTGGATACCAATTGGCCATTGAATATCCTGTGGAGCGACGAAGCGCATTTTTACCTGAATGGAACGGTCAACACACAGAACTGTTGCATATGGCCCACCGAAAACCCACGTGCACTCAAGGGGGTTCCGCTGCATTCGCCCAAGGTTGGTGTGGGTTCACCTCATTGTTCATGATCGGACCGTTCTTTTTCGAAGATTTGGGCCCAACTGGGGGTTGCCACCTGTTCCGTCACAGCAGCGAGGTACCGGACAATGCTGGAAATAGTGGTCGTACTCCAACAGCGGCAGTGTCTGCAGACAATCACCTTCATGCAGGATGGAGCCCCTCCTCACATCGCAAATCCTGTGAAGAACGCTATTCGTGCAAATTTTCCTGATGACAGGATTTTGAGCCGCTCATTCCCTACAGCGTGGCCACTGCGCTCTCCTTGTGATTTCTGGTTGTGGGGACACTTGAAAGAGCGTGTTTATCGGGGGAATGTCAAAACCCTGCCTGACCTCAAAGACCGCATCACATTGGAAGTGCGCAGCATCTCACCAGAGATACTACACGCAAGCGTCGAGCATGTTCTGCATAGGATGACCATGCTCACCATGCATGATGGCGACCACATTTAACAGTCATGCTAGTCGGTGGTCCAAATGGGACATCCCCAAGTATCGACAGTTGGGTTTTGCGCCACGCGCTCACTGTACAGCGCCACATTATCCCTTGGTGGGGAGTTTTGGTATTAATTTTTTTTTTTTCATGCTGTCCGTTTCCCCATGCCTTGATTAGCACACATACAAATTTTCAGGCAATTCCGTCCATTGGGTCAGCCTGCACACGACTCCAAACACCTGAGGTTATTTTATGGCCACCCTTGGATGTGGTGTTATGTATCAGCATTAGCCCAAAGTTTCAAAGGATAGAAAGATGGCTCGGAATGTGAAATAAGCCCCACCCACTTGTACTTTGACTCTGCCTATAGCCATTCACTTCTTTGTGCCTGCACATTGTATAATGTCCCTACAGTCACCCTAATATGATATGCCACCACATTATAATGTCCTCCTCTCCGTGCCCCCACAGCTTAATGTCCCCTTTCATCTGCCCCATAGTATAATGTTCCTCTCTAATCTGCCCCCCCTTCCCAGTATAATGTCCCCTCGATCTACCCCCCAGTTTAATATCCTCCTTCTCCAGCTGCCCCCATGGTTGAAACTTCCCCTCCTGGTAACAAACATAAAAAAAACTTATACTCACCTAGTCCCCCATTCCATGCTGACCTTCTCTGCAGTCCCTGCTCCTGGTAACTTCAGGGAGCTGCTGGTGCAATGTGAGTGACGTGACATTGAGCCTGCAGCTCCCGGCACAAAGATGGGGCCGAATAGTAGAGCAGGGAATGGATGGCTCCTGCTTCACCATTCTTGAATTCAACTCATCTGCATCCATAGAAGACACAGATGAGTTGAAACCGGGACATACCAACCAGGACAGGACCTGGAATCCATTGGGAGGTATGCATAAAGGCCTATGTGAGTTTCTAGCATTATGATGTCATCCCTAATGCAGACTATAAATACATGTACAGAATCAGGCACACTTTAAGCTGCTTGTTTCTTTTTTTTTGTAGTAAATTGACCCTTTTTCATTTTATTCCTGCTCTGCACTTTATTTATGAGCATTTGCACCTTTTTTTTTTTTTTTTTTTTGCAGATGTTTTGCTGCTGTCAGCACTTTTGCTTTAGGAAAAGACAGAGTAACCTTCATGGAGATCCTTTAATGTTGTATCTATTACTTGTGCCTCTTTGAAAAGGGGCAAAAAAACCCGCAAATTGACTCCAGTACAATGGCAGCGTAAAATGCCTGTCACACAGCATTAAAAAGCGGCAATTGCTCTAAGTTTCACACAAAAAAAATAAATAAATGGGTGAAGTGCACATAGCTAATAAGGCCAGGTTCACACGTGGTTTTTTTGGTCTGGATTTTGACGCGGAATCCCGGGGGGGGGGGGGGGTAGTGTACCTTTTGGGGGGAAGGGGCCGCCGATACAGACCCGCCATCCGCTGTAATAGATAGGCAGATGCCGGGGATGGTTAGACGCCAGCACAGATGCCTGCAACATCGCTATGCTCCTGCCCTGCATGAAGCCAGCAGCGACAGGAGCGTTGCTCCTGTGGATGCCGGGTCTGTATTCACATATGCAAAGCCAAGCGGCGAGATGCCGCTGGCCCTGCGTGCACGCTCATAGACCAGTCTAGCCTTCACAATGTGAATACAGGACCCGGCATCCGCTGTAATAGAGAGAGGCGGATGCCGGGTCTGTATTCGCATTGTAAAGGCTAGACTGGTCTATGGGTGTGCACGCAGGGCCAGCGGCATCTCGCCGCTGGCTTTGCATATGTAACCCCAACCAACAATGACGCAACAAAGCCGGAAGAAAGAAGAATTTACAGCAACGAAGACTGTTGAGTATGCGACGTGGGAATACCCCTTTAAGAAAGGCTATTCTTCTCCTACCTTTAGATGTCTTCTCTGTGTAACGTTCTGTAGAAATCCTGGTTCTCTCGCATTTGCATACCGACGAAAACCGGGGTTTATACTGAACAGAGATGCTTAGAGTCTATTCACATGGAGTAAGCGCGCGCTCATTTTGGCAGAGTACACATGTAAAAATAAGACTGTGTATTTTGCCAAAATGAGCGCGCGTTTACTCCGTGTGAATGGACCCAGAGTGTTTTTTTTGCAGGGCGTAGTATACTTTTTAATTGTATCATTTTGGGGAATGTCTCTTGCTTTGATCAATTTTTGTTCAAATTTTTTTCACAGGCAAAACAGCGAAAAAATGGCAGTTTGGCACTTGATTTTTTTTTTTTTTCCCCACTGCTTCATTCACCTTGTGGGAAAAATAGTTTAATAGATTTGTAGATCAGGCGTTTTTGGACAGAAGAATATCTAATGTGTTTCACAGTATGAAAGTACTTTTATATGTGTTCTGTGAGGGGGGGATCTTGAACCCCAGGTGGACTGATCACTAATGCAATGCATTACAATGCTAATATATTGCAAAATATCAGCACTTCTATTGCAGGCACTTCTATTGATCTCTGCGGGTACAGATCATGGGCATTAGCGTCAGGTCAGTGCTGTATAACACAGGAGACACTCCGCAGCCTATGGTGGCCGCCCTGCTTCTAAGCGTCCGCCATATTTAGATCTGCTGTACTATTACGTCGGATGACGGGAAGGGGTTACCAAATAACCACTTTGAAGCATTTACCAAGACGTTGAGTCTTGTGGTTTTCTTCTATATACTTCATTTGGTACATCATAAATAGACACCACAGTAAAACTAGTCTTTAAAGAAAAAAAAAAAAAAAAAATTGAAAAAGGCACACCTGCAACATATATGGCCAAAAAAGGGGAAGTTGATAAATAACCCCCAATAGGTCCACACACAAAGATGCAAAATTGTGATCTTGAAAAATAATCCGAATTAGTGCAGGTTACAAGCAGCCCAAATACAGGCTACTAACACATATACAGTTCAGCGCACTGTCGGCTTTCCCGATCTGGGCCCAGTGTGAAGAGCTTACGGCCCGGTACCGTAGCTCTTCTATGGTCAGAAGGGCATTTCTGACAGTTAGCCAGAGACGTCCTTCTTCACAGCACAGCCAATCGCGCCCCCCTCCCTCCCTGATAATGCTCGTCTATGGACAAGTACTGCGAGCAGATAGAGGGGGCGTTCCTCCCGGCTCTCACAGCACAGCGCGATTGGCTGTGCTGTGAAGAAGGACGTCTCTGGCTAACTGTCAGAAACGACCTTCTGACCATAGAAGAGCTACAGTACCGGACCGTAAGCTCTTCACACCGGGCACAGATCGGGAAAGCTGACAGTGTGCTGAACTCAGCGCACTGTCAGCTTTCCGGCAGTATATAGAACTGCCTGTGGGCAAAATGGTGAAAGGTCCTCTTTAAGTGTAAAATAATGGTATTGTAAAAGAATCCACCCCCAGTATGGGCTACATTTATATGTGCATGTACATGAATCCACAAAAACTGACCCATAGAGGAGCCAGACAAAAATAGTATCTGGCTCAATTATCATATGATAAGACTGCTGCAACTATCTCCTGCCCATGACAATAGTGACTTCTTTACTGGTAAAATTCATCCTGTTATTGTTTTGTAAATACAGGTTTGTGCATATGCAATTGTAGCTTGCATTGGGATGTATATTATACCACTAGGATCCACCCTGACCATTGTGTCTGGCTCCTCTGTTGGTCAGTTTTTGTTTATTTATGTATATGCAGATACAAATGTAGCCTGTAGAGGGGGGTGGGCGCTACACTACCATCATTTTAGACCTAGGTGTGGGAAGGCCTTTGCATATGTGTATTAGCATATATTTGGGCTGCACTAACACTAAAAAGCTCACATAGGTCCTTTGTAAACTGCAAGTAGGGCAGATTTAAAAACAAACAAAAAAAACTATTTTGGATCTTTGTGGGTAGACCATTTTGTGTACATGTGTCTGTGGCCTGTATTAGGGATGACATTTCAACCCTAGGTCTTAAAGGGATCCTATCATTAAAACACTATTTTTTTTCTGGTTGACACATGGGAATAGCTAAGAAAGGCTATTCTTCTACTATCTTTAGATGTCTTTCCTGCGCCGCCGTTCCATATAAATCCCAGTTTTCGTCAGTATGCAAATGAGTTCTCTTGCAGCACTGGGGACGGCCCCAGCGCTCAAACAGCACTGGGAGCGTCCCCAATGCTGAGAGAGAACTCCATCTTCTTCAGGAACGGACTCTTCACACATCTTCTTCCGGCACAGGCGGTCAAACTTGTAGGCCTCGGGCAGAGCAGACTGCGCATACCCACAGGCCACAAGGAAATGGCTGCTTACTTATTATGTAAGCAGCCATTTTTCTTGTGGCCGTGGGCAGGGGTGAGCCTTCTCCTTTCGCCGCCCGAGGCTAACTGCAGAAAGCCGCCCCCCCCCCCCCCGCCGGGAGGAGGGGGCGGATCGGGGTGTGGCCGAGTGAAGGGGGCGGGGCTTAGCCCC
This sequence comes from Leptodactylus fuscus, assembly GCF_031893055.1. Lineage (NCBI taxonomy): Eukaryota > Metazoa > Chordata > Amphibia > Anura > Leptodactylidae > Leptodactylus > Leptodactylus fuscus. The sequence goes on along the minus strand of NC_134265.1, from coordinate 94,917,883 downwards.
GTTCGCCGGCAGAGAGTAGGCCCGGAGACTGCCTGCTCTCTGCCTGAGCGTGAGGGGAGGCTGCTGGAGTAGCGCTGCTCCAGTGGCCTCCCCAAACCACCGCTCGGTGATAAGCCAGTCCAGGACAGCTTGTCCTGGACTTGCTTAGGTTAGCAAAAAATGCCGCCCTCCCTGAGGCCCTGGCATAGCGCCGCCTGAAGCGCTCGCTTCAGGTCGCCTCATGGGAGGTGCGGCACTGGCCGTGGGCATGCGAAGTTGACTCTGCCCGAGGCCTACAAGTTTGACTGCCTGCGCTGGAATAAGATGCATGAAGAGGACGTTCTTGAAGAATAAGGAGGCATCGCTGGAGAGTTCTCTCGTAGCATTGGGGACGCCCCCAGTGCTGTTTGAGCGCTGGGGCCGTCCCTAGTGCTGCAAGAGAACTCATTTGCATACAGACGAAAACCGGGAATTATACGGAACAGTAGTGCGGAGAAGTCATCTAAAGGTAGTAGAAGAATAGCCTTTCTTAAGGCTATTCCTACGTGTCAACCAGAAAAAAAGTGTTTTAATGATAGGATCCCTTTACAGTATAGCAGTGCAACCACATAATGAAATATTTATTTTGCATTTGTGTGCCGATTAGAAAATTGTTCTGGGGATCCTCTTTTTTTTTTATTAAACTGTATTAAAAGTTATGACACGATTGCTGATATTTAAGAGTTTGATTGCCTTGGTGTTGTGATACACCTGCTCAGGTGGGATGCAGATGTATAGCCTTGGCTCTTGTTCTTATAATGTGTATGGTCACATTAAGGCTAGGACCTTAATGTAGCGGGCCGCAGCAAGAAGGCACTGCGGGGAAAACTGTGGCAGCAATGCATCTACAGCGTTGGCCAAAAGTATTGGCACCCCTTCAATTCTGTCAGATAATACTCCTTGTCTTCCAGAAAATGATTGCAGGTACAAACTCTTTGGTATTAATATCTTCATTTATTTTGCTTGCAATGAAAAAACACAAAAAAAAAATGAAAAAAAAGTCAAATCATTGATCATTTTACACAAAACTCCAAAAATGGGCCGGACAAAAGTATTGGAACCCTCAGCCTAATACTTGGTAGCACAACCTTTAGACAAAATAACTGCGAACAACCGCTTCCGGTAACCATCAATGAGTTTCTTACAATGCTCTGCTGGAATTTTAGACCATTCTTCTTTGGCAAACTGCTCCAGGTCCCTGAGATTTGAAGGGGGCCTTCTCCAAACTGCCAGTTTGAGATCTCTCCACAGGTGTTCTATGGGATTCAGGTCTGGACTCATTGCTGGCCACTTTAGAAGTCTCCAGTGCTTTCTCTCAAACCATTTTCTAGTGCTTTTTGAAGTGTGTTTTGGGTCATTGTCCTGCTGGAAGACCCATGACCTCTGAGGGAGACCCAGCTTTCTCACACTGGGCCCTACATTATGCTTCAAAATTTGTTGGTAGTCTTCAGACTTCATAATGCCATGCACACGGTCAAGCAGTCCAGTGCCAGAGGCAGCAAAGCAACCCCAAAACATCAGGGAACCTCCGCCATGTTTGACTGTAGGGACCGTGTTCTTTTCTTTGAAGGCCTCTTTTTCTTTTTTTCCCTGTAAACTCTATGTTGATGCCTTTTCCCAAAAAGTTCTACTTTTGTCTCATCTGACCAGAGAACATTCTTCCAAAACGTTTTTGGCTTTCTCAGGTAAGTTTTGGCAAACTTCAGCCTGGCTTTTTTAAGTCTCTGGGTAAGAAGTGGGGTCTTCCTGGGTATCCTACCATACAGTCCCTTTTCATTCAGACGCCGACGGATAGTACGGGTTGACACTGTTGTACCCTCGGATTGCAGGGCAGCTTGAGCTTGTTTGGATGTTAGTCGAGGTTCTTTATCCACCATCCGCACAATCTTGCGTTGAAATCTTTCGTCAATTTTTCTTTTCCATCCACATCTAGGGAGGTTAGCTACAGTGCCATAGGCTTTAAACTTCTTGATGACACTGCACACGGTAGTCACAGGAACATTCAGGTCTTTGGAGATGGACTTGTAGCCTTGAGATTGCTCATGCTTCCTCACAATTTTGCTTCTCAAGTCCTCAGACAGTTCTTTGGTCTTCTTTCTTTTCTCCATGCTCAATGTGGTACACACAAGGACACAGGACAGAGGTTGAGTCAACTTTAATCCATTTCAACTGGCTGCAAGTATGATTTAGTTATTGCCACCACCTGTTAGGTGCCTCAGGTAAGTAACAGGTGCTGTTAATTACACAAATTAGAGAAGCATCACATGATATTTCAAACAGTGCCAATACTTTTGTCCACCCCCTTTATGTTTGGTGTGGAATTATATCCAATTTGGCTTTTTGACAATTCTTTTCATGGTTTTCCATTGAAGACAAATTAAATGAAGATAATAATTCCAAAGAATTTGTGATTGCAATCATTTTCTGGAAGAAAATGAGTATTATATGACAGAATTGCAGGGGTGCCAATACTTTTGGCCAACACTGTAGGTTTCCACTGCAGACTTTCAATTATACCTATAGGGAAACTGACAGCATTTCAGTAAGTATAATTGATCTGCTGCAATTTCCAAAACCGCAATGGTTTTGGAAATCGCATTGTGACTGCTGCATGAATTTTCCTGCAATGTGCGCATGGGATGGAAAATGATGCGCTTTTGTAGTTTCATAAAAAAAAAAAGAGGATCCCCAGTACACAAATGCAAAATAAATATTCATATTTATGCCACATTAGGCCACCGGCCTAAAGGGCTATTCCCATCTCAGACATTTATGGCAAAGTCACTATAAACATTACTGGAAACAAAATCTATCTTGCAACCCTCCTATAGACATTACAGGGGTATTCCCACGTCGCATACTCACCAGTCTTCGTTGTTGTAAAATCTTCTGTCTTCCTGCTTTGTTGCGTCATTGGTGGGCAGGGTTACATATGCAAAGCCAGCGGCGAGATGCCGCTGGCCCTGCGTGCACGCTCATAGACCAGTCTAGCCTTCACAATGCGAATACAGACTCTGCATCCGCCTCTCTCCATTACAGCGGATGCCGGGTCTGTATTCGCATTGTGAAGGCTAGACTAGTCTCACCATCTATGAGCGTGTACGCAGGGCCAGCGGCATCTCGCCGCTGGCTTTGCATATGTGAATACAGACCCGGCATCCACTGTAATAGAGAGGCGGATGCCGGGGACTGTTAGACGCCGGCACAGATTCGTGCAACATCGCTATGCTCCTGCCCGCGATGCTGTTATTCCGCTCCACCCCCCCCCCCAGTCCCCCCCCCAGAATAGCAGCATAGCTCCAGCAGCTGCTGGCTTCATGCAGGGCAGAAGCATAGCGATGTTGCAGGCATCTGTGCCGCGTCTAACCGTCCCCGGCATCCGCCTCTCTATTACAGCGGATGCCGGGTCTGTATTGGCGGCCCCTTCCCCCCAAAGGGTAAACTACCCCCCCCTCCAGGCTCGCTCCCGTGCACTTAGCCCCTCCTCCCTCCCCCCTCAGAGCAGCAGATGCATCACTTGACTTATGACCAGATAAGTCAAGGGATGTGTCAAAAAAACCCAAAACATTTAATAGACATTGCTCCACTGATTGTGGCACATTTGGAATTTTTTTCTGTAGCCCCTATCATTCCAGAGTAATCAATGCTCACAAGTCCCCCATGCCTCCTGCATGTGCATGAAACAGTGCGCATGACCAACTTCTGCCCCATTCACTTCTATGGGGTTTCCATAGCTTCCAGGCCAGAAGTCCCATAGAATTGACTGGAGCTGTAATGGAACACACTTGCATTTCATTCATATGCAGGAGGCATACACAGGGGATTTTCTTGATCCCTGGGGGTCCTAGTGGTCCCCTATAATGGAGAGAGCCGCTAATGTTTATCAGTCATTGGCCATTTCCAGTGGCCACAATATGGGAGTCAGGACTACACAATGACAAAATTTGAATGTCCATGAAATAGTGATAAAACCATTAGGTCTCTAGCCAGCTATATGCAAACTGTCACACACTCTCTCCCTCCTGATTCTAATAGGTCCAGTTGTATATTTAGGAGATCAACTCTCTGCTACATTTTTTAATGCGTTCCTATCTCTATTTTAATAACTTAATAAAAAGAAGTTGAAAAGTTTTTAAACAATATAGGGCAGAATTAGAACAGTCATCTTGCTATTCATCTGATCATCCCCTCCTGCAAAAAAAGTAATTTACATATGTCCCAACCAGTTCTTTTTCTAACAAAATACTTCTTCTAACCCTCCCCTATACACATGAATTTACATATGTTCTGATTAGATTCCTTGAAAGGTGGCTTGTCTCCTATGAAAACAAAGGATTGAGCATGTTGAAATTCTCTAAGTCTAACACTTTGTCTCCCTGAAACCTTCCACTGAGAAAAATTTGGGACACCTCACATACAAATTACATGAATTATGTTTGGTTCATACCTGCATTCAGGTTTCTGTTCACGGTGTCCAGTTGATGCTTATCAGGCTGGAAAAGGTTGCAAAACTATCCCTAAAACTTTTGACTCCACCAATTCACATTCAGACAGATTGTGTACAGTTTGAAGAAATTCAAGACCATTATTTCCCTCCTCAGAAGTGGAAGACCAGCAAAGATCAGGACAAGAGAAAGGCATGTAATAGTTATTGAGGTCACAAAGGAACCCGATGTAACCCTTAAGCAACTAAAGGTCTTTCTCACAATAGCTAATGTTAATGTGAAGTGTCCTCCTAATGGTGGACTCATGAACAACAATGGTGTGTATGGGAGGAATGCTAGGAGAAAGATGCTGCTTTCCAGAAAGATTGATGCCAGTCTGCTGTTTGAGTTTTTTAGTTTCAGAACAATTGTGTTTGGAGAATGGAAAACACTGCCTTCAAGCACAAAAACAGTCATAACTATCATATCAAAAATTGTCAGATGGATTTAGTGGTTAGCAGTGCTAGAGATGAGCGAGTACTATTCGAAACACCAGTTTCGAATAGCACGCACCCATAGGAATGAATGGACGTAGCCAGCACGCAGGTGGTTAAGCGGCCAGCCGCCGGCAAAGTCTGTGTGCCGGCCGCTTCCATTCATTCCTATGGGTGCATGCTATTCGAAACAGCTGTTTCGAATAGTACTCGCTCATCTCTAGTTAGCACTGTTGACTTTCCACACTGGAGTCCTGAGTTCAAACCTGACCGATGGCAACATCTGTGCCACCCCGTTTGTATGTTCTCCCCATATATACGCGTGGGATTTTTCCCACATGCCATAAATATACAGATATGTGATCTATTTTGAGGAACTGACTTCCTGTAAAACAGAAACCCTTGTATGTGGCTGGGAAGAGCGCCAGTATGGCAGCCTCTAACCCGACAACGCAACCAGAGCTTTGACTCCCTATGAGAAAAGTGCATTACAAAAGGTCATTGTTTGTCATCTTGAAATGTCCTCATAAATCAGTCGTGCCCTGTGCCTCTTGGAGCCATTAAGATTAGTGTAAGAAATACCAGTCTTTATAAATCTGCATTGTGTGTCATCACCCTCATCTTACTTTTTACTTTTTATACTAAATACTAAGAAGTAGTAAAACAAAAAATTATACAAATTTTGCTGTAGTTGTAATGACCTGCAGAATAAAAATTACCACATCATATAAACCACATGTTGAATACCATAAAAATAAATCCTTAAAAACAAATGTTGTTAATTTTGTATCCTTCTGACCAGTGGCGTAACTAGGAATGGCGGGGCCCCGTGGCGAACTTTTGACATGCCCCCCCCCTCCAAACGACACCGAAGACCTCGACTGACCCCCTCCTCCGCACTCTATTATGTCCCCTAGTAAGCCCTGCACACAGTATTATGTCCCATAGTGGCCCCTGCACACAGTATTATGTCCCTTACTGGCCCCTGCAGACAGTATTATCCCCTGCACACAGTATTATCCCCCATAGTGGCCCCTGCACACAGTATTATGTCCATTAGTGTCCCCTGCACACAGTATTATGTCCCTTACTGGCCCCTGCACACATTATTATCCCCCATAGTGGCCCCTGCACACAGTATTATGTCCCTTACTGGCCCCTGCACACAGTATTATCCCCCATAGTGGCCCCTGCACACAGTATTATCCCCCATAGTGGCCCCTGCACACAGTATTATGTCCATTAGTGTCCCCTGCACACAGTATTATGACCCTTAGTGGCCCCTGCACACAGTATTATGTCCCTTACTTGCCCCTGCACACATTATTATCCCCCATAGTGGCCCCTGCACACAGTATTATGTCCCCATACTGGCCCCTGCACACAGTATTATGTCCCTTACTGGCCCCTGCACACAGTATTATACCCCATAGTGGACACCCATAAACAATTATTTTCAGACCCCAGAGTATAATAATCGGAGACCCGGGGGAATAAAAACATAAAAAAATGTTTCTTACCTGTCTCCGGCTCCCACGCGGTCTTCCGGGACCCTGTGGCAGCCGCCTCTATGATAGTTACGCCCCTGCTTCTGACAACAAATGTAATAAACACTATTCAGTACTAGCTTCTGCCCGCAACTTCGTCTGTGTGGACTTCAGAATTGTGTCCAGAGTAATGAAAAAGCTGGCCTGCCGCTGAACTTGTTCCTCGCACCGTGCCTGTGATTGTTCCAGGATCTCAGCAGCTCGCTGGGACGCCATATAATGAGTGTGTTGTTGACTTCAATGATCCACCTGCTCTGTCGTTTCAGCTGCTGCAAGAGCCACTTAATGCCTAGATTGCTCAATCTGCCTGAGTTTCGTTTGAGGAGAAGTCTATTGACTTCTGGCTACCTTCGTAGGTCTCGTTTTTTTTGAGAAATTTGTGACATATTAGATTTTCGTTTTTCAGGCATGTTTAAAATTGGGAAACTGACAATTTGGATTAAAGGGGTTTTCCCCATCTCAGTGTGTCAGCACACTTGCTCTTCACTTCTCTCACCCTCCTCCCTCTGACTGAACAGGATACAGAAAACTTATATACATCAAATAATATGCAGATGCTTGTACAGAATGGACTCAGTGTTATCTGTGTGTTTACATAGATAGATAACAGACCAGGCTTTATCAGCAAACTGCAATTAGCTTAATATAGTATATTAAGTCCTGCAGTTTAATATACTATATTAACATAAATTCATAACAGTCGTGAAGCCATGTCATTTACCGGGATAAAAAGTAGCCTATGTGTTAATCGAGGTTACAAACTATATGCCAAATTTCTTCCAAGTCCGTTCAGCTGTTTTTGCGTGATTGAGTATCAAACATCTAAACTTTCACATAATACTAGCATCTGCCCGAGACTTCGTCTGCGGGTTGGTGTTGGCGCTGAGCCGCTTATATTTTGCCAATTGCTGTTGTTGTTGATCCGCCTACTCCAACATCTCGGCTCTGCTACATCGCTGCATATGCGCAGTATACCCAGCCGTATGTATATCTCTGCATATGGAGAGCCTACTCAGCTGTGCTACAGCGCTGCCTAAGGTCTGCTACATCTGGCCATTTGGATTACAGGGGTGTTCTTTGTCAGTGTCTGAGCAGCTTCTGTGTTAAAAACGGCTGAATGGATGTTGCTGAAATTTGCCACAGTTTGTTCAGCCAGCTCCCACATCTCGGCTCTTCTACATTGCTGCATATGTGTAGGATATCCAGCTGTATGTATATCTTTGCATATGGAGAGCCTACAGAGCTGTGCTACAGTGCTGCCTAAGCTCTGCTATATCTGGCAATTGTGATTACAGGAGTTTGGTTATGTGAGTATCGGAGTAGCTTCTGTGTTACCAACGGCGGAACGGATGATGCTGAAATGTGCCACAGTTCTCACCCTCCCCCAACAGAGGCAGAACAACACATTCCCCCATCATGCTCACTGAAACTCTACACCCGATATTACTCCTCTTGCCCTCAAACAGCCTGCATGTTCTGTAGTCTCCTGATCTTCCATGAGACTCCATTTTCTTCAGCTTTCACACTGTCCACTTTCATCCTATATAGCTCCGCCCACAAAATAGTGTTTAGCTCTGCCCACCCAATAGCATGATCCTATTAGAGAACGGCTCAAGGACCTATGATGTCCTTTAGTGTAGGGTGTACCTAAATCTGTTCATAGCAGTTGTGTAGTGACATCATTTACTGGGATAAAAAGTAGCCTAAGTTTCAATCGGGGTTCCCATCTATGTATGTGGCAAATTTCAGGCAAATCCGCTCAGCCATTTTTGCGTGATTGAGGAACAAACATCCAAAAACACAAATTTTCACATTAGTAGGGCTAGGACATTATCATATACCCCAAAATTGTTCTGAAAAAAATATACAGCTTGTCAAGCAAAATATAAAATCTCATATAGCTACAATGAAAATAAAAAATACAAAAATTATGACCATTTGAGCACAGGACAATAAATCCCTGGAGATGATCCTCTCATCTCACTCACATACATCACAGTGACCACAGCTGAGACCACTGATTGAATTCCAGCCATGTGGCATTGGCACAAGACTGAATGGACATGAGAAATTGTCAAAAGAGTGCTGGGGACAGGCAAGTATCTTTTTTTTTCTTTCAAATATATATATATATATATATATATAAAGTTTGCCATCCTCCCTACAGTTTGTCCCAATTGCTGGACAATCCCTTTGAGAATCTGGGTACTATTCCGTTATCGGGCCAGCAGCAGCGCAGTTCAGCAGCAGCTTTCGGGACAGCAGTTCAGCAGCGGGAATTACAATGACATCCGAGGACTGCTGGCCCGATGCTTGTGCCCAGTAACCAGTACATCGATGACCCCCCTCCCCCATCCTTCTCCTCCTGCCAGTGCTGCCCCCCAGCTCTCCTTACATCTTCCCCGTACCCTCTCCCCGCCACACGACTAGGCCTCACCTCAGCGCTAGTACCGAGACCGAAAGGAAAGACACCGGGGCTCAATCCAGGCCCTGACAAGAAACACGCCGACTATAGGAACGGTGAGCTACAGCGAGCCGGAGGGACAAACTTTCTGCAGCGTCCGGCGGCTATCTAGTAGCATTCATTGCTCAAGATTTACGGTGAGGCCTATTACAGGGAGAGGGTACGGGGCAGATGTAAGAAGAGCTGGGGGGCAGCACTGGAAGGAAGAGGAGGATGAGGGCATCGATCGATGTACTGCCTACTACACACAAGCACGGCCTCTATCATCGGGCCAGCATCGGCTTAGTCATGTGGCGGGGAGAGGGTACGGGGTAGATGTAAGGAGAGCTGGGGGGCAGCACTGGAAGGAGGAGGAGATGGAGGGGGGGTCATTGATGTACTGGCTACTGGGCACAAGCATCGGGCCAGCAGTCCTCGGATGTCATTGTAATTCCCGCTGCTGAACTGAACTGCTGTCCCGAAAGCTGGTGCTGAAATGCGCTGCTGCTGGCCCGATAACGGAATAGTACCAGAATCTGTTCCAGCGTGGAGTCAATTAAGTTCTACCGCATGTGACCATTAATGATTGTACAATTATATAGATTTTTCTGGTATAATCATGAAATCATTGTCCTTATGCCACAATATGAAATGTTAAATAAAGGCATTTCACTAATAAAACTTGTAAGCAGCTTTTTTCTGCTGCATTGAACCTCTTTTTTTCCAATAGATATAACAGTGACTTTCCTCTTCTTTCAGTGCTCATAGAAGTGCTTCTCTTCAGTAGTTATAGCATCTACACCTTCCTTATGAGGATAATAAGTTACAAGAGTTAATTGGCCATGTGGTGCCCGTGACAAAAACCCCCCAAAACAAATAAAAAAAAAACCCTCTATTTTTCACTGATTGGAATATTAGGACCATTTTCAAAGCATCCAATTCACCTATTGAGGTGAATGAGACAGCGAAAAATAATAGGTGCTCTGGCTTGCAAAAGTATTCAAACACCTTCATATTTTTTACAGTATGTAACCAACCACAAACTTAAATGCATTTTTGTTAGGCAGTGTTAGGGAACCCTGGAACGAGGACACAAGAGACAGTGAGCCCTAAGCTTATGCCCCCAACTTTCCCTTCCTATTGCCAGACCCTATCCTAGGTAATAGGCGACAACCACAAAGACATTCCCTCCCTGAGTATGTGACACACAAAACGCAGACAAGACGAACAACAACGGGAAGTCAACTTAGCCAAGGGTCAGTAACAGTCGGGCAATGCAGTACCAAATCGGAGTCCAAAAAGAGAAGTCAGTGAGGAAAGCCAAAGGTCAAGGATAATAGAGTAATCAAAACAGAGACAGAAAAGAGCAAGTATGCACACGGCAATAGCAAGCACTGGTCTGAATGGGAACCAAGGCTATATAGGGAGGAAGAATCCGCCCATGGAGTTGACAGGAAGGCGGCTGTCAATCACAGGGCACGGCCAGATTAACCATTAGAGGAGCAGAGCAAACTGAAGGTGAAGTAGATGGGTGTGGTGGAAAATCAATTACCAAGGTAAAGAAAAGAGCAGTGTTCAGACAGTGCAAGGAGAAACCAACGGAGTAAATTACAACCGAACACGTCTCCTGCGCCGCAGCATGCGGCCGGATGATGGCGCCAACGCCCGGATGGGCAAAGATGTTACAATTTTATTAAGACTTTAAGTGATAGACCAACACAAAGTAGCAAATAATTGTGAAGTGAAAGGAAAATGATACATGGTTTTCAAAACTTTAATTAAATACAAATCTGAAAAGTGTGACATGCAAAAGTATTCATCCCCCTGTACTCTGATAACCCTTAATAAAACCTAGTGCAATCAGTTACCTTTAGAAGTTACTTAAAGAGTGAATAGAGTCCAGTTGTGTGTAGTTTAGTTTCAGTATAAATTAGTCTGTTATATGAAGGCCTCAGTGGTTTGTTAGAGAACACTAGTGAACAAACAGCATCATGAACACCAAGGAACTCACCAGACAGGTCAGAGATAAAGTTGTGAACAAGTTTAAAGCAGAGTTACGTTATACAAACATATCCCAAGCTTTGGGCATCCCAAGGAGCACTGTTCAATCCATCATCCAAAAATGGAAAAAGTATTGTACAACTGCAAACCTGCCAAGATATGGCCATCCCCCTAAACTCACAGATTCAGCAAAGAGAACACTGGTCAGAGAAGCAGCCAAGAGGCCCATAGTCACTCTGGAGGAGCTGCAGAAATCCACAGCTCAGGTGGGAGAATCTGCTCACAAGACAATCAGATTAATGCCCAATTTCTACAGCTTCAAGTGTAAACTAAAGACACATCTTTTCAGACAGGCCTATCAAAATTCCTAATGTAAATCCTTCTGTAGGTGTAATCAATTTTTATTAAGAATTCTGTAAAACACAAAAGTAACAAACACAAAGAAAAATCAAACAGATGAAGGGGGGACAACATATCCCAAGTGAAAACAAGGTTGCCACGCAGGGCCACAGCACAAAGCAAATGCGAAGCTGTGCCAGTGGCGAGGGATAACCGTTCTGGTAGCCGTGAGGAAGTGGCGCAGGAGAACGCCCTTAACACCTGAGAGTTTACCAGGGATGAGGGAAAGAAAAGCAATCTGCGGAGTAGGGGTCAGGGGATGGCCAGACACTGTCTCATACAGTGAGAACACAGAAGTCCAAAAGGGCTGGATCACCCCACAACCCCACCAACTGTGCAGGAGGGAGCCCTCTACAGTACCGCAGCGCCAACAACGGTCAGAAACCGTAGAATAAATTTTATGGAGGAGGGTAGGGCAACGATACCATCGGGTCAGTAATTTGAAATTCTTCTCCTGGGCGATACAGGGTAAGGGCAGCTTGAGCGAGAGGAGAAAATAGCAGTTCCAATCAGCGGAAGACAGGCCAACTCCCAAATCAGACTCCCAAGACCTAATGTTGGGGGGGGGGGGGGGGGCCTGGAACAGCGTTATTCAGCAGGACGTCATACAAGAGGGAGAGGGCGCGGGGGGTGGGCCCAGACCCACCCAACAGACTCTCCAGAGTCGTAGGTGGAGAAGAAAGGAGGGATTGCACTGAGAAACTGTGCCAGAAGTCAGAAAGCTGGTGGTATTCAAGCCAAGAGAGGGTAGAGTCAGGGCACACTAACTGCAATTGGGAAAGGGGGGAAAGGGGAGGAGCCAGAAATGGAACCCAGTCGGATATCATCAGACAGGACCCATCCCAGAAAGCGGGGGGGTGGGGGGGGGGCGGAGACACCCGGTGGGAGCATGGAGTTGTTGAACAGTGGGCTCAAGGGACCAGAGACCCTGGCCAGAGCGGCCGACCAGCAGAGATTATCCCACACCGATAGGAAGTGGGAAGCTAACTGGGAGGAGGAATGGAGACGGGGCGAAGATGGTAGGGAATCCAGGGGAGGGAGGAGAGATGGGAGGAGGCGAGTTTCGCCTCCCCCGCGGTTTTGCGCCTAGTAAGGGTCCTAAAATGCAGCCTGCTGCGGGAAGAGCCCCAGACGAACAGCCCAAAAATGGGATCTTGTTATGGTCTGGGGATCCCTGACCACGGACTGGCCCCGGACTGATAACTTCTCAGTACGGTACAGGAAAAACATATATAAAAACAAACAATAATAAGTATGAGCAGTTTGGACTTCTAGTGTGGATACTCCTACACCCTGCCTCGCACAACTAGAAGTAGCCGTGGGCCTGACTAACTTGCCTGAAGGGGCACGAGCACAGCCAGAGAAGTAGCTAACCTGCAAAGGGAAATAGAGCCCCTGTCTAGCTTCACGTTTACGAAGGAGAGGCAGATACAGAACAAGCCCCCCACGGATGTCCAGACTTGGACTAACGGTGAACGTGAGTAACGCAAAACATAGGGAGAAAATAAACGTGAAACACAGAATAACTGAACTAAGCAAGGGATAGGAAAAAACAGAACTGAGTATCACACACTATAAAAACCCCTACCAAAAAAATTCCAAACCTCCAAACAGAAAAAATACCTAGGGCTCGCTGCGCCCGAAACATTATGTCTGGATAGGAGCTCAATACTTAGCTAACCAGTCTTGTGTGAACAGGAGCAAGAAACTGGATGGGCCGGGATGCAGATGGTAACAGCTTCAGACAACAGACCATACTAGAGCACAGGTACAGACGTTTAAGACCGGCATCAGAGAGCAAGTGCAACAGCCTTATATAGTAAGAGAAGGCCTCGCCCATGGCCTGTCAAGTATTCAGCACTGCAGAGAACTTAACCCCTTCAGAGGCCAAGACACACCAGGCACTGATCCACCAGGCAACTCACCACGTGATCCACGCCCGAGTGCCAGAGCAGAAACAGCGTGTCTGGTGTGAATATTCCCCTGCCGTGCATCAGGTGATTCACGCACTGAATGCCGTCCGGACACTCTGCGCCTGAACCGAACAGGCCGAGACTGCTGAGACCGGGTCATAACATGACCCCCCCCTTGATGAGGGGTCACCGAACCCTCAAAGGCCGCACCTGGTTTCTCTGGGAATCTCTGGAAAAATTCCTGCACCAGTCTAGCCGCATGCACCTCAGATGCCGAAATCCAAGAATTATCTTCTGGTCCATAGCCTTTCCATTTAACCAGAAACTGTAACCTGCGTCTACGCCATCTAGAGTCCAAGATATTCTCCACTTCATATTCCAGATTACCATCCACCAGAACTGGCTCCGGCGGAGAAACAGAAGGAATCAGAGGTGGAAGAAACCTCTTCAACAAGGACTTGTGGAAGACATCATGAATCTTAAATGAATCTGGAAGTTTCAAACGGAAAGAGACTGGATTGATCACTTGTGAAATGACATATGGCCCAATAAATCTAGGTTTAAATTTAGGTGAGGGTACTCTCATCTGAATGTTTTTTGACGAGAGCCAAACCTTATCACCAACCTTAAAGTCATCCCCTACAATTCTTTTACGATTAGCGGACTTTTGAGCCACTTCCTGAGATTTCTCCAGATTTTTCAAAGACATGTCCCAAACAGAATTCATTCTATCAGTCAGGGCATCAACTTCAGGACAATCCAAAGACAATGACTGACCAGAGGAAAACCTTGGATGATAGCCCTGATTACAGAAAAATGGAGACACTAATGTAGCGGAGCTAGCCCTGTTATTAATGGCAAATTCGGCCAACGGTAAGTATGAAGCCCAGTCCCTCTGATCAGCAGAAACAAAACAACGAAGATAAGTTTCTAATGTCTGATTAGACCTTTCTGTCTACCCGTTTGTCTCTGGGTGAATGGCTGAGGAGAAGGAAAGGGACATTCCCATCTTTTTACAAAAAGCCCTCCAGAAGGTCGAGACAAATTGGGACCCCCGATCAGACACAATGTTTTCTGGGACTCCGTGCAAACGAATGATGTTTTGCACGAAGAGTGGTACAAGATCCTTGGCTGCAGGGATTTTAGGCAAGGGAATGAAATGCACCATCTTAGAAAACCTGTCAACGATCACCCAGATAGCTGTCTTACCCTGGGATCTGGGTAAGTCAGAAAGGAAGTCCATGGATATATGTGTCCATGGTCTCTTGGGTAAGGGCAATGGAGTCAACAGCCCTGCAGGTCTGGTACGAGGTACCTTAGACCTGGCACAGGTGTCACATGAAGTGACAAACTTTCTGACATCAGTCGACAAGGATGGCCACCAAAAGTGTCTATCAACCAAGCCCCTGGTAGCCAAAACTCCTGGATTACCTGACAGGACCGATGAATGAATCTCTTTAATGACCTGATTGACCAGATGAGAGGGGACAAATAATCTATCCACTGGACAAGCATCAGGGCGACCCTCCTGTTCAGTCTGAAGGAGCTCCTGCAGATTCAGAGAAACCGCAGACACAATAACACTCTTAGGGAGGATAGGGGTAGAATCTGAAGAAGGCTGAGATGCCAAAAAATTCCTAGACAAAGCATCAGGTTTCACATTCTTGGAACCAGGTACAAAAGAAACCACAAAATTAAATCTTGTAAAAAACAAAGCCCACCTAGCTTGCCTAGGATTAAGTCTTTTAGCAGACTCCAAAAATGTCAAATTTTTGTGATCGGTAAAAACCTGAATCTGATGTTTGGCCATTCCTTGAATGCCCACTTCATAGCCAGAAGTTCTCTATTACCCACATCATAATTCCTCTCGGAAGAAGAAAACTTGCGAGAGAAATACGCGCAAGGATGAAGGCGCGAGGTGCTTGGGTTTCTTTGGGACAAAACAGCTCCTGCTCCTAAATCCGAAGCATCAACCTCCACTATAAAGGGGAGTGCCAAATCAGGTTGTCTAAGAACTGGAGCCGTCTGAAAACTTTCCCTGAGCAACTCAAACGAACGAATGGCCTCAGGAGACCAGTTTTCCAAATCTGATCCTTTCTTAGTCATATCAGTCAGGGGTTTAGCTATTAAGGAAAATCCCTTAATGAATTTCCTATAGAAATTTGCGAAACCCAAGAAACTCTGTAAGGCTTTTAAGGAAGTTGGGCAAACCCAATCTTGGATTTCCCCGACTTTGTCCGGATCCATCTTTAAGCTAGTGGGAGTCAGAACATATCCCAGAAAGGTCACCTCCTGCACTCCAAAGAGACATTTAGGACCTTTAACATACAAATGGTTTTCCTTAAGGACCTGAAAAACGGACCTAACATGCTGAACATGTGATTCCCAGGTTGAGGAGTATATAAGAATATCGTCCAAATAGACAACCATGAACCTCCCCACTAACTCACGAAACAAATCATTTACAAACGATTGGAATACTGCAGGTGCATTTGACAGTCCAAATGGCATCACCAGATATTCGAAGTGACCCTCTGGAGTGTTGAAAGCGGTTTTCCACTCGTCACCCTCTCTAATTCTAATAAGTATACAAACACAAAACTGGAACAGGCCAGATGGTTATCGACACTCAACATATCCAACTACAGGTTCAAGTATAAAAAATATATACCTTTATTAACACAATGTTAAAATTAT
This sequence comes from Leptodactylus fuscus, assembly GCF_031893055.1. Classification (NCBI taxonomy): domain Eukaryota; kingdom Metazoa; phylum Chordata; class Amphibia; order Anura; family Leptodactylidae; genus Leptodactylus; species Leptodactylus fuscus. Next base: position 94,901,947 of record NC_134265.1, on the reverse strand, counting down.
ATACATCAATATAGAGAAATACACATATACTGGACAGATGCAAAACACCGTATAAAACAGTACACATAGATGAATCTTAGTGAAATAGTATTGCACATATATATATATATATATATATATATATATATATATATATGATGAACTACACCTGATGCAACCTCCACAAACAATTTATTAAATAATCACACTACCCGAATGCAGCTAAACTACTCTCCTAGTATTGACTAAGCATGTATATAGTCATAATATCCTGATTGCAGAAAGAACACTCTCCTTAATTCCACATAAAGTCAGAAAATGACCAATAATATGTATTTCCGAAGCAGGAACAGGGATAAACCCATGTTTACAACATATTGTCATCAGGGAGGCAGAGCCGCAGGTATAATGCACACATAATATAAAATACAATAAGGATAGGTCTACATCAAGAGGAAATATGCCATCTTACCCATATAGAATCACTGTGATGTAAAGCAAGAACACCTAGTGTCTGTTTGTCAGCCCGCCGCACGTTTCGGCACGCTAAGCCTTCTTCCGGGGGTGGAGTTTATGTGGGACATAGAGGGTTTAAATATTCTAGAAATAATTAACCCAACCAATCAAAGACTCCTGATCTCAACACATGGTGTATACAATGATGCACACCTGTGCACCATTCAAAATAGTGCCGATAAGGAAAGAGATGTATGAGTGGTATAGGTAATCATGTGATACTGACTGCGGCGCATGCCCACTGTACAATGCTTGGGACAGCCACGCAAGTGAAAGACCGAAAGCGAGGCGTGGTAAGAAAACCAAGCCTCGCTTTCATCCCCACCACGTGACTGCAACCAGCCAACAGGAGCATGCGCACTCATATGCACATTCTACCAGCGCAGACCAAATGTAGGAATATAAGGATGCCTCATCACATTGCTATCCCAGCCAATTTGTGGTACCGGACAAATGCATTGAGCATGTACCAGGGAGATGTTGAAGACTCAGGTTCAAATGATGAAAAAAAGTGCAAAAAGAAATGTGAACTAGACAAAGAGGTAAATTACAAACTAGTGATTTGTATATATACATGTGAAGAAATTTTACACAAAAGCTGCATATATAAAGTGTTGACAATTGTGAATATAGACAACAAAGTGAATGAAAAGTGAAAGTGACATAGTGTCATAGTGAATATATTAAATCATCATTGGACTGTGATAAATAAAAAAAGGGGGGGAACCCCGAACAAGTGAAAATATCAAAACAACCCTATAAAATATTTATTAAGTTATAAATAAATATAGAAGCTCAATATAAATATATATCCCAAAAACCCCAATGTATGCAAAAAACTATCATACAATAAAATAATGTTTTCAAATGAAAACACAAATAGTCCGTTCATCCACAAATCTCAGTATATGGAACCGCTGGTGTCACTGATTCCATTTTCACGTCGTCAGCATTAACATGTCAAAATGGTACGAGTACTGCCGATAAGGAAAGAGACGTATGAGTGGTATAGGTAGTCATGTGACACTGACTGCGGCGCATGCCCACTGTACAATGCTTGGGACAGCCACGCAAGTGAAAGACCGAAAGTGAGGTGTGGTAAGAAAACCAAGCCCCGCTTTCATCCCCACCACGTGACTGCAACCAGCCAACAGGAGCATGCGCACTCATATGCACATTCTACCAGCGCAGACCAAATGTAGGAATATAAGGATGCCTCATCACATCGCTATCCCAGCCAATTTGTGGTAACGGACAAATGCATTGAGCATGTACCAGGGAGATGTTGAAGACTCAGGTTCAAATGATGAAAAAAGGCAAAAAGAAATGTGAGCTAGACAAAGAGGTAAATTGCAAACTAGTGATTTGTATATATAAATGTGAAGAAATTTTACACAAAAGCTGCATATATAAAGTGTCAAAAATTGACAATTGTGAATATAAACAACAAAATGAATGAAAAGTGAAAAGTGTCATAGTGAATATATTAAATCATCATTGGACTATGATAAAAAAAAAAAAAAGAGGGGGCCCCAAACAAGTGAAAATATCAAAACAAACCTATAAAATATTTATTAAGTTATAAATAAATATAAAAGCTCAATATAAATATATATCCCAAAAACCCCAATGTATGCAAAAAACTATCATCCAATAAAATAATGTTTTCATATGAAAACACAAATAGTCCGTTCATCCACAAATCTCAGTATATGGAACCGCTGGTGTAACTGATTCCATTTTCACATCGTCAGCATCAGCATGTCTGGCTGGTATCCCAAAAACAGGGAAAAAAATATATATTCATTTCTAGGAAAAAGAAATAAAAATTAATAAACCCAACAATACCCACATAAAATACAAACAAAAATATATTAAAGATGACACAACAAGAAACACATAACTGGGCTTAATGAGGGAGGGAGGTAGGATTGAATTATGATGGGTTATACCTATTCCTCCAATAGACGTGCTATACTTTTGGTATATTTATTCGTTGTTCTTGCTGTGTTTTCCACAGAGTCAAGTAGCACGGCCCCGATGGACTATAAGGCCAGGGAACGCACCTGGCTTACACGTCTGGACTTGATGTTTAAAGATGATTATAAAGTATCTGGTTTTATAGGCACGAGTAGTGTTCAGGACTTACAAGATAAAGTTAAAAATTTGCTGCATAAAAGAACGAAGATTTGGTGGAACCGGGCGTTCCTACAAAACTACATAAGACGTAACTTGATCCCAAGGGGATTGAGGGTTCAAGTTTTTCCCTCTTTTCCCATTACAGACGAGGTCTTTATACAAAAATGGGAATCAGCTTGTACTAATTGCTCTATGGTTTTCATGCAGCTACTGGCTGACTACAACACCACTTCCATAGATACATTAGACAGGGAAGTAGAGGAATTACAAAAACAATTGAAGACCTCGGCGATGGCTGAATCACTTTCACTGTTTGATCGTTCTCTTGAGGATCAATTTCATACTTGGGAGAAGACCATCTGTGATGTCAAATCAAAGAAATTTAATCGCGATAAGACGGACTTTGATACTAAGAATGTTTATCGTTGGCACCGGACTCTGGGGAGGGATAGAGGCAGATCTGCCTCCCACTCCTCTGTGTCGTCAGTGGATGACTCTAATATATCTACTGATTTAGATGTCCATACAAGGGTCAATGGGAGTAATAAACGTAAGAAGACCCAGTTTAGGACTCCTGCTAAGCGGCGTCCGGATATGAGGAGCATTCGTAAAGACCATCAATTACAGGTGATAAACTTATCTAAACATGTTCTCTCCGAATCAAAAATTTCAGTGTTATCTAAAGGTTTAAGTTTCTCTCCCAGTGCGAGGTTTGATAAATTCACTGCAATTAAGGACCTGCACTTATTTGGCAGATCTCTTATTTTTTTAAAAAATGTTCCATAAAGGAGGGACATATGGGGAGAATGTGACAGTGGATAGTTTGTCCTCTGTAAGAGAACTAGAGGCACTTGATGTTTTAGAAGAATTATATTGGGAGAGTAATGGCACTCCACGGCCGACTGAGATGATTGAGGATAGTAATGTTTCTACTTTGCCTACACTGGTTATACCTGATAACATACATAGAACTTCTAAAAAATTCCCTCCTCTATCTTTATGTCCATCAGTGGACCTATTTGTTAAGATGGTATCCAATGAATTTGAGAAGATCCCAGGCTATGTAAAAAAACGACAACCTCACTCGGGATGAAAGAGCTAGTTTAATGACTTTGAGTCAGATGTCAGATGTAGTGATTAAGGGTGCTGACAAGGGGGGGAATGTGGTAGTTTGGCCCCTTGAGATGTATGAAATTGAGGCCTTTAAACAGCTTTATAGTTTTAATAACTATAAAAAGTTGACATTCAACCCCCTTATGTCTTACTGCAGTGAATTGGATTCTATTCTGTCTTCAGCCTTGGAAGGGGGTGTCATCTCTAAAGAATTATTTGATTGTTTGAGGGTGGATGAGCCGACAGTTCCCACATTCTACCTGTTACCAAAAGTACATAAAAACGCTCAGAATCCACCTGGTCGACCGATTGTCTCAGGTATGAATGGTCCGTTCGAAAAGGTCTGCCAATTTATTGATTATTACCTTAAAAAATTGGTTGTAAATTTACCTTCCTATGTCCGTGATACGGGAGACTTATTGCAAAAAATAGAGGGTGTACCCTTGGATCGGAATACCCTCCTCGTCACTTGTGATGTGGAATCACTTTACACGAGCATTGGACATGAGGACGGTCTAAGAGCCACTAGATTCTTCCTCAATGCTAGTGATTTGGCTCCTGATCTTTGTGAACTCATACTGATTCTTTTAGAATTTGTTTTGAAACACAATTTTTTTACTTTCAAGGGGTCCTTCTTCCTACAGCTCCAGGGAACAGCGATGGGGGCAGCTTGTGCCCCATCATATGCCAACCTGTTCCTGGGGCTGTGGGAGAGGGACCTCCTCCCAGACGATCGGGACTCGTCGATGTGCCGCGTCCAATCTTGGATGCGGTACATCGACGACATCTTGATCGTCTGGGAGGGTACTGAGGATGAATTGAAGGGGTTCATTGAGAACCTTAACCAAAATGATCTCAATATACGTCTTACATACAAATGTCATGAAACAAGAATTGATTTTTTGGATGTGAGTTTATTTCGGGATTCACAACACAATTTACAGACTGAGGTCTACCGAAAAGAGACATCTACTAATTCTCTTCTGCTGGCTTCTTCGTCGCATCCCTCTCATGTCATAAGAGCCGTCCCAATAGGCCAATTTTTGAGAATGCGGAGGACGGTTTTGACAAATTTTCATATGATTTGAAGGAACGGTTTCTAGCAAGAGGTTATAGCCATAGGACAATAAAGAAAGCATATCAAAGAGCTAAATCAACTCCTCATAAAGATTTATTACAGAACAAGGGATTGACAAAGAGTATGAAACCAACAGTAACACGTTTCATTACTCAATTCAATTCGGGTTGGGGTGAGATGCGAAGGATCTTGCACAAATATTGGCCGATTTTACAGGGGGATCCTGTTCTAACGAAATATATTACCCCTTCTCCAAGTATAGTCCCTAGAAGGGCGAAAAACCTAAAAGATATTTTGGTACGTAGTCACCATGACCCTAAACAACCAGGTATCTTTGGTGCAGGTTCCCCTACACTTGGATGCTTTCCTTGTGGTCGCTGCGTGGCGTGTCCCAACATTCTTAAAACCACCAGTTTCCCGAATGCTAAGGGGGATAGGACATATCAAATAAGAAAACGCATTACATGTAACACAAAAGGGGTCATCTACCATGCAACATGTCCCTGTAATAAAATTTACATTGGCTTAACCTCGAGGGAACTAAAAATAAGAGTTAGGGAACACGTCAGGGACATCCTTAATGCCAGGGAGGGAAATGCGGATCGACAGAAGCCGATTGCCAAACATTTTGCAGCTTTCCATAATAGCGATCCCACCGGTCTGCAGGTTCGTGGAATAGACTGCATTACTCCGAATATTAGAGGTGGGGATTTTAAAAAAAGACTCGGACAGATGGAGTCACGTTGGATTTGGACCTTAGGGACACTTAGACCACAGGGACTCAATGAGACAATGAACTTTGCAGCTTTTCTTTGATTTTGTGTCCTGAACACTGCTCGTTGTGTATGTTTTTTAACTTGTTATTTTTCATTATTATTTACTATTTATTATTTATTTTTATTTTTTTATTTAGTATATATTTGTTATATGTTTCTTGTTGTGTCATCTTTAATATATTTTTGTTTATATTTTATGTGGGTATTGTTGGGTTTATTAATTTTTATTTCTTTTTCCTAGAAATGAATATATATTTTTTTCCCTGTTTTTGGGATACCAGCCGGTCATGCTGATGCTGACGATGTGAAAATGGAATCAGTGACACCAGCGGTTCCATATACTGAGATTTGTGGATGAACGGACTATTTGTGTTTTCATATGAAAACATTATTTTATTGGATGATAGTTTTTTGCATACATTGGGGTTTTTGGGATATATATTTATATTGAGCTTTTATATTTATTTATAGCTTAATAAATATTTTATAGGTTTGTTTTGATATTTTCACTTGTTTGGGGCCCCCTCTTTTTTTTATCACAGTCCAATGATGATTTAATATATTCACTATGACACTATGTCACTTTTCATTCATTTTGTTGTTTATATTCACAATTGTCAATTTTTGACACTTTATATATGCAGCTTTTGTGTAAAATTTCTTCACATTTATATATACAAATCACTAGTTTGCAATTTACCTCTTTGTCTAGCTCACATTTCTTTTTGCACTTTTTTCATCATTTGAACCTGTCTTCAACATCTCCCTGGTACATCCATATACTGAGATTTGTGGATGAACGGACTATTTGTGTTTTCATATGAAAACATTATTTTATTGGATGATATTTTTTTGCATACATTGGGGTTTTTGGGATATATATTTATATTGAGCTTTTATATTTATTTATAACTTAATAAATATTTTATAGGTTTGTTTGGGGCCCCCTCTTTTTTTTTTTTTTTATCACAGTCCAATGATGATTTAATATATTCACTATGACACTATGTCACTTTTCATTCACGTGGTGGGGATGAAAGCGGGGCTTGGTTTTCTTACCACGCCTCACTTTCGGTCTTTCACTTGCGTGGCTGTCCCAAGCATTGAACAGTGAGCATGCGCCGCAGTCAGTGTCACATGACTACCTATACCACTCGTACGTCTCTTTCCTTATCGGCAGTACTCGTACCATTTTGACATGTTAATGCTGACGACGTGAAAATGGAATCAGTGACACCTATTTGTGTTTTCATTTGAAAACATTATTTTATTGTATGATAGTTTTTTGCATACATTGGGGTTTTTGGGATATATATTTATATTGAGCTTCTATATTTATTTATAACTTAATAAATATTTTATAGGGTTGTTTTGATATTTTCACTTGTTCGGGGTTCCCCCCCCCTTTTTTTATTTATCACAGTCCAATGATGATTTAATATATTCACTATGACACTATGTCACTTTCACTTTTCATTTACTTTGTTGTCTATATTCACAATTGTCAATTGTTGACACTTTATATATGCAGCTTTTGTGTAAAATTTCTTCACATGTATATATACAAATCACTAGTTTGTAATTTACCTCTTTGTCTAGTTCACATTTCTTTTTGCACTTTTTTTTCATCATTTGTACCTGAGTCTTCAACATCTCCCTGGTACATGCTCAATGCATTTGTCCGGTACCACAAATTGGCTGGGATAGCGATGTGATTAGGCATCCTTATATTCCTACATTTGGTCCGCGCTGGTAGAATGTGCATATGAGTGCGCATGCTCCTGTTGGCTGGTTGCAGTCACGTGGTGGGGATGAAAGCGAGGCTTGGTTTTCTTACGACGCCTCGCTTTCGGTCTTTCACTTGCGTGGCTGTCCCAAGCATTGTACAGTGGGCATGCGCCGCAGTCAGTGTCACATGACTACCTATACCACTCATACGTCTCTTTCCTTATCGGCACTATTTTGAATGGTGCACAGGTGTGCATCATTGTATACACCATGTGTTGAGATCAGGAGTCTTTGATTGGTTGGGTTAATTATTTCTAGGATATTTAAACCCTCTATGTCCCACATAAACTCCACCCCCGGAAGAAGGCTTAGCGTGCCGAAACATGCGTCGGGCTGACAAACAGACACTAGGTGTTCTTGCTTTACATCACAGTGATTCTATATGGGTAAGATGGCATATTTCTTCTTGATGTATTATGACTATATACATGCTTAGTCAATACTAGGAGAGTAGTTTAGCTGCATTCGGGTAGTGTGATTATTTAATAAATTGTTTGTGGAGGTTGCATCAGGTGTAGTTCATCTTACTATATATATATATATATATATATATATATATATATATATATATGTGCAATACTATTTCACTAAGATTCATCTATGTGTACTGTTTTATGCGGTGTTTTGCATCTGTCCAGTATATGTGTATTTCTCTATATTGATGTATATAATTTTAACATTGTGTTAATAAAGGTATATATTTTTTATACTTGAACCTGTAGTTGGATATGTTGAGTGTCGATAACCATCTGGCCTGTTCCAGTTTTGTGTTTGTATATCTATGTTTGTGGTTTAAGACATGCTAGGTTTGAAGGGCTTAATGAGGGAGGGAGGTAGGATAGAATTATGATGGGTTATACCTATTCCTCCAATAGACGTGCTATACTTTTGGTATACTAATTCTAATAAGGTTGTATGCACCTCGCAGGTCTAACTTAGTAAACCAGCGGGCACCCCGAACTTGATTGAATAGATCAGTGATCAAAGGCAAAGGGTACTGAAATTTTACAGTGATTTTATTTAACTGCCGATAATCGATACATGGTCTCAAGGAACCATCCTTTTTGGCCACAAAAAAGAACCCCGCTCCCATAGGTGAGACAGAGGGGCAAATATGTCCCTTCTCCAGGCTTTCCTTGACATACGTTTTCATGGCTTCATGTTCAGGCAGAGATAAGTTGAATATCCGTCCCTTTGGATACTTCGCCCCAGGAAGCAGTTCAATGGCGCAGTCGTACTCCCTATGAGGAGGCAATTTTTCAGATTGAGATTTGGAGAAAACAGAAGAAAAATCAGACAAGTATTCCGGAATTTGATCATCTTCAGTCAGTACAGTAGACAGAGTAATAGTTGAGTCCATACATTTACACCCCCAACTGGTTAATTTCTGGGATTGCCAGTCACATACTGGGTTGTGGGCTTTCAGCCAAGGGTACCCCAAAATAACTTCACTTTGGAGCCCCTGTAAAACCAAGAAAGTACAAAGCTCCTCATGTACCCCTTCAGTCACCATTCTCAATTTGACTAGAAACTGGGGCTTGGATTCTGCAATAGAAGAAGAATCAATAGCCTGAAGATTGATCTTCTCAGTTAGTGGAGCAAGAGAAAAATGACACTGGCGTGCAAAATCATAATTCATAACATTAACCATCGCCCCAGAATCAACCAAGGCCTTAGCGGTACATGAGGAGGACAAACTACAATCAGGAAACGTCACAGACAAGAAAAAGCGAAAACCTGGCCCAAGACAAACCTCTGGGTTGGACTTCACTGGAGGGCGTTTCAAACATTGCGAGATTTGATGACCTGGATCTCCACAGTAAAAGCACCTTTTATTTTTGCGCCGATAATCCTTCCGCTGTTCAGTTTTGAAATAATCAATGTGCATTGGCTCAGAAAACTCATTATTTACGGAAGGGAGCGCCAAATTGTGTTTCCTTTGGCGTAGTCGTCGGTGTACCTGTATGGCTAAAGACATAGATTCATTAAGCGATTTAGGCTTAGGAAACCCCAACATAAAGTCCTTTACCGAGTCAGATAAACCCTTGCGGAAGATGGCTGCCAGCGAGGAGTCATTCCACGTAGTCTGTACAGCCCATTTTCTAAATTTCTGACAATACACTTCCGCATTATCAGAACCCTGCTGCAAATTAATGAGAGCATGTTCAGCAACACCTTCAGCATCAGGTTCGGAATAAATAAACCCAAGGCTCTCAAAAAATGAATCAGGATTTAGCAAAGCTGGGTCATTAGGAAGCAAAGAATACGCCCATTGCTGGGCATCACCTCGCAGTAAGGAGATGATGACCTGAACCTGTTGCTGAGGTGTTCCAGCAGAGCGAGTTTTTACTGAGAAATAATTCCGACAGCTATTTTTAAAACTGTCAAACTGAGTATAGTATCCTGAAAAACAGTCAGGTAACTTAATTTTAGGCTCCACATCTTGTGGCAGCCCTGCAGTCTCAAGAGCTTGCATGCGCTGACCTAACTCCTGATTTGAGAGAGTCAGTCTTTTCACCTGCTCAATCAAAGAACAAATACCTTGATCCATTACAAGAAAACTATTGAAGGATCCCACAAAAAAAATTCAAATGAAAAAGGTCAGCTAGTTTTTTTAGGCCGGTCTTACTGTTATGGTCTGGGGATCCCTGACCACGGACTGATAACTTCTCAGTACGGTACAGGAAAAACATATATAAAAACAAACAATAATAAGTATGAGCAGTTTGGACTTCTAGTGTGGATACTCCTACACCCTGCCTCGCACAACTAGAAGTAGCCGTGGGCCCGACTAACTTCCCTGAAGGGGCACGAGCACAGCCGGAGAAGTAGCTAACCTGCAAAGGGAAATAGAGCCCCTGTCTAGCTTCACGTTTACGAAGGAGAGGCAGATACAGAACAAGCCCCCCACGGATGTCCAGACTTGGACTAACGGTGAACGTGAGTAACGCAAAACATAGGGAGAAAATAAACGTGAAACACAGAATAACTGAACTAAGCAAGGGATAGGAAAAAACAGAACTGAGTATCACACACTATAAAAACCCCTACCAAAAAAATTCCAAACCTCCAAACAGAAAAAATACCTAGGGCTCGCTGCGCCCGGAACACTATGTCTGGATAGGAGCTCAATACTTAGCTAACCAGTCTTGTGTGAACAGGAGCAAGAAACTGGATGGGCCGGGATGCAGATGGTAACAGCTTCAGACAACAGACCATACTAGAGCACAGGTACAGACGTTTAAGACCGGCATCAGAGAGCAAGTGCAACAGCCTTATATAGTAAGAGAAGGCCTCGCCCATGGCCTGTCAAGTATTCAGCACTGCAGAGAACTTAACCCCTTCAGAGGCCAAGACACACCAGGCACTGATCCACCAGGCAACTCACCACGTGATCCACGCCCGAGTGCCAGAGCAGAAACAGCGTGTCTGGTGTGAATATTCCCCTGCCATGCATCAGGTGATTCACGCGCTGAATGCCGTCCGGACACTGCACCTGAACCGAACAGGCCGAGACTGCTGAGACCGGGTCATAACAGATCTAAGAGCGGAAAAATAACGTCCAGGAACCGGAAGCGCTTGAAAGAGATAGAGGAAGCGGGGAATGACATCCAATTTCAGAACGTTAATGCGACCAAACCATGACAGTCCAAGGAAGCCGTAGGAATTCATAATCAAAGGCGGGCCTCTCCAAGAGGGGAAAATAATTCAGATCAACCAAATCCTTGGGGTCAGGAGGGACCTGGATCCGGGACTGCCAGCGGAAGGGGAACTTGGAGGATAGGAAGGAGGCTTCAGACAAAGGGAGTGAGACATTGAGAGCCTCACTCTTAGTTAGGCTGACCTGGAAGTTGGAGACCTCGCAAACCGACGGAATTCATGGAGAATCAACGGGAAGGAATGGTAGGGCTGGGCGACGTAAAGTAATAAGTTGTCCGCATAGAGGGTGGCCTTAACCTGGGTGGACTCCACTGGAAACCCTACTATGTCTGGGCGGGTACGAATAGCCACTGACAGGTGTTCCATCACAACGGCAAAAAGAAGGGGAGACAGGGAACACCCCTGTCGGGTGCAGTTATGGACCAGAAAAAGGCGTCCGATATTATACCATTCACGCGCACTCTGGCAGAGGTGTCTCCGTACAACGCCAGTACCTTGTGGAGGAAGACCGGGCCAACCCCAACCTGTTCCAGAGCCCCAGTGGACCCGGTCGAACGCCTTCTCTGTGTCGACCAACAATAAACAGGGGGGAAAATCACGGGAGCGGGCTGCATTCAGTATGAGGAGAGTTTTATTCAAGTTGTCTTGGGCCTTGCGACCGGGGATAAAGCCTACTTGATCGGTGTGAATGAGGTGGGGCATCAGGGAGTAGAGGCGGTTCGCAAGCATTTTAGTGTATAGTTTGATGTCTACATTAAGAAGGGAGATCGGGCAAAAATTAGAACAGGAAGTGTGGTCCCTGCCCGGCTTAGGGATAACCGTGACCAGAGCTGAGAGAGATTGACGTGTAAACAGGGTGTCCTCACCCAAACTATTAAACACTCTAAGCAGGAGGGGGGACAACTGATCCTTGCACTTCTTATAGAAGCGGGGTGTGAAGCTATCTGGACCAGGGGATTTGCCCACCGGAGCCACTTGAATCACCAGGGAGAGTTCCAACTCCGCCTTGTCCGAGCGCGATATAGTGGGGAGAGCCGTATTACATATGTAGTCACGTATCTTGCGCTGAGTCGAGTCCGAATCTGTAGAACTGTCAGCGTCTGCAAGGATATAGAGAGACTGGTAAAAGGAACGGAAGGAGTCTGCAATGTCTGAGGGATTGTGAAGAGAGCGACCCACGCCGTCCCTAATGTGGGGAATGTACGACCTGGCCACCCGTTGGATGGAATCTTTTAGCCAGCGAGCTACTGCATTTATTAGCAAATTCCTAGTAGTGTTTCCACTGATCGCAACTCGCCACGTACAATTTGTCTAGAAAAGGACGCAGTTCCTCCCGCACGTTGAGAAGCTCAATGAAAGTGGAGGTATCAGGAGAACTCTTGTGGGCGAGCTTGAGGGAGTGGATCAGCGCCAGGCGGGAGGAAATCCAGGCCGAGCGCTCCTTCTTAAGATGGGAGCCGTGCTTTATGAAAACTCCCCGGAGGACACACTTGAGGGCTTCCCAACACGTCGGGAGGAGAGTGGGATCGTGGGCGTGGTAAAGCTCGAACCCCCGGATTGTACTGTAATTAGAATCCCTATAACAAACCCTCCGCTGTTCACACTGCAGCATTACCCCACAGAAAATAATGCAGTTTCAGACTAACTTTATATGTCCAGGCACCTTCTGCATGTTAAAGGACACGACTGGCGACAGCTCATACAGTTTTATGTTTGTGCAATGACAGTAACCTCTATTACAAAATTGTCTGACCACTGTATAAGCAATGCTGCCCTGCTACCTCTTGTGTCACCTCCTCTACTTCATAGATTGTAAGCTCTTGCGAGCAGGGCCCTCAGTCCCATTATGTAAAGTGACTCTTTGTAATGTATATTTTTGTCTGTACTTGAAATCTACAAATTGTACAGTGCTGCAGAATATGTTGGTGCTATATCAATAACATTTATTATTATTAAAGTTGATCTTCCTGGCCAAAATGCAAAGCGTTATGTGTGGTGGAAAAGTAACAATGCTCATCACCCTGAACACAGCATATCCACTGTGAAACATGGTGGTGGCAGCATCATGCTGTGGGGAGGATTTTTTTCAGTAGGGACAGGGAAGCTGGTCATAGTTGATGGGAAGATGAATGGAGTTAAATACAGGGCAATTCTGGAAGAAAACCTGTTGGAGGCTGCAAAGACTGGAAAGGAGATTCACCTTCCAGCAAGACAATGACCCTAAACATACAGCCAGTGCTACGCTGGAATGGTTTAGATCAAACAATATTCATGTGCTAGAATGAGCCAGTCAAAGTCCAGACCTAAATCCCATTGAGCATTTGTGGCAAAACCTGAAAATTGCTGTTTACAGACGCTCACCCTCCAATATGGCTGAGCTTGAGCTCTTTTGCAAAGAAGAATGGGCAAAACTCTCAGTCTCTAGGTGCACAAAGCTGGTAGAGACATACCCCAAAAGACTTGTAGCTGATTTTGCAGTGAAAGGTGGCTCTACAAAGTATTGCTATAGGTCAGTAATGGCGAACCTTTTAGAGACCGAGTGCCCAAACTGCAACCCAAAACCCACAAAATGTTCGCGGAGTGCTAACACGACAATATAGACTTAATACTATGCGGATCCACAATTGCGGACAGTTACTGACCAAAAATTACAGTCATGTGGGGTTTTACAGAGCTTTCAATAATACAAACAACGTTGTACTGAAATGTAAAGGTCTCGGCATTTGGTACTTTGAACAATTAATTTTCACTATTTACATCGCACAGGATCTGTTTTATAGTTACCGTGTAATATTCTTACATCCTGTACTAATATCACGTCTGCTATAAAACAGATACTGTGTGATATAAATAGTGAGGGGACCCCAGACAGTATTATATGCTCTGCAGTGGGCCCACCACACAATATTATATTCTCCACAGTACCACAGTAGCCCCCCAGTGTTATATGCTCCACAGTAGGTGTCCCCCCCCCCCAAAGGATTATATGCTCCACAGTGGCATCCACACACAGTATTGTGTGCTTATAAATAGGCCCCCCCCAGTATTATATGCTCTTTAGTACACCCCCCAGTATTATAAGCCACCCCAGTATTATAAGCCCCCCCAGTATTATACACTCCCCCAGTATTATAAGCCCCCTCAGTATTATACACTCCCCCCAGTATTATACACCCCACCCAGTATTATACACCCCACTCAGTATTATAAGCCCCCCAGTATTATACACTCCCCCTCAGTATTATACACTCCCCCCAGTATTATACACCCCACCCAGTATTATAAGCCCCCCCAGTATTATACACTCCCCCCCAGTATCATACACCCCACCAAGTATTATAAGCGCTCCCCCCAACATCATATACACAGTGAGCCACTCTCATACTCACCCCTGAAGAGCCGCCGGCATCCACCTTCTTGTCACTGGCGGCGCTGATGACGTCATCGCGCCCGCATCGGGGCAGAGGTCAAACTCTGCAGCCAGTGTAGGCCGCAGTCGCGCGATCCGCGGCCTACCCTGACAGCTTTCAGCTGTATGTGCATTTGCACATACAACTGAAGGCAGTGATCGCTCATCAACGGGGAATCCTGTACCGGATTCCCTGTTGGTGAGCGATCCGGGCGACCGCACGCGTGCCAGCATGGAGGGCTCTGCGTGCCCTCTCTGGCACGCGTGCCATAGGTTCGCCATCACTGCTATAGGTGGTTGAATACTGTTTCATGTCACACTTTTCAGATTTTTTATTAAAATTTTTAAAAACCATATTTATCATCCCAGAAGTGGACAAATCTCCGTAGTCCAGCGGAATGCTACTACATTGGCTGAGCTCACCATTATTTTATGTACCAGTCACAACCTAAAAAAAAGCAACATCACTTCATGCAACAACAAAAGTGCCATGGCTTTCAGCACTCACAATACCATCTCTTCTGGCACATCTGCCGTGTGTATACTTGTGTTACGGTTATGTATTTTTGTCTTAGTTGTATGGTATAGCTGTAAATTGTGTATGATTGTGTATAAATATGTGGTTTACAAGCAAATAAAACAATGTTACATAATGGAGACTTATATTTTGCATATAAAGCAGCTGAAGAGATACAGGATGTGGGGCACATGGAAATATTGGGTATATAACCAGCATAATGTTATTATGCTGTTAATATTAATCTTTTTTTACTTGTATAATATAGGGCATTCAGTTATTTCTGACAGTTCCATTCAAGTGTACAGGAGTATGTCAATAAGTCAGAATATCTGAGTTAAATTTAAATAATTTTATTCAAAAAGTAAAAAAGCTTTCTGCCAGAAAAATTCATCAGAGAGCAGCTGCTAGAACACCATTACAAAAGCAGCAAACGGGTATTTGAAGCTGCTGATGACTCTGGAGTCCCATGGACCTCAATGTGTAGAATCCTCCAGAGTTGTGCATATTCCTCCTATTCAGCCACCCCTATACAGTGCTCGCATGCAGAAATGGTTGAGGTGGGCCCAGCGATACATGAAGACTGATTATGAAAGTCTTGTTTAATGATCAGTGCCTTTTAACACTCGATGGTCCAGATGGATGGAGTAGTGGATGGCTACAATGTTCGAACAAGGCTCTGAGGTGGCAAGGTCATGTTTTGGGCCAGAATCATGGAGAGAGTGATGACTGACAACTTTCTTCCAAGGTGCAAAAAGAACTAAGCCTTCTGTAGCAGAATAGTCTCAATGCATGACAATGCACCATCTCATGCAGCACAGAATACCTCTGTCATTGGCTGCGATGGTCATAAATGGAGAAAAACTCTTGGTGTTGATACCATCCTCACCTGACCTCAACCCTATTGAGAACTTTTGGAGTATCCTCAGGCAAAACATCTATGAGGGTGGTAAGCATATCCCTACAATGGTCACAATCACTTACCACTTATTTCCAATAGGAGAATATTGTTGTAAACCAGCAATTATACTAGGATTTGCGGATGATGTCCAGGATCATTGCCCAAGTATCCTTGGTGGAAAGAATTCCTTAAATGGAATATTTATGACTTTCTTTCTGGAAAATTGGGACCATGAAATAAGGTCATACAAATCCAATTCGGAAGACTTATGTACAGTCTAAAAGAACGTAGGTTATTAGGACTCCTCTAGCAGGATAAGAAACCTTTTGTGGCACATATGCCCTACTCACAGGATGGGGGAATAAGTATTGGATTGCTGGGGGTTCAACTGCTGGCAGCTCCTGTGATCAAGAGAATAAGACCAAAAGTATCCCTGAATGCACTTGACGGTTAGTTAGTGCCACGTTCACATTTATGGAGCGGCTGCTGGAGCTCTGTATTATTAGTAGCACAACCTTAGTTTCAGCATGCAGTCAAAAAAAGTTGCAATTCACTGTGTCAGGGTCTGGGGTTGCTAGGTGGGGTGGCATAGACACTCAAGTCCAGTTTCTTTAATCCAAAACAAAGGTAGAGTTTTATTTTTACTGAAAAAGGTAGTGCAGCAACAAAAGGAAACAATACAAAAATAAATACCTGCCCGGCTAGGCTCTAACTAAACATAGAATAGGTTACCTCACCTAGAATAACAGAAATCAAAAGCCAGTAGACTCATTCAAGACACAGCTCCAAAATTATGACCTCTCTGTTCTGTTCTCTGCTCTCCAGTCAAGCTCTGCCCACAGTCTGGCGCTGGAGCTGGCTTCTTAAGCCTCCCTTGATGAGCAGACTCTCTGCAGCTGAGTCGCTGCCGAAACATCCCCAAAGTGTGGATTGGAGGGGGAGTGGAATGACAGGCCCCACTACCAACCTACCTGCCATTCCTAAAAATCCAGCCCAGTAACCGACAAAAAGCTGGGGGATAGAAAACTAGTTTTAAAACCCAAAACACTGGAACAGATTTTTATTATTTATTTTTAGAGCAACATTTATTCGATGGTTCTGTTCACAAAAAAACAAGTACAATACTAAGAGTGACTGTTACAATAGGGGGCCCTGCCCACAAGGGCTTACAATCTATGAGGGAAGGCGGATAAAGACAATATGTGAGGGATTATCAATCCCTACACCCCAGAAAACTGTAGCCTTTTGTTCCCAGCGCCAACTGGGGCCTTAAGACTGGCATATAAGAGGTTTAAAGGGAGTCTGTCAGCAGAAAAATCGGTAGCAGTCTAATGACAGTATTTTGTAGAGTGCCATCTACACTTTCCTGAAATGCCTTTCTTGTGCATTAAAGCTCCATTTCATATAAATCAGCATTTTATTTTTATGAAAATTATCTGAAAAGGGGCTTTAGGAGCGTTTCTTCAGGTTGTGCTCTAGACAATTGCATCTAACTGCAGCGCCCCCCAACCCCACACATTTTTTTTCTATTATTATACATGCATGTATGATAGGATTTCCTTGAGTCACCATAGGATAGTTGCTGAAAATTTGACCAGTGTGTCCCCAGCCTTATAGAGTCCCACCATTCCCCATTCTTGTTTAGGAAAACTATTAATAAATGCATATGATAGAAGAGGATTAAGGGGTTATTTCCAACTTGGAAAATCACTGCTGAGGAATATCTGTTCCCTGCTCCAATCCCTATGGTGAAGGCCCCATGTTGCAGATTTTGCTGCACTTTTTTGAGCCAAAGTCAAGAGTAGATTTGTAGCATTACTACACTGTTTCATTACCTACCATAAAGGAGAATGTACAGAAACAGTGTAGCACAGCTGAGCTACACTGTTTCCATAGCATCACAGTTATGCTGTTTCCATGTCTCCCATTCACATCTACGGGAAATACGGGAACAGTACATAACAGCACTGCTTGGCAGTTTCTGTAAATCACATACTAGGGGTCTGGATAGGGAGCAGTTAATCCCACCTTGGCAGTGATTTGACAAGATGAGAATAACACTTTAAAAGGGTTGCTCAGGATTAAAAAAAAAATAAAATAAAAAAAATATATGCAGTCAGAGGGGGAGGGCTATAAAAAAAAAAAAAAAAAAAAAAAAAGCATTTATGCATAGCTGTATCCTCCCCGCTATTCCTGCACTGAGTTAACAATTGCCTACTCCGCTCTGAGTACAAAGCAGCTGCAGGCAACCACTGTTCTCAGCTGTATACACTTGAGAGCAGTATATAGCCACAGCAGTCCTGTTGACTGAGGTGATGTCACTGCTGCAGGCAGTCTATACACAAACATAGCAGTGGGGGTAACACGCAACTCAGTCCAGGACTGAAGGGAAGTTGTAAGCAAGTATTCTTCCTTCTGACTGCATGGCATTTTTATTTTAATCCTGGATAACACCTTTAAACCATAACTAAACTCCCAGACAACTTTTGATTTTTTGCCAGTATTTGTGTTAATATATTTTGCATAATGCTTTTTTGGTCTCCTTTCTAGGAATTCTTGCCTCTCTTTACTCTTTCCCTTGCTTCTGTATTGAGAGTTGTTCCTGCCTCTCACCCAGTACCTGTGTATGGAGAATGGTGCTGAGTAAAACGTGTTTTCAACCATTGATATTGATATCCCTGGAAATACTACAGATAACACTGCAATAGCGTCCGATATATAACTGTTTGAAGTGATCCTTCCCTACCCTTTTTTCTCTGCATTTTATACAGCCCCATACACAATGACGGGAAGTTCACACCTGCATTTGGGTTTCCATTTATGGGGTCTCCACGAACGGAAACCTAATCTACTTAAAAAGCAGTTACCCGCGAACCCCATAGACTATAATGGGTCTGCCCGTTTTCCCACCCCCAAAAAATTCGAAGACAAATGTCCTGGTTGCAAGACTTTTCTCTTTGCGTTTTTAAAAGGGATTCTATCATTGGGAAGTCATTTTTAACTAAACATATACTTGCATAGCCTTTAGAAAGGCTATTCCACACCTACCTTTTGTATGTTAATTTCCTCAGTTATTTTTGAATTAGCCCACTTTCATTCGTATGCCAATTAGCAGCAATGAGCACCAGAAGTCTCAGTGAGCACTGTCTGCGTGAGAGTCGGGAGGCAGCTGCTGGTGACTCAGCCTCCCTGCACTCACCTCCCCCTGTTTACACACAGCAGACAGTGCTCACTGAACTCCCAGTTGAGCTCAGTTGGATAATTAGCATATGAATAAAAGTTAACTCATTCAAAAACGACTGAGGGGATTAACATACTAAAGGTATGCATAGAATAGCCCGTCTAAAGGCTATGCAAGTATATGTTTAGTTAAAAATGAGTTTTCCCAATGATAGAATTTCTTTAAGCTGAAGAATGGACTGAATACTCAAATTGGCATTGAGCGTAGGTGTGAATCCAGCCTGAGAGGCAGCTCTCAATACAAAAGCAAGGGAAAGGATGAAGAGAGGCAAAAATTCATAGAAAGGAAACAAAGTACGTTAATAAAGTATATTACACAATGACACAAATACTGCCAGAAAGTCAAAACTTGTCCAAAAGTTTAGTTACACTTTAAAATATTTGCAGTATAACCATAGGACACACCATACATGTGTGATAGGTGCAGGTGTCGGGCATACTTGTACTAACTCCCACTGCATGACAAGAGCTGTGTGTTTACCTCATGGACGTAGGAGCCAGCTGGAGACAGTGTCTGAGAGGAGATACCCTTTAAGCAGGACTCCTCTATGGGGCTGGCAGCAAATAAACAGCTATACATAGTAGAAACACCAACTCAAGATATTATTTGTGAATATATCCTCCCTGCTGTCCTATGCAACATCCAGAGTTGGATCCAACCACAGAGCACAAGGATATGTTGCCTCTTGTTGGCAGTCATCTCAGGCCTGGTCATCAAACCTGAAGTGAGAACGTGCATTATTATTAAAAAAATCTGGGGCACTGCGCATTAGACAGCTACCATGCCCAGCATGACGCACCGGTCTACCTCATCACAGAAGCCAACAACATTACGGATCCATTTTGGAGTGCACTCAATAAGAGACAAGTATCCTAGTCACTCCACACGTAACGCGAGACTTCTACCCCAGTCACATGAGCCGCCCAAAGAAAACCCCCTGACGTGACCTTCTCAAGATGGCGCACACGTTATGCCAAGTCTCCGCCCTTTACCGCCCCACAACGTCACTTCCTAGGAGGGACCGCATGTCACGTGGCTCTCAACTGCCTTCTTCTTGAAACCCAACAAAATAATAATAATTATGGATTATAATAAAATCACCACACCGGCGCTTAGTGAAGACTGGGAAGAAGACAGGAGAGAGCTGCCGGGCAGACGCGGCGGGGCTGGCGCTGAGTGGGGGCGGGAGAACAGGCCTCGGTCTGCGCGGGTCACGTGGTACTGAGCTGTGGTGTTTCCCCGGTAAAGATGGCGGCTGTGAGGTAGAAAGCAGCGGCTCGGAGTAACAGCAGCAGTTTGGTGTTGACAAAGCAGCTGAGTGACGACGTCTTCAAGATCAGCATCGTAAGTGACTGCGAACTGCGGGGAGAGGAGCCGCTAGGGGGCGGGGAGGGATGCAGCCGTACACTGAAGGGCTTGTTTATGCGGACCGGCGGATGGTCTGCTGAGGCCCCGAAAGGCCTGAGGTAAACGGGCAGCTGCCTGGCTCCTGTACTGCAGCCACACGTTCTCTGTGTGTACAGAGTCCTCATAGTGTGCTACCGCATCTGTGGACAGCGGCCTCCCGCAGAGCACTGTGCGGTAACGCACCCTCCTGTCACACCGGCTCTTTACCTCAGTGCTGTGAGCTCGTACCCTGCGGACCGGCGTGCAGCTCCCGCCTTGTGGCTTTGTGTCTCGTTCGGTGGCGGTGAGATGTAAGGCCGCTCCCCATGTGCCGGGCTCCGGCGCCCCGTCCTGTCAGGTACCGGGGAGGGCTGAGGGTTTGGGCTCTAGCCTGCCCGGTCTGGTTCTCCCCCATCACTGGACATTACATTAGTCATCCTGGCCCAACCCGGAAGTTTATATTGTGACCACGTGGTAGTGTGAGCGGCTGACCTCTGCTCGGCATGTCCCTCGTGTGTGTCCCTATGAGGCTGAGTCCTCATTCCTAGTCTTGTGGTCTCCCTGAAACCAGCCCTAGATCAGCGGCCAGCACGTGCTTCATTCCCCAGCCCTTACCTTCTGGGTAGTCACTTCCACGTCCTTCCAAAGGGACACTGGATTGTCCAGGTACACCCATACACACTGGCTGTGCTACCTACGTGCACCTTGTCCTTATAGTCCAGAGATCTTACTACTAACTCAGTCACATCGATCAGCATCACCCAAGAAGTTACCATGGGCCTTTAGCCTAGCCTTAGGGAAAGGTCACAAAGTGATGGCCCTGTATGACTACTTTATGGCATGGTCATTGGTAATGGTCACAAGGTATTGAAGGTTTACTTGTAGATAGGACATTTGGCCACAGGAAGTTTGAGGCAGATTGTTGCTCAGGTTTCAGAATAGACAAAGTATCTCGCCTCCCTCTGATGTCTGTACACCCATACCTGTACCTGGCCTCCCTCTGATGTCTGTACACCCATACCTGTACCTGGCCTCCCTCTGATGTCTGTACACCCATACCTGTACCTGGCCTCCCTCTGATGTCTGTACACCCATACCTGTACCTGGCCTCCCTCTGATGTCTGTACACCCATACCTGTACCTGGCCTCCCTCTGATGTCTGTACACCCATACCTGGCCTCCCTCTGATGTCTGTACACCCATACCTGTACCTGGCCTCCCTCTGATGTCTGTACACCCATACCTGTACCTGGCCTCCCTCTGATGTCTGTACACCCATACCTGTACCTGGCCTCCCTCTGATGTCTGTACACCCATACCTGTACCTGGCCTCCCTCTGATGTCTGTACACCCATACCTGTACCTGGCCTCCCTCTGATGTCTGTACACCCATACCTGTACCTGGCCTCCCTCTGATGTCTGTACACCCATACCTGTACCTGGCCTCCCTCTGATGTCTGTACACCCATACCTGTACCTGGCCTCCCTCTGATGTCTGTACACCCATACCTGTACCTGGCCTCCCTCTGATGTCTGTACACCCATACCTGTACCTGGCCTCCCTCTGATGTCTGTACACCCATACCTGTACCTGGCCTCCCTCTGATGTCTGTACACCCATACCTGTACCTGGCCTCCCTCTGATGTCTGTACACCCATACCTGTACCTGGCCTCCCTCTGATGTCTGTACACCCATACCTGTACCTGGCCTCCCTCTGATGTCTGTACACCCATACCTGTACCTGGCCTCCCTCTGATGTCTGTACACCCATACCTGTACCTGGCCTCCCTCTGATGTCTGTACACCCATACCTGTACCTGGCCTCCCTCTGATGTCTGTACACCCATACCTGTACCTGGCCTCCCTCTGATGTCTGTACACCCATACCTGTACCTGGCCTCCCTCTGATGTCTGTACACCCATACCTGTACCTGGCCTCCCTCTGATGTCTGTACACCCATACCTGTACCTGGCCTCCCTCTGATGTCTGTACACCCATACCTGTACCTGGCCTCCCTCTGATGTCTGTACACCCATACCTGTACCTGGCCTCCCTCTGATGTCTGTACACCCATACCTGTACCTGGCCTCCCTCTGATGTCTGTACACCCATACCTGTACCTGGCCTCCCTCTGATGTCTGTACACCCATACCTGTACCTGGCCTCCCTCTGATGTCTGTACACCCATACCTGTACCTGGCCTCCCTCTGATGTCTGTACACCCATACCTGTACCTGGCCTCCCTCTGATGTCTGTACACCCATACCTGTACCTGGCCTCCCTCTGATGTCTGTACACCCATACCTGTACCTGGCCTCCCTCTGATGTCTGTACACCCATACCTGTACCTGGCCTCCCTCTGATGTCTGTACACCCATACCTGTACCTGGCCTCCCTCTGATGTCTGTACACCCATACCTGTACCTGGCCTCCCTCTGATGTCTGTACACCCATACCTGTACCTGGCCTCCCTCTGATGTCTGTACACCCATACCTGTACCTGGCCTCCCTCTGATGTCTGTACACCCATACCTGTACCTGGCCTCCCTCTGATGTCTGTACACCCATACCTGGCCTCCCTCTGATGTCTGTACACCCATACCTGGCCTCCCTCTGATGTCTGTACACCCATACCTGGCCTCCCTCTGATGTCTGTACACCCATACCTGTACCTGGCCTCCCTCTGATGTCTGTACACCCATACCTGTACCTGGCCTCCCTCTGATGTCTGTACACCCATACCTGTACCTGGCCTCTCTCTGATGTCTGTACACCCATACCTGTACCTGGCCTCCCTCTGATGTCTGTACACCCATACCTGTACCTGGCCTCCCTCTGATGTCTGTACACCCATACCTGTACCTGGCCTCCCTCTGATGTCTGTACACCCATACCTGTACCTGGCCTCTCTCTGATGTCTGTACACCCATACCTGTACCTGGCCTCTCTCTGATGTCTGTACACCCATACCTGTACCTGGCCTCTCTCTGATGTCTGTACACCCATACCTGTACCTGGCCTCTCTCTGATGTCTGTACACCCATACCTGTACCTGGCCTCTCTCTGATGTCTGTACACCCATACCTGTACCTGGCCTCCCTCTGATGTCTGTACACCCATACCTGTACCTGGCCTCCCTCTGATGTCTGTACACCCATACCTGTACCTGGCCTCCCTCTGATGTCTGTACACCCATACCTGTACCTGGCCTCCCTCTGATGTCTGTACACCCATACCTGTACCTGGCCTCCCTCTGATGTCTGTACACCCATACCTGTACCTGGCCTCCCTCTGATGTCTGTACACCCATACCTGTACCTGGCCTCCCTCTGATGTCTGTACACCCATACCTGTACCTGGCCTCCCTCTGATGTCTGTACACCTGTACCTGGCCTCCCTCTGATGTCTGTACACCTGTACCTGGCCTCCCTCTGATGTCTGTACACCCATACCTGTACCTGGCCTCCCTCTGATGTCTGTACACCCATACCTGTAAAACTTACTGTGTAGATAGATAGTTCAGCATTACTGTGTTCCCTTTACTTGTACAGACCTCATTATACAGATGTTTCAGAAAATTATATTTTTCATTCTGCACGAAGACCACATTGCCTATTTCTGGGTGTCCCTCTGGTTGAAGCCTACTGTTATCTACGGTCTATTGTGATCTGCTATTGGTTGAATACTTATTGTGTTAGCCAGTCATCTTTATCATTCCTTTGTAAAGCTAATTAAGTATTTGTTGTTGTGTTGCCAGTCCGTCTACTTCAGTTTTGCTCAAGGGCAAATCCCTAGGTGAACCATATAAAAGCTGCTCCCTCTGACTTTGTGCAAGAAAGCTAAGGCCTAGCTGCTTCCCATACTTGTTGATGTTCATTTTTAGTGGGCACAAGGAATATATTTTTGCTTTTTACACTCACTCTTATTTTTCTCTACATTCAAGATGATGGATCCAGGGCAAGACTTGTTGCTTGCTGCTCTGAGTGAGAGTGGCATCAGCCCCAATGACCTTTTCGATGGCGATGGCTTGGATATTGGTGTCATTGCCCCAGGACCAGTCCCTGTCACCCAGCAGGTAAGTTATTTCATATAGAATGACTAGTGGTCTATGAGATCTGTTTAGTTTCTAGAGAATTTTCAGAACAAATAAATCTTAGAGATTGTTCAGTTAGTTACAAAAACTGAATTGATACAATGCGTGTATAAAGAGTAAGGAAACTCTTATACCATGACTCTGGGGGTTTTTTTTTTGTTTTTTTTTGGGGGGGGGGGGGTGGGGGGGGTAAACTAATATACTATACTTGTTAACTGTTTAGTGCTAAATGTGTAATTTCTTTGTCTTGGATCTCATGCACATGGTCATGTGCATTGTCAGTGCTAGCCAAGTTTTTCCACTAACACACTGACCCATTAATTTCTATAGCCCCATGCACATAGTATTTTCATAGTCCCATGTATGGGGCCAGGAGCAAAACTCAGAACAGGCCCTATTCCTGTCCGTTATGCGGCCTGTGTTCACTGACCTTATGAACGGTGCCGCTGTTCTCATTGGGTTTTTTTTTTTTTTTTCTTTCCTCTAGTCTTAACTTAATGAACCCCTTCAGAGTACAGCCATTTTTAATTCTGGTTTTAGAAAACATAGCCTTATAAATGTTTGTTTCTGTGATAAGACCTATTTTTTTGGCACCATTTAATGTTCCAGATACTGTATTGAAAAACTCATTTCTCAACACGGTGGCTCAGTGGTTAGCATTGCAGCCTTGCAGTGCTGGAGTCCTGGGTTCGAATCCCACTAGGAACAACATCTGCAAGGAGTTTGTATGTTCTCCCCGTGTTTGGGTGGATTTCCTCCCATTCTACAAAGACATGCTTAAATAAAAAATATATATATATATTTATATATACATTGTGGTCCCTATATGGGGCTCACAATCTACATAAAAAAAAAAAAACTCCATTAAACTCCCATTATTTGTCTGGGGTTTCATTTTTACAGCATTTACTATCTAGTAAAATGACTTGTTGACCTTATTCTTTGGACTGGGACTAGTGCAATTATGGAGATAACCAAAAATAAATGAAAGGAAATAGATGTAGTTTTCTTGTGCTTTGCCAGTTAAAAAAAAAAAAACAACAAAAACCTTTAGGCCTGGAGCCCCATGGGCCGGAAACGCCACGATTTGCCCATGGCGAAAATGCCGTGGGAAAAATCGTGGCATTTTACAGTACTTGCAAATGCATAGTATTGTATTGTATTATTTTTGCTGTTGCAGCTTTCCTCATCCAGATAACTTGATATATTTTAACAGTTTAGAATTTCTGGACACGGAAATATAAATTTATTATTTTAATATTTAGACAGCTGAAAGCTGCTAGCAAACCCTTGTATAAACATCCAGCACCCTATCTGTGGCTCTGTAGCCTGTGCGTTATTGGAATAGCACCTATCCAAAGTACATATGCAGTGGTCTGTTATTATTTAGTATGCTGCATGCATAAAGGTAAAGGTTATATTGACAATCAGAATGAATTGCTTCTGTTACTTTGTTGTGGCATGTGGCAAATTACAGTTCTAAGTTTTCTTCTGTTCTGTAGATGCATTGTTATTTGCTAGATATAAATCTCAATATGCATTGAGTAGAACATTCATATGCATAGGTAAAACAATTTTACATGATTTGAATGCATTTCCTGTTCAGGAATTGTCCAGGATTTTAAAAAAAGAAAATCCTTAAGTCTCTTCACACATGCATAGCAGCTTGTGTTTGCGGAAACAGTTGTGTGAGACAGATCCTGATGAACCCCATGCTGTGCTATTCTTGCTGACTCTAAACAACTTTACATTCATTCAGTTGCCTGTCTCCCATTGTTAGTATAAGTGTGTGTTGCTTAGTAGAAGTGGCCTCGTGAGTTGCTGGGAAATCTGTTTCTACAAGGTTCTCTTTCTTCCGCATTAACATACAAATGGATTTTATTGGTTTGTTAGCTTGCTGCAAAATATTGGGTTTTTACATTTCCCTTAACCAAGTTGGTTGGGGTTAATGGCCTCGCCTTAGTGTAGGCCATAAGTATCTGATCAGTGGGGTTGCTGATTGTGTATTTAAGAAATTGTGAGCGCCGAGGAAGAGGGAGGTCTTTGAGCAATGGTCATTTGTATACAGTGGGGTGGAGTATTATGGCTTTATGTAAGAAATATAAATGAAACCTTTTACATGCTAATGGTTCTCCTTAACTTTTAGCAGTTTGATAAAGGGGTTATGTGAAGGATAAAACCTTTCAGCAGTGTGATCAGTCCAGTGGATAAGCCCACTTTTATACATGGCAGCTCCCTGTTCCCAGAGTCTGAGCTTTTCATAGTACTGTAGGGGTGATGGTAGTCTACTAGTCTGGCACCTTTGCTGACTCTCCTACTCTTTATCTTGCAACTGGCCCTGTTGGATTCTGAGGACAAGCAGCAGGAGTTAAGCTTAGTATGTCACGAGTCAGGGTTTGACCGAGTTGCATAATTCTAGCACCCCTGGATTCTTATAAAAAGCTCTGAATCGTGGGGTATCTATATTAGTAAGTATGCGTATCCACAGCACTGAATACAGTGCTGAAGGTTTTCTCCACATATCCTTTTTCATTTGTGGCAGAATAATTTAAAGGGGAAGTTATACAGGGAAATATAAACCTTACCAGGGCGTTCTCTGCTCTGGATAAGCAGTGTAGGCTAGCGTTCTAGTCTGTCATTTAGGTCTGCTTGGGGATCTGAAAGATGGAGACCCTGTTTGTTTATAAAAGCGGTTACCTGTGGAATAATAATAATGGGATCTGCCGTGTTTCCACACAGTTTCCTCTGGTTTTATACTGAAGTCCTCCTTGTATGACTTTTCTCACTTCTGATTTTAAGTTGAATCTGTGGAGGTGTCTCTTACGGAGATGTGAACCTAGCCTTAGTGATATCTGGTGGTCCCTTGGCACCCTGATGACTAGATTTGCAGAGTGTATTAGTGGGTCTCTGTTCGATGTCTTCGTGCTCCACTTCCGTGTGACAACACCGACTCCACTCTGTTCCAGCTGTAGGTCCCTAGTATAGAATAATATAACTGAGAGTCAGAACGCTGGCAGGGAAGCCAGAGGAACGAGACTTCTGGCATACCTAGCTGTGCTCTGCAAATATAATCAGGGCTAATGTTGCTCCTATAAATATTAAATATATTTCATTAAATGCAGTTTGTTGCATGTCTACTTTCGTAGGTGTTCGATTGCTAGTTTTTTTTTTTTTTTTTTTTTTTTTTTTTGGGGGGGGGGGTTTGTTTTAATGAATTAGAGGAGCTGTATTTCTTCTGTTTGACCCTATTTATAAAGATGGCTACTGTCTTTCACTAAAAGCTTCCCTTCTTCTTCTCAGGCAGTGATATCACATTTGTTGGTCTCTTGGCCATGCTGTCAGCTCAGTCCCATTCATTAGAATGGGACTGAGCTGACAGCATGGCCATGTGACCAATTGCCTGAGAAGAGAAAGTTGAGTCTTTTCTGGAAGAGAGCAGGCATGTCTTTATATCCTGGATTGCTGCTTTACCGACGAGGTTATAACATCTCCAAAAAGGGCAGGTCTTGTGCGACGGTTCCACTATGAAGGAAGATGATGTCCTGACGTGATGAATATTTTATTTATTTTTGTGTCAATGGCTAGGTGCAGGCACATCACTTATCTGGGGAAAAGATGACACTAGGTTAAACAGTGGATGCCCTAGGGCAGGAATTGGCACTCCAGCTGCTGTGACACTACATCTCCTAGCATGCTTCATTTTCCTCTCGGAGTTCCTATGAGAGCAAATAGGCATGCTTGGACTTGTAGTTTTGTGACAGTTCGCATGCCAAAGGTCTCTTACCTTTGCTGTAAGGGTCCGTGCATAATGTGGAAGTTACTTTGACAAGAGCCACCTACCTAAACCCACCTTTTTATGGCAAATGCATTCCCGAATGATATGGCCTGTAAAGGCACCATTGCAGCCCCTAAGACTGTATTATTGATGATGCAATTCCTAGTTATGGTAAATCCTAACGCACCGTAGATAAAAAGGCCTTGCTTTGCATGTACCTGAAATAAAGCCTTTGGCAGTAACCAGGGCTTGTCAGCTATTTATTAACATACTTGCATAACAATGCTGTATTTAAGGTAGGGGTATTTGAAACTGCTGAACACAAAGCCTTAAAATCCCATACATACTTTTTGGCTAGTGGACTAGGTATATCGTTGGAAAGGGATGGGTAGGGCTACACTGTAGATGAAGTATACAATGGCAAACTATTGTGGCTCAGTTTTCTTTTGTTTGATGTTTTCCAGTCTGTGCCAATTGGTGCTTTAGGAGGAAATAAGGAGACTGAAGCATCGGTTTCTGTGAAGCAAGAGACTGTGTCTGTAACAACCCCAGCACTACTGAATGTGAGGGTAAGCAACACTCATCCATCTAGTACACGATGCGTAAATAGATCACATTCTTTTTTAGGGTATTATTTTAAAACTGGGGGGTAGGTTAATATAACTTTTACGGTGCCTGAATAGCCTTTTTAATGGCTATTCACGCATATGTGGGGCTCTATAAGCATGATTTTGCTGATAGAGCCCCTTTAAACCCATATATTACAGAGCTCAGCTATCATATTGTCCTTCCATATTGTTTGCTTTAAAAAAAAAATAAAAAAAAAAATATTGAAGTACAGATAATGTCTTAGAGACATAATTGTTAAAAGTTAAGGTTTTAAAGCAGGCTTGTCTCCAGGAACAAAATGCGAAATGACATGCATTATTTGATTGCCACTGTTCCCCTGAAGAATCTTTATTTTTGTTTAATACGAGCCTTTAATAAGGTTATATGTAAGTTGGCTCTTATTCTCCAAGCTGGTGGTAGCCTTTTATATTCTCTGATTTAAAAAAAAAAAAAAAAAAAAAGTTGGTGTATAAAAGCTAATTTACATATAACCCACAAGGGGAAATAATTTATGAATGGATGGACAGATTAAAAAATAAACAAAAATAATCTCCAAATTGATGAGGGTCACAGCAGCAATGAATTGATGTCCTTTTTTGATGTCAGGAATGTTTTTTTTTTTTTATGTAGATTGTGAGCCCTACATAGGGCACACAATGTACATTTTTTCCTATCAGTATGTCTTTCTGGAATATGGGATGGAAATCCATGCAAACACGGGGAGAACACACAAACTCCTTGCAGATGGTTTTTTGCCCTTGGTGGGATTTGAACACCAGGACGCCAGCGCTGCAAGGCCGCAGTGCTAACCACTGAGCCACCGTGTAGCCCCTTTGATGTCGGGAATGTTGTCATCACATTTATCTAGTGCTGTACATCCAGCACTCTATGAAAAAATAACATCTGATAGAACATGAGCAGACACAAGAGTGTAGCAGTAGGTCTTGGGAGCATACTGTATGCCTGTATAGAAGCATGAACAACGTTTTTCACCTTACTACAGAGGAAGTGTTTGTTTTTGGTTCGGTCTACTTCAATATGATGTCATATGTCATGGAATCTGAGTATCCAAGGCTTTGCAATGTCAACTTGTTTTAAATATATCATCTTTAATTCTCTTACAGCCTCCATCAACTACAACGTTTGTCCTAAATCAGATAAACCAATTGCCAACACTTGGAAACACAATAGTGATGACAAAGACTCCGACTGTTACTACCACACGCCAGACCATCACCGTAACGAAAATTCTTCAGACTAGTGCCGCAACAAGACCATCCACAGCTGCACCTATTGTCCAAACCACGGTTTCTGCTGTTCCATCTAAAGAACAAATCCAGCTAAAAGATCTGTTGAAAACTAGCAGTCTGAATAAACTGATGAAGCTGAAACCACCTTCTAATATCGCCCAGCCAGTTACAGCTGCTGCAAGTATGTCGCTCAACTTTCCTTTCCATCTCTGCTTGTATGATCATCGTAGGCTTTGTTAGGTTCTTTGACTGAAAGCACTATGCGTTGCAGATTTTCGATGCATTGTCAAAAGAGTCATCTGTTTATAATTGTAGAAAATGTAAATCTTTCTCTAAAGAACAGAATGCTAAAGCAGTCGTTTGTTTTATATATTTTATGTTAGTATGGATTGTGCTATGTGGTAGTGGGGCATTCCTCCGAACCTCCAGCAGTACATGTGCATAGGGACCTGCAGCTGTGATGCAAAACCTTGAATAATGAAGTATAGCTGTAGGTGTGAACCTCCTTGTTATGGTTATGTACACAATATTATTTCTGCAGCATTCCCGATTCTTTTATATTTGTTACAGAAATTGTCATATTCACGCCAAAGGTGGTAAGTGCCACCAAAGCAGGTAAGGGAGCAGTTGGGTGTTCCTAATAAAAAATTTTCTTCCTCTCACTTCACCAACATAAGACTGTAGTAGACACCTTGATGGGTTTTTGTGTATGTATATTATTTTGATTTGTGTTAACATAGCTGCTTTGAAACCTGAAAACCTGCACATCTATATCCAAGACTTGTCCATGCAGCTTACATTGAATATAAAATTTTTGTATCGGTCTCTAGGTAGTGGGGAAATTCACTTTCTGCTTTTGCTTTTTCACTATTGTATGGTGAAGTACATTAACTGGTGATTTAAACTTTGTAATGTTTCCAAGAAGCCGCATATGTTTGTCTATCTCTATATAAACTTAGAATTGGAATATTGTTTTATTACAATGAACAATGCTGATGTTCTTGACTGCCGTCGTAAAACCAGTACAGCTGCAAGGAGGTTTTAAGTGTTATGCCGCGTTCACACTTGCACTGCTGTCCGCCTTTTGGGCTTCTGTCCTAATCCCTGGAAAAACTGCAGCCTCTCCGTAGTGAAACCATTTTTTTTTTTCTTTTTTTTGCGCACAGACACAAAGTCCTGCATGTCTGATTTCGTGACCGTGCAAAAACATTAAAAAAAAAATCTTTCGCCACCGAGAGGATGTATACGGACACTGGCGGTTTGCTTTAAAAACTCATTCAAATGAATAGGTTTTAAAACTGACCGCCGGAAAGCTGTCTCCTGTCCAGTTTCCCCGGGGATTAGGACAGAAGCCCAAAGGTCAGACAGGTCAAGGTGCAAGCGTGAACACCCCTTAAATTTGGTGTTTCATATCAATTTTTGTATCTCCGGCAGATTTTATAGCCTACTACTTGAAATAATGCAAATTCTTGAATTTTTTTTGTGTTTTTGTTCTTGTTGGGCATCTTTACATTCTGAACTTTTGTCTTTATAGCTGATCTAATCAATGGAGCAAAGAAGGATATTTCTAATAAAGAAGTGACAAGAATATGGATCAATGATGATATTAAAATGAGAAGCTTTTCTCCAACGAATGTAGGTCACTCAATATTTCAAATGTATTTATTGATTACCCACTTCTACATACTATGCGATGTTTTAAATGTGTTGGGGTACATTCACACTACCGTTGGAAGTCTATTAAATACTGACGTTGATGTCAGTGTCCATTATTTATACTTTCTGTTTTTTGCTTCTGCTTTCTGAGCATACGCCAAAAAACAAAACAAAAAACCCCAGTAATAATGGACAATATAACAGACAACCGTCTGTTACCCATAGACATTAATGTTTTGAAAAAATGCTGTTTTATTTGTTTGTTTTTGATTTTCCTGCATTGGGGCAGGTCTGCTGTAGGCTGATGCTTTTAGTGGGTCTGCTAAACTTTGCCATAGCCTTAAAATACATTAGAAAAAATGTATTTTGCTCATTTTCTCTGTGCGTCCCTGCTGATATTGCATGAATAGTATTCACATTTGCCATTGCAGCTATTCACTTGCACCAAGACGAGCACTATCAGGAGGGGAGGAGGCGTTCCTCACCCCTCTCAGAGTACAGCGCTATAGGTGCTGCTGTGAGGAGGGGCTTTCCTGACTGACTGTCAGAAACGCCCTTCTGACAATGAAGAGCTACTGTACCGGCACCGATAGCTCTTCACCGGGGACACAGATCTTGAAAGACAACAGTGCGCCGAATTCAGCAAACTGTCTGCTTTCTCGTAGTATATAAACCCACATGTACCCCAAGTGGTGAAAGGTCTTCTTTAAATGCCATACATGATGCAAGCTTTACCGCTGCTGTCAGTGTTTGGATGCAGTTGTCACATGAATGGTGACATGGCTGCTGGTCATTTGTTTCAGTTTTTTTGTTTTTTTTTGCTTACTTTTTCTTTTCTGTTTTCACCTGGGGATCCAATGTTTATGCTTTTGTAGGATTGTGCTTATAACTTTGCATTAACATAACGTAAAATCTTTATTTCAGAAAGTAAAAGAGGAGGATGAGCCAGAGGAAGAAGATGAAGAGGAAATGGGCCATGCAGAGACGTACGCTGAATATATGCCAATTAAACGTATGTTACATTTAGTGTCTTCCTAATTGTACCTAAAAACATGTTGGCATAAGAAGAAATGAACAATCTGAGTGATGTAATCGCAGGTGCAAGACAGCAGGACAGTAAGCGGCATTGGTACTAACAGTGTAGAACACTCATGAGAAAATGCAGTTCAGCACATCTGGAAATCTTCAGAAACCAACCTTTTATTCCTTGCATTAAAACTAAAATAGAAAGAAACTGCATTCTACAAAAACCAACTATTGTATTATGAGTTATTATTAATAATGTATCACTCTCTGATTTTTAAAAGTAATGCTGCTCAGAGAGAATCTTGCATCCAGATAGTAACAATAGGACTCTGATACCCATATGTAAATGCTTAAATACTCCAATTTTATTTTATCCATACAACCATGAGACGTTTTGGTCAACACTCTTGACTGCCATCAGATAAGGAGGAATATCCAAGATGGATATTAGAAGCAGAGAGTTTTTTTTTTTTTTTTTACTTTTTTCTGTATAACCCCTCAGGTGCTGTGGGCAACATTGACCACAGTGTCTGAGGAGTTAAGGATTTTCCTGACTTTATGGAAGAATTCCTAGTAAAATGTATCCTGGTCTGACAGGGAGGCAGAGATTAAAACCCAGATAGTAATACTTATTGCAGGTCATGGCGGACTTAGAGAGGGGAGGAGCTACAGAAAGCATGTGTAGGAGAGTTAGAGGGAATTATTTCCCCCACTGTTGAATATTGTGAATTACTGCACCTGCGTTTTCTCATCTGATAGCTGGTTAAACTGCATGTTTGTTGTGTAACTGGCAGTGACTGAGGAATTCTGTATATGGGGGATGAAACTCCCTTTAAGGGGTTTTCTGGACAATAAGGTGTTGTTTTTGTTTTTTTAAAGTCTACTAGTGCTAGTAATGGGTTAATATGTACATCCATATACCTTTTGGCAGTGTTTTGAGTGATTTCTGGGTGTCTCTGGGAGCTCCTGGCATCCTCTGCATTTGTTTACATGGTGTAGTTCTCTCAATGCCCTCCCATTCTGTTACTCCACTTCCCTAGTTATCCCACCCACTACTAACCCTTTCCAACTAACTAACTCGGCCCAATTCCTCTACCACATTATACTTGCCTGTCTTCCTCTTTGGGAGATGGCTCCTCCTTTTCTTTCACTGTGCACAGGCTGGAGAGTTCTCTCTGCAAGCGCATACACAGACCAGAAGTACCTCTGACACCTGCACAGTAGAGTGGAGTGCCATCTCTACTGCACATGCGTTTCAGGCACCTTCAGACTACACAATTGTTTGCAGAGGGGAGGAGCCATTCCCAGAGAGGAAGATGCACAAGTTTGTTGAGGAGGGTTGGGGAGTAATGGTGACATTTCGGAAACAGGGAAACGGTACGTCACTGGATTATCAGAAAGTGTGCCAGGGGTAGTCCCCAGGGATATGGGTAATTACAGAGTTTTGTTTTTAAATAAATATAAGTAAATTAGAAGTTAGGTAAGGGAGGGAGTTTAATTTAGGGGTTAACTTTTATTTTCTCCCAGACAACCCGTTTAAGGCCAGTTGAAGTGGAAGTTGTTAATTATTTTAAATGTAATAGGACTTGAAACGGAATATGACCTTTTTTTTTTTTTTTTTCTTCTCTGTAGTTAAAGTTGGGCTGAGACATCCAGATCCTGTTGTGGAAACCAGTTCATTGTCCAGTGTGACACCTCCAGATGTTTGGTTCCAGACATCAATTCCTGAAGAGACCATTGACAATGGCTGGCTCTCTGCACTGCAGTTAGAAGCAGTCACTTATGCTGCACAGGTTAGTGTTTCAGGTGTTCCTTTTTTGTGACTTGCAAATAAATTATCTGTAAGGGTTAGTTCACACGTGAGCAAAGGGGAGATTTTTGACAGCGGATTTCGCTTCAAAAACCGCCCCTTTACGATGGTGGTCTATGTAGACCGCCGGGCTTCTTTTTTCCGCTAGCGGCGGGCTGCTGCTAGCGGAGAAAAGAAGCGACATGTCCTTTCTTCAGGCGGAAGCCGCGGCACGCTGGACCGTGGCTTCCGCCTAGCGGCAGCACCCTCCTGTGTCAGCTCATTCATTTGAGACGGCTACGGAGGGGAAAGCCGCAATGGTCGTGGCAGGCGGGTTTTGACCAGAGAGAACCCTGTGTCAAAACTTGCGTGGGCCCCCAACGTGTGAACTAGCCCTAAGAGTCCTTGTGGTTCTTTTGACTATGTTGGCATGTTTATTAAATCACACAGATATGTATTACACTTTAATTTATTTTCTTCCCTGTCCTGTAGCAACATGAAACCTTCCTTCCAAATGGTGAGAGAGCTGGATTTCTAATTGGAGATGGTGCAGGAGTTGGGAAAGGCAGAACAATTGCTGGAATCATTTTTGAAAACTACTTGCTGAGTAGAAAAAGGTCTTTGTGGTGAGTTAAGAAAAAAACCTACAAAAATACAATGTATTGTTAAGATCACACTTAAACATTGTGTTTAACTAGAAATGGATAGTAAGATCCAGATCAACTTAATTGTTATGGAGTCTATGGGAGAGGAAAACCCTGGAATCCCGAAATTCAATTGTATTAACCTCTTCACACAGGCGTTAGTCTAGCTTACAATGTTTCTATGGTATAGTTTAATAATATAAACTTTTGTGTACTGATATGGCCATTGCAAAATCCAGTAAGTTGTGGATTATTGAAAGGGGTAACATTTGTATCATAAGTAGACTTTTCATTTCCTCCCCACCCTTACTGCTACTATAAAGTGCAAATTTTCATGTTACAATACTGCAGCAGTAGAACATATCACATTTACCCTGACTATTTTGTTGTGTGTTTTTCTAGTGCGTATTTCATTGTAATGCATTTAAATGAGAAATAAGGTACTTGTAACTAAATTGTCATCATCTTGTCCTGCAGGTTCAGTGTTTCAAATGACTTAAAGTATGATGCTGAAAGAGACTTAAGAGACATTGGAGCTAAGAATATTCAGGTTCACTCTTTAAACAAGGT
The DNA here is from genome assembly GCF_031893055.1 of Leptodactylus fuscus. NCBI lineage: Eukaryota > Metazoa > Chordata > Amphibia > Anura > Leptodactylidae > Leptodactylus > Leptodactylus fuscus. Next base: position 94,866,029 of record NC_134265.1, on the reverse strand, counting down.
GTGTTCAACAGTTAAATTTGTATTACAAGAAGGTTCACACAAGAGTTCGTGGACTCTGTCCCCTATTCTGCTTTAACTAGGCAGAGAGAAATTCTTCAAACAGGACTTTTCTTTGTATTGATACTGATTATAGTCTATGAGGTCTTTGGGTTAACCCTTTTTAATCCCTTCCCGACATCCGGCGTACTATTATGGCGGTTGCCAGGTATTTAACTATGGCGGCCGCTCGGGATCCAGGCAGCCTCCATAGCCACCAGGTGTCTACTGTTTTATACAAGACGCCTTATACATTCCCCAACACGGAAGTATAAAAAAAGTTACGGGTGTCAGAATATGGCGACTTCTAGGAAAAATAAACAAAACCGTTTTGGATTTGTCCCACAAAGATTGAGACTTCATATGGCTCTGAGAGTGAAAAAATAAAAAAGTTATGGGGTTTGGAAGGAAGGGAGTCAAAAATGAAAATCGAAATATGCAGACTGTGGGAAAGGGTTAAGCAGATAGGTTTACACTTATGTTCGGGTTCCTGTTTTTTGGGAACCTAAGCGGAAACCCGAATGAGAGTGTAAAACTAGCTTTATAAATGTTTCCTTTTTGTGTTTTTTTTGTTTTGTTTTTTCTCTCACTGAGAACAATTTTCTTCTTATTACAGTTTAAATATGGAAAGATTTCATCCAAGCATAATGGTAGCGTGAAGAAAGGAGTTATTTTTGCTACCTACTCCTCACTGATTGGTGAAAGCCAATCTGGGGGTAAATATAAAACGCGCTTAAAGCAGCTTCTTCACTGGTGCGGAGAAGATTTTGATGGAGTTGTATCCTTTTTCATACATATTATTATTATTATTATTATTATTATTATTATTTATATATTTTTTTTATGTGGTTAACATTGCAAAAAATGAACACCTTCAATTTTGTTCCCCTTAGTTTCCTTAATTACTTTATCTATAGATTGTATTTGATGAATGCCACAAGGCAAAAAATCTGTGTCCAGTTGGTTCCTCAAAACCAACCAAAACTGGTTTAGCTGTACTGGAGCTTCAGAACAAGCTGCCTAAAGCCAGAGTTGTATATGCTAGTGCCACAGGTATGTAGGTTCTATTTAGTTCAGCAGAAAACTGCACTCTGTAGCTTCCTTCCTAGTTGTAAAGGGACTGTTTTTCTTGCAGGTGCCTCTGAGCCAAGGAACATGGCTTACATGAGCCGTCTGGGAATTTGGGGCGAAGGTACTCCCTTTAGAGAATTTAATGACTTCATCCAGGCTGTGGAGAGAAGGTGAGAATTTGTTAGGAAGGAAGACGACTTAAAAGGTTTTTATATTGCAGCATGGTTATTGGGATTATCTGAGACTGATATTGATCGCTGTTGCCTCTTAACTGCTTGTGAAGCACAGCAGTGTACATAGCGGCTGTGCTTGGAGTCATGTATATGGCACTGAGCTGCAAAATGGTCATGTGACCAATGGATGTGATGTCACTATCTGATAAGAGGTAGAAGTCCATGTCATAGCCCCAGATAAACCCTTTCACCATCTCCACTTCTGCATAGATGCTGCTGATTCTAACCCTTGCTGTTCCAGAACAAGCACTGCAGATAGTTTAGGTGCCTGAGATGCTATTTAGGCTCTGTACTGTTAGGTTGATGATCTCAAGCAAAAATGTATAGCATTATTATTATTATTATTATTATTATTTATTATTATTCCTGCAGAGGTGTTGGTGCCATGGAAATTGTCGCCATGGATATGAAACTGAGAGGCATGTATATTGCAAGACAACTGAGCTTCACTGGTGTCACCTTCAAAATTGAAGAGGTTCCTCTTGCCCATGATTATGTCAAAATGTACAATAAGTCTGTAAAACTGGTAGGTACTTAGTTTTATTTTGGCATTATGAGTTTGCAATTGAAATCCCAAGTTTCTCTTTGGCAGAATGATATTGTCCAACTAACTGTATATTTAAGTGCTATGGAGAAGCCAACGGAAGAACACACTGAAGTCGCTTGTAGAGCATGCTGCATTTTGGATAAAGACACTGCTTCACAACAACTTGTATTACACTTTATTTCCATAGTGACTTGAAACCTATCACCTGGGGTGTTTTGGGTTTTTTTTTTTTGGTTTTTTTTTTTCTTGGCTTAGATTTTAAGTTTTTAGGCCTTATGATAGCTTCTAGTGATGTATGTTTTACATCATATTCTTAGCCATAGGCAGCAATAATCTAGAGTTGACTTATTGAGAACAGTTTTCTAGGCTTGTTTTCAGCAGGAAGGCGAGCACATATCTACTTTGATTCTGCTGCAGTGTTTTGAGCCACAGCCAGGAGGCGTGAGTAGAAGGTAGAAGTATAAGAGCTTCCTATATATTTCCCATCCCTACTATAGCGACTCGTGGCTTTGGCTCAAAAAAAGCAACAAAAAGCTTTTCAGCAATGTGGGACCCTAGTTGAAGTAGATAAATCTACTTAGGGCGGATTCAGATCTGCACCCGTGCACGCTTTAAGCAATCCTGCTGGGTTTCCGACTTCTGCCCTGAGAAACTGGACAGGGGTGGAAACCCGGCAGTCAGTTTTCAAACCCATTCAAGTGAATGGGTTTGAAAAGTGAGCGCCCGTGAGCGTTTTGTACCTGTCTGACGTTTTTTGTTTTTTATATTTTTTAACCGAACACAAAGTCATGGATGTCCGACTTTGTGTCCAGTTAAAAAAGCAATTCAGCATAAAATCCAAGGGGAACACCCCCTTAATCTTAACATTTGAAACTATTAGGCTGCATTCACACTGAGTAACGCTGGCGTTTTTTTGTGATTATTTTTGCACTTAACGCCGCGTTTGCGCCGCGCTATTTTGCCGTCGCGTTGCACAGCGTTATCGCGGCGCTATGTGCAAAAATAAGCACAAAAAACGCCAGCGTTACTCAGTGTGAATGCAGCCTTACTCTAATAGCAGATGACACAAATGCTTCTTGCAGTAGTTTAATGTAACTTACAAACTAATGTTCTGCTCTCTCTACTTTAAGTGGGTGCTGGCCAGAGAGCGGTTTCAACAAGCTGCAGACCTAATTGATGCCGAACAGAGGATGAAAAAGTCTATGTGGGGCCAGTTCTGGTCTGCTCACCAGAGATTCTTTAAATACCTTTGCATAGCATCCAAAGTTAAAAGAGTAGTTCAGCTTGCCAGAGAAGAAATAAAAAATGGGAAGGTAAGTTTATATGTTGATGATGATATTATTATTATTATTATTATTATTATTATTATTATTTATTATTAGTGATGTCTAAAGACTTGCAGTGCAATAACTATCTGCTCTCTGTGTTCCAGTGTGTTGTTATTGGTCTCCAGTCCACCGGAGAGGCTAGAACTTTGGAAGCTTTGGAGGAAGGAGGTGGAGAACTAAATGACTTTGTGTCCACTGCAAAGTAAGACGTTATAATAAATCAGATTTGCATATATTGGTTGTAGGATATGGAGTTGGGGAACCTTGGTGGCTGCAGACCCTTGTCTCAGATGAGGCATTGCCTGGCCTCCCTATGCCAGTTGTGTTTTGCACAAGGAATAGTACTCCCTTGTTAGACCCCATTCATAAAACTGGCACACTGCTTTTATGGGGGGTTTTTTTAACTCCAGATTTTCAAACCGTAAAAAAAGGGGAAGACTAGCATATATCTGGAAAAAAATGTACTGATTTGTTCTGTGTGAACCATAGCCTTAGTATTAGTAATATGCAATAGCTAATTATGTTAATTATGTACAATTTTAGGGGAGTTCTACAATCTCTTATTGAAAAGCACTTTCCTGCACCAGATCGTAAGAAACTGTTTAGCCTTCTTGGAATTGACTTGTCAGCACAAAGCAATCACAACTCTCCTAGAGAGAGCCCCAGCAAGGACAGCAAAACAAAGAAAAGGAAAGGTGCGTGAACTTTTTCATTGTTTGTGCAGGGTTTCTATGGTTCTAGTCATGCAGTGCTGGTGATGCTTCTACATTCTCTCTCATTCCTCTGACTGGGTTATTAGGATCACACATTTGAAGATGTACAGCAGCTCTTAGCCTGGCTACCTCTCCAAATTTAACTAGAAGTGAGTGGGATAGCTCCCAGGCAATTGCTGTAGCCAGATCACTCCAGGAAATAGTCTGCTTATTCTTAGTCTAAGGCCACATGTAGCGGCCACAGCAAAAAGCGCTGCAGGAAAAAAAACTGCAGAGGCAACGCATCACTGTCTTTCCCACAGTTCTTTTCACAGAAAGTCCGCAGTACTTGCTCTCCTTGCCAGTTTTGTTTGTGAAGCAGCTGTACAATATTATATGTAACTGCTTTGGGCATGTACACACAAAGGCAAGTGGTGCTGCAAAGTCTACTGTGCTAAGAGTATAATTGACCACCAAACCAGAAATGTAGGTATATGAGGTGTGGGAACTAAAAATGAAAGTGGTGGGTGTATTTTCTATGAATGGGTTCCACTTTTCCATAGAAAAGTGATATGAGGGCTACAAATTGGAAAGGGTTGATGAGAATATCTTTTTTTTTTTTTTTTTTTTTATTCATACATTTTCAATTCCTTGGCTCCTTGCAGGTGAAGAGCTGTCGCGGGACTCCAAGAAACCTCGTAAAACAGGTGGACTTGCTGGCAGCAGTTCAGATGAGATGGATAGTGGGTCTGACTCCTCAGATAAAGAGGTTGAAAGTGAAAGTGAAAGCTTTAAGTCTGTGAGTTCTGGAGACGATGAAGATGACTTTAACCCGTTTAGAGATGAATCAAGCGGAGATGATGAAGATGGTAAATGGCTATTTTGTTAGCAAGAGAAATATTCCTATTTAAAAAAAAAAAAAAAAAAATTCTAACCAGCATATTTGTGTGTTTTTAAAGCTTGTGAGTGTCAAACGAAATGAAAACATTTAGTTCACAGTGGGGTATATTGGGGTGCGTTAAACTTTTCTGTAAAATCTTTCTGATGTTTAGTTTGTCGCACAGTAGACATTGCTGTGATGACTGTAAAGGTCTCAATAGCTTTACCAAGATACAGTCCTATGAAAAAGTTTGGGCAGCCCTATTAATCTTAATCATTTTTTGTTCTAAATATTTTGGTGTTTGCAACAGCCATTTCAGTTTGATATATCTAATAACTGATGGACACAGTAATATTTCAGGATTGAAATGAGGTTTATTGTACTAACAGAAAATGTGCAATATGCATTAAACCAAAATTTGACCGGTGCAAAAGTATGGGCACCCTTATCATTTTATTGATTTGAATTCCCCTAACTACTTTTTACTGACTTACTGAAGCACAAAATTGGTTTTGTAACCTCAGTGAGCTTTGAACTTCATAGCCAGATGTATCCAATCATAAGAAAAGGTATTTAAGGTGGCCTATTGCAAGTTGATCTCCTATTTGAATCTCCTCTGAAGAGTGGCATCATGGGCTACTCAAAACAACTCTCAAATGATCTGAAAACAAAGATTGTTCAACATAGTTGTTCAGGGGAAGGATACAAAAAGTTGTCTCAGAGATTTAACCTGTCAGTTTCCACTGTGAGGAACATAGTAAGGAAATGGAAGACCACAGGGACAGTTCTTGTTAAGCCCAGAAGTGGCAGGCCAAGAAAAATATCAGAAAGGCAGAGAAGAAGAATGGTGAGAACAGTCAAGGACAATCCACAGACCACCTCCAAAGAGCTGCAGCATCATCTTGCTGCAGATGGTGTCACTGTGCATCGGTCAGCAATACAGCGCACTTTGCACAAGGAGAAGCTGTATGGGAGAGTGATGAGAAAGAAGCCGTTTCTGCACGTACGCCACAAATAGAGTTGCCTGAGGTATGAAAAAGCACATTTGGACAAGGCAGCTTCATTTTGGAAACAAAAATTGAGTTGTTTGGTTATAAAAAAAAGGCGTTATGCATGGCGTCCAAAAAGAAACAGCATTCCAAGAAAAACACTTGCTACCCACTGTAAAATTTGGTGGAGGTTCCATCATGCTTTGGGGCTGTGTGGCCAATGCCGGCATCGGGAATCTTGTTAAAGTTGAGTCGCATGGATTCCACTCAGTATCAGCAGATTCTTGAGAATAATGTTCAAGAATCAGTGACGAAGTTGAAGTTACGCCGGGGATGGATATTTCAGCAAGACAATGATCCAAAACACCGCTCCAAATCCTCAGGCATTCATGCAGAGGAACAATGACAATGTTCTGGAATGGCCATCCCAGTCCCCAGACCTGAATATCATTGAACATCTGTGGGATGATTTGAAGCGGGCTGTCCATGCTCGGCGACCATCTAACTTAACTGAACTTGAATTGTTTGTCCAAAATACCTTTATCCAGGATCCAGGAACTGATTAAAAGCTACAGGAAGCGACTAGAGGCTGTTATCTTTGCAAAAGGAGGATCTACTAAATATTAATGTCACTTTTCTGTTGAGGTGCCCATACTTTTGCACCGGTCAAATTTTGGTTTAATGCATATTGCACATTTTCTGTTAGTACAATAAACCTCATTTCAATCCTGAAATATTACTGTGTCCATCAGTTATTAGATATATCAAACTGAAATGGCTGTTGCAAATACCAAAATATTTAGAACTAAAAATGATTAAGATTAATAGGGGTGCCCAAACTTTTTTCATAGGACTGTATGTCTTAATAGAACTTGCTGATCTGTATGTCCTAACTGCATGCTCACTCCTTATTTTTGTAGATCCTTGGCTGATTAGAAAAGAACACAAGAAGAATAAGGATAAAAAGAAGAAAAAGAAAAGCATTGATCCAGACTCTATTCAAAGTGCCTTATTAGCATCGGGACTTGGGTCTAAGCGACCCAACTTTTCATCTGTCAAATCTGTTCCTGCAAGTACTGCCCCCAGCCTTCCAGGTGAGTAGTATCACTGTTGCACAGAAGTATAATTTGTATAGATAAATCGTTGCAAGGGAATAACCGTGTTCCTTATTCTTCAGCACTTTCTAGTAATGCAATTTCCAGTAATACCAATGCCAGTAACAGCTGCGTAACCAGCCAGGATGCTGTGGAAAGGGCTCAGCAAATGAAAAAAGAGCTTCTGGATAAACTGGATGACTTGGCAGAAGCTTTGCCTCCAAATACATTGGATGAACTTATTGATGAACTAGGAGGCCCGGATAATGTGGCAGAGGTAATTTCTGTTGTACTGGGTTTAGTGCATGCAGACTTGGTTTAAGCATTGTATAAGTCCATATATGCTGGTGTCTCTCTATGTGGCTTTATACTTAGACTCTGATTTTCTTACATTGCAGATGACTGGTCGGAAAGGTAGAGTGGTCAGTAATGATGATGGAAGCATATCATATGAGTCTCGATCAGAACTTGATGTTCCTGTAGAAATTCTGAATATCACTGAGAAGCAGAGGTTTATGGATGGTGAAAAGGTTAGTATCGTACAACTTAGACAAACTAAGCAAAGTCAACGGGGCATTTGCAACTCAGACATTTATGGCATTTACATTGGTTATGCTGTAAATGACTGATAAATGTGGGGCTCGCACTAAGCGGATGTCTTGGAAACCCATTGATGGTAGTCAGATCGTCACCGTATTCAGAATGGAAGCAAATTAGAAATCTGCAGACATGCATAGCTAGCTATCACACTCACTGCTGTGAGTTATTTTCCATAGCTCCCATAGAAGTCAATTTCTCGTGGATATACCACACATTTCTGAGTTGGGAAATACCGATTTCATGAATATAGTGGACTTGACGTTTTGTGTTTCTAGAATATATCAATCATCTCAGAAGCTGCCAGTTCAGGAATTTCATTACAAGCAGACCGCAGAGCTAAGAATCAGAGGAGAAGAGTTCACATGACATTGGAATTGCCCTGGAGTGCAGATCGAGCTATTCAGCAGTTTGGTGAGTTTTCATTTGGTAATGAGAAAAATCTGCAGTGTGAATTTTTTGTTTTGTTTTTGTTTTTTTTTCTCCCTTGCAGTAAGAAGTGTTGCATTTGAAGTTGTAATTTTGTAGTGTGTGTTCAAACTTTTGTAACTTTTTTTTCTTTTTCCTCTCCTGTAGGTAGGACACACAGATCGAATCAGGTTACTGCGCCAGAATATGTCTTCCTCATCTCAGAATTAGCTGGAGAACAAAGATTTGCTTCAATTGTTGCCAAGAGACTGGAAAGTTTGGTAAGTTTACAATACAATGGATAATGGCAATGCTTCTTTTCTTTATTATGTCCTGAACCACATTGCATTTTTGCCAGGGAACTAGTGACATTACTGGGATCACGACCGCTTTACTTTCAAATTCTTTTAGGGGGCTTTGACACATGGTGATAGAAGAGCGACAGAGTCAAGGGATTTGAGTCGATTTAACTTTGATAACAAGGTAATGATCAGAATTGTCCAGTATCACTAAACTGTTCCATGTATTCAATCATTTTGCTTTAAATATACTTTTTCTCTCCACAGTATGGCAGGAATGCCTTGGAGATAGTTATGAAGTCCATTGTAAGCCTGGATGCTCCTCTGGTTTCTCCACCACCAGATTATCCTGGTGATTTCTTTAAAGGTGAGATTAAGTGTAGATTTGAAATACACTATTGATTTTTGATTTGGAGCATTAGGCTGTGATCAACTTGTCATCATGGTTTCCATTGTCAAGGAAACTATGATGGCAGTGTCAGATAAGTCACAAGACTGTGGTCAGAATCCCTTTGCCTCGTAATAGGGTCTGCCATTTTGACAAAACGGCTCTACGAGCTGTTTAATTCTTTGTCATACCTGATGAAACTGCGAGAGGAGGCTTTAAATGGAGCTTCTGACTGTTAACTCCTTCAGTATAGCACCAAAGAAAACATGTAGTAATACAGAAGGGATTCTTACAAATGTTGTTTTGTTTTTTTTCTTTGTAATACACAAGCACCAACACTAATGCCATCCTTGTATATTTCTACATTTAGATGTCCGTCAAGGTTTGATTGGAGTTGGCCTTATCAATGTAGAGGACCGATCTGGAATTTTAACTCTTGATAAAGGTATGGTTATTGTACACTTTGCATTAAAGAGCTACAGCATAACTGATTTTTTTAGCCTGACTTAAACTTGTAAGTGTATTGCAATAATTTGTCATGCATCCCATGTTTGGCTGAGGTATACCCCAGAGCTCTATTCTTCTACAAATGTAACTGTGATTCAGGGCTGTGGAGTCTGAATTGGTGCCAGTTTTGGTTGGTGATTTGGGGGGGGAGGGAGTTACTGACTTCAGATTAAAAATAAATTTTAAATAATTTTAATATTCTAGAATTACTTTGATAGGAATTAAATCACTAGCTTGTCTGTGAATTAGAGGAGATTTGCAGCTTCTATCTGACCCTGGCTGTCGGTCTTTTATAAAGGAGTTAAACAGGAGTCTGGGACAGAGTGTGGAAAAAGAGAAGTCTGAGTCAGCGATTTAGCCTACCATCTCCATGGCCCTACTATTATTGTCAGACATGTCTCTTAACAGCTTAAATGGGCATTCCTATCTTGCTGTTTCTATGGTTTTGATTCTAAAATTTATCAATTCATTTGGCAGTTTCTCCACATTAGTGGGGGCAGGGGCTTATGTCTACCCTTAGCTGATGCAGGCTCCTTATGCCTTCATTAGTAGAGTCAACAGTGCATATTGATTATCCCCAAAACGCACAATATGTTCTATCCATCTCTGTTCCCTTCTGTGTATCTCTCAATGTTGTCTATAGCCCTCTCTCCCCCTTGTCTGAGAATCACAGCCCATCTCAGGTACTCTATTACTGTATAATTGTTCTCATCTCCTATCAAGATAAATACACTTTGTTAACAGCAATAATCCTACTTATGAGGTCTGCTCAGCCTCTCTCCTTCCCTTTCATAGTGTAATATGATCTACAATCTCCCAGTGTGCTTCTTCTCCCTGTAATTCAGTGGTGACCAGGTGGATGATGCTTTGATTTATGCTCTGAGAGGGAGGGAGAATGGGCAGACCTCAAAAGTCAGATCAAACTACAGTACATAAATATACTGCAGCAGTTTCCGCTAGAACTGTGAGGCTACTGGGCAGATAGCTATTGATGATTCTCTCAAAAACCGAGATGAACTGAGAAGAGTCTGTAGTTCACAGCTGCAGCCACCGCCATCAGAACACAGTGGTGGCTGTACACATTAATAACAGGGAGAAAATGGGTCACTGGGCACACATCTCAATACAGATATAGTTTTTGAAGAAAAAAAAAATACATATTTCACAAAATCTGTATTTGAAGTTGCTGATATGGGAATACCCCTTAAAGTAAACATTGTCAGAGCGAGCTCCCTATATTCAATTAAGAGAACAAGAACACTGCCGGCTCTGTTTTACTATAGAGCAGCAAGAAATAAGTTCAAGGGAACCTGTCAGAAGAATTTGGACTACTAAACCACCAGCATAGTTTCTGAATACAATGGTGACATGTAATGTAGGTTCAGGATCTGTAGAAATGGATTTCAGTGTAAATGCAAACTTGTTCAATACGTCTTTTTAAACCCACTAAAAGTAATGATAACCTTAAGTTTTTATTGACAAAATGGCCACATTTTCATAACGGTTATCTAAATTCAGCTGCTGCCTAAAGGCCCAGTATAGCTTAAAAGGGGTGTGCCAGTACTTGCCAATACTAGCCACAAGTATGGGATAAGTGTTTGAGGCACAAGCCCTTTATTATGGTAAATTAAATGGTTCCCCACCACTACAGTTAATAAATGTTGTGAACATGCTATAGCTTTACGATCTATGCTGCTGAAAGCCTTCCCACCAATTGAGTAGGGGATAACAGTACTACAAAGCATCACTGCCCCTTCATATACTCAACACCTAACAATACTTTACTTGGAGCATTTCTCTACACAGCTTGAAGTAGGCAACAATCCCCTATTTGTGCCTGTGTAACCCCCAACAGAACAAACCAGTTGTAACTAAGAGGCAGTATGGATTGGGCTATGTTCATTCTTGGGTCCTTTAGTCTATTGTTCTGATCCGTCCTAGAATCAGAACAGTCTGAAATGAGAGAATGAAGGATGCAGGCGGAACAGGCTCCATTTGCATCCTTTCTCAGAAGCTTCCATTTTTCTATTTTGTTTAACCTGTTAAACTTGCGGTAATCTTTTACAGGGAAAAAAAAAATTATGATGGGATAAAACTAAAGTGTTTTGTTTTTGTTTGTTTTTTTTTGTTTACACTATAAAATATACTGGCTATCAGATTGAATAAATGCAATGATAAAATTGAAAAAAACTTTCTAGGACTGATCAGAACAGACTACACAGAATTGTGAACATAGCTGTATAGACCAGTAGCAAGTGTAGCAGTACCGTTGTTTTTATCACTATTTATTTATTTATTTTGCTTTTACAGATTATAACAATATTGGAAAGTTTCTAAACCGTATCCTGGGCATGGAGGTACACCAGCAAAATGCTCTCTTTCAGTACTTCTCTGACACGCTCAATGCTGTTATACAGAATGCAAAGAAGAATGGCAGATACGACATGGGTATTCTAGGTAATAAACTGAAACTATGTGCCTTTAAAATATCAAAGCCTAAAGTTACTACAGATAAATAACAGAGAAAAAATAAGCATGTGTATGAATCTAATCTGATAGCTTCCTTTTACATGATTGGTTATCGTTCTGAATTCAATGTTTGTCTCCACAGATCTTGGTTCTGGGGATGAGAAGGTTAGAAAAACTGAAGTTAAGAAGTTCTTGACACCAGGTTATTCCACTTCAGGTCATGTGGAATTGTACACAGTAAGTGATTTAAGTAATTGGGGGGGAAATACACGTGTGGGGAAGGGAGGGGTGTTTTTTTTTTTTTTTTTTTGGGGGGGTTTTTTCTGCTTCGTCAATGCCAGGTGTAGATTAAACGAGTCCTCACTTTTATATTTTAAGGAAATGATGATCTCAGAATGAATTGCTAATACAAAATTCCAATGTTTTACAGATAAGTGTAGAAAGGGGAATGTCTTGGGAGGATGCAACTAAAATCTGGGCTGAACAGACTGGATCGGATGATGGGTTTTATTTATCACTACAGGTAAGAACTCCTTTTGGTTTACACTGTCTTCTGTAAACATGTTCTGGCATATTTTGCTTGTCTAAAGAGACTGGTCACTGATGGTCCTTAGTTGGGGGAAAGGGGACTTCAAAATGTACAGACAGGTAGTCTAAAGACTGCTGACAGAAAGCAAATTGTATTAATATATTAGGAAATTGATTTTGCTTCTTAAATTTGGCTCTGGTCTAATTTAAGTGGAAACTTAAAAAAAATACTTTTTTAGAATCTCAAACTCGTTTCAGTGGGCATGATTACTGGCAACTACCGTATATACTTGAGTTATAAGCCGAATTTTTCAACCCAGTTTTTGTGCTGAAAAAGCCCCCCTCGAGTCAGCCAAAAAGAAAAAAAAATAATGAAATTTTTTTTTTTTATAAGGAAGGGGGACGGGGACTATGACCAGCCACAATATTAATGTATAGAATCTCCCATGAAATAGTGCAAAAAAAAAAAAAAAGATTTAAAAAAAAAATAACAAGTTCTAAATCCCTCCTTTCCCTAGAATACATACGGGAGTAGAAAATGACTGTGAAACACATACACATTAGGTATCCCTGTGTCTGAAAGTGCCCGGTCTACTAAATATAGGGTATCTGCAGTGCTCCTGTTCCGTCGGGAAGGGGTTAATAGGAGCACTGCAGATACCCTATATTCAGCCAGGCTGAATTCCAAGTGGGGGAAGAAAAAAACAGTCCTCAAGCTCAGGGAAGGGGCAGACAGACAACCAAAACACCCCCTCCCCTTTCCCAGCACCCAGCTTCTACTGCACCCAAAAACTCCGACCATTTTAATTTTTTTTAAAAAATTTTCAGTAGCTGTTGCATTTCCCCCCCTCTCCCCTAGGCTTATACTCGAGTCAATAAGTTTTCCCAGTTTTTTTGTGGTAAAATTAGGGGCCTCGGCTTATACTCGAGTATATACGGTACATTAAGAAGGCTGCTTTGTTTATACTCGAAGGAATTAGACTGTTAGATGTGATTCTGAAATAAAAATAGGGGTGGGTATTGTACTAGGAAGGGGGAAAAGTGGGTAAGCTATGTTTTCAATATTTTTGATCAGTATTAAATCTAAATTTATTTTGGGGTAGAATCTCATCCAGCTTTCCTGATTTATTTCCAACTCCGTAAAACTTCTGGAATATTTTGTTTGATGGTTTTAGTTTACTTCTCTGCAATCACGGTTCTAATATTCTTCTGCAGATAAGAAATAACAAGAAAACTGCTATTTTGGTTAAAGAAATCAACCCCAAAAAGAAGCTTTTCCTTGTGTACAGACCCAATACTGGAAAGCAACTAAAACTTGAAACATTGTCAGAATTGAAAAAGAAATATAAGAAGGTAAGAAGCTGTCTGTGGTGATTCCATTTTTTTTTAAGTTGTAATTTTTATTAGTTTTCAAGAAAATATGAGCAGTTGTCTACAGAAAATCGTTTCCATAAAATAAAAGTGCATATAGCTATCAACCATAATGTGAGGAACAAATAAACATAGATTGAGCTACAAGGAACAAAGGGAAAACACTTTGGGAAGAGAGGGGGAGAGTTCTCAAAGACCCTACAATATATGCAATAGGTATTCCACAGAGACCATATTGATTGAAACTCCTCATTCCAGTTACACACTATAGCAATTGCTAGCCCCTCTGGGAGGAGCAGGTTGTTTAGGAATGAAATCATGGTTGGGTTGGATGAGACCAGAGGCAACCACTTACTGCAAGTAGTCCAGATTGTCTTGGTAAAGCAAATGGAACCAAAAGAGGGGGAGATCAGGTCCATAATAAAGCATTTGGATGCACAAGGGCTACTCATCTTCCACCCATTTCATGAACGGGATACATCTCAAGTGAGTAGCACAATAGTTATGAAGGATATGCGGTACTGCCATCATTACCAATCTAAGAATGCAATGACATTTAGCATTTCAGATCAAACTGATCATTGCATTTGGGGCGGGGAACCGCTACTAGGAGGGTTTATAAAAAGTTTCAGGCAGAAGGTCATCTATCATGCAGCTTTATGTCGGATAAAGGAATTGTGTAAAGGACTCCACTTGTATAGTAACAATTTATGGTCACAGAATAGCTCAGGGTAATTTACAGAGTATAAAGAAGCGTAGGTGGGGAATAGCTGAATCCCCAGATACTGAAGTGAGTACTCCCGCCATTGAAAATCAAAATTAATGCAGAGCGACTGAACAGGGGTATGGGGGATGTTTAAGGGGAGTGGCTTATGTCTTCGAGGGATTAAACTTGTAGCCCAACAATCAGCTATAGTCTTGGTGGGTTTGCATGGTGTTAGGTAGTGTGATGTGAGGGTTGGTAAGAGTAAAGGAGGACTTCCTCAACCAACAGGCAGTTTTTAAAATCCCTGTCCCAAACTCCCATAATATCAGGGTTCAGGCATATCCTGGTCTGAAAAGTGCAAATCTAAGATGGGATAGGGGGCAGCCCTGACTGCTTCAAGTTGTAATGGAGAAGGACATTGAAGAGGTGTTGGGGAGCTTTACTGTGTCCTTTTTAGCTTTAAAAATATAAAATAAAACTGAAAATTTTGCCATTCTTACTCTGGCCACCAAGCTCAATAATAGTCTGATGCTTTGTTTTTCTGAAGATCTCTCTTCGGAAGGCATCTCATTATCATTGGATTACAGACAAATTATAGAGAGATGACTCATCTACTTTTTCTCTTACAATGACCTCTACACATGTCACAAACCATAATTCATAAAGTTTTGTTTGTTTTTTTTCAATGCATGTATCCACATTGTTCTTACAATGTATTTGTCTCGCCAGGTAACTTCTGATGATGCCTTTTCGCACTGGAAAGAGCAGTACACATCTTCTGCGGATATATGTACCCATGCTTATTGGTGAGTAGTTGCAGCACAACTTAAAGCTTACAATGTGTTTTAGTCTTTCACAATGCTGACAACTGTTCTTGGTCCATTGAGTAGGGCAGCATGCCCACCCTCTATTTGCTGAGGAGTCCTCTTGAGATGCAGTCCAACATTATAGGGTGGTCCACTGAGCTATTATATATTGTTATTATACTTTAGAGTCTAATCCTAAGAGTTTACTATAGAAACGAGTCTCTAAGGGCTACTTGTGGTGTCTTCATCATCATGCATCCCTTATGTACATGCATGTTATTTATCACTACGAGGTTAAACATTAAAACAAGTCTGTTATGGATCTAATATTTACAATTATAATGAGCTAAAACTCTGTTTTTCTTTCTGTAGGAGAGGTAATTGTAAAAAGGCAAGCTTAGGACTGGTATGTGAAATAGGCTTGCGTTGCCGGACATATTATGTTCTGTGTGGCTCAGTCTTGAGTGTTTGGACTAAAGTGGAAGGAGTCCTAGCCTCAGTTAGCGGCACAAATGTAAAAATGCAAATAGTTCGATTACGAACTGAAGATGGGCAAAGAATTGTTGGTAAGTAAATTTGATTATGAAAGCATGTATATGCAATGTATGTTGGTTGCAAGCCTATAGCATCATTCTTGACATTTAGCATAATACTGAAGACAACACAAAAATAACCTTCTACTGTGGAGATTTTTCATTGCCTGTGCTGCATAGGCATTTTTTTCTATTTTTTTATTTTGAAGAACTAGAGCCAGTGCATGTGAGTTTGAATAATGACAATAATTGGTCATTTAGCACCTGTTCACATAGTGGAATCTGCCTCCCATTGTATATTCATCTCAAATTCCTCTTCCATCACCTGCCATGTGAACATACCCTAAAAATCTAGCAGCCCATTACAGTGTTACGCTACAGCTATATGCATATTTACAGCACAGTGTGAATCAAATGGCTTACACTGTATAAAAGCTAAACACTCAGGTCCTCATTCCCCACTTATGCCCATACACGTTTGCTTACCTATGTAATGTGCTACACCTATAAATACCTGTAAAGGTGAAGCCTTATGCTTCATTATTTTTTTTTATTTTTTTTTTTTTTTTGGGTGTGTAACAAAAACATGGTTCAAAAAAAAAAAAAAAAGCTTCTGACAAACCTTTTTAAAGTTGCACCTTTCTTAAAATGTAGGGTGACATGTCTGTAGGCTAATGGTAATTGTCCCCAAGGGAGACCTAAAGTAAAAAATGTAATGGGTTACTAAATGCTTCATGTAACTTTAAAAACAGTTATCATGGAAAAGTTGGGAAAATTTGACATTAAATTTTACTTTTTCTTCACAGGTTTAATCATTCCAGCAAATTGTGTATCGTCACTTATAACCCTGTTATCGACTTCAGACCAGTCTCAACAGATTGCGGTACAACAACAACAGATGTGGCAGCAACTTCATCCTCAGAGTATCAGCAATTTCAGCACCCCATAGATATCTGCCAAGCAGAAACTTGGACGTAGTAGTAAACTGTAGAAATCATAACAGTGCACATGAATCAGGGACAGATTCCAAAGAGTTCAATCTACTTGTGTGTAGGTGAACGCTGTATTTTATTGACCACCAGGACTTGGCGTACACCAAGAGATCTTTGTGGCAATCTGCAAGTTCCTTTATAGTGGCACATACTTTTTTTTTTTTTTTTTTTTTTTTTTTTCCCCCGTCTTGAAATTTTGGTGCTTCCCATCAGCCCCTGCTTTCATGGTCCTCAAGTGTATATTTTTTTTGACCCTCCATGCAATATGGAGGCAGGCACTGCATTTTTTTTTCCTCTCGTTGTTTTTTTTTTTTTTTTTTTCGTTTTCCATTTGATTTCCCATATAGTGCTCAGGGTCTTATTTGGTAATCAATAATTTTTAAAGGGGAGCTTTCCATAAATGCATGTACAAGGAAGGTATGATGCATAAACCAATATATGTATATAAAAGGTTTTCCTAACGTGTGTAATAAGGATGCATGCTTTCATAAATGCACTGTATTTAAAAGGGTATATTTTGTTTCTCCTCCACATTGGTTAATGCAGCGCATGTCTTTGAAAGCATGAATACAAAGACTTTGGCAAGTCCCAGTCCATAAGGAGCTACCCGGTCCTGATCTTCACTTAGCCCATTTTATTTTTTACATAGTATTTTAAATTGAATTATTTAAGTTGAGTGCATTTTCTTCTGTGTATGATGCAATTTCAACACATTTGCTCTTAATTGTGATGAAAATGTAATATTTTAAGTGTAAAAAAAGAACATTTTCTAATGTGCTGCAGCAAAGGGCTTGTGCCTATTGTATTTTTTTTCCTCCACTTTGACATAAAAAATGGGAACAATACAATTCCATTTTGCTTTTTTTCTTTACAAATCGCTTTATTGTAATTTAAAGAAAACAAATTTGACTGGTAAAATAAGGCACATCTTGAATGGTACACTGTTATGTAGATCACTCAAGGCTCCCTGCTGTGTGTTGTTTTGCCTTCTCTGTAACTTGAATACAATTTACTATGTTGTAAGACATTGTAGAGTTTCTTGAGCTGTTTAAAATTGTAATGTACAAATGTGAATAGTTATCTATAATATGGTAAGGTTTTTTTTTTTGTTTGTTTTTTTGCCTTCAATAGTTCATGTTTATAAGGAAGTAAAGACAATGTTTGTCAATTCTTGCTTGCACAGGTTGCACTATTGAACGTTTTGAGACTGTATAAACCTGTTTGGGGAAAATGAAAACTACCCTATGAGGTATTTACACCTTAGAGGGAACAAATAAAATTCATTGTACTAACATAAATCTATCATGCAGTGTTGATTTTGATTTGCATGTGATCACAGCAATGTGTTAGTGCTGTACACATCGTGGGCATATTGGTTTTGTCAACGATGAGGCTTGCAGTATGATTTCCTCTGTTCACATTTGTGTCATGGCTTCTGTTATTTATTGCGCGTCAGAGGGTTGGTTCTACTGTGGGACCTACTAGTTTAAAAATGAGATCTATTCACATCTGGGTTCTGATCTCTGCAGCCTCAGGCCGGGGCCCCACTGGGATTCATGCGAATCCCATGCCCACTTTGTGGAAAAAATTGCAGCGCGGACACACTGCAATTTCCAAAACCGTTGTGGATTTGAAAACTGCAGCATGTCAATTATATCTAAGGAAACGCTGGCAGCTTTCCCATACATATAATTGTAAAAAAAGTCCGCGGAGGAAAACTCTGAACTTTCTGTTGAAAGAGCTGTGGGAAGAACCGCAATGCGTGCACGCTGCGGTTCTTCCCGTAGCACTTTAGCGATGTGTTTCCACCCAGTGGGGCCTTAGTCTTAGAAATAAACCAGCAGTGCCCCAACATACAATGGATCTAGCACAACATTCTGCTTTCCACTAAGAATGAAAGCCATGGCTCTGATGTGAAGAGAGCCTATCAATAGACCAGGGACAACTAAAAGTATTTTGGTTTTGCCAACCTGAACTTCATAATGCTTTCAAGCACTACAAGCCTCTCAAGGCTGAGGCCCCTTGTAGCGAACCACACTGGCAGAGGCATTGCTTTTGTTTGTTTTTTTTTGTTTGTTTTTTTTTGGGGGGGGGGGGGTGTTACACAAAGTTTCTATGGTTTTGCCTTTCCTTATTTAAATCTAGGGAATTTAGGGAAAATGCCTGTGTTCCTACAGCTAACTTAACTATGGTCAGTCTGTATGGAAACTGCGTAGCTCTAAACTGCTATTTCTGTAAATCCCATGAAAAGGAATGGGACATATGGAAAAAACTCATAACTCACTATTCTATGCTGTTTCCGAAACTCATAGCTATGCAGTTTCATTACAGCCCGACCATAGTTAAGTCTTCTCAGCAAGGTCACAGAGGGACATGGAGCCTGTGAGGGATCAAGATGAAGCCCACATCTATCAGACACTTTCTAACCAGCTTCATAAATGTTTCTTATGGGAGACATGGATGTCGGGTGTTTAACTATGGTGGCCACTTGGGAGTCAGGTGCCTACCATAGCTGCCGAGTCTCTGCTGTTAACAGAGACCTGCACTAATGCCTGTGATTGGTGTCCGCATCCCTCTGTTGCCTCAGTGCCATCTTACTGGTGGAGCATGGGCGCTGCCACTTTGCCAGTGATTGTCAGCACGTTACCATGACAGCTAGGAGCCTTGTGAAGGCCTTTAATACAGTGAAAGATATACACATTAGGTATCCTTGTGTCCAAAAACACCTGATCTACAAATCTCTAAAAATATTTTTCCCGTACAGTAAACGCCAAAGCAGGGGGAAAAAAAAAATCAAACTGGCATTTTTTCACAGTTTTGCCTCTGATAAAAATTTGAATAAAAAGTGATCAAAGCAATAGCAATTCCCCAAAATGGTATAACTGAAAAGTACACCCGGCCCCGCAAAAAAACATGTCATATGCATCCCTAGTATAAAAATGTTATGGATATCAGAACATGGCAACTTTTAGAAAAAAAATAATCTTTTTTTGCAGTTTTGGATTCAAGGGGTTAAAATGTAAATAAAACCATATAAATTTGGTGTCCTCAGAATTGTACTGAAACATAGAATACAGGTGACATGTCATTTTGGCTGCACAGTGAATGCTGTAAAAATGAAGCCTGTAAGAAAGTCACACAAATGCACTTTTTCTTCAAATCCACCCCATTCTGATTTTTTTTTTTTTTTTTTTTTGGTTCCATTCTCCCAGTATATTGTACAAAATAATTAATGGTAGCTTCATGAAACAAAAACATTAAGCTCTCATATAGTTCCTGGAGTGGAGAAATAAAGAAGCTATGGTGTTTGGAAGGGAGGGGCTAAGGACGCAGTTTTGAAATTGCATGTCTTTCATATACTCATACCACCAAAATTACTGTATTTTTCGGACTATAAGACGCACCGCCCCCCAAAAAAATTTAGTGGGAAAAGAAGGGTGCGTCTTATAGTCTGAATGTGGCCGCCTGGCATCCGCTGTACTAGAGAGGCTGGTGCCGGCGAGGGATAGACGCTGGCACAGATGCAGGGGCGATGCTATTCCGCTCCTCTGTCTCCCCGCCGGGAATATCAGCATCGCTCCAGCTGGCTTCATGCAGGGCAGAGGAGCGCAGCGATGTCTCAGGCCCCGGCACATGTGCTGGCGACTATCCCTCACCGGCATCCGCCTCTCTAGTACAGCGGATGCCGGGTCTGTATTGTCAAACACATACACATTAGGTATCCCTGTGTCCGAAAATGCCCGGTCTAATAATAGTTTTCCTGTACAGTGAACGTCAAAATCACAAGTGCTAAACCGCCGGGGTTTTTTTTTTTTCAATAAAAGGTGATCTAAGCAATAGACATTCCCCAAAATGGTATAACCAAAAAGTACATCTGGCCCCGCAAAAAACACCACTCTATGCGTCCCCGTACAGCTGCAGGGTCACCTGTCAATGTGGCCTTTCAGCTGTTGCAAAACTACAACTCCCATATATTAAATATTTTACAATTTTTTGCTTAATTTTTTTTTCCCCTATTTTCCTCCTCTAAAACCTAGGTGCGTCTTATAGTCCAGTGCGTCTTATAGTCCGAAAAATACGGTACTTCACAAATATAACTTGCCATATATCTGCTTTATGCTGGCATCGAACTTTAATCGCTCTTTCATTTTTTCAGCTATTAGCTTATAAGTCACAGTAATTTTTCAAATTTTCATGAACTTTTTCAAAACCTATTTTTCAAGGAACTAGTTTTGTTCTGAAAGAGGTTTAAAAAGACCTATGTGATACATAAATTCCTATGTGTCACCAAATGATAAAAATGTTATAGCCTTTTCTGTTCGCAGGGCGGGTGTTCGCCCTGTAACTTGTAATTTTTATTTTTTTTTTCTTATTGTATAAAAAAAAAAAAAATTCAATAAAGTTTGAGTTATAAAAAAAAAAATGTTATAGCCCTCAAAACGGCACATACAAAAAAAAACCTGAAAATGTGCCTGGTCCTGAACCAGAAATTGGCCTGGTACTGAAGTGGTTAAAGAGGTCCTTTCACCACCTCAGGTATGTCCATTTTTTACATCATTTAATAGCTGGTACTCCGATTCTGGCACAGTTGGAAGGTTTTTTTTTTTCTCCTCTAGCCCTCCCCATTCCTGAGCAGTCAACTCTGGATATAATATGTACACTCTGCACTGGTAGTAGGATGGAGTCAGTCATGAGTAGGCAAGGCGTGTGATTGTGAGGCACTGGCTGCCTCTGACTAGAGCTCACACCCCCTGTCTGACACTGCCCTTTTGACTTTACAAAGCTTAAATAGAACATCAGGCACCAAAACTACCTGTGCATGTTGCTGGGGAATGGTTGGGGTCAAGTTTCCCAACTGATGTTTAATAGTTTTTGTTTGTTTGCTTGTTTTTTGTTTGTTTGTTTTTTTTTTGGGGGGGGGGGGGAGATTACCACTGTACTGGTATATGAGAGACACTGCAAATACTGCATGGTGTCTGAAAACTATTTCTGCAAAAATCTGCCCTACAAATAGCATTTTGTTCCTTCTGATGCCATGCTCTATATTTAGTGCCCAATTCTGTGAATCACAAGAAGGTTCAAAATACGAAATATACCCCCTGTTTAATTTCTTGAGGAGTCTAGTTTCCAAGATAGTCATATATTGGCAGTTTCCACTCAGGGCTTGGCAAATGAGACCTAGTTCCTGAAAACTATTACAGCAAAATCTGCCCTCAAAAGTTTTCTGTTCCGCCGTGTGGCCATACAGCGGTTTACATTGACATGTGGGAAATTTCCTTAGTCAGGAGAAATTTCTTAAAGGGGTTGTCCCATCACAAGGATCCTATCTATACTGCTTGTTAATGTGGATGTAAGACTTTTCCTAAATACACTGCTTCAGCAAAACTGTTTTCCCCCTACGCCCAACAGCAGCACAACTGGGGTATTCCTGCCCCTAATGAGCTGTTAGGACAGGTGGAATTTTTAATTACCTAACAGCTTTGACCCCTATAAGAGGCCGGAAGACCTGCTCCTCCCTTGTGTTTTTTTTCTGTCCTGTGGGACAGGACAGGTGGTCAGGGGGGAGCAGGGGTTCTGACCTCTCATAGGGGTCTGCTTCTCTCCCCCCTCTTACCTGACAGCCGAAGACTTTTTTCTTGCTCCTTTTTGTTTTGCTGCAGCTACTTCGTCTCCCCCCGCCGGGGGAGCTCTCCGGCTCATACGCACGCTTGGCAGCATCTGCTGCGCTGCCGGGGCTCCCTGTGCGTGGAGGAACTTCTGGACCTAGGAACCTTTCTCTAGGTTCCCGGGTCCGCCGGCTGGGGTGTCCGCTGCACAGTAGCGCGAGGCGCACGACGGCCGGGAAAAAAAAAACCCTAGAGACGAGCGTTTGCCGGGGAAGTTCGGGGCATTAGCCTCAATTCAAACTTTGCCCAGAGAGAGGAAGGGGGCGTTTCCCTCCAGAAGTTCCCGCCCCCCTGGCCTATAAGTTCCCCACCAATCCACCATTCAATGCTTGTCGCTCCGGTTACAAGCAGCACGAAGAAGCTCCTGGCAGTTATTCGTGTCCTGTGGAAAGCTAACTTTCTACGCCGAGTGAGGTTTGGTGGAGGTGGCTGGGGGGGGGAGGGGAGGGGAGTATCCCCACCATGGGGGCAAGTTTGTTAGTATTGTTGTTTCTCTCTTCTCCCACAGAATGTCTTCTTCTTCCTCCTCCGCCATTCCTCCACGGAGGAAAGCAGTCTCAAAGAGAAAGCACCTTGCGTGTGCCACCTGCAGAATCCCTCTTCCGGACGACTCCCAGTACCGGTTTTGCCAGGGATGTAGAGCTCCCCCCTCTGAGGCGACCCCCATGCGTGAGATGGTATCCTGGGTGAAGGGATTTGTCCAGGATTCCATGAAAAGGATGGAAACCTCCGTCTCCCACCTGGCCAAGAGACCGCGCCTGGAGTGTGAATTGTCCCTCTCGCCCTTGGAGATCCTGCGCCTCAGAGATGTGGAGTCGTCGGATTCTGAGGAGGAGAAGGAGATCTTCCCTATGGAGAAGATGTCAAAATTGTTCAGAGCACTCAGGATCAGAGACCGGGAGGGTGGAGAAGGCGCAAGCCGCAGGTCCCGTACCTTCAAGCCTTCCTCAGAGATGCTCCGCCTGATGGAAGGGGAATGGAGGCGCCCAGAAAGACCCTTTGCCCCATCTAGGCGTTTTAAAACACTATTCCCCCTACGCCAAACAGCAGCACAAGATGGGGTATTCCTGCCCCTGTGTGCTGTTAGGACAGGTGGAACTTTTAATTAGCTAACAGTTTTTTGTCTTACCTGCCTTGTGCAGGTTACTGACTTTTTCAGCTGCAGTTCATTTACTGCCCTGCAGTAAGGTAAGCCATGTCCTCTTTCAGCTTTCCCTCTGTGTTCACTGCACAGACTAAAAGCACTAATTTCTATTGCTATGGGTACTCTGTCAACTTCACAATATGGAAGTCGATTCACCGCCATTATGGTAAGATCCAACCAATTTTTTTTTTATTTCTTGCGGTTTTTCAATGTGCATTTAATTCCTAAGCGGGGACTTTATGCTGTGAACCTAAAAGAAGGGTTCAGATACCTATGTACTATCATTACTTATTAGGTGCATATTTGCTTATTGCTCACATGATGGTGTATGCTCTAAGGCATTTTGTTGAAAGGTTATGCATGTCTGCACTGCTGTCAGTACGGGGTCCTCCAGCTAGGAGCCCTTCATTTATTGTTGTCATCTCCTGGGTGAAGGAGTACATGAGATTTCTGGTAAGGTTCCCTCTCCCAGTTTTCATAAGAGGTCTTACTTAGAAATAGAAGCCCTAGTGACTCAATCTGTAGGGTTACAGACTTGTATGCCTGAATCCACAGTATCCTGGGTTCAATCGCAGTTGCACTTTGCATTCGTGATATGAAAAAAAAAAAAAAAAAAAGTTAATAAGGTACTTGTGGTTCTCATGGTCCATTCACATGGAGAAAGTTTCTAAACTTCATGCTGTACTCTGTCTGCTTGGAGATCTCCCTCCTCTAGGTGGGAAAAGATCATATCAGCAGTGCATTATCTATAGGTGATACAGCGGGTTTCCATCCTAACTGCCAAAGGTTACTGGATCTTATGTCAGAGTCTGCAGTTGCAGTCCCTTGGGCCATATAGCGCATGCGGCCTGCAGAAGGTAAGTCTGAGGCCTGGAATCACAACCCGTGGGGCCTGGAGGGGCTTCATTTTAAGGACTGGATGTCCATGTCCAGATAGTCTGGACCCTGTTGACCACAGAGACAGCCCTCTCCGGTAGAGAGCGCATCTACAGGAGATTCCCATACGGGCAATGAGGAATTGGATGGAGGAGGCTGTGTCATCCAGCTGACAAAAAACTCAGCAGTCTGGGTCAAGCCAATTTAGTTATTCCTCAAAATTTGTCTTTCATCCAGGTGGTGTTCTATCTTAAGGACGGGATGTCCATGGTCCAGCTAGCGCTGGACCCTGTTGACTATAACGCCTCTCTCTCACTAGTGGGGCGAATCTAGAGAAAAGTTCCATAGGAATAAAGTGGAAATGGATGAAGAGTTCAGGGTCCAGTTTACCTGGACCCTGTTGCCCACTGATGCATCCCTCTCTGGTGGAGAGTGTCCACGGTCCAGCTAAGGCTGGAACCTGTTAACTACCTATGTCTCCCTCTCTGGTGGAGAGCACATCCAGATAAGCGTTCCATAGGAGGAACATGAAATTGAATGTAGAGTCCACGGTCCAATTTATCTGGACCCTGTTGACCACTAATGCATCCCTCTCTGGTGGAGAGTGTCCACGGTCCAGCTAAGGCCGGAACCTGTTGACTACCTATGTCTCCCTCTCTGGTGGAGAGCACATCCAGATAAGCGTTCCATAGGAGGAACATGAAATTGAATATAGAGTCCACGGTCCAATTTATCTGGACCCTGTTGACCACTGATGCATCCCTCTCTGGTGGGGAGTGTCCACGGTCCAGCTAAGGCCGGAACCTGTCGACTACCTATGTCTCCCTCTCTGGGGGAGAGCACATCCAGATAAGCGTTCCATAGGAGGAACATGAAATTGAATGTAGAGTCCACGGTCCAATTTATCTGGACCCTGTTGACCACTGATGCATCCCTCTCTGGTGGAGAGTGTCCATGATCCAGCTAAGGCCGGAACCTGTTGACTAACTATGCCTCCCTCTCTGGTGGAGAGCACATCTAGAGAAGCATTCCATAGGAGGAACATGAAATTAAATGTAGAGTCCATGGTCCAGTTTACCTGGACCCTGTTGACCACTGATGCATCCCTCTCTGGTGGAGAGTGGCCATGGTCCAGCTAACGCCAGACCCTGTTGACTATCTATGCCTCCCTCTCTGAGGAGAGCACATCTAGATCGGCTGGGTAGGCTATTTGGTCTCATCACATGTCCGCCTGGTCACGACTTATCCAAGATCCATCGGTCCTTCAACTTGTTCAAGGCGCCTCCAAGGGATCTTATTGTCCCATAACTAGACGAATGGCTCCTAAAAGCCCGGTCAAAGGAGGTGCTTGCCACACAGTTGGAATCCACTGTGGCTTTCCTAAATGAGCTGGGCTGACTAATAAACTGGCAGAAGTCGGTAGTGGTTCCATCTACCCCGATTCAATTTCTGGGGTTTATCTTGGATTCTCTCAGCATGATGATCTCCCTGCCTCCTCCTTGGAAGGAGAAGATTGGTCAAGCGGCTCATCACCTATCCACAACCCGGAAGGTTACTATCAGGACCGCCATGAAGGTCCTAGGTCTCATGTCCGCAGCCATCAAGGCAGTTCTGTGGGCCCTATGGCACATGCGCCCCTTACAGTGCGAGATCCTGAGAGTCGGGAACCACAGTCCTTCGGGGCTACAGAAGCCTATCCAGTTATCCATCAGAACCCGTCGATCACTGGCTTGGTGGTCCCAGCTCAGAGACGGGAAATCCACGGTCCAGACATCCTGGACCCTGTTGACCACAGATGCCTCCCTCACAAGATGGGGAGTGCTTCTGGGGGAGACCCCGGTACGTGGGACCTGGAACCAGCTTAGAGAAGGCTCATTTGTCCAACTGGCGAGAGCTCACTGCGGTGCACCGTGTGCTTCTAATGTTTGCACCCCACCTGCAAGGGAAAGCTGTGAGAGTGAGAACAGACAACTTAACAGCAGTCCGATATATCAGCAAACAAGGGGGGAACCAGATCCCCCTCGCTTTTGCAGGTGACAAATCTAATATTCTCCTGGTGGAGAGGAATCTTTCACAACTATCAGCGGTTCATATTCAAGGTGGTCTGAACATCCTTGCGGATCAGCTAAGCAGAGGCCTGGTGACGACAGGCAAATGGTCCCTAAATCCGGACATCTTTCATCATCTCACTGAGATGTGGGGTCTCCCCGAGGTGGACCTGATGGCCACCCAGTACAACGCCAAAGTGACGAGGTTTTGCTCCCTCTACCGGGAAGACAATCCTTTGGCGGTAGATGCCCTGTCAATACCTTGGAGGTTCAAACTGGCATACGTTTTTCCTCCTATTCTGATGATTCCGAAGGTATTGGCGAAACTCAGGCAGGACCAGACTTCGGCAATAGTGATCATGCCGTTCTGGCCAAAAAAAAAAAAAAGGGCATGGTTTGCCCACCTCATCCTAATGAGTCAAGGGACCTACTGGAGGCTTCCACAAGCCCAAAACCTGGTAATTCTGAACCGACAGCTCTGCCAGGACCTGGACAGGTTCAACCTCATGGCCTGGAGGTTGACCGCATCGTATACGGAGATAGACGATTATCCCAGGCCGTTCTAAGAATGTTGGCCCATTCAAGAGCGGATTCAACTAACAGGAGTTACCAAAGGATCTCGGATAGGCAGCTTAATAACTCTGCTATCGAATCGGTCTTGGAGTTCCTACAGAGTGACCTGGATAAGGGGCTAACTCCAGCTACCCTGAAGGTTCATGTTTCAGCACTTTCCGCTCTTCTAGGGACCTGGTTATAACAAGATCCTCTATTAAAGTAATTCCTTAAAGGGGCCTCTAGGCTCCGCCCTCAGATGCAGCCCCCTGTCCCGCAATGGGACTTGGCTGCGGTTCTTCAGGGGCTTTGTTCTCCCCCCTTTGAACTCTTAACAGAAGTGGACTGGAGATATCTCTCCTACAAGGTAACCTTCTTGTTGGCAATTACCTCTGCCAAAAGGGTTGGAGAATTACAAGCTTTGGCTGCCTCGGAGCCATTCATTACCTTTTTCCCTGATAGGGTTCAACTTGGGTTCATCCAGGGATTTTGTCCTAAGGTCGCATATATTTGCGCATATATTTGGATTGTACAGCTTCCTTTCGAAGAACCTGCTCATCAATACCTACGGCCATAACAAAGGTGTTAAAGCCTCTAAAGCCACCCTGTCAAGATGGATCAGGGAGGCCATCGTTTGTTCTCTTCGCGCTCAAGACCTACCAGTACCGGAATTGGACCAACTTCCCAGTAAGAGAGATGCTCGCTCTCCTTAGAGCAGATATGTTCCGCTGCTTCCTGGAGTTTTCATCTGATGTTCGCCAGACACTGCAGATTGGACTGGCGCAGCTCAGAGGCCACAGCCTTCGGACATTCTGTCTTGGCATCTGCTTGCCAAGATCTCCCACCCTAGTTGGGATTTTACTTGCTAGATCCCCATCTTGTGCTGCTGTTTGGCGTAGGGGGAATGGAAGATTATAAAGATAATCTGTTTTCCCTTAGCCCAAACAGCAGCACAAGGCTCCCTCCCATTGTTTATGGTAATGTTTGTATTGTTATATTGCCTTTTATACTTTTTGACTAACACAGGGGGGAGGAGGTTGCTCTGGCCTCTTATAGGGGGAAAAACTGTTAGCTAATTAAAAGTTCCACCTGTCCTAACAGCACACAGGGGCAGGAATACCCCATCTTGTGCTGCTGTTTGGGCTAAGGGAAAACAGGTTATCTTTATAATCTTCCATTCCCTATCTCTGAAAGCCAGCTAAAAGCGTGGGGCTCTCCACCTAAAGTGGATGTGGCTGTCGCCAAGTTATCAAGACGCACGGTCCTCCCGACTGAAGACGGGTCAAGTCTGAGGGATCCTATGGATCGACGGGTGGAAGGATCCCTGAGGCGAGTGTATTCGGCCTCCTCTGCCCAGGCCTCTCTTGGCATTGTCGCCAATGAAGTAGCCACTGGCCTGCGGGCAGAGCTCTCGTCTCTGGCCAAAGACATTTGACTCCGAAGTGGATCGGGACGACCTCCTAGCGGCGATGTCGGACATCACCTTGCTGGTAGACCACTTAACGGAGGCCACCCATTTCCAGACCCGTCTGGCTGCTAGATCTATGGCGTTAGATACCGCTGCTTGCCGGCCCCTGTGGCTGAAGCCCTGGAGAGCTGACCTCACATCTAAGAACAGCCTGTGTAGCCTCCCCTTTGAACCCGGCGGCTGTTCGGGAAGGAGCTCGACCGCATTATGGAGGGATTGGCTGACTCCAAGGGCAAAAATCTACCTCAGCCCTTTGAAGGACAGAGCTCCTCCTTTCGGGGTCGGGGAGCCTCTAGAAGAGGAACCAGAGGCCAGCGGCGGTCCAGCAGAGGAAGAGGTCGGGGTTCCTCGTGGCCGTAAGAGAGCCTCCTTCTAATTCTTCCACCTCTTCCCCCCTCTTCCCCCCCCCTCCCTGTGGTGGGCGGTCGTCTTTCCCACTATGTGGATTCCTGGCGCCAAAGTGTTCGGGACCCCTGGGTCATCCAGACGATCCAGGAGAGTTATAAAATCAATTTTATTTCCCAGCCGCCAGAGAAGATGATAAGAACCCGCCCTCTTCAGGGCTCCAAACAACTTCATCTGGAGAAATCAATTCAGGAGTACGTGGACAAGGCCGCGCTGGAGGTGGTACCTCGCGCAGATCAAGGCACAGGCGTCTATTCTCCAGTCTTCTTGGTCCCCAAGTCATCAAGCAAGTGGCGCATGATCATCGATCTCAGGTACCTGAATAGCTTCATCCGCAAGGGGCGGTTCCGCATGGAGACCATCAGATTAGTGCTACCTTTCCTACACCCTTGAGATCACTTCGACACTCTGGACCTGAAGGACGCCTACCTCCACGTACCCATCTTTCCGGCACACCGAAAGTTCCTAAGGATTGCCGTATACATAGAAGGGAAAGAGGCGCACTTCCAGTTCGCAGCCCTCCCGTTCGGCATATCCTCCGCCCCCCACACCTTCACGAATGTCATAGCTCCGGTCGCTGCCGCCCTGCACCTTCAAGGCATATTCATAGTCCCATACCTGGACGACTGGCTTCTGAAGGCTCATTCAAAGGAGGTCCTTACCACGCAGGTGCAGACCGTCGTAGCTCTACTAGACAAGCTGGGGTTTCTGGTAAACTGGCAGAAGTCAGTGGTGATGCCATCAACACAAGTTCAGTTCCTGGGACTTATTCTAGACTCTCTCAACATGACGGTCTCTCTACCCTCTCCTCGCAAAAGGAAAATTGCTCGGGCAGTACATTATCTATCTTCTACACGGAAGGTCGCCATCAGGACGGCTATGAAGGTCCTTGGATTGATGTCCGCTACCCTACATGCAGTTCCTTGGGCCCTATGGCATATGCGGCCACTACAGAACGAGATCTTGAGAGTCTGGAATCACAGTCCTTCAGGTTTACAGAAGCCAATCCAGTTAACCATCAGCACCCGGCAAACCTTGCCCTGGTGGACCCGTCTACGAGATGGGAAGTCCTCGGTCCAGCCCGTCTGGACCCTGTTGACTACAGATGCCTCCCTCACAGGCTGGGGAGCTCATCTGGGGGAGTCCCGGTACAAGGAATCCAGGAGAGGACGCGCTCATCCAATTGGCGCGAACTTACCGCAGTTCATCGAGCCCTTCTGTCATTTGCACCAATTCTACAGTCCATTATATCAACAAGCAGGGAGGTACCAGGTCCCCCTCGCTCCTACAAGTCACCAACCTGATCTTCTCCTGGGCAGAACAGAACCTCTCTCAGCTGGCCGCGGTACATATCAAGGGCCGCCTGAACGTCCTAGCGGATCAACTCAGCAGAGGCCGCCCGACCGCAGGCGAATAGTCCTTGAATCAGGACATCTTCCACTACCTGACCAGGAGGTGGGGTCTCCCCAAGGTGGATCTGATGGCCACCCAACACAATGCCAAAGTGGAAAGGTTTTGCTCCCTGTACCGGGAAGACAACCCTTTGGCTGTGGATGCCCTGTCAATACCATGGAGGTTCGAACTGGCATACGTGTTCCCTCCCATCCCGATGATCCCGAAGGTATTGAAGAAACTCAGGCAGGACCAGACCTCGGCAATAGTGATCATGCCATTCTGGCCAAAAAGGGCATGGTTCACCGACCTTATCCTTATGAGTCGGGGGAACTACTGGAGGCTTCCACCAGTCAGGAACCTGGTGTCACTGAACAGTCGGCCTTGCCTGGGCCTAGACAAATTCAACCTCACTGCCTGGAGGTTAACCACACCATATGCGCAGACAGAGGATTGTCCCAGGGAGTGCTAAGTACCTTAGCCCATTCAAGAGCAGAGGCAACCAATCAGAGCTACCAGAGGATCGCCCGGATATTCCGAGATTGGTGTACAGGCAGCCACCGCGATCCAGACAGAGATGCAGTCCTAGAGTTCTTACAGAACGGCCTGGAGAGAGGACTAGCACCTGCCACCCTCAAGGTTCAAGTGGCAGCTCTATCTGCTCTCCTGGAGAAACGGTTATCATAAGATCCTCTTGTCAGACAGTTCCTTAGGGGGGCTGCCAGGCTCCGCCCCAGGTATGACCCCCTGTCCCAAGGTGGGACCTGGCCGTGGTTCTACAAGGGCTCTGTGCGCCCCCCTTCGAACCTTTATCTGAAGTGGATTGAAAGTACCTGTCATTCAAGGTGACGTTCCTGCTGGCAATAACCTCCGCTAAGAGAGTTGGTGAACTACAGGCCCTAGCGGCCTCTGAGCCCTTCATAACCTTCTTTCCAGACAGGGTGCAACTGAGGTTCGTCCCAGGATTCTTGCCAAAGGTACCCACACTTCAGAATACCAACCAGGTAATTGCCTTGCCGGCTTTCTTTCCACCTGCTTCGGAGCAGGAGGAGAAGCTACACACACTGGATCTGGTAGGAGCACTACGTATTTACCTAGACTGTACAGCACCGTTCCGAAGATCAGAGAATCTTCTAGTCAATGTGTTTGGCCACAATAGAGGCTCTAAAGCATCTAAGGCAACCCTGTCAAGATGGATCAGAGAGGCCATTAGCTGTTCCCTATGGGCCCAAGAGCTTCCTGTTCCAGAATTTTTACGAGCCCATGCCACCCGAGCAGTGGCGACATCTTGGGCAGAGACACGGTTCCTCTCCTTAGAGCAAATATGTGCGGCAGCTTCTTGGAGCTCACAATTGACTTTTGCCAAACATTACAGACTGGACTGGCGTACGGCCGATGCTACAGCATTTGGGCACTCCGTCTTGGCCTGCCAGGATGACCCGCCCTAGGGGAAACAATACTTGCTAAATCCCCAGTTGTGCTGCTGTTGGGCGTAGGGGGAAAGAAGGATTATGAATGATAATCTGTTTTCCCTTAGCCCAAACAGCAGCACAAGGCTCCCTCCCTAGGAGGTACTGTTGTACAGATTCTTTATGTGTGTGTACTACTTTGTATTGCTCTTTTTATGCTATACTTGTTACTAACACAAGGGGGAGCAGGTCTTCCGGCCTCTTATAGGGGTCAAAGCTGTTAGGTAATTAAAAATTCCACCTGTCCTAACAGCTCATTAGGGGCAGGAATATCCCAGTTGTGCTGCTGTTTGGGCTAAGGGAAAATAGATTATCATTCAAAATCCTTCTTTGTTTGTCCACTATCTTACTTTATTCAAGTCATTGTTGACACAGCCCTTGACTTATCTGCTCAAAAGTCCAGTGATGTATCTGCTGCGCTCAGGGGGGAGGGAGGAGGGGCTAAGTACAGGGAGCCAGCCTGTGTATCTAGCTATTCCTGTGTCTACACCATGTGACCTAGGTCCTGCACTCAGATAGGAGAGGAGCTGCTTTCATTTCTTCTGTTCTCCCAGTTATCAGGCTAGCTAATTCAATTGTGTTCATTATGGCAGAGACAGGCAGTGTCTGTATGTAACACAGAATGGAGTTGCTGCTGCCTGTACCTCATAGTCCAATATGGGTGGACGGAGCTACACACGAATTTGGGGGCGGAGCTAAACGGCAGGTTGCATGTGAAACCCCGCCCACCAAATGATGCAAGAAACCAGGAAGAAATAAGATTTTACAGCAGTAAAGACTGATGAGTATGCGACGTGGGAATACCCCTTTAAATTTTCTTCTTTATCCCCATATGAAAATGAAAAATTTGGAGCTAAAGCAACATCTCTAGGGTCAAAGTACTTACTATACCCCTTGATAAATTTCTTACTTTCCAAAATTGGGTAATTTCAGGGGGAGTTCACTGGGGTTCCACTGTTCTGGCAATTTAGAGACTCTGCAAAATGTAACAGAAAACAGATTCCAGCAGAATTTGTCCTCCAGAATCCCAATAATGCACTTATCATTCTGTATTCTACTGTATGATCAGTTTATATCCACAGGTGGGGCATTTCTGTGGGGAGAAAATGAATCACATGAATCCGTTTAAACCTAGTGTCCGCAGGAGGCAGACACGACCTAACTCAGGTCTTTCTGTCTTTCTCCATGAGAGCACTTATAAGTTCCAGCCTCTTCCAAGGCTTCCATCTCCCAATGACTTTGATCTTTGATTTGGAGGCCTATCGGTTTAAGGGTGTAAGGAACTGCCCTTTCTGTGTGACAGTTGTCTACATGAGAACTGTTGGAGCTTCCTGGGCTGATCAGCATCAGGCGTCTGCTGCCCAGGTCTGCATCCACACTTTCACTAAGTTTTACCAGATTCATTCTGTGGACTCTGCGAAGTCAGTTTGGGTCCTAAGATTTTGCAAGCAATGATGTGCTAGGGAATGTGCATGGCAATGTAATTCCCATCCTGCTGGACTGTTTTAGAACACCTCATGGTTCTGTGTCCCCCAGTGAAATAAGTGAGAAAATTGGATTTTTGTGCTCACCGTAAAATCCTTTTCTAATATTCACTGAGGACCCAGATTCCAACCTTGTTTTTCACTGTTGTTCCTGCCCGAGCTGTGTTGGTTCCTTTTCAATCCCATTTTTTGTACTCAATGTTAGAGGGGTTGGCTCAAGTATTAATATTATCCCCTATCCAAAGGACAGGAGATAACATTCTGATTGGTAACACGGCTTGCTTTCCCACCTTCAAATGGAGTTGTAGGCAATAGAGTACAATGTACAATGCTCGGCCTTCTCTGGCAGTGTTCTGGCGGTTCACTCCGACAGAACAGGGGAGAGATAACATTCTGATTGGTGAGGGTCTATCCACAAGAACTAATTACAACTGGGATCCTTTTGCCATGTTGAAATGAACTTGTAAGTTGAAGATAGCGCAGTATAATGCTTGGCCATCTCACTGATCAGGTCTGGAATGTCAGTCCATTTGGATAAGGAACCCCAATTGAACAAAGAATAGCCTGGCGATGAGGAACGGTTTACTGAGGAAGCCTTCAAGGTGGTAAGGTCCATAGGGGATGATGACCCGAAGCAATTATTGGACCTGTAACACTAAGTTTGTTTCTAGCTGTAGTAATTACAGTGGATGGTGGACAGAGAAGTCAATTTGGCTGGCTACATCTAAAAATACCCACCAGTTATGACCATGAATTAAGAAATTTAGGAACCTGGGAGAGCTGTAAATCTAGTCAGTTAAAGGAGTTGTCCCATCACAAGGATCCTATCTATACAGCTTGTTAATGTGGATGTAAGACTTTTCCTAAATACATTGCTTCAGCAAAACTGCTTTGTTTGTCCACTATCTTACTTTATTCAATTCATTATTGACACAGCCCTTGACTTATCTGTTCAAAAGTCAAGTGATGCATCTGCTGCTCTCAGGGGGGAGGGAGGAGGGGCTAAGTGCAGGGAGCGAGCCTGTGTTTCTAGCTATTCCTGTGTCTACACCACGTGACCTAGGTCCTGCACTCAGATAGGGGAGAGGAGCTGCTTTCATTTCTGAACTGTCTTCTGTTCTCCAAGTTATCAGGCTAGTTAATTCATTTATGTTCATTATGGCAGAGACAGCCAGCGTCTGTATGTAACACAGAATGGAGTTGCTGCTGCCTGTACTTCATAGTCCAATATGGGTGGGCGGAGCTAAACGGCAGGTTGCATGTGAAACCCCGCCCACCAAATGATGCAAGAAACCAGGAAGAAAGAAGATTTTACAGGAGTGAAGACTGCTGAGTATGTGACTTGGGAATACCCCTTTAAGGCAAGCCCCATAGGAAAGTGAAGCAGAAAAGCCATTTTGGTCTAGGGCTGTGATTCATTTCCTGGCACCAATAATCCTGTGGCTGTTCAGGGGTGAAACTATGATGATAACTTTAATCTTGTATTATCAGTGCAGCATGACCAAGTTCTGCACCAAGTAGTTCAGTGGGAGTTGAAAGACTGCAAATGACAGAGGAGGTAATATAGGAGTCTGGAGTCTTCCCTTGACACATTTAGACATCCTCTATGATCTTGCCAGTCTCGGAATGGTTTGAGTGAGGAAAGGTGGTTTAAGGAAAATGCTGGAATTATGAAGAGAACATTCCATTGCAAGAAGGTGTTGGAGTTTTATGTATACATTGGGGCTGGGAAATTATGGCCTGAATCAAAATTACAATTAATTGAACATTTTAGACTATCCACATTTTACATGCTCCCTATTTATATGTTTGTCATGCCACTGAACTTTGGTTTTGTTTATTCACATACCAGCAGTCCTGACTGGATAGCATATACCTATTGACAAATCCTTTAGCCTATGGCAGTATGAAACAGGGTGACATAGATGCAAAATAATCAAAATAATTGATGTGACCAAGTTTATATTGATTATTTGAGCTGACATTTGGCTATTTTGCAATTAATTGCCCAGCACTAGTATATTTCACTCGTGTTCTTAGAATGCATGTTCTTAGGATAGTCCTAGACAGGCTTTAAAGTTCAGATTTTGGCTTAAAAATGTCAGCAAGTGCAGACAAGGTTAGCCGTGAAAGTAAAAAATGGAAAGGATAGAGGCGTGGCCTGAACATCGATGAGCTGGGATGCATCTTCTTGGAGCTCTGTCCCTGCACACCACCAGCACTGATCTTATTAGCGTGTACCTGCTTGAAAATGGGCAAAAGGCTGCCGAAGCGTCACCAACAGGGGACCCCAATCTTAGAAGGCTGCTTCATGCAATCCTTCCTGGACACATACCTAGACCCGTTGGTGTCCTCTGCTCCCGTGGGTCCCACTGCTATCGGTTTCCACCTGCTGCTCATGTCCTCTTCTCCACCGGTCCAAGATGTGCCTGTACAGCTGGTCCAGCTCCTTGAAGGTCTCCTCAGATCAGGCCTTGCCATCTGCAGCACCTAGTCCTCCTCCAGCCTCCTCTTCTGGAGCTCTAGCACTGCCTCAGATTAGTGTTGGCCTCTCAGATCTCCCTCCTGATTTTACAAGCCTTGCCTCCCACTCCTCTCGTGTCCTGGCTTCACAGCCTGCTGCTCAGGTGGTCCCCCCTCCTGTAATTCCTCCTGACACCTAAGTTGCTGAAGAGGACCTTGGTGCCTCACCATACCTGTCTCCCATAGCACCCCTGGCTTCTACCGCATGTCGAGATGAACATTCGGCTACCTTAGGCTTCTTCTCTGATCTTTCGAGGTTCTATGATACTTTGTATCTACCTCTGCCGGAATTGGTGGACTGGAAGCTGAGTAAGATATAATTATTAAGTCTCCAGACTGAATCAGGGTGAGAAGAATATTGTTCCTGGAGACAAGTGCGTGATTAGACCCTATTGAGATGTCTATATCGGATGAGCTAACCCTCTGGAAAATAGACCTGTTCCTTGGTGTGGGTTTCAGTATAAAGTATAATCTAATTCAGAGGGATACTGATCTCTCCACACATCAAAGAGCTGGTGGAACTGTGGAATATTAACCATAGGGGTAAGTTCCAACACAGTCTGAGGAGAAGTAGAATCCATTGAGGGCCAAAGTACCTTATTAAAATCTCCCAATATCATTAGATGACCTTTGGCCGCTTTTTGCTTAATTCTCATGACAAGCAAAATAGCGATTTGGCATTTTTATTTATTTTCTCACTACAGCCTTGTCCATATCAGAAAAATATTTTATGTTTGTTTATTTATCTTCATTTGAGATCTAGTGAAAGGGGAGTTCCGTATATACTCAAGTATAAGCCAACCTGAATATAAACCGAGGCCCCAATTTTTACCCCAAAAAACTGGGAAAACTCATTGACTCAAGTATAAGCCTAGGGGGAAAATGTAGCAGCTACTGGAAAATTTCAAAAATTAAAATGCTTGGAGTTTTTGGGTGCAGTAGTTGCTGGGTGCTGGGAAAGGAGGATTATAAATGATAATCTGTTTTCCCTTATCCCAAACAGCAGCACAACTGGGGTATTCCTGCCCCTGTGAGCTGTTAGGACAGGTGGAATTTTTAATTACCTAACAGCTTTGGCCCCTATAAGAGGCCGGAAGACCTGCTCCTCCCTTGTGTTAGTAGCAAGTATAGCATACAGAGAGCAGTTTACATATAATAATACACACAATAAAATTTGAACAAACAGTACACCATAGACCTGCTGGCAGCCTTGTGCTGCTGTTTGGGCTAAGGGAAAACAGATTATCATTCATAATCCTTCTTTTCCCCTACGCCCAACAGCAGCACAACTGGGGATTTAGCAAGTATCGCTTCTCCTAGGGTGGGCCATCCTGGCAGGCTGATGCCAAGACGGAGTGCCCAAATGCTGTACATTCTGCCGTACGCCAGTGTAGTCTGTAATGTTTGACAAAAGTCAGCTGTGAACTCCAAGAGGCTGCTGCACATATCTGCTCTAAGGAGAGGAACCGTGTCTCTGCCCATGATGTCGCCACTGCTCGGGTGGCATGGGCTCATATAAACTCTGGAACAGGAAGATTTTGGGCCCGTAGGGAACAGCTAATAGCCTCTCTGATCCATCTTGACAGGGTTGCCTTTGATGCTTTAGAGCCTCTATTGTGGCCAAACACATTGACTAGAAGATTCTCTGATCTTCGGAACAGTGCTGTACAGTCTAGGTAAATACGTAGTGCTCCTACCAGATCCAGTGTGTGTAGCTTCTCCTCCTGCTCCAAAGCAGGTGAGGGAAAGAAAGCCGGCAAGGCAATTACCTGGTTGGTATTCTGAAGTGTGGGTACCTTTGGCAAGAATCCTGGGACGAACCTCAGCTGCACCCTGTCTGGAAAGAAGGTTATGAAGGGCTCAGAGGCCGCTAGGGCCTGTAGTTCACCAACTCTCTTAGCGGAGGTTATTGCCAGCAGGAACGTCACCTTGAATGACAGGTACTTCCAATCCACTTCAGATAAAGGTTCGAAGAGGGGCGCACAGAGCCCTTGTAGAACCGTGGCCAGGTCCCACCTTGGGACAGGGGGTCGTACCTGGGGCAGAGTCTGGCAGCCCCCCTAAGGAACTGTCTGAAAAGAGGATCTTGTGATAACCGTGTCTACAGGAGAGCAGATAGAGCTGACACTTGAACCTTGAGGGTGGCAGGTGCTAGTCCTCTCTCCAGGCCGTTCTGTAAGAACTCTAGGACTGCATCTCTGTCTGGATCGCGGTGGCTGCCTGTACACCAATCTCGGAATATCCGGGCGATCCTCTGGTAGCTCTGATTGGTTGCCTCTGCTCTTGAATGGGCTAAGGTACTTAGCACTCCCTGGGACAATCCTCTGTCTGCGCGTATGGCGCGGTTAACCTCCAGGCAGTGAGGTTGAATTTGTCTAGGCCCAGGCAAGGCCGACTGTTCAGTGACACCAGGTTTCCGGCTGGTGGAAGCCTCATAAGGATAAGGTCGGTGAACCATGCCCTCATTGGCCAGAACGGCATGATCACTATTGCTGAGGTCTGGTCCTGCCTGAGTTTCGCCAATACCTTCGGGATCATCGGAATGGGAGGGAACACGTATGCCAGTTTGAACCTCCATGGTATTGACAGGGCATCCACCGCCAAAGGGTTGTCTTCCCGGTACAGGGAGCAAAACCTTTCTACTTTGGCGTTGTATTGGGTGGCCATCAGATTCACCTCGGGGAGACCCCACATCATGGTAAGGTGGTGGAAGATGTCCTGATGTAAAGACCATTCGCCTGCGGTTGCGCGGCCTCTGCTGAGCTGATCTGCTAGGATATTCAGACGGCCTTGGATGTGTACCACAGCCAGCTGGGAGAGGTTCTGTTCTGCCCAGGAGAAGATCTGGTTGGTGACTTGTAAGAGCGAGGGAGACCTAGTTCCTCCTTGCTTGTTGATGTAGAGGACTGCCGTCAGGTTGTCCAACCTTACCTTGACCGCTTTCCCCTGCAGAACTGGTGCAGACGACAGAAGGGCTCGATGAACTGCGGTAAGCTCGCACCAATTGGATGAGCGCATCCTCTCCGGCTGGTTCCACGTAAGGTACTGGGGTCTCCCACAGATGTGCTCCCCAGCCTGTGAGGGAGGCATCTGTCGTCAACAGGGTCCAGACGGGCTGGACCGAGGACTTCCCATCTTGCAGATGGGTCCACCAGGGCAGGGTTTGCCGGGTGCTGATGGTTAACTGGATAGGCTTCTGTAATCCTGTAGGACTGTGGTTCCAGACTCTCAAGATCTCGTTCTGTAGTGGGCGCAGGGCCGGCTCCAGGTTTTTATGGGCCCTTGGGCGACAGAGCCTCAGTGGGCCCCCTTGTAAAGGAGGTGGGGGAGTTGAGACACTGTGCGTCGCAGATGAAGCGAGTGACGTCATGCAGGAGTGTGGTGTCACCAACGCCATACCTCCCAATTTTTAAAGAGTAGAAAGGGGCAAAACGCTTTGCGCGCCGCATCAATTTTGGCTCCACCCACTTTTATGTTGACGCCGCCCATTCTCATTTATTTATCATGTGCTCCCACACAGTATAATTCTCCTACAGTCACCCGTAAATTATATGCCCCCCCATCCATCTCTCCCCCAGTTTCATATACACCCTTCCTCTTCCCCCAGTGTCATGTCCCCCCTCTATCTCTGCCCCCAGTTTCATCACATTCTCCCCCTTCATCTGCTCACAGTTTCATGTCCCCTGTCTCTGCCCCAGTGTCATGCTGTTCCACCCCCCCATCTGCCCCAGTGTCATGCCGTTCCCCCCCTTCCCTTAATTTGCTCCATCAGTTTCATTGGGCCCCCTCCTTCTCTGTCCCCAGTTTCATGCCGTTCTCTCCCCACCCCATTCATCTTCCCCAGTTTCATGCCGTTCCCCCCTCCCCTTCATTTGCCCCCCCAGTTTCATTAGGTCCCTCCATCTCTGTCCCCAGTTTCATGCCATTCTCTCCCCACCCCTTCATCTTCCCCAGTGTCATGCCGTTCCCCCCCTTCCCTTCATTTGCCCCCCAGTTTCATTGGGCCCCCTCCATCTCTGTCCCCAGTTTCATGCCGTTCTCTCCCCACCCCCTTCATCTTCCCCAGTGTCATGCCGTTCCCCCCCTCCCCTTCATTTGCCCCCAAGTTTCATGGGCCCCCTTCGTTATGTTCCACCTTAATATTTAATACAAAACAAATACTTACACTCACCTTCCATCGTTCACCCGACGCTCCTCTCTCCGCTCTCCCACTCCATTCACATAGGCGATTAAAGCAGGAGCTGTGAGCTCAGCTCCTGCTTTAAAGCTGCGGCCCGGCTTGCGTGTGTAAGCGCGATGGGATGACGTCATCGCGCCTACACACGCACGCACTTCCAACGGACGCCGATGAGCTGAAATCAGGATAGGCAAGTGCTGGGGCAGGCAAGTGCCGGGGGGCCCCCAGAGGCTCTGTGGACCCCGGCACTTGCCCGACTATGCCGTGCGCTGACGCCGGCCCTGAGTGGGCACATGTGCCATAAGGCCCAAGGAACTGCTTCTAAGGTGGCGGACATCAATCCTAGGACTTTCATGGCCGTCTTGATGGTAACCCTCCGTGTAATAGATAGGTGATGCACCGCCCAAGCAATCTTCCTTTTGCGAGAGGAGGGTAGAGAGATCGTCATGTTGAGAGAGTCTAGAATAAGTCCCAGGAACTGAACTTGAGTTGATGGCACCACCACTGACTTCTGCCAGTTTACCAGCCACCCCAACTTGTTTAGTAGAGCTACAACGGCCTGTACCTGCGTGGTAAGTGTGATGTTGTTATAAGTATGTTCTATATGTTCTGTTCTGCTTACTTATTCTGCTTTGTCTGCCTTAGAACAGTGAGGTAGTAATGGAGGAGGAGCTGAGATGAGGGGGAGGAGTTGTTAGACAGGGAGCCATGATGGAAGCATGGAATAAAGTGTTCTGATCTACAAGAGTAACCATCTCATAGTGGACTTATTCCAGAAGACCTGCATCCTCACTACAACACTACAATTGGCGACGAGGATTAAGAATCATCAGCTAAAGGTATTTCACTGCTACAGAAAACTGTTTACAAGACTGCAATCCTAGCACCAGCCATGGCCTGCTTACCCTCCTTTGCTGTATTTGATGTGCACCAGCCCCAAGCAAACTTGGCAGCATGCTGGAATAAATGGCTGAAACACTTTGAGATATTCCTGCAAGCAATGAACATTACTGATAATGCAAGAAAGAAAGCCATGTTATTACACTATGCAGGGGAGCAAGTCTATGATATCTTCACAACTCTGCCCAATACAGGGGAGGACAGTGACTATGAGCTAAGCAAAGCAGCATTAACTAAGCATTTCTCTCCATACATAAATGCAGCTTTTGAAATTTTCAAGTTCAGACAGTCAAAACAGTCAGCAACAGAAACCATTGATGAATATCTTAAGACAACTTGCAGCTTACTGTGAATTTACAGATATAGACAAGGAAATTCTGATGCAAATCATACAAGGATGTGTGTCATCTAAGTTAAGGAGACAAGCACTCAGAGATCCCACCATGACTTTAGCAAAGCTACTGGACATTGCACGTATTCATGATGCAGCAGAGAATCAAGCTAAACTTATAGAGAACACAGACTATATACCAGAGCAGCCATCTTCTGTAGCAAAGCTCACTCAGAAGCCACATGTGCCTCACACACAGGCTGCAACCTGCTACAATTGTGGAGGTCCTTATCCTCATCAGAAACCCTGCCCAGTAAAGGGAGTAACTTGTCATAACTGTGGGAAACAAAATCACTTTGCAAAAGTCTGCAGATCAAAATCACAGTCTTCTCTCTCTGCTAAACAAGCCTTGCTGCAGAAAGTTCAGGCAGTGCAGTCGGTGTCCCCTGCTGATGAGCCAAGCAGCACCTGCTTATTCTCAGTGACTGAGGGGTCTCACAATGTGCATGCAATGTCTAATCCCAAACAAGTCATCTTAATACATGGCAATCCGGTGGAGACACTGGTAGATACAGGGGCGTCTGTCAATGTTATTAGTCATGCCACTTATAACCAGTTACAGAATAAACCTGCTTTGCAATGTACTAACCTGAAGATATTTCCTTATGGTTCAGCTACTGCATTACCCCTATGTGGCAAATTTCAGGCATTACTAACGGCTGATGGGAAATCCATCACGGACACTTTCTATGTAGTGGAGTGTTCTGCAGACACTCTTCTCAGCTGCAATAGTGCGGTATCTCTGGGCCTAGTGAAACTGGCAAACAGAGTAACACACTCTTTTGTCCAAACTATTATGCAGAAATATCCTAAACTCTTTCAAGGCCTAGGAAAGCTGAAAGACTTTCAAGTGAAATTACACATTGACCAGTCAGTACAGCCGTCAGTTCAACCTCACAGGCGCATCCCATTCCATGTCTGCAAGCTGGTGGAGAAAGAACTACAAGACCTTGAGACAGATGATGTTATTGAACGTGTCGAGGGCCCAACTCCCTGGGTCTCACCAATTGTTGTTGTGCCTAAACCTAAGAAGCCTGGTAAAATCAGGTTATGTGTGGATATGCGACATGCCAATCGAGCCATTCAAAGAGAAAGGCACATTACGCCTACCATTGATGACATTCTCACAGATCTAAATGGTGCAAAAGTATTCTCAAAAATTGATCTAAAATCTGGTTATCATTAGCTTGAATTGCATCCAGACTCCAGATACATCACAACTTTTAGCACTCATGTCGGTCTAAGAAGGTTCAAGAGGCTAAATTTTGGCATTTCATCGGCTGCAGAAATCTTTCAGAATGTTATCAGGCAGGTTCTTTCAGGAATACCTGGAGTCCTCAATGTTAGTGATGACATCCTTATCTTTGGCACAACCCAAGAGGAACATGACAATCACCTAGAACAAGTCTTTCAGAGACTGCAAACCTGCAATTTAACTGTAAATCCGTCGAAATGCGAGTTCAACCAGACGTCATTGAACTTTTTTGGCTACATTTTTTCTGAAAATGGTGTTTCTGCGGACCCTGAGAAAGTAGCTGCCATAACCTCTGCTAGCCAGCCACACAATGTCTCAGATGTTCGAAGTTTTCTTGGTCTGGTCACATATTGTGGACAATTTATACCTGATCTGGCTACTGTGTCTGAACCCCTATGACAACTCACTAAAAAGGATACTCCTTGGTCATGGACAGTTGAACATCAATCAGCATTTGATACACTAAAGTCCTGTCTTTCTAGTGACACAGTCATGGCCTATTTTGACCCACTAAAGTCTACTGAGATTATTGTGGATGCCAGTCCTGTAGGCCTTGGTGCTATTTTAACTCAGGTGTCCAAAACTGGCAGTATCTCTACAGTCTCCTATGCGAGCAAGGCTTTAACAGAAACGGAACAGTCCATTCACAGTGGTCAGTGATCATAAACCACTCATTCCAATCTTCAATAAACATTCATCAAAGCCACCCCCACGACTTGAACGCTGGCTACTCCGCCTGCAGAACTATTGCTTTCACTTGAGATATGAAGCAGGAGCTGGGAACCCTGCAGACTATTTTTCAAGACACCCTTCACCACAGTCTACCAAAGATGACTTGCCTGCCACTGTCTTAGCTGAGGAGCATG
This sequence comes from Leptodactylus fuscus, assembly GCF_031893055.1. NCBI lineage: Eukaryota > Metazoa > Chordata > Amphibia > Anura > Leptodactylidae > Leptodactylus > Leptodactylus fuscus. The sequence continues at coordinate 94,822,939 of NC_134265.1, read as the reverse complement.
TAAATTTCATTGTTACCCATTCTGTGCCAAGAGCAATGACCCTAGAAGAAATTAAACATGCGGTGGATTCTGATCCCCAACTTCAGTTGGTAATTGACACTGTTCGGTCTAAGAACTGGAACTCTTTTCTAGCTGAGACTTATCTTCAACCCCAGGGCCAAACAGCATATTTGCAGGCCTTCTTTCATGCAAGACACTCTCTGTATCTGACTCAAACATACTACTACGTGACAACCGCCTGGTCATTCCTCAGAAACTTCAGAGTACAGTGATCGATCTGGTCCATGAGGCCCATCAAGGTATAGTTAAAACAAAGCAGTTACTTAGGGAGAAAGTATGGTTTCCCGGACTAGATAAACAAGTGGAAGCACTTATTGCCACATGTATACCTTGCCAAGCAACTACGGTGGACCATAGCCGAGCACCAGTACAAATGACGCCTCTCTCAGACAATCTATGGACTGCTGTGAGTGTTGATTTCTGCACTTTGCCAGATCATTCCTATTTACTGGTTGTCATAGATGATTTTTCTAGGTTTCCAGTCATTGAACCTGTTTCCACCACCTCTGCAACAGCTGTCATACCAAAACTGGACAAAATCTTCTCTGTGTATGGAATACCTGAAACAGTGAAAACTGACAATGGACCACCTTTCAATAGTGCAGATTTTCAGTCTTTTGCAACTTATCTTGGTTTTAACCACAGGAAAATAACTCCTTACTGGCCTCAAGCCAATGGTGAAGTGGAGCGCTTCATGCAATCAATCAATAAAACTCTTCGGATTGCTACCATGGAACACAAGGATTTGCAGCAAGAATTATACAGATTCCTTAGACAGTACAGAGCCACCCCACACTCTACTACAGGAACTCCGCCAGCGACTGCGCTTTTTGGCAGGCCTTTGCGTATTAAGCTTCCAAACATCCCAGTAGTTCACGTCCAGACTCCATTGGTCCTCAATGATTCCCTTGCCAAAGGCAGGATGAAAAGATATGCAGATAAGAGAAGTTGTCGCTTCAAACAGCTGGACGTGGGAGACTGGGTCCTTGTTAAAAGGCTGAGACCCAGTGACAAGTTATCATCCCCTTATCATCCAGAACCCTTTCAAGTCACGCATGTCAAAGGTACCATGGTTACTGCTCAACGCCAGGATCATCATGTGACACAAAATGTCTCCCATTTTAAAAAGCTTCGTGACTACAACCCAGGAGCAAGTGCAGAGGAGACAGATGATGAGGAAATTTCACCAGGTACAACTGGTTCAGCAACACCAACAAGAGATAACTCCGAAAATTCACAGACTGTTTCTGATAACGAGATGTCTCAACGCTACCCGACAAGGATAAGTCGAAGGCCACCAACGCACCTCAGGGGTGAAGGGATTTGTCCAGGACTCCATGAACAGAATGGAGACTGGAGCCTTGTGAGCTATCTCTTCCACCATTGGAGAATTTGCGGAGGATGTGGATTCTTCGGAGAAGGATTCTAAGGATGAAAAAGAGATCTTCCCCATAGAGAAGATCTCTAGAGTGTTTAAGACACTCAGAATTAAAGACCGTGACAGCGGAGAAGGCTCAAGCCGTAGGTCCAGGTCTACTTCGGAAATGCTCCGCTTGATGGAAGGAGAGTGGAGGCAGCCGGATAGACCCTTCGCCCCTTCCAGGCGCTTCAAGACACTATTCCCCGTCTCTGAAGCTCAACTAAAATCGTGGGAACCCCCGCCTAAAGTAGATGTAGCGGTGGCCAAGTTGTCCAAGCGGACGGTCCTCCCTACGGAAGATGGGTCGAGCCTGAGAGATTCTATGGATCGTCGCGTGGAAGGATCCTTGAGGCGCATTTATTCGGCCTCCTCTCCCCAAGCCTCTCTTGGCATTGCTGCCAATGAAGTAGTTACTGGCTTACGGGCAGAGTTATCGTCTCTCGAAAGACATCGACTCCGGGGTGGACCGGGACGACCTCTTAGCGGCGATGTCGGACATCACCTTGCTGGTGGATCACTTAACTGAAGCCACCTACTTTCAAACCAGATTGGCCACTAAGACGGTATGACAGCTGTTGCAGAGGTGGTGGAAACAGGTTCAATGACTTTGTTCATTACATTAATAACATTTGGCCCGAATTACAGTTTACGCTCCATTATGACTCCAAAAAGATCAGCTTCCTCGATACACTGATCATTAAATCTGATGCGGGATTACTGAGTTCCGACATCTACACTAAGGAGACTGATCGCAATAGCATTTTACACTTTTCCAGTTGCCATCCGAAACCTACTAAGAACTCACTCCCGAAATCACAATTTCTCCGGGTTAAAAGAATAGTACAGGAAGCTGGTACTAGAGAAACCAGATATCAGGATATGGAGAAAAAATTCCTGTCTCGGGGCTATCCTAAAAAAATCTTGCAAGACACTCTGAGGGAGGTCAGACAAGATGCTCCCCCTCAACTCATTCCATCAAACCAAGAGAAGGATGATGGTAGGATTACATTTGTACACTCCTACCATCCCTTCAGTTACAAAATCCACAACATTATAAGGAGACACTGGCCCTTGCTGACCAAAGCTTACCCCGACATCCCTGAGTTTCGTAACAACTTCAGGGCATGCTTCAAACGCCCTAGGAATCTCAGGGATAGGCTAGTTAGAGCGGACCTGGGATCAGATATTAAAAAATCTCGCCAAACTTTCTTGAGCAGTCCGAGGAGCGGTACATTTCCGTGCCTTGGCTGCCATCAATGCTCTAATATATTGAAGGGAGATAAAATTTACCACCCACATACAGGTCAGACTTTCACTATCCACGATTACTTTACTTGTAACTCCAATTTTGTTATTTATCTTATCAAATGTCCGTGCGGTCTCGCATACGTTGGGGAGACCACCCAACGTGTGCGAGACCGCATAAAACAACACAAATCCAATATCCGCTGTCAGAATTTACTCTTACCTATACCATCCCACTTCATTCAAGCAGGGCATAGTGTCGCACAGCTCAGATTCCAAGTACTTGAGCATATGGAGAGTCCAAGGAGAGGCGGCAATAGGATCACTCTTCTTAAAAAACGTGAGGCGTTCTGGATCCACAAATTACAAACCATGGAACCCCATGGCTTAAATAGAGAGTACGAAATACAGGCGTACTTGTGATCCAGATGTTCTATCTGTTTAGTACTCATCATCTGACTTATTCTATTTGATAACATGTCAAAATTTCTGAAATTTCTGCATTTTCTTACCGGCTTGTCTTTTATTTCACAGACTCGTTGAACCAACCTCTGACTGACCCCACCGGGCCCGCCCACCATAGTATCCTTATTTGACCATTTTTATGTTTGTTTTTTATTTTCATTTTTTCATTTTTAAAAATTTTTTTATATATCTTTTTATTTTTTATTTTTTATTTTTATTTTTCTGATTTTTTGATTTCCTCTTTTTTCATGATTTATTGACCTATGCGTTATTTCTATTTATTTTTTTCGTTTTTTCCATTTTTTCATTTATTCTTGAGTTTTTTTATTTTTTATTATTTATTTTTTATCTTTATTATTTTTCATTTTTTTCATTTTTAATCTTTGTTGTTTTTCTTTCTCTCTTTTTTCATTTTTTATATTCTTTTCATCTTTTCTTTTTCTTCATTTGGTTTCTTGACCTCTTCCTCTCTCTTTCTTCATTCTTGGCTCTTGTCTTCTCCTTTTTTTCTTTACTTTCTTTTTTCTCTTTTTCTGTTTTATGGTATTCACTTTTTCCTTTATAAGTTTTCTTTCATTTAGTATCACTTACTTATATTATACTATATAATCACTAGGGTCTGAAGCCACCTTTTATCATTATCCATTTCCATTTATAGGTCTTGTCTTCATCACTTAAGTCACTCTACTATCTTATTCCACATTGGTGATTGTCACCGTCTGCCCAGTTCTATTTATGCCTGTCTTCAACTATGTCCCCTGCCTCTTTGCATCTTCCGGACAGCAAATGAGTATGCTGTTTACCTTTTTAGCCCGTACATCGGGTTTGTAGCGAGCGTGTATTCACGCATGCGCATCAAGCCTTTCTCCGCATGTACGGGGATACGTACATTTGTTTTTGGCTGAGCGCGGACTCGCACATGCGCACTCAGCCTCTCTCCGCATACACGGAGATGCGCAGGCGCCCGACGGACCAATGAGACATGGTCCGGCGCCTTTTAAGACGGGGACTCACCACAGTCATTTGCGCTTCCCTGTGGCAGACTGTGCCGTTCCTTCATGCGCTGCACTTCATTACTTTACAGAGAAAGCGGGCCCCGGAATAGTGGCGGCAGAGGTAAGGTCCCCTGAGACAACGAGCATGTGCTGGCTTTGAATCCATGTTGGGTCCACAATTTTTACCAGTTTGTACCCTATATATTCCTAGGTCTCTTATTTCTTATTCTACTGGCCAGACCAACATCTGTGATTGACTATATTACTACACAGGTACAGGGAATGTTTTCTATATACATCTCTAGTCTTGTTTCTTAACCTGGTTTATATTGCTGCTATTCATTTGTAACTTTTATTTACTGTTGGCAGTTTATGGTAAACTAGGCTATCCTTCATGTTCATTTCTATTGACATGTTATTTCACCTTAACTACATGTCCATATATATTTCCAAGTGCCTATCTTAGATAACATCTAGGCCAGCATATATATGGTTCTTTGCACATACTACATTTTTTGCATTTTTTGTCTACCTATGTGAACTGTGTTTATTTAGTGTCATGTATTTTATTTTAATTTTACGTGTCTGGGATGTTTTGTTTATATCCCTTCTTTTTGTGTTTGTGTTTATGTTTTTTCATGTAGAGCCTGATGAAGGTCTAAGTCAAGACCGAAAACGTTTGCTCTACCAATAAAAATACATCTGATTTGTTGGCACGCATCTTTGTGTGAAGCTCTTTTTCCTGCCTGGGCCACTAAGACGATGGCACTTTCAACGGCTGCCCGTCGACCCTTGTGGCTGAAGCCCTGGAGGGCCGACATCACCTCCAAGAGCAGCCTATGCGGTCTCCCCTTTGAACCTGGCCGGTTGTTCGGAAAGGAGCTCGACCGCATCATGGAGGGATTGGCCGATTCTAAGGGGAAAACCTTCCAAAGCCCTTTGAAGAACAGAGTTCCTCCTTTCGGGGGCGGGGAACCTCCAGAAGAGGGTTCTGAGGACAAAGGCGGTCCGGCAGAGGAAGAGGTCGGGGCTCTTCTCGTGGCCGTAAGCGTGCCTCCTTCTAATTTCCCCACCTCTCTCCCCCCTTCCCCACCCCACCCCCTACCCCTGTGGTGGGCGGCCGTCTTTCCCACTATGGGGCTGCCTGGCGCCAACAGATCCGGGACCCCTGGGTCATCCAGACGATCCAGGAGGGTTATAAGATCCATTTTATTTCCCAGCCGCCAGAGAAGATGGTGAGGACCCGCCCTCTTCAGGGCTCCAAACAACTTCATTTAGAGAAGTCAATACAGGAGTACGTGGACAAAGCCACGCTAGAAGTGGTACCCCGCGCAGATCAAGGCACAGGCGTCTATTCTCCAGTCTTCTTGGTCCCCAAGACATCAGGTGAGTTGCGTATGATCATCGATCTCAGATACCTGAATCACTTCATCCGCAAAGTGCGCTTCCGCATGGAAACCATCAGGAAACCATCTCACGCATGGGGGTCGCCTCAGACGAGGGGGCTCTACACCCCCGACAGAACCGGAATTGCGAGTCATCAGGGAGCGGGATCCTGCACTTGGCACACGCCAAGTGTTTCCTTTTGGATGCCGCCTTCCTCCACGGAGGTAATACAGAGGAGGATGAAGACGAAAAAATGCAGCAATAAAAATCGCACCCACAGCTAGGCACCCTCCCCCTCTGGCCTACTCCACCAAACCTCTCTAGACGCAAGAAAAATTCTCTCCACTAGGAACACGAAATAACTGCAGGAGCTTCTCTGTGCTGCTTGTAACCGGAGCGACAAGCAATCTATGGTAGGTTGAGGGAAAATATATAGGCCAGGGGAGAGGAGCTTTAGAGGGACCGCCTACCTCCAACCTTAACCCTCATCCCTGAAGCCATGGGGCCTCCCCCCATTCCCAGGATCCCAGGTCCTGTGGAGGGGGAGGGGGAACTCCCCCAAACGCGGGGAGCGAGAAAAAAAAGCCTAAGTGGCTTACCAGCACCGCCACGAGCGCCGAACTATGGCGCATGCGCGGCGAACACCAGATGCGGCCGGACCCAGGAACCAACAGAAAGGTTCCTAGGCCCGACCGTTCCCCCTTCTCAGGAATGCCTCCAGACTCCGGAGGAGGCAGTCGGCGGCGGAGCGGACACCAGACGCGGCCGGCAAGTGGCACAGAGGCACTTCACCCTGGAAGGGGGAGAGAAAAAAAGAAATGTCTTCCTACTGAAAGGTACCCAAGAAAAGGGGGAGAAGAGTAGACCCCTGTAGGAGGTCAGAACCCCTGCTCCCCCCTTGTCCACCTGTCCTGTCCCACAGGACAGAAAAAAACAGAAGGGAGGAGCAGGTCTTCCGGCCTCTTATAGGTGCCAAAGCTGTTAAGTAATTAAAAATTCCACCTGTCCTAACAGCTCATAGGGGCAGGAATACCCCAGTTGTGCTGCTGTTGGGCGTAGGGGGAAAGGGGAGGGGGTGTTTTAGTTGTTTGTCTGCCCCTTCCCTGAGCTTGAGGACTGTTTTTTTTCCCCCACTTGGAATACAGCCTGGCTGAATATAGCGTATCTGCAGTGCTCCTATTAACCCCTTCCCGATGGAACAGGAGCACTGCAGATACCCTATATTCAGCAGACCGGGCACTTTCAGACCCAGGATACCTAATGTGTATGTGTTTCACAGTAATTTTCTACTTTTGTATGTATTCTAGGGAAAAGAGTGATTTAGAACTTTTATTTATTATTTATTTATTTTTTTTACTATATTTTTTTAAAGCTTTTTTTTATTTTTTCCCACTATTTTATGGGAGATTCTATACATTACTATTGCGGCTGGTCATAGACCCCTCCTCCTCCCAAAAAAAGAAAAAAATAAATAAATTGTTTTTTTGCTTGACTCCAGTATAAGCCGAGGGGGGCTTTTTCAGCACAAAAACTGAACAATGTACAATAACTCCAGAGTCTGCTAAATCTTCCTGAAGGTCTTTTGCAGTCAAGCGGGGGTTCTGATTTGCCACTATGGTAATCCTACGAGCAGCTGTCTTTGAAATTTTTCTTGTTCTTACAGACCTTATCTTGAACTCCACTCTTCCTGTTAACCGCCATTTCTTAATTATATTTTGAACTGAGGAAAGGGCAACTTGAAAATGCTTTGCTATCTTCTTATGGCCTTCTCCTGCTTTGTGGGCTTCCACCATTTTCATTTTCAGAGTGCTAGGCGGCTGCTTAGAAGAACCCATGGCTGCTGTTTTTTTTGGCACAAGGTTAGAGGAGGCTAGGTATTTATAAAGCTGTCAAATTTGAGTCACTTGGCCTTTCCTAACAATGATAGTGAATAAGCCATAATCATAACTGGTTAATTAAGGTCAGAGACCTTGGTCAAAGTTTTCTGAGCACACAAATCTAAAAGGGTTCTCAAACTTTTGCAGGGTACTCCTTTTCCTTTCTCACTGTAAAATTGTACTCAAACATAGTACTACACTGCTATTGCTTAAAATCATAGACAAGTGTGTTTAATCTTTAACTTTCTGCCTTTTAAAGATCATTTTATCTTCTACTTGTTTAACTGATCACAATAACAGTCATTTTGACCAGGAGTGTCCAAACTTTTGCATGCTACTGTATGATCCATCCCTCCCTAAATCTTACTCCACACAGAAGGCATCTTAAGAAGCCACCAGTGATCCTGATGAGTGGCAAATATTCTGACTCTTCTTGGGATGCTACAGGTGACCCCTTTTGTTTGACTGAGGATACAGAGTTCTTTCTTAAACCCTTTCCCCGACATCCGCCATACTAGTGCGGCAGATGCCAGGTGTTTAAAGATGGCGGTCGCTCGCATCTTATTTCTGTTCCTTCAAAAGCAGATATGAGGCATATGTTGCCCGATTGAAACATTCCTATAAAACTGAACTAACTACTATCCGTACTAATGCTAAACCCCTGGAAAACAGAATGGAAACTGTTAAGGCATCCTCTACCACCTTCTCTGACAGACTCTCTGCTCAAGATATTGTGTTTTAGACTCACTCCTTCCAATTTCAATATCTTGCTGACACCATTGATGACCTGGAGAACTGCAACTCAACAATATACATGTTCGTGGCCTCCCCAAAACCATTGAACCTTAACAGCTCAATTAGATTCGGCACTCCATCTTCAATTCCCTTCTGGGACCCCCAGAACCCCTTCCTGGAACTTGATCATGCCCACGTGCATCTGACCCTGATAATCCATATTATGTGATCTGCAGGGTCCCCCACTACCAATTGCAAGAGGCCATTATGTGAAAGGCCTGTGAATCAGGACAATTACTTTTCCAGGATCACCAGCTGTCAACCACCCCCCACCACCACCTTCTCTGCTGCCCTTGGCATCCCCTCAGTGGAACTACTGGACTGGCCTGCCTTGCTGGGAACATCTGTGAATGTCCAACTCCCTAAGACTCAACAAACTCAAGCATTGGAGGAGGGATCATGCCCACGCTGTAGACACCGAGCCTTCAAAGCGTGGAGCTTCTACACCCTGACCTCTGGGACTCCGACATCCGGCAATACCTGCTGTTGATTTTTCCTAATATATGCACTGTATTGGGTTTCTTCCCCAGGCACTACAGGCTGTTACCACCTTGTAGCCTGATGGGGCTCTATTTTGTCCCCTGCATCCTCCATCGCCCTGTGGGGACACTTCTCTTTTCCATTTTGCATTCCTCTGACTGTTGTTTCTTTTATCTCTCCATGCTGCATTTACTCTACTCACATTTCTTAGTTCAGTTAACTGCTTATGTTACCTGCATTCGCTGCTGCTTCTTGTGTTAGTTTGTGGCCCGGGGGCTTTGGGGGAAGGAAGGGAGGAAGCTCTGGCACTGGTGAGCTTGTTCCCTCTGGAGCTTTAATGCTACTGTGTAGTGTGAACGTTTGGCTTATTAGTCAACCTCCCCACCTTTTCTTTGAGAAGATGTTTTCCTCCTCCCCTCAGTGTTTTTTATTGTCTCTCCCTATATCTTTATTCCTTCCTTTGTCTTTGTTCTCATCAGTGTAGTTAGTCTCTCTCCTCTGTGTCTGCTCCCAGCTTGTTTCTCCAATTCTCCACCTGCTCCCCACACTTTATTGTTGGTAACTTTTTGTTCTCTAAATGCCAGGGGCCTTAATGTGCCTCAAAAGAGGAACCAGATATTTTATCAGTTGCATAAGAATCACACATATTGATCTTGCTCACTTCAGAGAGTGCCACATTCCTGACATCCGCAACAGACACTACCCCTCCCGATTCCACAGCTTCAAATCATCTGTGAAGTCTAATGCAGTCTCTTGTTATACATAGATCTCTTCAGCATGAGGTACTGGACATGATGATTGACAATGACGCTAGATTTGTTTTCCTGAAGTTACATAGTGGTGGCACCATGTTAACAGTGGTTGGCACTAGAGATGAGCGAACAGTGTTCTATCGAACACATGTTCGATCGGATATCAGGGTGTTCGCCATGTTCGAATCGAATCGAACACCACGTGGTAAAGTGCGCCAAAATTCGATTCCCCTCCCACCTTCCCTGGCGCCTTTTTTGCACCAATAACAGCGCAGGGGAGGTGGGACAGGAACTACGACACTGGGGGCATTGAAAAAAATTGGAAAAAGTCATTGGCTGCCGAAATCAGGTGACCTCCATTTTAGACGAATAGTGGATTTCAAATCCGGGTCATATGAGAATGTGAACTTTGTGACTATGAGACAGGGATAGCTGTACAGGCAGGGATAGCTAGGGATAACCTTTATTTAGGGGGGAATGTTATTAAAAATAACTTTTTGGGGCTCTATCGGGTGTGTAATTGTGATTTTTGTGAGATAAACTTTTTCCCATAGGGATGCATTGGCCAGCGCTGATTGGCCGAATTCCGTACTCTGGCCAATCAGTGCTGGCCAATGCATTCTATTAGCTTGATGAAGCAGAGTGTGCACAAGGGTTCAAGCGCACCCTCGGCTCTGATGTAGCAGAGCCGAGGCTGCACAAGGGTTCAAGCGCACCCTCGGCTCTGATGTAGGAGAGCCGAGGGTGCACTTGAACCCTTGTGCACCCTCAGCTCTGCTACATCAGAGCCGAGGGTGCGCTTGAACCCTTGTGCACACTCTGCTTCATCAAGCTAATAGAATGCATTGGCCAGTGCTGATTGGCCAATGTATTCTATTAGCCTGATGAAGTAGAGCTGAATGTGTGTGCTAAGCACACACATTCAGCTCTACTTCATCGGGCTAATAGAATGCATTGGCCAGCGCTGATTGGCCAGAGTACGGAACTCGACCAATCAGCGCTGGCTCTGCTGGAGGAGGCGGAGTCTAAGATCGCTCCACACCAGTCTCCATTCAGGTCCGACCTTAGACTCCGCCTCCTCCGGCAGAGCCAGCGCTGATTGGCCGAAGGCTGGCCAATGCATTCCTATGCGAATGCAGAGACTTAGCAGTGCTGAGTCAGTTTTGCTCAACTACACATCTGATGCACACTCGGCACTGCTACATCAGATGTAGCAATCTGATGTAGCAGAGCCGAGGGTGCACTAGAACCCCTGTGCAAACTCAGTTCACGCTAATAGAATGCATTGGCCAGCGCTGATTGGCCAATGCATTCTATTAGCCCGATGAAGTAGAGCTGAATGTGTGTGCTAAGCACACACATTCAGCACTGCTTCATCACGCCAATACAATGCATTAGCCAGTGCTGATTGGCCAGAGTACGGAATTCGGCCAATCAGCGCTGGCTCTGCTGGAGGAGGCGGAGTCTAAGGTCGGACCTGAATGGAGACTGGTGTGGAGCGATCTTAGACTCCGCCTCCTCCAGCAGAGCCAGCGCTGATTGGTCGAGTTCCGTACTCTGGCCAATCAGCGCTGGCCAATGCATTCTATTAGCCCGATGAAGTAGAGCTGAATGTGTGTGCTTAGCACACACATTCAGCTCTACTTCATCAGGCTAATAGAATACATTGGCCAATCAGCGCTGGCCAATGCATTCTATTAGCTTGATGAAGCAGAGTGTGCACAAGGGTTCAAGCGCACCCTCGGCTCTGATGTAGCAGAGCCGAGGCTGCACAAGGGTTCAAGTGCACCCTCGGCTCTCCTACATCAGAGCCGAGGGTGCGCTTGAACCCTTGTGCAGCCTCGGCTCTGCTACATCAGAGCCGAGGGTGCGCTTGAACCCTTGTGCACACTCTGCTTCATCAAGCTAATAGAATGCATTGGCCAGCACTGATTGGCCAGAGTACGGAATTCGGCCAATCAGCGCTGGCCAATGCATTCTATTAGCCCGATGAAGTAGAGCTGAATGTGTGTGCTAAGCACACACATTCAGCACTGCTTCATCACGCCAATACAATGCATTAGCCAGTGCTGATTGGCCAGAGTACGGAATTCGGCCAATCAGCGCTGGCTCTGCTGGAGGAGGCGGAGTCTAAGATCGCTCCACACCAGTCTCCATTCAGGTCCGACCTTAGACTCCGCCTCCTCCAGCAGAGCCAGCGCTGATTGGCCGAATTCCGTACTCTGGCCAATCAGCACTGGCTAATGCATTGTATTGGCTTGATGAAGCAGTGCTGAATGTGTGTGCTTAGCACACACATTCAGCTCTACTTCATCGGGCTAATAGAATGCATTGGCCAGCGCTGATTGGCCGAATTCCGTACTCTGGCCAATCAGCACTGGCTAATGCATTGTATTGGCTTGATGAAGCAGTGCTGAATGTGTGTGCTTAGCACACACATTCAGCTCTACTTCATCGGGCTAATAGAATGCATTGGCCAATCAGCGCTGGCCAATGCATTCTATTAGCGTGAACTGAGTTTGCACAGGGGTTCTAGTGCACCCTCGGCTCTGCTACATCAGATTGCTACATCTGATGTAGCAGTGCCGAGTGTGCATCAGATGTGTAGTTGAGCAAAACTGACTCAGCACTGCTAAGTCTGCATTCGCATAGGAATGCATTGGCCAGCCTTCGGCCAATCAGCGCTGGCTCTGCCGGAGGAGGCGGAGTCTAAGGTCGGACCTGAATGGAGACTGGTGTGGAGCTATCTTAGACTCCGCCTCCTCCAGCAGAGCCAGCGCTGATTGGTCGAGTTCCGTACTCTGGCCAATCAGCACTGGCCAATGCATTTCTATGGGGAAAAGTTAGCTTGCGAAAATCGCAAACTGACAGGGATTTCCATGAAATAAAGTGACTTTTATGCCCCCAGACATGCTTCCCCTGCTGTCTGTTAAATATTATATATTTACAATATTCTCTAGCAGACATGGGGTTAACACTCTACTGACATCATATCTGTTGTATTTTGGGTACATGGGTGCGGTTAGAGTACACCATTTTAGAAATCTCCCTACATAGCTGTAACATGGAAGGTAACACCCACTCTCATGAATATAAATGAGTGACAGACACACACGTCGTCGTCGTCATCCATGAGGGGGATCCATGGGGAATCGATGGCAGGTCTGTCTGCCATCCCTCTCTGTCATCCTGGACAAGATGTCGTGAATATCCCAAGTCCACCAACCAGATGACAAGCATGAACAAGCTGTAACTACAAGATATCCAGATGATTTAACTTCTCTGAAGATGTAAGCTATTGACAATTGACTGATATTTGTGTTATTTGGACATTTTCCCTGTTCCTGTGTTTTCCTTCAAGATATTAATAAACCTCTACACTGATTTATAACAAGCTGACTTCTTCCTATCGTGGACAAGGCCAGGTCCGGATATTTAACAGTGGACACAAGTCTCACCGGCAAATACAAGATATTTAACAGTGGCGAGCCAGCACGGTCGGGTTTTTTTCCTGTTTTTCTCGTTCCGTTCACTTGCAATTAAGGGGGAAGAGAGGAGTATTTTGCAAGTTGTATGAATTGCAAGATTCAGGAAGACTTCGAAAAAGAACTTATATTGGTGAGATACAGATGACTGTTGTACGTGTTATATGATACGGAAGCCTGTGTGAGGAAAGCCTGTGAGGAAACACAGAAGGACCACAAGTGCCAGACGTACTGAGACGTTCTGATGACAGGGACCAACTGTTCCAAGGACAAGCTAAAGGTGAAGCTTTCTACAGTGGTGAGTAAAGATTTTACTTTTAAAGTATGGAAAAATTTGAGTCATTGTCTAAAAAATGTAACGTTGAGTTTAAAATTGTGGCTAGTGACAATTTAGTGAGTATATGGCAAGATTTATATACACAATGTGAACAGGCAAATTCTAAGATTGAAAATAGAATTTGTTCTACAAAAGAGAAGCAGGTATTTAGGAATATTGCTTCTTTGGTAAAGATTTTTAATGACGTGGTAACAGAAAAGAAATTACGTAATAGTATGCATAAATCTGTTCAGACAGATAATGAGAAATCTCAACAATATGTTGACAAAGAGCACCATGTGGCATTAATGGCCATAGATGGTGAGGAACAAATGATACAAGAAACTGAATTGAAATTAAAATCTCAGGAATATTTGATGAATCTGAGTAAAGCCATTCCCACATATGATGTAAAGATCCATGTGTGTAGAAACTCAGAAATTTTTGAAAGCCATGCAGAGAAATTTGATCTATCTAATGAACAAAAAAACAAAATGTTTAAATTATGGCTTCCTATTGATTTTACAGAACGTTTGTCTGCAAAAATGTCTTATGATAATGAGTCAAATAAATGGTTAAAAGACAGTGATGTGGAGAGATTAAAGAAATTAATCTGGTGCACTAGAGGTGACAGCGTGCCAACACCTGACATACTGAATGAGATAAAGATTGGCAGAAAAGAATGTACATATGCATTCATGTCTAAATTTGAGAGAACATACAAAACTGTCATTCAAAAGGTGAACTCTTCATCTATGGTGAAAAGTTTTGTTAAAAAGTTCAAATTCTTGGATGCAGTCACCCTTGCCAGTGCGTCAGATAAGAAGACTTTATTTGAAGCTGCTAGTTTATTGGACATGGCCAGAAGACATCAGAAACATATGTCAAATGTAAATCGAGTATGTCCAAAGCAAAAAGCAAAGCCTATTAAGAGACATCTGTCAAATCATGTTAAAGTGTCCCCTATTTATAGGAGGGAAAGTGACAAAATCTATGAGAAACGTAGGAAATTACATGTTGCATATAAACCATATGCCATGCAAGAAAATCCACAAATTGAAATTCCATTATTAACTGAAATTAAAGAATTGCAGCCAGCCAAATCTATTGAGTATCTGCAAAAGAATGTATCTGGGAATGTACCAGTTGTCTCCAAAATGTCAGATCTTCCCAGTAACCAAGAGGAATTTGAGCTACCTAATATTTTTAGGAAAAGGGCAAGCTTGGCATTCTCTAATGACCTGGTGGAGTTATTGTGGGATGTGATTGACAGGAAGGTCAGGGGTCGAGTTTAAAAGTATCTCTGAAGGAATGACTGTCTATTGAGGTTTACTTATGTACTATTTGGCTATATAAAGAGAAATCCCTTTTATATGAGGAGAAGTCCAATGATCAGGTATAATCCACATGATTATGTGATGATGTTTATAAATAATCCTAATTATGCTATTGTGAATAATACTATGGATCATATTATTATATACAGTATATATATATATATACACACAGGAGGAGAGTCTCATGTGTGGTGACAGATTTTTGTCATAGTCCACTCTCTAGATGCAGAGAGAGAAGGAGCATGTTATATACAATATATGAATATATGACATGTATATGAATATATGTACAATATATGAATATGATCAGATAGTATTAGGAATCCATAAAGTTATTAAACTTTTCCATTGGTTAAAATCAATATTGTATTAATTTGGTTTTTGCTAAAGTTTATCTATTTTTCTCATCAGATATAGATATATGGAAAAATGGATCAGTTCAATCAGTGATGTCCATTCATTCATCATTCTTTCCTTATAGCCAAAAGAATACATGGAGTGTCTAACTATTAATGAGTAAACTAATTTCACATGGTGTGACTAATAACAATGCATGATAAAGTGATAGAAGTTCTAACTTACCTCAAGCATGTTTTTCAATAGTTTCATGTAAAGTCCATGTTTTTAGGATTTTCAAGTTATAATCCATTATGTATGAAGGCATGCAACTAGGCATGGAGCTCTTACTTACTGTGAGAATAAGTGTTCGTTCATGTGGTCAGTTGATTGACAGCAACACATTGTGACCTGTGACCCTGATGGGCTGGTCAGTATAAGTGTTATGTGTGTTATGTGTCCACTGGTGTATACAACAGATCTGTGACATCACAAATAGGCCTAAGAAAATCAGGATGCATCCAACAAGGAAAAAAGGAAAATATATCCAACAAAGAGACGTCTATTTTCTTTCTATTTTCTATTTCTTTCTATTTTCTATTTCTTTCTATTTTCTATTTCTATTTTCTTTTTCTATTTCTTTCTATTTTTTATCTTATATGATCCTCTATATTAAATTGGGAAATTAGCAAATATATGTGAAATCCATTGAAAGGAACCTCATATGTTTATACCTACAGGAAAACCAAGTGTTTAAGTCACATGAGCTGAGAGAAAAGGTGACAGCTGCACTACAAAGCAAGGTTATTTTAGGTGAACATTCTGTAGGAAAAAGTAGCTTTTGAGAAGATACAGATAATCTTCAATATATTTGTTCAAACCTGACAAATAATAAAGGTTTATTGGGGTAATTGGATCATGGGATAATAAATATATTAGTTATGGTGGGAAAATCTAGTTAGCTATAGCCAGTATTGTATTATTGTTTTATTGTATTATTATTGATTATGTATTCTTACATGTATGCACACACTTGCATACACTTACACACATCAACATCTACAAACATTGGGAAAACAAACATTGGAAAAAAAAAATTTGGGAAAACATGTGTCTTATATGCAAATAAGATAAGCTAATCATCTTCATGAAGGGAGAGGTATCACAATATCATCAAAGGATATGGGATATCAAGAGAGATAGTCTCTGGTTTATTCTTTAAACTTCTGATTATAGGATGTGACATATTTTGAAATGTTTATGTTTTATATACTTATTTCATATATATGGTATTCATATACAGCCAGTACACAAGAATATATACAGTTAAGTGTAAGACAGAGTCAAGTGTCTTAAGTCTTGTCTCTATTCTTGGTATTGGAGGTATCTGAAAGGTGAAAAAGGTCACAGGAGTCTGTGAAGAGACGAGGTGTTAAGAGGAAACTTTAGGCACATACGTTTTTATGAATAAAGGTTAATATTGTGTCTCAGATAAAGAACACAATGATATTTAATAAATGAATGTTTAAAATAAAATTATTTCTTATTAAAAAGGAAAATAAAGTGACTAAAATGTATGATTAAGTATGATAACACATTCATATAGGAACATATGTTTAGTATAATTGGTGAAAAGTTCTAACTAAAGAATAAATATTGTGATTGTCTATAGAATGGTAATTAATAATCACATTATATTTCAGAGTTATGTTGCAATTTGTCATCACAAGTAAATTACACATATATATTCATACATATAGATATAAAGATATATATGTTGATATATGATGTTTATATAGATTATTGTATCCAAAGTACTATTATCTGATAGTTTGATAAATGTATTGAATATCAATATTTTAATAAGTCAAATATAAATATTGATACAATGTAAAGAGAAGTATGATATATAAATGAGTGGTATGGTACACTGTGATATTATAGTTTAGTTAATTGCCTAGTTTGGCTTAGCTATTAGGGAAAGAAAACTTATCTTCAATCAAGTCCAAGATTATGATAAAGTTTGATATCAAATGTTAATAAAAAGACTTTAACAGTTACAAGAAGAAGATGTGCGGGAAAAGACAAAATCTGAAGGTATGATGCTATATGCTTAAGCTTATGCCAAGGACTGTGTTTAAAAATTATTACTGGAGTTTGGAACCTTTGATCAGCGGATGATTGGACAAATATAAAGACGTCCTCATCAATGTTTGGTGGAATCCTCTCTATTTCAAGACTTCAAGTTGTTTGGTGAGCAAAAGGGTTGTGAATGATAAAACCCGAACACAGATATTGTGTATCCATGAGACTGAGATTCCAGGACTGAACCTTACTGACAAGCAGCAGGGATGATGTCAGAATTCACACTTGCCTTGCTTTTGCAGTATTGCTCCAGAAGTGTCACATTGTTGTTCTACAGTGACAGGTGGTCAAGGGAATTACAGAAGGAAAAACTCCACTACAGTCTATGTTTTGGTAAAGTGAAACATAACATATGGACTTTGTTGATAATATGAACTTTAATGGACAATGTTATAATATCTGCACAACACGGAGGAAATCTAAAGGACTTTAAGTCAAGAACTACATTTGTGGTAATAAGCCTTCTATTATGACGGAAGAAGAGATGACCAGAAGACCAGACGATGAAAGAAGAGCCTTCATCAGGTGTAGGTTAGATAGTGGATCAAATTGTTTCCATCTTTGATCACAGTTTACCATAACATACCATAATATTTATTAATGACAAAATTTATTGCAAATTGATGAAATTATTGTTATATGGACAATTAATGAAAATTAAGTTCCAGTATTCAGCAAAGAAGAAAGAAGATATAATCTAATTGTATGAATATTGTTGTATGGTATATCTTGAGAGTTCAAACAGATATTTCACTCTCAAAAGGGGGAAATGTTAAATATTATATATTTACAATATTCTCTAGCAGACATGGGGTTAACACTCTACTGACATCATATCTGTTGTATTTTGGGTACATGGGTGCGGTTAGAGTACACCATTTTAGAAATCTCCCTACATAGCTGTAACATGGAAGGTAACACCCACTCTCATGAATATAAATGAGTGACAGACACACACGTCGTCGTCGTCATCCATGAGGGGGATCCATGGGGAATCGATGGCAGGTCTGTCTGCCATCCCTCTCTGTCATCCTGGACAAGATGTCGTGAATATCCCAAGTCCACCAACCAGATGACAAGCATGAACAAGCTGTAACTACAAGATATCCAGATGATTTAACTTCTCTGAAGATGTAAGCTATTGACAATTGACTGATATTTGTGTTATTTGGACATTTTCCCTGTTCCTGTGTTTTCCTTCAAGATATTAATAAACCTCTACACTGATTTATAACAAGCTGACTTCTTCCTATCGTGGACAAGGCCAGGTCCGGATATTTAACAGTGGACACAAGTCTCACCGGCAAATACAAGATATTTAACACTGTCCCAGTGTCATTCCAGGGTGTTGGTATCATTTCCTGGGGTGTCATAGTGGACTTGGTGACCCTCCAGACACGAATTTGGGTTTCCCCCTTAACGAGTTTATGTTCCCCATAGACTATAATGGGGTTCGAAACCCATTCGAACACTCGAACAGTGAGCGGCTGTTCGAATCGAATTTCGAACCTCGAACATTTTAGTGTTCGCTCATCTCTAGTTGGCACCTACCTCCCCAGTCAGAAGCAGATGGCCTACTGTAGGATCCTACAATGTAAACTTTCCGAGTTCAACAAGGGTAACTTTGTACTGGACCCAACCGTAGACTTTCCGTCTGATGGGTCTTTAACCCCTTGGCCATTCCCTTACTCACAATTCCTAATGTCGTCTTGATTACCTCATGATCAGCCACTACTCCCTTTCCTTCTCCCTAGCATCCCTGATCAGTACCGACATATGGTCCGATCATGCCCTATTTTTTTTCTGTCCCTTGAGGTGCCTAGCCTCGCATTGCACCCCTTTACATGGTGTTTGAATGATGGACTCCTTAAGGATACTGCTTGTAAAACTGACATCACCTCCACAACACTTGAGTTTACCTCACACTACACCAATGACCTGACCCCATCTGCTGGGAGGTGCTTAAAGGGATTCTACCACTAAAACACATTTTTTTCTAGTTAACACGTCGGAATAGCCTTTAGAAAGGCTATTCGTCTCCTACCTTTGGAAGTGCTCTCCACTGCGCTGTTCGTTCAAAATACCGGTTTGTACTGGTATGCTAATTAGTTCTCTCGCAACCGCAGCGCCGCCTCTATGGTCTTGGGTATCCTCCCCTTCCTTCTTCAGCGTTCTGTCGGACGCCTGCGCAGTACGCTCTGTTCAGCGAAGATTGCCGAACGTATTGCGCATGTGCGAAATTGCGGTGGCCGCACTATGGCTGGGACCGCAATTTCACTGCAATTTTAAATGCAGAGATCTTTACCTTTCAGTACAAAGTTGTTTGTATTATTGAAAGCCCTGTGAAGCCCCATTCACACGACTGTAATTTGTGGGTCTGTAACTGTCCGCAATTGCTGATCAGCAGAGTATTAAGGTTAAATTGCTGTGTTGGGGGGCCACACGGTGGCTCAGTGGTTAGCACTGCAGCCTTGCAGCGCTGGAGTCCTGGTGTTCAAATCCCGCCAAGGGCAAAAAACCATCTGCAAGGAGTTTGTATGTTCTCCCCGTGTTTGCGTGGATTTCCATCCCATATTCCAAAAAAAGACATACTGATAGGGAAAAATGTACATTGTGAGCTCTATGTGGGGCTCACAATCTACATTAAAAAAAAAAAAAAAAAAAAAAAAATTGCTGTGTTGGCACTTCACAATAATTTAGCAGGTTTTGGGTTGCAGTCTGGGCACTCGGTCTCTAAAAGGTTCGCCATCACTGCTCTAAACTCTATAATACGGGCAAGAGCTTTGTAAGAATGTAAGGAACAAGATCATAGATCTGCACAAGGCTGGAATGGGTTACAAAACCATAAGTAACATGCTGGGTGAGAAGGAGACAACTGTTGGTGCAATAGCAAGAAAATGGAAGAAATACAAGATAACTGTCAATCGACATTGATCTGGGGCTCCATGAAAAATCTCACCTCGTGGGGTATCCTTGATCAATAGGAAGGTGAGTGATCAGCCTAAAACTACAGGGGACAAACTTGTTAATGATCTCAAGGCAGCTGGGACCACAGTCACCAAGAAAACCATTGGTAACACATTACGCTGTAATGGATTAAAATCCTGCAGTGCCTGCAAGGTCGACCTGCTCAAGAAGACACATATGCAGGCCTGTCTTAAGTTTGCCAATGAACACCTGGATAATTCTGAAAGCAATTGGGAGAAGGTGCTGTGGTCAGATGAGACAAAATTTGAGCTCTTTGGCATTAACTCAACTCAACTTCACCGAATCAATGGGAGAATGGATGGAGCCATGTACCCTAAAATTCTGAGTGACAACCTCCTTCCCTCCGGCAGGGCATTAAAAATGGGTCATTTTTGGATCTTCCAGCAGGACAATGACCCAAAACATACAGCCAAGGCAACAAAGGAGTGGATCAAAAATAAGCAAATTAAGGTCATAGAGTGGCCTAGCCAGTCTCCAGACCTTAATCCCATAGAAAACTTATGGAAGGAGCTGAAGCTCTAAGTTGCCAATTGATAGCCTCAAAATTTTAATGATTTAGAGATGATCTGCAAAGAGAAGTGGCCCAAAATTCTTCCTGACGTGTGCAAACATCATCAACTACAAAAAACATCTGACTGCTGTGCTTGCCAACAAGGGGTTTGCCACCAAGTATTAAATCTTGTTTGACAGTGGGATGAAATACTTATTTCTCTATGCAAAATGCAAATACATAAAATGTGATTTTATTTTTGATATTCTATCTCTCACTGTTAAAATTAACTTACCCTTCAAACACCACACACACACAAAAAAAAAAACAACTTTTTGTTTGCTACTGGGCAAAAACCAGTTGTCCTGAACTAAATCGAGTGTGCGGATTCCAAATTTGAAGTCAGAATTGTTGTAACAAGTCAGGAAATTTTGCTATGCATAAGTATGCCTAAATGAATTAAGCATTTGGAAAGCATTGAACAATTTTGAACAGAACGAGTTTTACTCCAACAATTACCTGATCTACATCAAAGTTTTCCTAGTAAACAGTGTATGAAAATGTAATGGAATAACAACATTTCAAAAAGTCTAGTTTTTCAGTTGAAAAGTCTTACTTGAGCAAGGCCCAGGACTGTTAAAAGTGCTTCAGGCATCTGCTTTTGTGAACGGTTATATTTTCCCGTTGCAAAAAACCAGCAGGTCCCCCATCATGTTGGGATTCCACCGGCTTTGATTTCTGTTCTTTATTAGAGATGAGCGAACACTAAAATGTTCGAGGTTCGAAATTTGATTCGAACAGCCGCTCACTGTTCGAGTGTTCTAACGGGTTTCAAACCCCATTATAGTCTATGGGGAACATATACTCGTTAAGGGGGAAACCCAAATCCGAGTCTAGAGGGTCACCAAGTCCACTATGACACCCCAGGAAATGATGCCAACACCTCTGGAATACAACTGGGACAGCAGGGGAAGCATGTCTGGGGGCATCTAACACACTAAAGACCCTCTATTACCCCAACATCACAGCCTAACAACTACACACTTTACACATTCAAAAAAACCTCTATCAAAGTGGGAAAATACCTGGAAATCTTCTTTACTCCCCAAATGGATGGACACAAACCCCAATTTAAGCTCAACAAACAGTAACAACCACCCCTTTAAACCATGACAACCACAGATGGAATAGGCAATGGGAAATCCTTTAGTCCTCACCCACAACTGTCAGTGTGTGTGTGTGTGTGTGTGTGTGTGTGTGTGTGTGTGTGTGATGTGGTAAGACCTTCCAAAATTGACTTTTCTAGCCCTTAACATGAGCTCTTCCAAACAAAGTTACAGGACCTTAAGCTGAGCTAACAGCAGCAGAGATTGAGGCCCTTGGCATGAGTAGAGCCTTGCACCAGCAGTGTTTTTGGCACTTAGGGTGAGTTGAGCCTTGTACCAGCGTGTGTCCCTTAACATCAGGTGGGCCCTAAGTTCTGCGCTTTGCACAAAAGTTCCACATTAACTAGGCTGAATGGTACAAACTTTAGTAGGCCCGAGAACCAGGAACAGGTCTTGCAATGGCTGTCGGATAACGCTTAAAGCACATTGTCCACCAGCCAGTCAGCCTCTACCTCCTCTCCTCCTCTTACCCAACAGTCTTGTCCTCCTTCCACCCAAAATTCCCAATCTTCCCAGAACAATAACCCCAACTGTCCCTGCTCCCCAGAGCTGTTCTCCCTTTCTTTGACTGTACCGCAACCTGCCCCTCCATTTCGCGATTCCACGGACCTAACAGACGAGTATCTGTGTCCAGATGCTCAAACACTAGAGTCTCCTCCATTCCATCTCCGGTCGATTTGGTGGCGGATGACCAGCAACCCACCCTCATCGACGAAGATGAGACGCAGTTGCTGTCAGGGCAGCCAGTTGACATGCGCATTGTGCAGGAGGAGGAGGCGAGACAGGAGTTGGAAGAGGAGGTGGTGGACGACGAGGACACCGACCCCACCTGGACAAGGCGGATGTCAAGCTGGGAAAGTAGTGTGGATGTTGAGGCAGGTGCAGCACCGAAAAGGGTAGCTAGAGGCAGAGACATGTCCAGAGGCAGAGGTCAGCTGCTTTGCCGAAGCCAGGCCAGACCTGGAATGTCCGAAGATGTCCCCTTTTGTACCCAGCCCAGAAAAACTCCCCCATCGAGGGCACGTTTCTCAAAGGTGTAGAGTTTTTTCAAGGAATGCGCCGAGGACAGATATAGTGTCGTCTACACAATTTGCCTCTCGAAATCGAATAGGGGCCCTGAGAAGAGCAACCTGTCCACCACTTCAATGCACCATCTGTTAGGAGTATTTAGGTTCATTACTTTCTATTTTTCTTACCTGGGGAGTTTCTGGCTGCGCGGTGTCTGGGGTGGCATCCTGGCGCTGCGGGGTTGTCCTGTCGTGGGTATTGGTGCACACCTTCTGACTTGCACGCGCGCACTGCTGGTAGGCAGCTTTATTTCCTGGTTGATTAGTCTGTCCTCCCATTTGCACCTGGGAGGAGTGGTCTCTACACTGTATTTAAACCCATGCCTCCCATGGTTCTGTGATGAGTGTCGCTTTTACAGAGCTAGGCCTTAGCAGGAGGAGTAGGTGGTTATCTGGGATAGAGGAAGTTCCGTGGTTGGCTTTTGGGAGGTTTGGGTGAACGAGTTGGTTTGTGTGTTTTCCCTTCTGTGTTCACCAATCCTCCCTCTGTGTATAATTGACTGTGTGAGTGAATTGCCTTATCCTTTGATTTCTACTCAGTTTCCCTGTGTTTGTTTCCTAGTGTAAGGTTCCTTCCCATATTGGTTTGGGGGAATCCTTTCCCACTTTTTTCCTGTGTGCTGCTTGTGTTGTTAGTCAGCGCACACCCTTGTCAGTCCCTGTCAGTAGCAGCTTCACTTGTTCGTTAGGGGTGACCCCCTTTAGTCTCCAGTCCCTAGAGATCTTATAGGGCATTCCTTCTCCCACTTCCCTCTAGGCCTACGGTATCAGTGAGAGAGGAGCTGTCGGGGTCAGGCTTAGCCTGAGTACAGCCGACCCACACCCGTGAGGCAGGGACCGGGTTAGCTAGTGGGAGTAGTGCAGGGCAAGATTTCCTACTGCTATTCCTTAGCCCCGTTGCAGCTACCTGGACTGACATAACAGTACACTCAGCCGGTAAAAAAAAAAAAAAAAAAAGGTTCGTTTGCATTATGATGGACCTGAAACAGTTGTACCAGGCGGTGCAGCAGATTTCCACTGAGATGGAGGGGATCAAGCTACGAATGGATGCCATCCAAGCTTCTGACGTATCTCAGTTACAGCAGTTGGCTCAACACACAGCCTCTCAGGTGGAGGGCATACAGAGGCAGGTGAGTAGCGCCCCTGTGGGTCGGCCTCTGGAGCCAAAAGTCAGCTTACCTGAACCCTTCCGAGGTAAGAGGTCAGATTTTTTCCGATTTCAAAAGGACTGTCTTTTGTATTTCCGGCTACGGCCGTTTTCCTCCGGTTCTGAGGTACAGAGAGTTGGGATTATTATTACTTTATTGAGAGATGATCCCCTCATCTGGGCACATTCGTTACCAGCCGACTCAGCTTGCTTACTAACTGTAGAGGCGTTTTTCTCCACAATGGGGTTACTGTATGACGACCCAGACAGGGTACGCACGGCTGAGTATAACCTACGACGTGTGGTGCAAGGGGATCACGCTATAGAGAAATATTGCACAGAGTTTCGTAGGTGGGCAGCAGAAGTACACTGGAATGACCCCGCTCTACTTAGTCAGTTTGAGACAGGGCTCTCGGACCAGGTTAAAGACCATCTAGTTTCTCACCCTGTTCCGGGAGATCTAGATGAGGCCATGCAGCTGGCAATTAGAGTTGGACGGCGCCTCCGGGAGCGTGGAGACAAGAGTCCTGGGGGGCTTAGCCCTCCTCAATTCTCTGTTTTTAGAGAGGACCCGGGGGACCAACCCATGCAGATTGGGGCCACTGTGCGAAGTGCTAGACCCAAGAGTGAAGGGTCCCGCACAGTACGCTGTTTTGTGTGTGGAGGGATGGGACATGTAGCAAGGGTATGCCCCTCCAGAGAATGGTTCGCCAAGGAGAGTAATAACCCCAGGTCTATTGAGGGTAAAGGGAGAAAACCTACTAAGGAGGGAAGTGTGCATATTTCCTGTACTCAGACTGCCGGGTTGACCCTTGAAGGATGGGTAAATGGGCAGAAGTGCCGGATTTTGGTTGATTGTGGTTCGGCAGTCAACCTTATTGACTCAGAGTTTTGTGAGCAATTAAGGGTGAGTCCTTTGGTCTTGAAGTCTCAGATACCGGTGTGGGCTATTGATAAGACCCCTCTACAGCAAGCTGTCATCTCCAAACAGGTGGAGGGTCTGGAGTTTATTGTGGGTGGCCACAGGGAAGAGATTGACTTGTTCTTGTTGTCTAAGTTACCAGCACAAGTAGTGTTGGGGTGGCCCTGGCTGAAGCAGCATAACCCTATTATCAACTGGGAGACCGAGTCAGTAGTTTCTTGGGGGCAGGGGTGTAATGGTCGATGTCTGCCCATATCCGTTATGTCTTTGTCTATAGACAATTTGCCTCAAGAAATATGTGAGTTCAGGGAGGTCTTTGAGGAAAGGGCAGCCAAGACATTACCACCACATCGCACCTATGATTGCTCGATTAAATTTATACCAAATGCAGTGCTACCCAAGACACGGTTGTACAATCTCACTATTCCGGAGAGGGAGGCGCTCAAAGAGTATATTGAGGGGAGTCTAGAGGTGGGGCATATTCGCCCATCTAAGTCCCCAGTAGCAGTGGGGTTTTTCTTTGTAAAGAAGAAAGATGGAGGGTTGCGCCCTTGTTTGGATTTTAGGGAGATTAACAAAATCACGGTGCGGAATCCCTATCCCATTCCGTTGATCTCGGATCTATTCAGCCAGATTACGGGAGCCCGCTGGTTTAGTAAAATAGATTTACGTGGGGCGTATAACTTGCTGAGAATCAAGAAGGGGGATGAGTGGAAAACAGCGTTTAACACACCCCTAGGACACTTTGAGAATTTTGTGATGCCTTTCGGTCTAACCAATGCGCCTGCGTTTTTTCAGAATTTTATTAATGATGTACTAAGTGCCGTCATAGGGAGGGGGGTTGTGGTCTATCTGGACGATATACTCATTTACACCCCGGATTTGGAGACTCATTGGGAGAGAGTGAGAGAGGTTTTAGATCTCCTGAGGGTTAACCAATTAAGTGCTAAGCTGGAGAAATGTGTGTTCGCGGTCAATAAATTATGTTTCCTTGGCTATATCCTATCGGACAAGGGGTTCGAGATGGACCCTGAGAAGGTCAGGGCAGTCTTGGAGTGGCCGCGACCCGAGAACCTAAAGGCGGTCCAACGGTTCTTGGGGTTCTCCAACTATTATCGCCAGTTTATCAAGGGATTTTCTGAGGTTGTGAAACCTATCTCGGACTTGACTAAGAAGGGGGCTGACTGTGCTAAGTGGTCGCAAGAGGCGCTAGCTGCGTTTGAAGAACTGAAGAAGCGATTCTCGTCCGCTCCCATTTTGAGACAGCCGGATGAGAGGTTGGCCTTCCGAGTGGAGGTGGATGCCTCCTCAGTGGGGGTGGGAGCAGTACTTTCTCAGGAGTTCGAGGAGGGTACGCATCCCTGTGCCTTCTTTTCTAAGAAATTCTCTGCCTCTGAACGGAATTATGACATCGGAGATGGGGAACTACTGGCAATAAAACTAGCGTTCGAACATTGGCATCATTTCCTGGAGGGGGCCAGAAGGCCAGTCCAGGTATTTACTGACCACAAGAATTTGGTTTATCTTGGGTCGGCGAAGAGATTAAATGCACGGCAGGCCAGATGGGCTCTATTTTTTTCGCGGTTCCATTTTACCGTGACTTATGTGCCGGGTTCAAAGAATGTTAAGGCTGATGCTTTATCCCGGTATATGTCGACTGAGGAGGAACGAGAGGCGCCTGCCACTATTCTTGGGGATGGAGTGGTGGTAGAAGTATTGGGCGCGAAATTGGAGAAGGCCTTGATCGAAGCGCAACACGCTGCACCTTCCAAGATACCTAGAAACAAGCTTTTTGTCCCAACTACTCTCCGACAAAGTCTCCTGAGGGAGTGTCACGAGTCGGTTCTTGCTGGTCACCCGAGGGTTTCAGAGACCATGAGATTGGTGTCTAGGAATTTTTGGTGGCCAGGGTGGAGTAAGGATGTCTTGCAGTTTGTTCAAAATTGTTCGGTCTGTGCAAGAGCCAAGGCGTCACATACCCGTCCCCACGGTCTTCTACATCCATTGGAACCTCCTAAGGCACCTTGGACTCATCTGTCTATGGATTTCATCACGGGCCTTCCGGTGTCTAAGGGTTTCACGGTCATTTGGGTAGTCGTTGACCGCTTCACGAAAATGTGCCATTTGATCCCGTTTTCCAGGCTGCCATGTGCCAAGACACTATCAGAGGCATTTATTAAAGAAATTGTAAGGTTGCATGGTCTTCCTGAGGAGATAGTTTCGGACAGGGGACCGCAATTTGTGGCTAAATTCTGGCGGGCTTTTTGCAGCAGGTTGGGAGTTACACTGTCGTTTTCCTCCGGGTTTCACCCAGAGTCTAACGGACAAACAGAGAAGAAGAATCAGGATGTGGAACAGTTTTTGAGGTGTTTTGTTCGAGAGAACCAGAATAATTGGGCTGCCTTTCTCCCCCTGGCAGAATTTTCCCTAAACAACCATGATTCCAATGCCACAGGTACCACACCTTTTTTTTGCTCCGGTGGTAGACATCCTGTTTTCGGAGTATTTTCTTCCATTTCTTCCCCAGTTCCGGAGGAGGAGCTATTTTCTAAAAAGCTGCAAGGGGTATGGTCCCGTATCCAAGAGAATCTGGTGCGGGCGTCGCACCAGGCTAAGGTCCAGGCGGATCGGAAGAGAGGAGAGTTGCAGTTCTTCCCTGGTGAGATGGTTTGGTTGTCCACCAAGAATATCAGGTTGAAGGTTCCTAGCAAGAAGCTGGGTCCCAGGTTTGTGGGTCCTTTTAAGATCATCAAGATGGTAAATGAAGTGGCGGCGCAGCTGCAACTACCTAAAAGGTGGAAGATAAACCGGGTGTTCCATGTCTCCTTGTTAAAGAAGGCCAAGAAGGGAACGTCTCCAGTTAAGGTTCCACCAGTTTCTGAGTCCGGGGAGTATGAGATATCCCGAGTTCTGGATAGCAAATATGTTCGGGGGAAGCTACGGTATCTGGTGGCATGGAAGGGATACGGTCCTGAGGATAATTCTTGGGTCCTGGAGTCGGATATGTCAGCCCCCAGACTCGTGGAGAAATTCCACAAGGAGTTCCCGAAGAAGGATGCTCCTAGAGAATCCGGAGTCTTCTCCTTGAGGGGAGGATCCTGTTAGGAGTATTTAGGTTCATTACTTTCTATTTTTCTTACCTGGGGAGTTTCTGGCTGCGCGGTGTCTGGGGTGGCATCCTGGCGCTGCGGGGTTGTCCTGTCGTGGGTATTGGTGCACACCTTCTGACTTGCACGCGCGCACTGCTGGTAGGCAGCTTTATTTCCTGGTTGATTAGTCTGTCCTCCCATTTGCACCTGGGAGGAGTGGTCTCTACTCTGTATTTAAACCCATGCCTCCCATGGTTCTGTGATGAGTGTCGCTTTTACAGAGCTAGGCCTTAGCAGGAGGAGTAGGTGGTTATCTGGGATAGAGGAAGTTCCGTGGTTGGCTTTTGGGAGGTTTGGGTGAACGAGTTGGTTTGTGTGTTTTCCCTTCTGTGTTCACCAATCCTCCCTCTGTGTATAATTGACTGTGTGAGTGAATTGCCTTATCCTTTGATTTCTACTCAGTTTCCCTGTGTTTGTTTCCTAGTGTAAGGTTCCTTCCCATATTGGTTTGGGGGAATCCTTTCCCACTTTTTTCCTGTGTGCTGCTTGTGTTGTTAGTCAGCGCACACCCTTGTCAGTCCCTGTCAGTAGCAGCTTCACTTGTTCGTTAGGGGTGACCCCCTTTAGTCTCCAGTCCCTAGAGATCTTATAGGGCATTCCTTCTCCCACTTCCCTCTAGGCCTACGGTATCAGTGAGAGAGGAGCTGTCGGGGTCAGGCTTAGCCTGAGTACAGCCGACCCACACCCGTGAGGCAGGGACCGGGTTAGCTAGTGGGAGTAGTGCAGGGCAAGATTTCCTACTGCTATTCCTTAGCCCCGTTGCAGCTACCTGGACTGACATAACACCATCATTTGGAATCCAAGCACTGGAATCAGTGGCAGGCAGCAACGGCAGGACAAACATCGCCCGCCGTTCATGCCACTGCCTCTGCTCACAGTGCTGGCGATGCACTCCAGAGGACGAGCCAGGACATCACTTCATCTGCCTCCGCCACTTTGTTGACTTCTCCCTCATCCTCCCCTGTTTCTGTCTTATCTCCTTCTCCTGCACCATCAAAGGCACCATCAGGCACTTCTTTACAACAACCCACCATCTCTCAGACATTGGAGCACCGGCAGAAATACACCGCTAACCACCCACCCACGCAAGCCTAGAACGCCAACATCGCTAAACTGCTGGCCCAGGAGATGTTGGCGTTCCGGCTTGTTGAAACTCCCGCCTTCCCGGACCTGATGGCAACTGTGGCACCTCACTATGCCGTCCCTAGCCGTCACAACTTCTCCCGGTGTGGCGTCCCCGCCTTGCACCAGCACGTGTCACTCAATATCAGGTGGGCCCTTAGTTCCGCGCTTTGCTGCAAGGTCCACTTGACCACCGACACATGGACAAGCGCCTGTGGTCAGGGATGCTGCTTATCTTTAAGGACAGGCAGGGTGAATGTGGTGGAGTCTGGTCCCGGGGTGCAAACTGAGGTACCCTATCTCCTCTCCCAGGCCAAAATTCATGGCAGGAGTAGACTGAAACCCTACGACGCTGCAACCTCCACCCCAGCTACTAGCGGCAAACGCTTAAAACACTGGTGTGGGGAGACGTCAGCAGGCGGTGCTGAAGCTCATCAGCTTGGGGGACAGACAGCACAGTGCCTCCGAGGTCAGGGATGCCATCCTGGCTGAGATGGCATTTTTTTTCCCCTGCTACACCTGGGGCCTGGCATTTTTACGCCTGTGATAATGGCTGGAATATGGTAGCGGCTCTGGAGCTTGCCAGCCTCCAACACGTTCCATGTTTGGCCCACGTCTAACTTAGTGGTGCAACGTTTTTTGAAAACATACCCAAATGTACCGAAGCTACTGTTGAAAATGCGGCGCTTGTGCGCCCACTTTTGCAAGTGTACAGGAGTCGCTGCTAGCCTAAAAACACTCCAGCAAGGCCTACATCTGTCCAAACACAGGCTGTTGTCCGTCATTCACACACGCTGAAACCCTACAATACCATATCTTGAGCAGGGTGTGTGAGCTGCACAGACCTTTGATGGAGTTCCATCTACAAAACCCAAAGGTTCCTCAAAGTCAGCTCGCAAAGTTTCTGCACCATGAGTTTCCAGGGGTGGCAGAGTTATGGCTAGGGGCAGAGGCATGGATAGGGATGATGTCTAGGGGCAAAAGCAGTGTGGATGTGGATGCAAGCTAAGCAGAAAAAACTGGGGGTACAAGCAGAGGCATGGACTGGGGTGATATCTAGGGGCAAAAGCAGTGTGGATGTGGAGGCAAGCTAAGCAGCAAAAACTGGGGGTACAAGCTAAGGCATGGACTGGGGTGATGTCTAGGGGCAAAAGCAGTGTGGATGTGGAGGCAAGCTAAGCAGCAAAAACTGGGGGTACAAGCTAAGGCATGGACTGGAGTGATGTCTAGGGGCAAAAGCAGTGTGGATGTGGAGGCAAGCTAAGCAGGGAAAAAGGTGGCTAGAGGCAAAGGGATGTCCAGTGGCAGAAGACAGCTGCATGACAGAAGCTAGACCTGAGCCAGCAAGGCCCAAGATGCCCTCTTTTCTAGCTTCCTTAGAAAAATTCCCCCATCGAGGCCACGTTCCTCGCTGGGGGAGATAATTTCTAAATGTATAGGTCGAGGACAAACTGAGTGTGGTTTATACACTTTGCAATGCGACTCCCCATCTCCCAGGCCTTTCATTCCAGGCTAAAGTACAGCACAACCCACCCACATGCCCAAGGCTTCAACAGCCTCATCTCAAAAATTCTGGCCCAGGAGATGTTGGGGTCCCGGCTTGTGGACACTCTGCCCTTTTTGGGCCTGCTGGCTACTGCGCCACCTCACTGTGCCGTCCACACCAGCACTTTTCCCCAAACATGAGGCGGTCCCTAAGTTCAGCGCTTTGCCCAAAAGTTCCACGTGACCAGCTACGAATGGACAAGTGCATGCGGACAGGGACGCTAACTTTTAATCTTGGCACAGTGGTTGAATGTACTTGAGGCATGGACCGGGTCGCAAAATGTGGTAGACTGACTTGTCTCCCCACAGAACATTCCTGGGAGGAGGGCTGAAACACCACCCTCCTCCTCCGCTGTTAGATTGACCCCAGCTACGAGCTGGAAACGCTGCAACACTGGTGTGGAGAGACGTCAGCAGGCCGGGCTGAAGCTCATCAGCTTGGGGGACAGACAGCACACTGCCTCTGAGGTCAGGGATGCCATCCTGGATGAGATCGCAATTTGTTTATCCCCGCTGCCCCTGGGGCCAGGCTTTTTTGTCTTGTTGGAGGGCTCTGGAGCTTGCCAGCCTCCAACACGTTCCATGCCTGGCCCACGTGTTCAATGTAGTGGTGCAACGATTTTTAAAAACATACCCCAAATTAGCAGAGATAAGGGTGAAAGTGCGGCACTTGGACACCCACTTTCCCAAGTCTACAGTACCTGGAGCTAGCCGCAATACACTCCAGCAAGGCCTACATCTGCCTGAAGCACCTACTGTTGTGCGAGGTCACCACACGCTCAAACCCTAGATACCGTATGTTGAGCAGGGTGTGTGAGCAGCAGAGACCTTTGATGGAGTACCATCTACAAAACCCAAGGGTTCCTCAGAGTCAGCTCCCTCACTTTCTGCACCATGAGTTTCCATGGGTGGCAGACTTATGGCTAGAGGCACAGGCATGGATAGGGGTGATGTGTAGGGGCAAAAGCAGTGTGGATGTGGAGGCAAGCTAAGCAGCAAAAACTGGGGGTACAAGCAGCTGGTGGCATCATCACTGATAAGCACAGCTGTCTGTCAGCTGTCAGGCTGACTTTCACCAAAATGAACAGACAATGGATAGACTCATCATATACATGTCAGTTACATGACAAATTTAGTGCACTTTGCAAGTCCAACATGGGTTGGAGATCTGCAGAGAGGAATCTCACCACCTCTTGCGGGTGCCATCATTTGGAAGGCAAGCCCTGGGCTCAGTGGGTGAGAGCAAGCGCAGGATAATCGTCGTTTGGCCTTGCGGCCACTGCCTCTCCCACTGTTGACAGGGCTGGCGCTGCAGTCCAGACCAGCAGCCAGGACACCTCCACATCTGCCTCTGACACTTTGGGGAGTTCACCCTCATCCTCCCCTTTTCCTGCCACTTCTCCTTTTGCCCGCGCCATCATGCGCCTCTTCCCAGCAACTCCCCACCTCCCAGGCCTTTCATTTCATGCTAAAGTACAGCGCAACCCACCCACATGCCCAAGGCTTCAACGGCCTCATCTCAAAAAATCTGGCCCAGGAGATGTTGGAGTCCCGGCTGGGGGACACTCTGCCCTTTTTGCCGTCCACACCAGCACTTTCCCACAAACATGAGGCAGTCCCTAAATTCAGCGCTTAGCCCAAAAGTTCCACGTGACCAGCTACGAATGGACAAGTGCATGCGGACAGGGAAACTACCTTTCAATTTTGGCACAGTGGTTGAATGTAGTTGAGGCGTGGACCGGGTCGCAAAATGTGGTGGCCTGACTTGTCTCCCCACACAACATTCCTGGGAGGAGGGCTGAAACACCACCCTCCTCCGCTGTTAGATTGACCCCAGCTACGAGCTGGAAACGCTGCAACACTGGTGTGGGGAGACGTTAGCAGGCTGTGCTGAAGCTCATCAGCTTGGGGGACGGACAGCATGCTGCCTCTGAGGTCAGGGATGCCATCCTGGATGAGATGGGAATTTTTTTTTTATCCCTGCTGCCCCTGGGGCCAGGCTTTTTTTGTCTTTTTGGAGGGCTCTGGAGCTTGCCAGCCTCTAACACGTTCTATGCCTGGCCCACGTGCTCAATGTCATGGTGCAACGATTTTTGAAATCATACCCCAAATTAGCTGAGCTAAGGGTGAAAGTGCGGCGCTTGGACCCCCACTTTCACAAGTCTATAGTAGCCGCTGCTAGCCTAAAAACACTCCAGCAAGGCCTACATCTGTCCAAACACAGGCTGTTGTCTGTCATTCACACACGCTGAAACCCTACAATACCATATCTTGAGCAGGGTGTGTGAGCTGCACAGACCTTTCATGGAATACCGTCTACAAAACCCAAAGGTTGCTCAAAGTCAGCTCCCTCACTTTCTGCACCATGAGTTTCCATGGCAGAGTTATGGCTAGAGGCACAGGCATGGATAGGGGTAATGTGTAGGGGCAAAAGCAGTGTGGATGTGGAGGCAAGCTAAGCATAAAAAACTGGGGGTAAAAGCAGAGGCATGGACTGGGGTGATGTCTAGGGGCAAAAGCAGTGTGCATGTGGAGGGAAGCTAAATCAACAAAAAAAGCTGGGGAAATGCACAGGCATAAACTGGGGTGATGTTTAGGGACGCAAGCATTGTCGATGTGGAGGGAAGCTAAGCATAAAAAACTGGGGGTAAATGCAGAGGCATGGACTGGGGTGATGTCTAGGGGCAAAAACAGTGTGGATGTGGAGGCAAGCAAAGCAGGGAAAATGGTGGCTAGAGGCAAAGGGATGTCCATAGGCAGCAAGGGCAAAGATGCAAAACTCTCCCCTGTTTCAAGAATTTTCCTGACTTGTCTCCCCACACAACATTCCTGGGAGGAGGGCTGAAACACCACCCTCCTCCTCCTCCGCTGTAACACTGGTGTGGGGAGACGTCAGCGGGCCGTGCTGAAGCTCATCAGCTTGGGGGCCAGACAGCACACTGCCTACAAAGTGAGTCATGCCATCCTCGATGACACGGCAATGTAGTTTTTGCCACTGCACCTGGGCCCAGGCATGTTGTCATGTGTGATAATGGCCGTAACCTGGGATCGGCTCTGTAGCTTGGCAGCCTGCAACATATTCCATGCCTGGGCCACGTTTTTAACTCATTGCTGATAATCTTTTTAAAAAGGTACCCCAATGTTCCTGAGCTACTGGTGAAAGTGTGGCGCTTGTGCGGATAGTTTTTAAAGTCTATAGTTGCCGCTGCTAGCCTCTATGCACTCCTACAACGCCTGTACCTGCTCGAACAACGGCTGTTGTGCGACGTCTCCACACTGCTGGTACTAAACATATCATCTGTTGAGCAGAGTATGTGAGCAGCACAGATCTTTGATGGAGTTCCAACTCCAAAACCCTAGGGTTCGTCAAAGTCAACTCCCTCAGTTGCTCAACCATGAGTGGCCATGGGTGGCAGACTTATGTGAAATCCCATCCCATCCATTGCACTGGACACAAAACATTAGCATGCGCTCATCACAACTCCGGATATGGCAGCTGCGTTAAGCAGGGTGCAGGGTACAACACAGACCAGGCCCGAGCACCAGGAACAGGTGTTAGAAATACTGCAGCATCCACCATTTCCTTCCAATTATGGGGTTTTGGACCCACCACCGACTTTTCTGGACCTCAGTAGGGATCATGAGACACAGTTGCCATCAGGGCAAGCTGTGGTCATGTGCAGTTTGCAGTAAGGGGACAGTGCGCAATTGGAAGAGGAGTTGGTGGATGACGAGGCCACCGACCCCACATGGACAGGGGTGATGTCTATGGGCTAAAGCAGTGTAGATGTAGAGGGAAGCTAAATCAACAAAAAACCTGGGCAGAAGCAAAGGCATAAACTGGGGTGATGTTTAGGGGCTAAAGCAGTGTAGATGTGGAGGGAAGCTAATTCAACAAAAAAACAGGGTAGAAGCTAAGGCATAAACTGGGGTGATGTCTAGGGGCGAAAGCAGTGTAGATGTGGAGGGAAGCTAAGCAGCAAAAACAGTGGGTAGAAGCAAAGGCATGCAAAACTCTACCCTGTTGGAAGACTTATTCCTAGGTCTGGAACACGTTAATGGCCCCCCTGGACAAATTACTGGGGCCTAGTGTCACCAGGACAAGTATAAGCGCATGTTGTGGGAATACCTGGCCGACACCAGCTCTGCCCTCTCCGATCCCTCTGTGCTCTACAGCCTACACTTATTTTCTCATCTTTTTTTCTGCACTGCACATCTCTTGCCTACTTCCTTTGGGATCTCAGAAGTGGTGGTCTCAGTGCTGAGAAACACATCTGAGTCCCCCATGCAATATGCATTAAGAGAACCCTGGAGCCTACCATAGCATCGAGCCTGGCTAAATGCAGAGAAAGATTTTGGACCACTTCCAGAGATGGTAATTTCAGTGCTGCAGTTGGCAATGGATGGTGTAATGGGATTAGCTGAGGGATCACTGTCTTGACCACTTTTTGGCACAAAATGAAAGTCCAATCCAGCCAAGTATGGTGCAAGGATATGATGCAAGGACACCTACATATCTGTCTGTGACACATTGGGGAGTTCACCCTCATCCGCCCTTTTGGCCTGCACCATAATGCGCCTCTTCCCAGCCACTCCCCATCTCCCAGGCGTTTCATTGCAGGCAGAAGTACAGCGCAAGCCACCCACATGCCCAAGCCTTTAATGGCCTCATCGATAAACTGCTGGCCCTGGAGATGTTGGTGTTTATGCTTCTGGATACCCAGGCCTTCCGTCAGCAGATGGCAGCTGGGACACCTCCCTATGCTGGGCCTAGCCGTTACTACTTCTCTTGGTGTGCTGTCCCTGCCTTGCACCTGCATGTGTCCCATAACATCAGTCGGGCCCAGAGCTCTGCGCTTTGCTGCAAGGTCCACTTGACCACCGACACATGGACAAGCGCCTGTGGTCAGGGATGCTGCAGTGCTTATCTTTAAGGACAGGCAGGGTGAATGTGGTGGAGTCTGGTCCCCGGGTGCAAACTGGGGTGGCCTATCTCCTCTCCCAGGCCAAAATTCATGGCAGGAGTAGACTGAAACCCTACTACGCTGCAACCTCCACCCCAGCTACTGGCGGCAAAAGCTGTAATACTGGCGTGGGGAGATGTCAGCAGGCCGTGCTGAAGCTCATCAGCGTGGGGGACAGACAGTACAGTGCCTCCGAGGTCAGGGATGCCATCCTGACTGAGATGGCAATGTTTTTTTCCCTGCTACACCTGGGGCCTGGCATTTTTGCGCCTGTGATAATGGCTGGAACCTGGTAGCAGATCTGGAGCTTGCCAGACTCAAACACGGTCCACACATGACCCACGTTTTCAACTTGTTGGTGCCATGTTTCTTTGAAACCTACACCATTGTGCCTGATATACAAGTCAAAGTGGGGCCATTTTCGTAAGTGAGAACTAGCCTCTGCTAGGCACAAAACATTCAGAGCACACTCCTCTCATCTTCACACCGTTGGCTGGCAGAGGAAGACGAGGGGGTTGGAGTGGCATCTGATGTCCCTGTCCCACACGAGGCTAGAGGGTGCACTTCAGTGCATCCCATTGCTTCACCACAAATGGTGTGAAGGGGAGTGGAAAATGGAGGAAATGGAGAGTGACCCTTACAGTTGGGGCCAGCAAAGGCATGCCAAGTAACACACTGGCACACATGGCTGACTTCATGTTGGGTTGCTTTTCAAGAGTCTAACGCATACTTCACATCATGGAGAACAAATAATACTGGATTTTTACAAGCCTAGAACCACGGTCTAGGTCTAATGTCTGTTCCTTTCTTATATTAGGGGAGAGGGGAAAAAATTACTTCAGTGATGCGTTTAGCGTACATAGACTGACTATTAATGTGTATCCCACTTAGTGTTGTTAGGGTTACACACCGTCACAACCTGGCTAAAGCTTCTATAGCTGTTAATAAAGTCAACATAACTTTACAGTATCCAAAAAGACAGCTGGTACCGACAGAGAGCAAGACAAATGTCAGCCAAAGCTGTGAGCTCTGAACACCCACAGTAACTTTGGCGTCATCATTATAAGGGAGCAGGTGGTAATAAATAACTTGGCAGTGCCTAAAACCCAACAAGCTTATACGACTAAATTTACATTAAGATACACAAATGACACTTTTTAGTAGCATGTCATGAGACAAGCTGATAAGATCTTCCGTTGTGCAGTGCTATTTGAAAGTTAATAGCTGCCTTCATTTTAATTCAGGAGAAGGTGCAGACAGATTAGATTTAGAACATGTTGTCTTCATTGTCAAAATCCTCTATATAGGTAATGTGTTTTTCATGCCGAGCTGTCTGGGAACGAGCTGGTGCAGCACTGACAACCTGGGTGGATATGGCAAGAGCCTGAGATGTAGGGTGAATGTATCCCCAAATTATTTGGGGAAGTTCCACTCAGAAACTGGCACTATATACCAGTAGTAAAAATTGTGGGTGCACGTAACCCCAATATATTCTTTGAATTCCCAGTCAGACAATGGCACTATATGGCAGTAGCAAAAATTGTGGGTGCACGCAACCCCAATATATTCTTTGAATTCCCAGTCAGACAATGGCAGTATATACCAGTAGCAAAAATAGTGGGTGTATATAGCCCCAATTCTATTGCTAGGGGACTTGCAGTGTATTTCTGGGGTGAAGGTGGGGGGGCACACCGTTGGAACGGGGATCGGGGGTATATATAGGGTATACGGGAATACACTGTCATTGTATTCCATTCAGGATCCGGGGAAAGCTGGGTTGCGGCGATTGAGCCTGTCAGTGCCACGTTACACTGACAAGCTTCTCCCTGGAATTGAAGTTATATGTAACCCCAATATATTCTTTGAATTCCCAGTCAGAAACTGGCACTATATAGCAGTGGCAGGACTTGAAGGTATTTGTAACCCCAATATATTCTTTGAATTCCCAGTCAGAAACTGGCACTATATGGCAGTGGCAGGACTTGAAGGTATTTGTAACCCCAATATATTCTTTGAATTCCCAGTCAGAAACTGGCACTATATGGCAGTAGCAAGAAATGAGGGTATTTGTAAACCCAATATATTCTTTGAATTCCCAGTCAGAAACTGGCACTAAATGGCAGTGGCAGGACTTGAAGGTATTTGTAACACCAATATATTCTTTGAATTCCCTTTCAGAAACTGGCACTATATGGCAGTGGCAGGACTTGAAGGTATTTGTAACACCAATATATTCTTTGAATTCCCCGTCAGAAACTGGCACTATATGGCAGTAGCAAGAAATGAGTGTATTTGTAACCCCAATATATTCTTTGAATTCCCAGTCAGAAACTGGCACTATATGGCAGTGGCAGGACTTGAAGGTATTTGTAACACCAATATATTCTTTGAATTCCCAGTCAGAAACTGGCACTATATGGCAGTGGCAGGACTTGAAGGTATTTATAACACCAATATATTCTTTGAATTCCCAGTCAGAAACTGGCACTATATGGCAGTGGCAGGACTTGAGTGTATTTGTAACCCCAATATATTCTTTGAATTCCCAGTCAGAAAGTGGCACTATATGGCAGTGGCAGGACTTGAGTGTATTTGTAACCCCAATATATTCTTTGAATTCCCAGTCAGAAACTGGCACTATATGGCAGTGGCAGGACTTGAAGGTATTTGTAACACCAATATATTCTTTGAATTCCCAGTCAGAAACTGGCACTATATGGCAGTGGCAGGACTTGAGTGTATTTGTAACCCCAATATATTCTTTGAATTCCCAGTCAGAAACTGGCACTATATGGCAGTAGCAAGAAATGAGGGTATTTGTAAACCCAATATATTCTTTGAATTCCCAGTCAGAAACTGGCACTATATGGCAGTGGCAGGACTTGAAGGTATTTGTAACACCAATATATTCTTTGAATTCCCAGTCAGAAACTGGCACTATATGTCAGTGGCAGGACTTGAAGGTATTTGTAACCCCAATATATTCTTTGAATTCCCAGTCAGAAACTGGCACTATATGGCAGTGGCAGGACTTGAGTGTATTTGTAACCCCAATATATTCTTTGAATTCCCATTCAGAAACTGGCACTATATGGCAGTAGCAAGAAATGATGGTATTTGTAACCCCAATATATTCTTTGAATTCCCAGTCAGAAACTGGCACTATATGTCAGTGGCAGGACTTGAAGGTATTTGTAACCCCAATATATTCTTTGAATTCCCAGTCAGAAACTGGCACTATATGTCAGTGGCAGGACTTGAAGGTATTTGTAACACCAATATATTCTTTGAATTCCCAGTCAGAAACTGGCACTATATGGCAGTGGCAGGACTTGAGTGTATTTGTAACCCCAATATATTCTTTGAATTCCCAGTCAGAAACTGGCACTATATGGCAGTAGCAAGAAATGAGTGTATTTGTAACCCCAATATATTCTTTGAATTCCCAGTCAGAAACTGGCACTATATGTCAGTGGCAGGACTTGAAGGTATTTGTAACCCCAATATATTCTTTGAATTCCCAGTCAGAAACTGGCACTATATGGCAGTGGCAGGACTTGAGTGTATTTGTAACCCCAATATATTCTTTGAATTCCCATTCAGAAACTGGCACTATATGGCAGTAGCAAGAAATGATGGTATTTGTAACCCCAATATATTCTTTGAATTCCCAGTCAGAAACTGGCACTATATGTCAGTGGCAGGACTTGAAGGTATTTGTAACCCCAATATATTCTTTGAATTCCCAGTCAGAAACTGGCACTATATGTCAGTGGCAGGACTTGAAGGTATTTGTAACACCAATATATTCTTTGAATTCCCAGTCAGAAACTGGCACTATATGGCAGTGGCAGGACTTGAGTGTATTTGTAACCCCAATATATTCTTTGAATTCCCAGTCAGAAACTGGCACTATATGGCAGTAGCAAGAAATGAGTGTATTTGTAACCCCAATATATTCTTTGAATTCCCAGTCAGAAACTGGCACTATATGGCAGTGGCAGGACTTGAAGGTATTTGTAACACCAATATATTCTTTGAATTCCCAGTCAGAAACTGGCACTATATGGCAGTGGCAGGACTTGAAGGTATTTGTAACACCAATATATTCTTTGAATTCCCAGTCAGAAACTGGCACTATATGGCAGTGGCAGGACTTGAAGGTATTTTTAACACCAATATATTCTTTGAATTCCCAGTCAGAAACTGGCACTATATGGCAGTAGCAAGAAATGAGGGTATTTGTAACCCTAATATATTCTTTGAATTCCCAGTCAGAAACTGGCACTATATGGCAGTAGCAAGAAATGAGTGTATTTGTAACCCCAATATATTCTTTGAATTCCCAGTCAGAAACTGGCACTATATGGCAGTGGCAGGACTTGAGTGTATTTGTAACCCCAATATATTCTTTGAATTCCCAGTCAGACAATGGCACTATATGGCAGTAGCAAAAATAGTGGGTGTATATAGCCCCAATTCTATTGCTAGGGGACTTGCAGTGTATTTCTGGGGTGAAGGTGGGGGGGAACACCGTTGGAACGGGGATCGGGGGTGTATATATAGGGTATACGGGAATACACTGTCAGTGTATTCCATTCAAGATCCTGGGAAAGCTGGGTTGCGGCGATTGAGCCCGTCAGTGCCACGTTACACTGACAAGCTTCTCCCTGGAATTTAGCTCTTACAAGAGCTGTTGTGGTTGTCTTCTCCTTCCTATCCTAGCCTGTCCCTGCCTACCCAGAATCTAACCCCTAGCTACATGGACGGAAACCTCCGTCCCTGGTGAATTGCAAGCTCAGAATGACGCAAACCTGGGCGGCGCTGTTCTTTTAAATCAGAGGTCACATGTTTTCGGCAGCCAATGGGTTTTTCCTACTTTTTTCAACGTCACCGGTGTCGTAGTTCCTGTCCCACCTACCCTGCGCTGTTATTGGAGCAAAAAAGGCGCCAGGGAAGGTGGGAGGGGAATCGAGTAATGGCGCACTTTACCACGCGGTGTTCGATTCGATTCGAACATGACGAACAGCCTATTATCCGATCGAACATGAGTTCGATAGAACACTGTTCGCTCATCTTTATTGTAGAAATATCTTTATGGAGCCGCTCTCCGTGTTCGTCACTTACTTGTCCCAAATTGGGTGGGAAAAAGTCAAGATATGCATTTTCAATGACATTTGGCAGCCAAGTTTTTCATATGCTGTAAGCATGTTGTCTACTAATTCAGCAGAGACTTCAGGTTGTCTGTTCCCAAGGAAGTTCTCGCATCCCCAAGCTGAAAGGTCCAGAGGGTTCAGTTTTGTTCTGAATGTGTCATCATGCATTAGTTTGTTGATTTCAGGGCCAATAAAAATTTCGGCCTTTATTTTAGCCTCAGTTTTCCGTGTCCTAAACTTCTTCAAATACTGGAAACCATTTTGATCAAGTACAATTACAAAATTTTTCATTACACCAAGTTTAATGTGAAGTGGTGGAACATAAAATTGAAATGGATTTGTCTTGTACATTGTACTGACCAACTGTGTGCTCGATTCGAAGAGGCCTCTGTCTCATTTTATAATAATTGTGTCATCACAACTGTTCCACAGGCACAAGAAACACACATACTTTGTGTACCCTAACTGTAGGACAAATAGCAGTACTACTATTTTCAGGTCAGCACAAATTTTTCATTTATGTTCTGAGTATTTGATAATTTCCAAAATTAACTCCATAGAAGCATTATTCTCTTTCATTCCAATCGGATGAGCCAATGGAATGTATCTCCAATTTGACAGTCAAAGTAATACTTGTAAGCAAGACGCACTCTATCAGATTCTTGCGCTGATCATACGATGTCCATTGGAATATTTCCAATATATAATGAATTACCGTATATACTCGAGTATAATTTTACCACAAAAAACTCGAGTATAAGCCTAGGGGGGAAATGTAGCAGCTACTGGAAAATTTCAAAATTAAAATGGTTGTTGGGTGCAGTAGTTGCTGGGTGCTGGGAAAGGGGAGGGGGTGTTTTGGTTGTCTGCCCCTTCCCCGAGCTTGAGGACTTTTTTTTTTTTTTCCCCCACGTGGAATTCAGCCTGGCTGAATAT
Source organism: Leptodactylus fuscus (assembly GCF_031893055.1). Classification (NCBI taxonomy): domain Eukaryota; kingdom Metazoa; phylum Chordata; class Amphibia; order Anura; family Leptodactylidae; genus Leptodactylus; species Leptodactylus fuscus. The sequence goes on along the minus strand of NC_134265.1, from coordinate 94,781,193 downwards.
AGGGTATCTGCAGTGCTCCTATTAAAGAGGAGCACTACAGATCCTATATTCAGTAGACCGGGCACTTTCAGACACAGGGATACCTAATGTGTATAATGTGTTTCACAGTAATTTTATACTTTTATATGTATTCTAGGGAAAGGAGGGATTTAGAACTTTTATTTATTTTATTATATTTTTTAAAGCTTCTTTTTTTCCCCACTATTTTATGGGAGTTTCTATACATTACTATTGCGGCTGGTTATATATATATATATATATATATATATATTTTTTTTTTTTTTTTTTGCTTGACTCGAGTATAAGCCGAAGGGGACTTTTTCAGCACAAAAAGTGTGCTTAAAAATTCAGCTTATACTCGAGTATATTGTAATTGAAAAATCTTTGCATGTCAAACTTAAAATCTAGACTTGTCAGGCAAATTCCAAGTTCATATTTGGAATCCGTGCGCTCATTTTAGTATAAATCACGTTTTTCTCTCAGTAGCAAAATCATTGTTGCACGATGTTATATACTGTTCATGTCTTTGTCAGGGGGCAAAAGTTTGCTATCTGTCCAATTCTTTTTCATCTCTACGGCCAGGCTTACAAAGAGGTCTGTTTGTTGTTTATTCCCTTTTATTTTGTAACTGTAAGGCCTCCTTCACATGGGGCGTGGTATGGCGTATTTTGGTCCAGATTCTGACGTGGGAATGAATGGGCCTAGTGTGGAGGGTGCTGCCGCAAGGCAGATGCTGGGGCTGAATCAGTTGCGGAATCCACCTGAAGAAAGGGCAGCTCGCTTCTTTTTTCCGTGAGAGGAAACATGCCGCTCATGGAAAAAAGTAAGCTAGCGGTCTACATAGACCTCTATTGTGAGGGGGCGGATTATGACGTGGATTCATTGCCAAAATCTGTCCCCTCTTGCCCCTTGTGAACGAGCCCTTAGGTTGTGTTGATGTTTTATATTACACCTTTTCTGTAAGCATTCTACTTTGGTGTATAGATATATATTATTATTAGAGATGAGTGAATAGTATTCAAAACTCTAGTTTCGAATACTTTGCTTCCATAGGAATGAATGGTAGCGGCTGAACACCAAAAGGTTAAGCGCCAGCCGCTTCCATACATTCGTATGGAGCGAGGTATTCAAAACTAGAGTTTCGAATACTATTCGCTCATCTCTAATTATTATTGTTTATTTATATAGCACCATTAATTCCATGGTGCTTTACATTTGAGGGTTTACATATAGTACACAAAATATACAATATGGGGGATGCACAGGAGAAATCTTGGAGGCAGATGTGTGTGGAGCGGATGGGAGCAGAGTGAAGTAGGAGGTCTTTGGAGGATTTGAGGTTACATGTGGGCAGGTAGCCGGAGATTAGGTCGGAGATATATGGAGGGTGACAGGTTGTGGATGGCTTTGTATGTTAAAGGGGCTCTATCACTAGGAAAAGTCATTTTTAACTAATCACATCCTTGTATAGCCTTTAGAAAGGCTATTCCACACCTACCTTTAGTATGTAAATTGCCTCATTGGTTTCTGAATAAGTCCATTTTTATTCATATGCTAATTAGTCTGGTGCACGATAGATCGTGCACACCTCTCCCTGTTGTTTTCTATGGGAGACTGCTGCTGATGATGATGATGACTCAGCTTCCTGTTTGCCTCCGCACACATAGGAGATAATGGGAGAGAGGAGGCTGCTGGGAACTTCCTGAGCTGGCTGGAAGCTCATTAGCATATGAATAAAAACTGACTTATTCAGAGACCACTGAGGCAATCTACATACTAAAGGTAAGTGTGGAATAGACTTTCTAAAGCCTATGCAAGGATGTGATTAGTTAAAAATGACTTTTCCCAGTGATAGAGCCCCTTTAATATTAGTAACTTGAACTCAATTCGCTGGTCAATGGCTAGCCAGTGAAGGGATTGTCAGAGGGGGAGCAGCCAAAGAAGAACGGGGGATGAGGTGAATTAAGTAAGCAGCGCAGTTTAAGGTGGACTGGAGGAGGCAAGGGTGTTTGCTGGGTGTCCATGTAGAAGGGTGTTGCAGTAATCTAAGCGGGAGATTATGAGGGCATGGACTAGCTTTTTAGCAGTTTCTGGGGTGAGGAAGGAGTGGACTCAATGGATGTGTATATATATATAATACACACACACACACACACACACACACACACACACACACACACATACTTTGTGTGTATTAAATCTAATATTTAATTAGATAGTTCTTAGCTCTAAACATCCCCACAATCCTGAAGAAGTAAATATTTCTTAGCTTTGTCACCCTTTGGTTTGCCAGTGTGCTAGAGCTTCACTGTGTACTGCCATAGGGCACAGGTGGGAGTGGTCTGGGTAAGTGTCTCAGCTACTGTAAGTGACAAATGGTGGAAGCAAGTGTTAAGGTCTCTTTACTCATTTGTGGCGTAGTGTGTTAGGTGAGTGTGGAAGCAGAGTCCCCCTTTATGGGTACATCCATGATCAGGGCCGGCGTTAGGGGGGGCAAACTGGGCAATTGCCCAGGCCCCCCCAGAGCTTAAGGGGCCCCCTGTGTTATCTAATATTTCAGCATTATGTTTATGGAGTGACCAACCGTCTGTTCTCACTGACAGACAGTCGGATCACTCACTGTGCAGCGGTCGCTGGGCTGTGCAGTCACTTTAGCTGCGCAGCGACTGTGCTAGCAGGGACTCCAGGGAAGGCTCTGTATGAGCTGCTGCATGAGGTAGTAGCCCCACTCCCAACCCGCCTCCAGTTCAGCAAGGCCTGTGGTGCTGTCTGAAGCCTTGCTCTCCTCAGACTGAAGTGCACTTCTGCTACCGCTCATCTCCTGCTCTGCATCCTGCAAGGGCTACCCCAGGAGGAGGAGAGGAGAGAAGAGCTCCGTACACAGTGAAAGTAAAAAAGAAAAACACCAGGTACATTCTGGGATTACTATTTCTATTGATGTCAGGCATTTGGGGTTATTCCTTTAGTTTTAGTAACTCCATGTGCCTCACATTAATAGCAGTTAACCCCATCATGTCCCTCATATTAACGCCTGTGTGCCCCATATAAGGGTTATTAATATGTGAGACATATGGAGGTACTAATGAAGGTCCTCAATTATCAAGATACCTAATTATTACCTCCATATATCTCACATCAGTAACCCTTATATGGGGCACAGGGGCTAATGTGAGGGACATGATGGGGTTAACTGCTATTACTATGAGGCACATGTAGTTACTAAACTGTAATGCACTTTTTATCCACAACTGAAGATAAAAGTATGGTCCTGTACATTTCAATGGACCCGTACACACAAGCATTCTTTTTGTGGAATTTTTTTTTGTCAAACTGAAGAGGTGCAAATTATGGAGCAAATCCTATATCTATCCTATAGCGATCTGCAATTCTGGCTCTGTCAATTCATTTTTAATGTATAAGTCAGTGATAACCACATCCATGCCATTTGTGTGCAGGAGACGTCTTAAAGGGGCTCTATCAGCAAAATCATGCTGATAGAGCCCCACATATGCGTGAATAGCCTTTAAAAAGGCTATTCAGGCACCGTTAAAGTTATATTAAACTACCCCTGGGCGGGCATTCAGGGTGTGTCTTCATCTTCATCCCCGCCTCTTCTTCCTCCAATGTCTTCGGGTCCCGTCCTCCTCCGGCGCTCGCTTGAGGACACTGATAAAAAAATTTAAAAAAATAGCCTGGGCGCATGCGCAGTAGCCGTAGCATGCGCCCAAGCTATTTTTTTTTATCAGTGTCCGCGAGCGAGCGCCGGAGGACGGAACCGGAGGACGTTGGAGGAAGAAGAGGCGAGGATGAAGATGAAGACACACCCTGAATGCCCGCCCAGCGTGCACGATCCATAAGTAGAGCACATTCTTTTTTAGGTTATTATTTTAAAACTGGGGGGTAGTTTAATATAACTTTTACGGTGCCTGAATAGCCTTTTTAAAGGCTATTCACGCATATGTGGGGCTCTATCAGCATGATTTTGCTGATAGAGCCCCTTTAAGGCTAATTCACATCTGCGTTGGGTATTCTGCTCGGGAAGTCCACTTGGGCAGGCATGTCAAACATGCGGCCCTTTACAGGCATATCTGCGGCCCGCACAAAAGTCTCAAACTTTGTCTCTAAACTTTAGAGACAAAGTTTGAGACTTTTGTGCGGGCTGCAGATGTACAAGGAAAGTGAGCGGTGGATTGGGGCGGCCCTGCTGGACGCAGCGCTGCTTCAGCGGCCGCCCCTCACCTTTCACGGAGAGCAGGTCTCCCTGCCTGCTCCCTGCCTGCTCCGCTCCGCCCCCTCTTCCCTCCACCCCGCCCCCTCCACCCCACACGCCGGGTGACGTGGCCACGTAATCAGGCCCGCACCCGATGTGTGCCTGCGTCCTACGCGGTCTCACAAGACCGCTGCGCAGGCTGAAGAGCAGAAGCAGGTAAGCTTCTGCAGAAGAAATTGTGATTTTTTTTCAAGTATTTAACCCCTATCCTATCCTAACCCCTATCCTGTCCTACGGATAGGGGATAAATACTAGATTTATGATGATGGGGGGGTTGGAGTGCTGGGGAAGGGTTGGGGTGCTGGGGGAGGGGGTGCTGGGGGAGGGGGGCTTTTTGATGTCTGTCTGGCCCTTCCTTGGGCTTGAGGACTGTTTTTTTTTCCCCACCCACCTTGTAATTCTTTCACTTGGGGGTTAATTGGAGCATTACAGTCTGTAGTGCTCCTATTAACCCCCAAGTGCAAGAATTGCAAGTGGGTGGGAAAAAACAGTCCTCAGGCCCAAGGAAGGGCCAGACATCCAGAAGCCTGAGGGTGTTTCTTTTCAGGTGGTGACACACTGTGTACCCAGATGAGGCTACAGCTAATCCAGTCCTCTTTCACCAGTGTTGGGTTTGTGTGACACTCATTAATTCCTTGCTGTAGTTTTGCTGTTGCCGCACAGTCAGGAATTAAAAGTGGCTGAAATTAAACCACGTTTCACTTACAAAAAAGTGAAAGTACCAGTGACCAGGGACTGGATGCAGCATCCAGGTACATCATGTGTCACAATCCGACTCACTCATACATAACCTACATTTACCTCTAACTGTAGATTACACATGTACTGACATGGTTTCTAATGGATAAGTACGCATGTATCCAGGCAAATAGCAGTAAGCGTGTGTGTCCGGGAGCACAGTATGACAGCACCCCTATGTTACAGTATGTGGTATCACTTTAGTGTAGGTGTCATCAATATTAGAATTAGGTTGCCTACTCTTGGTGTAACAAAAACCCCTTTAAGACCCCATTAACATCTACGTTCGGATTTCCATTCGGGAAGTCCACTTGGGGACACCCCTAACGGAAACTTAATCTGGATTAAAAAGTAGTTACCAGGGAAACCGAGTGGAAACCATGTGGTTTCCTTAGGTAACTACTTTTTAATGCGTACAGGTTTCTGTTCATGGGGTGCCCAAGAGAACTTCCTGAATGGAAACCCGAACGCAGATGTCAACCGGGCCTAAGGCTGGGGCCCTACGTGGCGTAGACACTGTGTTTTTTTTTTTTTTAATGCATCTATGTGAATCCAGCCATTAGGATGCAGAATTTAAAGTTCTACTAAATAATGTTTGGTTTATATTACAGTGAATTTCTTTTATATAATTAAAATATAGTTTTGAAGTGATTATATGTGTAGTCAGTTACCGAATTGTGACGATGGTACGGTATCTTAGAATTTAGAGCCCCACTCAAAAACTTGCCCAGGGCCCCATTTTGCCAAAAACTGGCCCTGTCCATGATAACACATGCTTGTTTAGCAAGTGGGTGTTGTTTGGATCTTTGATAATAACCATTGCTTGATAATAAGAGAGGCCACCTCCCTCTGCTATCAGAATAGAGACATTTCCGAGGGATTCTACTAGTGCTGTGGCAGCCTCCTGGGCAGAGTGTCCTACTGCCTCTATGGAGCAAATCTGGCATGCTGCCACTTTGGCTAACCCTTCAACCTTCTACAAGCACTGTAAGCTGGACGTGATATTCAACAAGGGACTGCCTTTTGGCTGTAAAGTTTTATCTATTTCCGTCCCACCCTAAATTCTTTTCTGTGTTATTCCTTCTGTCAGTGCCGTTATTGGGGAAAAGAACAATTATACTTAATAGTAATTGGATTTCCGTAAACCTCCACAATGTTGGAGGTTTAGCATTGATGATTAGGACATTTTATTTTGTTGAATATTTGTCTAACTTATTAAATTTGTTTTTCAGCATGTCAAGGTGCTCCATAATTATGATAGCAGGTATGACGAGGGGCCATTTTTTTTTAAAGTATTTGTTTCCTATTCCTTGGGATGAGGGTCACCTCCTGTCAGTGCCGCTGTGGAGGTTAAAGGAAAATCCAATTACCAGTAAGTGTAATCTCTTCTTTCATACTCATTACAGTTTAGGTTGATGTTCTAGGAAGAATAGGTTTGGGTAGAGAATTTTCTGTATACAAAATAAATACTGTACATCCTCCATTCTTTTGTTTGGCCAGGTGCCATAGCAGCAATTATACCCCTGTATATACACCCCTGATGCATAATTCCCAAAGAGGTAAATAGAACTTCTTTAATTTTGGAAATTCCAGAAATAGCATCACTCACTGTGCTGTTTCCATAGTTCCCATTTACCTCTATGGGAGTTATGGAAAAAGCTGTATTTGAACTCCACAGGGAGGCCAAGACAGGGCCAAGAAAAGTTGCAATGGCAATAAACCTAGAACCCTTTCTCAACTCAGCTATATTTCGTTTTTTTGATATACGTTTTTACTCCCCATCAAACTAAAGCCATAACATTTGTATTTTTCTAGTCACAGAACTGTATTAGGGCTTATTTTTTGCAGGATAGACTGTAGTTCACAATGGTATCAGTTCATATTCCATTTAATGTACTGTGAACCCAGAAAAAAAATCAGAATGGGGTGGAAATAGATAAAAAGTGCAACAGCGCCAATTTCTTATGGGTTTTGTTTCACATTCACTGTGCAGCCAGAATCACAGGTTATCTAGATTTTACAGGACAGTACAAACATGGTCATATGCAATTTATAAAGTGTGAGAGAGTGAAGGGTGTGGTCTGGGAAGACAGGTATGTCCCAGCCAGGCAACTAAAGGGTGTTTGGTAAAGATTCACACCAGGGAGGTCAGTTGACTAATCAAGGCCTGATAATAGTCTGTGTGTGAAGACTAGCAGTGTGGCACCACACAGACAGAGCTGACCTGTCCAGACCGGACCTCCAAAGCAGGTACTGTGCCAACCGTTGCTGTTGCCAAGGTGGGAGACTGGTAGCCAGTCTCCTGTATAGTCAGGGAAAAGTTTCCTTATGTTTAAGTTAGTTTTCTCAGCCGAGAAGGATTTTGTTTTGTTTATCCTGTGGCTTTGCAAAAGCAGTGTATGCGTTATATGTGAATAAAGCCTGAACTTGTGTGCAATGCTGTGTCTGTTTCCTGCACTGCTACAAGCATCTACCTGAGCGATTCCCCACATATGGTGCTTTGGATGCGGGCATAAGTGCAGTGAGACATACACAAGCTGAGATAGAAAGCCACAGCTATGGAGGATATTGTGAAACACCTGATACTGACTAATTAGTAGCAGCAAGAGACTAACAAGCTGTTGCAGCAGAGACATGCAGAGGCCAATGCAGTGCAACAAGAGAGTAACAGGCTGTTGCAGCAGAGGCTAATGCAGCGCAACAAGAGGCTAACAGGCTGTTGCAGCAGATACATGCATAGGCCTGTCAGCAGCAAGCTAATGCAGCGCAACAGACCAACTGTCTTTTGGCCAAGAAGATGTCCATGTTGCTGGCTGCTCAGCAGAAGGCCGACCCAGCAAAGCCAGAGCGGGATGCCAGGAAAGAGGTCCGTAAAGCGTTGACCAAGATAACGTCAGAGGACGACATAGAGGCCTATCTGACTGGGTTTGAAAGAGTGGCCATCCGTGAGAGACTTCCACCGAAGCTCTGGGCAGAGGTGTTGGCTCCTTTCTTAGTTTCTAAGCCCCAGCAAGCTTATTTTGACCTGAGTGAACAGGATGCATGTGATTACCAGCACGTGAAGGCAGAGATCCTGGCCCGACTGGGTTGGACCAGAATGTCTGGGCTCAAAAATTCCATGATTGGGAATACCAGGAGGCGTTACCACCAAGGTCACAAATGCACCACCTTGTACAACTCGTCCGGAAGTGGCTCCAGCCAGAGACATTGACTCCAGCGCAGATTGTGGAGCGGGTTGTCATAGACAAGTACCTGAGGTGTTTACCGGGTAAGATCCAGAGGTGGGTGGAGCATGGTGACCCAAGAAACGGAAATGCATTGGTGGGGTTGGTGGAGCGATACTGCGGTACACAGTCCCTTGGGAAGGGGCGCCTCCAAATCCCACAAACTCCCAAGGCCCAGAGGGCCAATTTATCTCTGGCTCCCCAGGATAAGGTAGTGACCCAGGGGAGAAGGACTGTCATTTGCTGGGAGTGCCATGTTGCGGTTAATTGTCCCCGTGCCACTGAACCCATGGGCTGCAGCCTGGGTCGGAGGGTGTCCCTCTATGCTGCACCTGTATGCACTGCTGCCATCCCAGACGCTATTGATAAGCACCATCTGTGTCAGGTGACCGTGGCTGGGTGGTGGCACTACTGGATTCTGGCAGTCGGGTGACCCTTGTTAATGGGAACTATGTTGACCACGGGACTGTCACTGGACGCACAGTCGGGGTCCTGTGCATACATGGAGACTACCCAACCATGATTGTCTCCATCCAGACCCCCTGTGGAGAGAGCCGACATGAGATAGGGGTTGTTAAGAACTTGCCCCATGACCTCATTCTAGGACAGGACTTTCCCCTATTTTGGACTCTGTGGCGGGGAAAGCAAGGGTCAGAGGATTCAACCCCAAGAATACCACAAGTGTTGTCTGGTCAGGTCCTTGAGCCTGAACCTAATAACCAGGACGCTAGGGTTCTTTCTGTAGGGGTGACCATGTTAAAAGAGGATTGTAGCTCTATGTCTCCCCTAGAGGTAATGGCAGGTGAAGCCGAGGAGGCTGGTACTGAACTTCAGATGTCAAATTTGAAAGTTTCTCATGATAACTTTGGTACTGCACAACACCAGGATCCCATTCTGCAAAGGGCCTGGGAAAATGTTAGTGTTATCAATGGTGTGTCTCAGAGCCCAGGCACTGATGAGGTGTTCCCCCACATGGTTGTCAACCAGGAGTTGTTATACCGAGTTGACAGGGTGCGAGGCGAGACCTTAGAGCAATTACTGGTACCCCAGCCTTATCGCCGGAAGGTGGCGGAGTTGGCACATAAACATGTGCTAGGGGGTCACCTAGGTGCCACAAAAATGCTGGACCGCATATTGCAGCGTTTTTATTGGCCGAGGGTATATCATGAGGTTAAAGTGTTTTGTGAAACATGTCCAGAGTGTCAGTTGCATGCCCCCATGGCACATTTTCGAAGCCCCCTGGTACCTCTGCCCATTATCGAGGTGCCCTTTTGAAAGGATTGCCATGTACTTGGTAGGTCCTGTAGTTAAGTCCGCTTGAGGGCATCAGCATATTCTGGTAGTCATGGACTATGCTACCCAATATCCTGAAGCCTTCCCTCTATGGCACACGTCTGCAAAATTCATAGCCAAAGAGTTGTTCGCCATGTTTTGCCGAGTGGGACTACCCAAGGAGATCCTCACAGATCAGGGTACCCCGTTCATGTCTAAAGTCACCAGGGAATTCTGTAAACTTTCTAATATCAAACAGTTGCGTACATCTGTTTACCATCCCCAGACAGACGGGTTAGTGGAACGGTTTAACAAAACCTTAAAAAATATGCTGAAAAAGGTGGTAAGCAAGGATGGAAAAGACTGGGATGTTCTGTTACCCTATTTGATGTTTGCCATCTGTGAAGTACCGCAGGCTTCCACTGGGTTTTCCCCTTTCGAGTTGGTTTACGGCAGACATCCTAGGGGTCTCTTGGACATTGCCAAAGAGACGTGGGAGCAAGAACCCATCCCCGACAAAAGTGTTATTGAACATATTGCTGGCATGCAGGACAGGATAGCGGCAGTCATGCCCATGGTTAGAGAGCATCTGCAGGAGGCCCAGAAGGCTCAAAGCCGTGTTTACAATAGGTCGGCGAGGGTAAGGACCTTTAAACCTGGTGACCGAATACTTGTACTCATTCCCACAGTAGAGAGTAAGTTTCTTGCCAAGTGGCAAGGCCCCTATGAGGTAATAGAGAAAATAGGGGAAGTGAACTACAAGGTTTGTCAGTCAGGTAGGAGAAAACCTGAGTAGATTTATCATGTAAACCTGCTAAAATCATGGAAAGACAGAGAGAGTGCTTACAGGGAACCAGGAGAGTCTGCTTACAGAAAGGACACCAGTCTCCTGTAAGACCCCCACAGGCTGTAGTTGGCACTACAGAGGTAGTAGCAGGGGTAGGAATAGCAGAGACCCTCACAAAAAGCCAGTAACAAGAGTGCAAAGAGTTTGTAGCTAGGAATACATATGTGTTCTCTGAGCAACCCAGGCGTATGTCTCTCAAGCATGATATTGTTACTGAGTCCCATGTGAAAGTGCGGATGAGGCTGTACCGGGTCCCCGTGGCTCACCGACAAGCCATTTCAGGGGAGGTACAGAAAATGTTAAAATTAGGAGTCATTGAGGAGTCCAAAAGTGAATGAGCCATTCCTATTGTCCTAGTACCCAAACCAGATGGGACATTGCGTTTCTGCAATCACTACAGGAAACTAAATGAGGTGTCTAAGTTTGATGCCTACCCCATGCCTTGGGTAGACAAACTTATTGAAATACTGGGAGGGGCCCGGTACTTCACTACGCTTGATCTCACTAAGGGATATTGGCAGCTACCCCTGACAGATAGCGCCAAAGAAAAGACTGCCTTTATCACCCCTGTGGGACTTTTTCACTATGTCGTGTTACCGTTCGGGCTCCATGGGGCCCCAGCGACGTTCCTACGGCTAATGGACATAGTGTTAAAGTCACATAGAAAAAACGCCTCAGAGTATCTGGATGACATCATCATTTTCAGCAATGACTGGGAGGGTCATTTGGCCAAGGTACAAGCGGTAGTGGATTCTTTGAGAGCAGCCGGCCTGACTGCCAACCCCAAAAAGTGTGCTTTGGGAATGGAGGAGACACACTATTTGGGGTATGTGATCGGCTGTGGTATAATCAAACCCCAGGTCAACAAGGTTGACGCTATCCGGGAATGGCCTCGACCTCTGAGTACCAAACAAGTTAGGTCATTCCTGGGCATAGTTGGGTATTACAGGCTGTTTATACTGAACTTTGCCACGGTATCTGCTCCCCTGGCGAACCTTCTAAAGGTTAAGAAGTCCATTATGGTGCAGTGGAATGACCAGGCCTAAAGTGCTTTTCAGGCGCTAAAGGTGGCCCTTTGTGGATCTCCTGTCCTCATTATGCCCAACTTTAGGAGGGCGTTTGTGCTCCAGACGGACGCATCAGATGTAGGGCTGAGAGCTGTCCTGTCTCAGGAGGTGAATGGAAAAGAACATCCGGTCACCTACCTGAGCAGGAAACTCACACCAGCAGAAAAGAACTACAGCATAGTCGAGAGAGTACCTGGCCATAAAATGGGCATTAGAGGCCCTGAGGTACTACTTGCTAGGGAGGCAGTTCCGCCTAGTGACCGAACACTCACCCCTCACTTGGATGAGCAGGACCAAGGACAAGAATGCCAGGGTGACTAGGTGGTTCTTGTCACTTCAGAATTTTAAGTTCACAGTGGAGCACAGAGACGGGAAACTGCAAGGCAATGCAGATGCCTTGTCCCGGGCTTATTGTTTGGTGTCTGGAGTTCGCCCCGAGGGGTCAGAACTGGGGGGGGGGGGGGGGGCTATGTGAGAGAGTGAAGGGTGTGGTCTGGGAAGACAGGTATGTCCCAGACAGGCAGCTAAAGGGTGTTTGTAAAGATTCACACCAGGGAGGTTAGCTGACTAATCAAGGCCCTAATAACAGTCTGAGTGTGAAGACTAGGAGGGTGGCACCACACTGACAGAGTTGAACTGTCCAGATTGGACCTCCAAAGCAGGTACTGTGCCACCCGTTGTTGTTGCCAAGGTGGGAGACTGGTAGCCAGTCTCCTGTATAGTCAGGGAAAAGTTTCCTTACGTTTAAGTTAGTTTTCTCAGCCGAGAAGGATTTTGTTTTGTTTATCTTGTGGCTTTGCAAAAGCAGTGTATGCGTTACATGTGAATAACGCCTGAGCTTGTGTGCAATCCAGTGTCTGTGTCCCTGTTTCCTGCACTGCTACAAGCATCTACCTGAGCGATTCCTCACAATAGTATTTTATCAAGGCTATATATGCTCTACCCGAGGCCTAGAAGTCTGAAACCTGCAATGGAAGAAGAGGATGAAGAGGACGTTGCTGATGAAGATGGAGGCGGCGCTGGAGAGAGTTCTCTCGCAGCATTAGGGACACCCTTTGTGCTGTTTGAGCGCTGGGGCCCGCCCCCAGTGCTGCGATAGAACTCATTTGCATACTGTTAAAAACCAGGATTCCTACGGAATGGCAGCGCGGAGAAGACAACAAAAGGTAGGAGAAGAATAGCCTTTCTTAAGGCTATTCCGACGTGTTACTCAGAAAAGAAACCCGTTTGTATGATAGGAATCCCTTTAAAGATCTATTTAGAACTTTATCCTACCCATAGGTCTTTATGGAACAGTGGTTTTGTGTCCTAGTAGCAGTAGTGACGATCTGTTTCCAAAAATGGAGAAACAGATCGTCACTGGATAATTAGAACATGTTCCTGGGGTGGTCATATGGACAACTATTCATTTTTAATAATTTATGTTATTTAGAAAGTAGGAGGGGGAGAATGTGTTTAAAGTAGTGTAGGCATTTCAAGTTATCCCAGACAACCCCTTTAACTACTTGATGACAAGGACATTTTCCTTGGTTCAGGACTGGACACTTTATTTTATTTGGTATATGCAGTTTTGTAAGCTATAACATATATATCCACAGAAATGTGACCCCCACCTTGGAAATTACACCCCTGAAGGGATTTATCAAGTTACGTAGCAAGCATTTTTGCTCTGATTCCTGGTTTAGTACTATACACATGTGTATACACATGTATTGCAGTGTATAGAGGAAGTCAGCCTATGCACATGCATAGGCTGACTTCTTCCCATCTCAGCAGGATAAGCCTGGGTTACTGGCCAGACCCCGGGCTGCAGAAAATAAATAACAGCACCACCTGATCTCGCCACACCTGGTGCTCCGATCCTGCTGTTGTGCGGTCTTGTTTTGTTGGGGATTTCCGTTGACAGAATAGAGCAGAAGGACCGTACTGCGTTGGGAAACACCGGAGAACCTGGACAGACAAGTATTTTTTTAAAAAAAAAAAAATTTAACCACCTTCCCCAGCCTAATATAAAAATAACTTTATCCTGGACAACCACTTTATGTGTTTTTACATGAGGCCTAATTAGATAAGGAAAAAAAAACACAAAATGTCCAATAACACTCATATCAAAGTATCATTAACTACGTTTTGAAAAGCAACAGAAGCATAATCAAACCAAATGAAATGACCAAATATTCTTAGTCAACCTCTGGGTTTTTATTAAATTAGGGATGAGACAAAGAGGGTAATAGTTTTTAACAATATATATATTTTTTTTATATTACGATAATCAATACATTGTGTCAAGCAACTCCTACATGCTCAATGACATACATGTAGTGGTGGACGTGACTAACCATGAGTCATACAGCAGGTACCAAGGAGTACTGTCCGTGATCAGAGATGACCCACTATGGGACATTATACTGTATAGAGGGCCCACTTAGGCATTATACTCTTTGGAGAAGCCAGCATTGGACTTTTTAATGTCCCACAGTGGCCCCTTTATATAGTATACTGTATTGGGGCCACTATGGCGTATTATACTATATGGAGGCTGCCATTGCCCTGTGGGGGTCTTATTTTACAAGTGGAGGCCATAATCTTACATGTGGGAGCAATGAGGGGGCCATTATCCTACATGTGGGGCACAGAGTGGGTCTTTGCCTCATTGATAATGAAAGCTCCAAAAATAGCCTTAATTTATTCACATATAAAAATGATTGCTGGGGGGCATGGCCTGGCCATGGAGGAGTGAAGAAGCACATTGCCTCTGCTTCGTCCTCGGCCCTGGTTAAACGCTGTTTCACCGCTGACCAGCGTCTCCTCTTCTTACCTGATGATGGGCAAGTCCAAGAGGCACCCGCAGCGCTCCTCTTCTACCCCGCCTGGGGTCCCAAGTGAAGTCTCCATCGAGCGGTTCCTCCTGGTGCCGCCTGCCGACACTGCCGCCTCCTCCAATTTGGCGCTAGCCTCCGCTCCACGCGGCCAGGCTGCCGACCGGCCTACTCAGGATGCTCCTGCACCCAGCGGCTCCCTGGGGAGTGCGGACATGCAGCAACAGCCGTCTGGAGCTTCGGGCCCTGCTTCCATCCCCCAGGAGTCCCGTTCCCTGGGAGCTGCCAGCCGCTGCTCTCCTCCGGCCTCCCTCCTGCCTGCAGAGAGCCTGGACACGTCATGGCCATCACTGCCTCCTTCTCCAGCGGCCCCCCTGATGTCTCCCCTCCTGAGGCCTCTCCAGGATCCTTCTCAGCGCCTCTCCTGGGATGAAGGTAGGCCTGCCTGGTCCCCTGCTGGTCCTTCCTCCCCTTGGCTTGCCCCGGCCTCCTCGGCTAGTCCTGGCCGTGGGGACTTAGCCCCTGTGAATGTTTCCTCTAGCTCTGTGGCTGCTGGCCACGACATCACCAGCACCCCTGGATGCTCTCCCCCGGCCTCCTCCTCTAGGTCATCTAATCTCCCTCCACAACCCATTTGTCCTCCCCTGCCCGTCTCCACACTGGCGTCCCCCTGGTAGCTGCTCCTGGCACGACTCCCGATATGGCTGCTGGTGATCCACGCCGTGTGCTGCCCCCGCCACTGATGCCGCACCTGTGTCTGCTGCTTCTATTTCTGATACTCTGGCTGAATTGCACCGCCTCAGTGCCCACTTGGCAGCGGTTCCTACTAAGTCAGACATGGAGGACTATGTGGCCCGATTGGAGCAGTCTTACAAGTCTGAACTCTCTGGTGTTCGCTTCTCTGTCCAGCAGCTGGAGGTCAGGGTGGATGGTTTAGAGGTGGCCTCCGCTTCACATGAAACCCAGCTCTACGTCCTCCCCTGGTTTCCCTTCTTCTTTTCCTCCTGCTCTCCCCCTTGTCTCTTTGTTCCCCACTTTCTTCCTTCTTTGCTTCCCCCATCATGTCTTCTCTTAACTTCTGTACCTTGAATGCTGGGGGTCTTAATGTCCCCCAGAAGCGTAGCCAGATCCTCTTCCAGTTGCATAAGAAACGTTCTCACATTCTTATTTTACAGGAGACCCACTTCAAGACGGGCCATGTGCCGGATATTCGTAGCCGTTACTATCCTCTCTGGTTCCACAGCTCCAACCCGGTCGCCAAGGCCAAGGGAGTTTCCACAGCCCTCCACCGTTCCTTGTCCCACGAGGTACTGGACATTCTGATCGACCCTGACGGTAGATATCTTTTTCTCAAACTGCGCATTGCGGGCACTGTCCTTACTGTTGCCAGTTGTTATCTCCCAAACCAGGGTCAACTGGCTTATTGTAAATCCCTGATTGGCAGGTTAAAGGACTTTAGTGAGGGTGTGTTAGTTCTAGGGGGTGACTTTAACTTCGTTTTCGACCCGCTGGTCGACTCCTCTCCCCCTCGACCCCCCCATGCCCCCTCCCAGATGCACCGTCTAGCTACTGCTCTTCATCGTTCCCAGCTGGTCGATGTATGGCGCATTCTACACCCACAGGGTAGGGATTATACTTATCATTCCCCTGCCCATAACTCTTATAATTGTATGGATTTCTTTCTTTCACTACTCATCATGCCCTCTCCTGGTCCCCTGTTGTCCGCATCGATTCAGCCCTCTGGTCGGATCACGCTCCCGTGTATCTCTCTCGAGATCCCATCCGTGATAAGATTTGGAAGTACGTCTCCAACACCCCCCTCCCCACCCTTTCGAGCGCCGGAAGGGCGGCACTTGAGGAGCCCTTTTCTTCAGAGGAGGTCTCCCTTGCCATTCAGGAATCCCCTATGGGCAAATCCCTTGGCCCGGACGGCTTTACCGCCCGTTTTTATAAATGTTTCCGCGACTCCCTGGCCCCCGTAATGTCACACGTTTTTAATAGTATTGGTGACTCGGCATCGTTTGCTTCGCAGTCTCTTGCTGCCCTGATCATGGTACTCCCTAAACCCGGTAAGGACCCCGCCCTCCCAGCCAGCTACCGCCCAATCTCCCTGATCAATATCGACGTCAAACTTTTTGCCAAATTGCTTATGAATAGATTGTCTCCCCTTATGCCGGCCTTGGTTCATAATGACCAAGTTGGCTTTATTTACGGCCGCGAAGCTCGGGATAACGTCTGTAAAATGGTGTTGGCTGTCTCAGCAGCTCGGTCTTCCAAGCTACCTCTATGCTTGTTGTCGGTTGATGCCGAAAAGGCATTTGATCAGGTTCACTGGTGCTTCCTGCGTGAAACGCTCAGCCAAATTGGGGTGGGTTCGGGTTTTTTGGGCAAGGTGCTCGCCCTCTACGGTGACGCTACCGTGCGGGTCAGAGCCAACGGAGTACTCTCGGACTCATTTTCGGTTCGGAACGGCACTCGTCAGGGCTGCCCCCTGTCGCTATTGCTTTATGCCCTAGTCATAGAGCATCTTGCGATTGCGATCCGGCGTTGTCCGGAGGTTCATGGCCTACAGTTGGGCTCCCGCAAGGTTAAGGTGGCGTTCTATGCAGATGACCTCCTATTGTACATTTCACAGCCACGTGTGTCGTTCCCGGCCATTCTCCGTGAATTTGCCCGTTTTGGTCATCTTAGTAATTTTAAAGTTAATCTTTCCAAGACTGAGGCCCTTAACGTTACGCTCCCCCCATCGGAGATCGCCTTCCTTGAGCAGGAGTTCCCATTTCGCTGGCATTCTGTCTCCTTTAAGTATTTCGGAATCCATATCCCGCCTGATCCTATTCCGACTGAACTATCTCCCGCTTCTGGAGAGGGTCTCGTCTGATTTGCACTCTTATAGTGCTAAGTCGCTGTCTTGGTTCGGCCGTATCCATACCCTTAAAATGGACGTTCTTCCGAATTTCCTGTACTTGTTTCAGGCTCTCCCTATTCCGCTGTCGCGTGACTTCCTAAGTCGCATTCAATCTCTGTTTGGGAAATTCGTGTGGGGCACGTCAAGGAATAGACTTAGTTTTCGTGTTCTCACCCGTTGGAAGGGCAGTGGGGGAGCGGGCTTGCCGGATGTTCGACTATACTATCGCTCCTCGGTTCTGCTTCGTCTCTTTGACTGGCAGTTCTGACGTTGCGACAAGCAGTGGGTCGCTATTGAGGCTGACCTGATCTCGCCCTCCCTCTCTGCCTTGCCATGGATCCCGCTGCATTTCTATCCTAAGTCTTCTGGTCACTCTGTTCTCTCCCTCCATTTTCTCAAGACCTGGGACCTGGTGTGTTCTTCTGGGAGGTTGGCACGAGTTCCGGGCCCGTTGACTCCTTTGTTTGATAATCCCATGTTCCCCCCCTGGGTAGCTCGGATTCTATATTCATCTGCTGGGGTAGGTCCCATGTTCGCCTCCAACAGGTTGTAGGCGACTCCTCCCTCCTCCCTTTCGCTCAGCTCTCTCTGACGCACCCGGACCTCCGCCTCTCTTGGTTGGAGTATGGCCAGTTATCATCCTCTCTCAGAAAGTTTGCCCTCTCCTCCAGGCTCTCTACTCCCCTGTTGGAGTTGGAGTCCATCACTGCCTCATCAGTCCCTCCCCGTCGCATGTTGGCTCTTTTGTATGATCTTCTCCTTGCCGACGTTACGCCGAGGCTTCCCTTGTATGTGGCCTCATGGGATGCTGAGCTTTCCTCGGGCCTTCAGCCTGCCGACTGGGATAAGACCTTCCTTCTTTCCCATAAATTGGCTTTGCCCTGTAGCGCGCAGGAAAGGAGCTTTAAGATCCTTACCAGATGGTATAGATGTCCTGACCTCCTTCATAGGATCTTCCCTGCCGTTTCTGACCGGTATTGGCGCTGTGGTACCGAGAGGGGCACTATGCTTCATATTTGGTGGGAGTGCTCTGTGTTCCGGCCGTTTTGGGATGCGGTCTTCTCCCTCTACTCTAGAGTGTGTGAACGCACAGTTGTGGCTTCGCTTCAACTGGCCCTGCTTTCGGTCATTCCTGGTAAGTTGTCTGTTATCAAGAAGGATTTACTGGGGCATTTTCTCACGGCCGCTAGGGCTGTCATTCTGAGGCATTGGCGCAGCCCTATTCCTCCTACCCTCCTCGAGTTTCTCCAGGAATTTCTCCTTATTCGGAGAATGGAGGCCTTTGTTGCAGAGGATTCTCCTGACTCCTTTAGGTTTGAGTAGCTCTGGCGGCCCTGGGTGATTTTCCAGGAGTCCTCTGACTTCTCTTCTTCTTTTTCTTAAGTGATTTGGTCGCGTCTCTGTTCCTCCTTGCTCTCTCTCTTTTTGTCTTTTTCTTTCCCCTTTGGCTCTCCCCCTTGTTCTCTTGTTCTGTCTCCCCTCTCTCTCCTGTTTGTGATCTAGACTGTTTGTTCGTCCTTCCGGGGCTTTGTCCCCCTTCCCTGTCCCCTCCGTGTTTTGCCGTTCATATTGTCTTGCTCTCGTGGTCGGTTTATTTCTTCTTTATTTATTGCTTCAGCATCAACTGTACCTTATTGAGTTTATCGGTTGGGTGCTCCCCCCTTCGTGTGTATATGCTGATTGGGGCCTGCGTGTCCCGCTTCTGGTTCTCTTTTCTTGTTTTTGTTCGTGTTCTCTTATTATAATAATTTTCAATAAACTCCGATTATACATAAAAGTGATTGCTACTTGGGGGGTACTGGGTTGGGGCATTTTCTCTCCAGGCAACACTTCCCTTGAAAAAAAAACAACAGATCTAGCGGCTCTGCAATTGAGAAATGACACCTGAAAACTATTCCAGCAATATCTGCTTTTCAAATGCTCAGTAGTGGTCCTTACCTTTGGCACGCTGCTGTGTGCCAAAACATCAATTTACATCCACATGTGGGGTACCCCTCCCCCTCCTTTATCCATTATCAATGTGTAAATGTTAGGGATAAATGAATGTATTATTTAAAAAAAAAAAATTCACCTCCATATTATTTTCAATCCTGTGGAATGCTTGAAGGGTTAACAAACTTTCTAAATGCTGTTTTGAATTATTTGAGGGGTGCAGTTTTGAAAATGTAGTGATTTATGGGGATTTCTAATATTTAGGCCTTGAAAATTCCCTTCAGAACTAAAGTAGTCCCTAAAAAAAAATGATTTGGGGAAATTTTCTTATAAATCAAGAAAATCACTCATAGACTTGTAAGCTTTATAATGTCCAAAATAAACAGAATGATTAAAATATCATGCCAATAAAAAGCAGAGATTTTTTGGGGGGACATTTTTGTGGTTAAGGAACAATAGTGCTGAGACAAGATATCGAACTATCAGCTGAGCATGTGATCTCACTACCTACCAAAGGAACTACCACGTTATCGTGATATCTGCATATGTCCCCCGCCTCTGCAAAAAGCAGATTCTGCCTGTTATGTCTACATGCTGTGACACCCCCTTCTCGTGTTCTCCAACTGCAGTCAGGCTGTATTAACAACATCACTTTGCACAGAGAACTAAATGATCCTTCAGTTTGTCTTTTGTTTCTTTCTTTTTAGTTACTATGACTCCTAGTATCTCTCTATCTGCCATGAGCTTGTATGTTTCTCTCTTGCTATATACTACTGTACTATCCATGATGCTGTATCACACTGAATTTCCCCATTGTGGGACTAGTAAAGGGTTATCTTACAATGTGTCATGAAATAGCTATCTCAAAATCACTTCAGAATGTTAAAGCATCTCAAAGTTATTGCCAACATGGCGGTTTTGAAAAATGTGGCCATGTCCTTAAAGAGGTTTTGCAGGACTTCGTAAACATGGTTGCTTTTTTCTTCTTAAGAAGTGATATCATGTCCATTGGTCACATGACTAGCTGCAGCTCAGTCCCATTCATTAAAATGGGATGGAACTGTGGCACTGTCGTATGACCAATGGATGAAAAGTCATAAAGCCACTCTATGAGGGCAGCAACAGGGCCTTATAGTTGATGTGGCAGGTGTTGGCATCAATAAAAGGGCACTATTGGGGTACCCCAGCCCTGCATATATTATCTTACTAATATTATAAAGGTGAAAGTATGTGTGTTTGGATGTTTGTGTGTTTGGATGTTTGTTCCTCAATCACAGCCAAACGGCTGAATGGATTTTGGGGAAATTTCACACACACACACACACACACACACATTGCCCAGGAAAAGGTAATAGGCTGCTTTAAATGTGGGTCACTCACCCCACCGTGACCCTCCAAAGAACCCTCCTGCACGGCTGTAGAAGCTAGCATTCCGCCAGCGCTGGTCTGTGCACGCACCTCCTATTGGTGCATGGCAGGCTGTGGGCGGGCTCTGGAGCAAGGGCTGCAGCACCATAGGTTGGGGGCTGAAGGTGGGCGTGCCGATTACTATGTTCCTCACAGTGGAAACTGACAGGTTAAATCTCTGAGACAATTTTTTGTATCCTTCCCCTGAACAACTATGTTGAACAATCTTTGTTTTCAGATCATTTGAGAGTGGGCTGTCCATGCTCGGCGACCATCAAACTTAACTGAACTTGAATTGTTTTGTAAAGAGGAATGGTCCAAAATACCTTCATCCAGGATCCAGGGACTGATTAAAAGCTACAGGAAGCGACTAGAGGCTGTTATCTTTGCAAAAGGAGGATCTACTAAATATTAATGTCACTTTTCTGTTGAGGTGCCCATACTTTTGCACTGGTCAAATTTTGGTTTAATGCATATTGCACATTTTCTGTTAGTACAATAAACCTCATTTCAATCCTGAAATATTACTGTGTCCATCAGTTATTAGATATATCATACTGAAATGGCTGCTGCAAACACCAAAATATTTAGAATTAAAAATAATTAAGATTAATAGGGGTGCCCAAACTTTTTCATAGAACTGTACAAACAGAAAAATAACAAACACCTGAGTGCATCCCAAGCACCTAGAAGCCAACAGTAACGTTGGACCATAACTCACACGTGACGTCATCACGTACACACAACGCGATGACATCACTGTGTTCACAAAAAGTAATTGAAAAAAGCTATGCCGATCGCACACACATAGGCACATTACTATAATGTAGTAAGGACCAACGTTGACTAAAAAATTACACTCGCCACTGAGCAGACAACGCATCAACGCAATAAAGATAATAGAAATCAAAAAGATACAAATCTATAAAACATAGCTAGCAAACATAAATGTTAAAAAGACCCATAAATACATGACCCCGGAATATGAAAAACAAGAAAAAACACTTGTGAGAAATACATTTTTAGGGTGCATTCACACTACGTAACGCCGGGCGTGTATGAGAGCCGTACACGCCGGCATTACGGCAGACTGCCGAACACTTCCCATTCACTTCAATGGGAGCGCTCGTAAACGCCGCTGTTACGAGCGCTCCCATTGAAGTGAATGGGAAGTGTTCGGCAGTCTGCCGTAATGCCGGCGTGTACGGCTCTCATACACGCCCAGCGTTACGTAGTCTGCATGCACCCTTAAAATAAAAATATCTTAATACAAAATTACAGTGTACAATAAAAATTGCACAGTACAATGTAACAATATTAATAATACCACAAACATGATAAAGTGTAAAAAATGATAATAAGAACAATGACAATTGATAATAAATGTCAATAATATTGAAAAGTGCAAAAAATAAAAAAAAATAAGTGCACCCTGTGTGATAGTGAGGGACAAAAAATAATAATAATTCCGGGCCCATAGTAACCAGACCCTAGTAAAATTTAAAGGGGCTCTATCATCAAAATTATGCCCTAGGAGCCCCACATATGCCTGATTCAGGCACGCTCTGGCGCCATTTTTGTTGTAGTTCTAAGGGGAACTGAGCATACTGAGTATGCTCAGTTCCCTTAGAATTACACGAGCATACTGCGCATGTGCAGTACAGTTACGAACTTTCATTGACAAAAATAGCACTGGAGCGTGCGCCGTAGCACTCCAGAGGAAGCGATACTGCGCACGTGCGGGATTAAAACACAACCCGCCGGAAGAAAAGAAGATGAAGCTATGATGAGATTGGTTGGTATAGGTAAGTTTTTCATCACTCCGTATTCTTCTGTTCCACTAAATACAGTCTATTACACTAGTCCAAGCAGGGAAATGAAAAGCCACTCCTCAACAGTTAGGGTCTGTTCACACGGTGGAATCTGGCACTGATTTTGAGGTGGATTCCATCCAGATACTGCCTCCCATTGCATAGCAGAGCTTTGGTATTCAATGTAGGCAGCAGGAAAATGAAGAGGAGTCTGAGGGGAATGCCTTCCTCAAATTCCACTTCATTTTCTGGCATCGGAACTCACAGTTAATACTATGTATGTCTGCTTTACCCAGCTACTGAATGAATTAAATGGATACACCATGTAACCGATGCAGCCAATCAGTGAAGAAGAGAGTCATATTAGTATGATGTAACTAATCTAAGGCTGAATTCACATAGCCATAATTCATCTATATAGCTATGGTTGATTTGTGCCTAAATAATAAATAAAATCTACTTTTTTTTCCCATATTCATGGCCAAATTCTTGATTTTAACCTAGATTTTCAAGTTTTTGGTAAAAGAATGGAAAAAAAGGTCAGACTTAGTGCATAGAAAATTTGCCAGATACATTTGGTACAAATTTCCTTGTCCTACCGATGAACTAGTGACAATGGTGAAGAAACAAGTGATCATAATTTTTACCAAGCGGAAAGGGAAAAATAGTGTAGTACAGTGGTAGGTAGAAAAAACAAAACATTCAATATTTGATAATTTTGTGTCAAAAAGACAAAAGTGCGGTAGGTATGATACCTTTATTGGCCAACCACAAAAATTACATTGGCAATCTCCGTCTTCAAGATTTGACTGAGAGCACAAGATCAGCAAGATGCTACACTGAGGCAATTTTTTTTATTAGTAAGATAAGATCGAGCAATACAACTAAGCATATAGGGGTGAAAATTTCAGGGGGGGGGGGTTGTCATCTGCAGTTAGTATGATGGAAAGGGAGGAATTGTGTCCATGTAAAGTCTCATAAATCTACCCGTTAGATCAGTGGTTCTCAACCACAATACAGTTCCTCATGTTGCGGTGACCCAATTCAGTTTGGAATGTGCGTCCATAATGGCGTGCGTTCCAGCTGAATAGTGTTGCTGCAGACAGTAGTGCGGCTTCTGAGTGGCTAAAGCCATCGGAAATATGTATTTTCTGATGGCTTTAGGCATACCTCCCAACCTTTGAAGAGTAGAAAGAGGGATAAAATATGCGGCGTGCGCAGCGAATTTAGCCCCGCCCGCTTTTATGTTGACTCCGCCTATTCTCATTCATTTTTCATGTGCTCCCACAGAGTATAATCCTCCTACAATCACCCGTACATTATATGTCCCCTCGCCATCTCTCCCTCAGTTTCATATAACCCCTTCATCTGCCCCCAGTTTCATGTCCCCCGCCATCTCTTCCCCTAGTTTCATGTCCCCCCATCTCTGCCCCCAGTGTCATCCCATACCCCCCTTCATTTGCCCCCAGTTTCATGTCCCCCCATCTCTTCCCCCAGTTTCATGTCCCCATTTGTTCCCCAGTTTCATGTTCCCCCATCTCTGCCCAGAGCTTCATGTCCCTCCATCTCTGCCCCCAGTGTCATGCCGTCCCCCCCTTCATCTGCCCAGAGTTGTTCTCCACCTAACGAAGCCAGAGGAAGGATTAAGGGACTTCCAAAGCGCCAGGCCGCATTGATCAAGTGTTGAGGGGCGAAGGGGGAGGTCCGAGAGATGGCTAGGGGAATGGAGCGAATAACCAGTATACTAACCCCTCTAATGTTAGGTTCAGAGTAGTAGCTATGGTACGAAACAGGATATCTAGGGGACGATAAGGTAGAGGTCGCGCCTTCCTGAAAATGTGTTCCTAGGATAAAGGCCACATGGATTCTCCCACCCCATAACAGCCGCAGTAGGGAGAACTGCTTCTCTGGAGTGTTGAGAGAGGTAGACACAATGGAGACCATGGCCTGCGACTGGAACCTTGAGGAACGGGAGAGGAGAAAGAAGAAAAAAAAAAACCCCCACAGACAGTGAGTGGGAGAACAAACACAAACCACCAAACAAAACAAAAAGAAGGTCCTAACCCAGCTAATCCGGGACGGACTACAAAAAACAGTGGGAGAAAACCCACTAACGCAGGTCTCGAGGACGCACAGCAGAACACCCTCAGAGAGCCACCAAGCCTAGCTAGCTAATCAGGGGTGAGGAAGAAAACAGTAGTAGACTACCCGCACCCCGAGCAGCAACATTAAAAAAAAGGAGGGGGGTGGAAAACACTACCGGAGGCTACCGCAGGGCGAACCCGGTAGCCGCCGCCGACAGGGCAAGGCACTTAAATCACCAGATGCAAACAGGAAAAACGTGAAAAACAATAAGCAAATCAGTCAGAGGCCCTGGTAGGGACCATCCAGGAAGACCAGACTCAGGGAAGGTAAACGCCACAGAAGGCCTCTACGATGGAGCCTACAAGGAGTCAGCAGCTCAGCACTGCCGACGGGACAGAGAAGATGAAGAGGAACGCCCAGTGGACGTGGCAGCAGGGAGAGGGTGTTCCAACCAGTCCGGGAGATGTAGAGAAGACAAGTCCAGAAATTGGACCAGAGCAGCAGCCTGGTCGGGGGAATGAAGAGCGAACACAGTTCTATCACGACGGACCTGGAGATGGAAAGGATGGCCCCATCGGTAAGTAGCCCCAGCATCCAGGATCATTTGCAGGACAGGCTTGAGAAGGCGTTGCGTGGCTCTGATGTGGGCGTCTTACGCACGCCCAAGACACAATGGATCTGGTCGATGTTAATCTTAGTGTCCTGCGGACGGCCCAGGACAGTGTTGAATGCAGCAAGTTGCGACCTCGCGGAGCTCAGCAGGTTGAACAGAGTCTGGAATGCCCCTCAGCTTGATATTGTTCCTGCGCCCTCTGTTCTCCTGATCATCTACTTGCAATAGAACATGGCGATTGAAAATGCGTTGGAAGGTCAGGGATTGCTCCACCGCAGCCAGATGATGGTCCAGGTCAACTGTCACCTGTTGCTGGGCGGTAACCTGCATCGACAGAGACTGGATCTCACATTTGAATTCCACTACAATCTTTTCCTGCCGCTCCTTGACCATACGGACTAAGGCTTCCAAGTCCATTTTAATAGGTAAAGCATGGAGAAGCTGCCATATGTCAGACAGTTTAGGATGCTTAGAACGGTGCGATTGCGAATGTGCGTCCTGCTGTAAAGAATCAGAAGAGACCGAGGAAGGTGGGGCACATAGGGCAGCAGGGGTCGAGGAGTAATCCAGGGCCATGTCAGAGGAGGCGAGAAAGGGGGCCTCAAGGGTAGGAGCCGCCAGCACAGAACCCTGACGTGGGTATTGCCATGTTACGGTCTTCTTCCCAACAGGAGCACTGTCACAACTTCTGGAGGTATAGAAGAGGGGACTGAAGTGGGAGGCAGTCCAGAATGGAGTCCCCCCTCTCCTGCATAAGGCTGCTCTGGATGGACTTGCAGGCTGATTTGACTATGCAGGGGAGGCTGTCCGGTAGCAACAAGGGTGAGCTGCAGGGGCTCAGGAGAGAGATGGGTCACGGCCAGGAAACCAGTCAGGGCACCACAGCCAGAGGAAGAGGGGGGTCATCGCTGCAGGCGCACAGTTGGGCCTGGGTCAGTGCTGGAGCTGGAGGGGAGAGCCGATTCACTGGAGCAGGCATGTTGCAGGGCCGGAGAAGTCACTGCCGGCATCAGGCCCTTCTGCTTAGCGCTCGGTCCCACAGAAGTCTGGGGGACCGGTACCGGCTGTTCCACATGCGAGGAGGCAGGAACCATGAGGCAGGGTGACACCTGTAGAGCTGCTTCGGTGAGTGCCGGTGCCATCTTGGAGCTGGAACGTACTGCAGGAGGAGAGGCTGCCGCCATCAGAAATCGCTGCAGCTCTGCTTTGGAAGATGAGAGTTGGTTTACGTCCCAGACGCTTCACCATCGCTGGCTACGGGCAGGAGGTAGGAGGAAATCCGGTGGTATCGTGTGGAACTGCACAGGGGTTTGGGAGCTGCTGTGGTGTGCGTCTTCATGCCGCCATGTTCAGGCCACACCTCTCGAATCAGGACTTTTAAGTCTGACAAGTTATGGTCTGGCCTCGAGAAGTATTGGCCTACAATTTTTGTTTTGTTTCTCCAATGTAAATTCCTTCAGAGGGGCACCTTGTACATAGTATCATGTACATCACATTGGAAGGTGTAAATGAAAATGTTCCAGAAATGTTATACACACGTGGAGAAAATTGTTGGTACCCCTCGTTTAATGAAAAAAAACCAAAAAACACAATGGTCACATAAATAACTTGAATCTGACAAAATTAATAGTATTGTATGAAAATGAACAAATGAAAGTCAGACATTGCTTTTCGCTTCAACAGAATTTTTTAAAAAAAAATAACTCATGAAACAGGCCTAGACAGAAGTGATTGTACCCCTTAAAAAATGTGACCAAAGGGACAAGTTACATCAAGGTGTGTCCACTAATTAGCATCACAGGTGTCTCCAATCTTATAATCAGTCAGTGGGCCTGTATATAGGGCTACAGATACTCACTGTGCTGTTTGGTGATATGGTGTGTACCACACAACATGGACCAGAGAAAGTGAAGGAAAGAGTTGTCTTAGGAGCTTAGAAAAAAAAATCTAAATGACCATGTTAAAGGTAAAGGCTATAAGACCATCTCCAAGCAGTTTTATGTTCCTGTGACTACAGTTGCACATATTATTCAGAAATTTAAGATCTATGGGCCTGTAGCCAACCTCCCTGGAAGTGGCCAAAGGAGGAAAATTGATGACAAATCAAAGAGACGGATAATACGAATGGTAACAAGAGAGCCCAGAACAACTTCTACAGAGATTAAAGGTGAACTTCAAGCTCAAGGAACATCAGTGTCAGATCGCACCATCTGTCGTTGTTTGAGCCACAGTGGACTTAATGGGAGACGACCAAGGAGGACACCATTGTTATAAACAAATCATAAAAAGCCAGACTGGAATTTGCCAAACTACATGTTGACAAGCTACAAAGCTTCTGGGAGAATGTCCTATAGACAGATAAGACAAAAATCAAACTTTTTGGCATATTTTGAATGTAACACTGTTCCTACTGTGAAACATGGAGGAGGCTCTGTTATGTTCTGGGGCTGCTTTGCTGCATCTGGCACAGGGTGTTTTGAATCTGTGAAGGGTACAATGAAATATCAAGACTATCAAGGGATTCTAGAGAGAAATGTGCTGCCCAGTGTCAGAAAGCTTGGTGTCAGTCATAGGTCATGGGTCTTGAAACAGTATATGACCCTAAACACACAGCTAAAAACACCCAAGAATGGCTAAGAGGAAAACATTAAACTATTCTGAAGTGGCCTCCTATGAGCCCTGACCTAAATCCTATTGAACATCTTTGGAAGCTGAAACATGTCATCTGGAAAAAAACATCCTTCACACCTGAGACAAATGGAGCAGTTTGCTCATGAGGAGGGGCCAAAATACCTTTTGAGAGGTGCAGAAGTCTCATTGACATTTACAGGAATCGTAAATTAACGGTGCAATCACATGGAGGAAAATGGTGCTGAATTTGGTGTGGAATCTGTGTCAGATTCAGCGCCGAAAAAAAAGCCTCCAGAAAAAGGAACCCATTGAAGTCAATGGGAGACTTTTTTTCAGCGCTGAAATTCCACACCAAATTCAGCGCCATTTTCCTCTGTGTGAATGCACCCTAACAGTCTAAGGAAAAGGAATCGGGACGCCACTCACATATGTCACCTGTGACATCCCAGGACCTTTCCTTAGACCACTGATTGGCCTCATCGGTCATGTGAGACAGGGACTTCTGCTGGGTCATGGCAGGACTGGACAGGTAAGTACTGTATATATATATTTTTCCATATTAAATTTTTTCACCTTTCCCTGGCCTCCAGAAAAAAACCTGTTTTTCCTGGACAACTCCTTTAATCAGTAGCTGAGGCAGGTCCCTTCTGCAGCCAGTGATAAGCAAGTAGGCATTCCTAGCCATTTTCTTCAAAGCCTGGAGGGAAGCAGGAAATGAAGAACAGCAGGAGGCAAGTACAAGCCATTTTACTTCATTCATTCATTTGCTGCACCCAGACACATTTGTACACTACCAGGAAACCCCAAGTTTTTGAAAATCTCAGCATGTCAATTATACTTGCGGAAACACTGGAATTTTCTATATAGGTATAATAACAGCAGAAAGTCCACAGTGGAAAACTCTGCGAACATGCTAAGAAAACCGTTGCAGAAAGGACTGCTATGTGTTTCCAGCGGGCTTTTTCTGCAGCATTACACCACAAGGGGCTTTAATGTGTATGGTCAGCCTTAGATGCCAACTTGATTCGTCTAAAGAGTCTTCACTTGTGCATAACTTATTTGAGAAGGAAAGTTTTTTGGTTTTCTCGTCAGTAATTTTTATTAAGGGTTTTAGTTCTACAATAACATAAACAACTGCAATGATAAGTGTAAGCCGATGACTGGTCAGGTAATGGAGGGGGTGTACATCTCACCCAGACTACTAAGATGGGTGAGATGAGAAAACTCCAGGAATGTTTGTTCTCAGCAGATAACTATTGTCTGCTGAGGGTTACTTCAAAGTTCCAGTTACTGGGCTGGATTTTTAGGAATGGCAGGTAGGTTGGTAGTGGGACCTGTCATTCCACCCCCCTCCACTCCACACTTTGGGGATGTTCCAGCAGCAACTCAGCTGCAGAGAGTCTCCTCGTCAAGGAGGCTTAAGAAGTTGCTCCAGCAGCAGTCTTTGGCAGGAGTGCAAAGAGAGGTTGGTTTTTGGAGCCGTGTCCTGAATTATTCAACTGGCTTTTGATTTCTGCTATTATAGGTGAGGTAACCTAGGTTTAGTTAGAGCCTAGCCGGGCAGGTATTTATTTTTGTATTGTTTCCTTTTGTTGCTGCACCGTTTTGTTTTGAGTGAAAATAAACTCTACCTTTGTTTGGACTAAAGAAACTGAACTTTTGTGTCTATGCCATCCCACCTAGCAACCCCAGACCCTGACATAAGTAAAACTGAAGCATCAATTGACTATGTTTTCTCATCTTTACAGTCATAAGGTAGAGTCTGATGTGGTCAATGAAACAATAACATGACAGAGTGGGTAAAGGAAGGGAAAACCCCCGCCTTGGGGAACAAAGGACAAGTGTAGAATCTTGTCTAAATAGAAATGAAAGGATCAACATAGCAGATTAAGGGGAGTCATGTCTTCAAATTTGGCATTGAAGTATTGTAAGATAATGGTGAGTTTTTCATTTAACACACAAGTTTTCTAGTTGAGATTTAACTTCATGAAAGGGTACTGGGCATTTTCTCCAATGTGCTATTGTCGGTTTGACCGCTAGTAATACAAAAGTATATACTCAAGTATAAGCCGAATTTTTCAGCCCAGTTTTTGAGCTGAAAAAGCCCCCCTCGGCTTATACTCGAGTCAGCAAAAAAAAAAAATTAAAAAAAAAATAAAATTATTTTTAGGAGGGGGGGGGGGGGGTGTCTATGACCAGCCACAATATTAATGTATAGAATCTCCCATAAAATAGTGCAAAATAAATAAATAAAAAAAATAAAAAATAAAAGTTCTAAATCACTCCTTTCCCTAGAATACATACAAAAGTAAAAAATTACTGTGAAACACATACACATTAGGTATCCCTGTGTCTGAAAGTGCCCAGTCTATGGAATATAGGGTATCTGCAGTGCTCCTTTTCCGTTGGGAAGGGGTTAATAGGAGCACCGCAGATACCCTATATTCAGCCAGACTGAATTCCAAGTGGGGGGGGAGAAAAAAAAACAGTCCTCAAGCTCAGGGAAGGGGCATACAGACAACCAAAACACCCCCTCCCCTTTCCCAGCACCTACTGCACCCAAAAACCACGACCATTTTAATTTTTGAAATTTTCCAGTAGCTGCTGCATTTCCCCCACCCCCCTAGGCTTATACTCGAGTCAATAGGTTTTCCCAGTTTTTTGTAGTAAAATTAGGGGCCTCGGCTTATATTCGGGTCGGCTTATACTCGAGTATATACGGTAACTTAAATTGTGTATATGTCACAGAAGGACGATTAAAATTTCTGCCCCACTGTCTTGATGCTAAATTGAAAAAATATTCAAGACGAACCGCGCTTCTTATAGATCTTTATGAGAGTCCGGTGATGATTTCGTCATAAGAGTATATGCACTCCAATTTGTATGCTGAGTATCTTGGCAGCGTATCAGCTGTTCCGACACACCGTCGGTGGGATATACAAGAAGATCTTTTTGGAATTAATACCAAAAACAGCCGCTGATCGCGCTCACTCAGAAAGGACAAGTGACTTGATATAAGGTAAGTATTTATTCAGAAAATGACGCGTTTCGGGGTATCGGAACTATACAATTATTCCACCCCTTCTTCAGATCTTGATTTCTTGGCTGAGCAGCAGGCTACGACTAAGAAGACTATATGTCTTCGAAACGCGTCAGCGAGTCTATGTAAGGGATGGAAATTCCTACGAGACGATACTGCTTGTGAACATGTGTGTTTTTTAACCTTGGAATAAACGCTAAGTTTTATAAGGACCGTGGATGCAAGCTGGAATTTTTTATTTCTGAATTTCCTTGCTGTAGAAGCATGGCCCGTGCGGCCCACGGAACATCCCTGTGTCCCCCCGTGTGCAGCCCGGGCTTTTAAATCACGGCAGGCCTGTTGCAGCCCGGCAGTCTGCAACTGGTCTAACTGGCTAGAACGAAAAGACAAAGAAGAGCAGTGCTGTCAGTAATTGAAATACATGGTCACAAACATATAGAAATATCAAAAGTGTTAAGATTTTAGAACAGTGACCTGCTGAAGACATTTTCATATCTCATCAACTTATTCCCTACACACAGAATAAGAGATAAGTTTCAGATTGGTGGGCAACCCCACCAATGTTCAGAATGGGGGTGTCTTGTTCCCACTTCTGAATAAAGCAGTGGTCAGATACACGCCCTATTTCATTCAGAACACAGCACAAAACACCCTGGTTCTGGGTAGTGGCTGGTACATGTCCTTATTTTCAGCTGAATCTAAGGGTGAATTCACACTGAGTAAACGCTAGCTTATTCTGAACGTAAAACACATTTAGAATAAGCGGCGTCTAAAGCAGCTCTATTCATTTCTATGGGAGCGGGGATACGAGCGCTCCCCATAGAAATGAATGGGCTGCTTCTTTCACTCCGTGCAGTCCCATTGAAGTGAATGGGGAGTGCCGGCGTATACGGCAAGCTCTGCTCATGCCGGAGCGTACACGCCGGCACTCCCCATTCACTTCAATGGGACTGCACGGAGTGAAAGAAGCAGCCCATTCATTTCTATGGGGAGCGCTCGTATCCCCGCTCCCATAGAAATGAATGGAGCTGCTTTAGACGCCGCTTATTCTGAACGTGTTTTACGTTCAGAATAAGCTAGCGTTTACTCAGTGTGAATGCACCCTAACACTTGTATTTTCCAAGATTTATTGTTCGCCGCATATTCACAGCTCTCTTTGGCATAAAATGTAAAACTTCAATAAAAATTGATTTATTAAAAAAAAACACCAAACACCCTGGTTCTATGAATCGGTGGGGGCTTCAGCAGTCATCCCCTATCCATAGAAAATAGGTTCCAAGGGGGGGTTGTGGGGGTTCCAAGTTTTTATGACCAGGAGACATGGGGCGGGTTTGCAGCGAGTTAGCCACAGCAGAAACACTCGGCTAACCAAGTGGTATGGACAGTAGCACTGAAGTGATGAGATTAAAAAAATCCCATCCACACACTAACCCCCCCCCCCCCAAAAAAACAAAAAAAAAACAACAAAAAAAAAAAACATAGCACTAAATTTCTTGCACTGTAGATTTTGAACCTTCAACAAGTCAATTACTGATGCAGTTCTGGCTATAGTTTTCAGCCTTTGGCTGGCCTGGATTTCAACTGTTATACTGCACTGTGGAACCTGCTGATTTTGGCAGGCTTTTGCCACATCTGAATCTATTGCAGGATGTATGCCTTAGACATCACATAGCGGGCATGTCTTTTGTATTGTTAGTTTAAAGGGGTATTTTCATGTGGGACAATGATTTCATATCCACAGGCAAAGCCATAAATGTCCCATAGATGCAGATCTCAGAGACGGGTCCATCAGAGAACAGAGCTCAATGACACTTCATAACGTCTTAAGGTCCATGAACACAGCAAAGTCATGTGCATCAAGGCGGTATAACCGCCTTCTGCATATATTTATTTTACAAAACACATTACATAATACAATATGTACAGGCACAAAACCATACCATTCAATTTTTATATCTGGCAGAATTACTAGCTCTAAGACATACAGAGCGACAGTGGTAGACCCATGCACTTGAATAGGAGCCCTATTACAACTGCATGCAATAGTGGCCCACATATGCTGGGACTGCGGTATTTTAACAAAATGGTTGGCAATATTTCTGCAAAAGTAATAAAAGGTGCACACCTCAAATATGGACACAAACAACAACATGACTAGTAACAAATTAGTAGAGAACAATGCAAAACTATGGGGCAAAAAAAAAAAAAAAGTATTTCCCTTGGAAAAAGGGAAACTAAATTTAGGGCCTATGTATACAAAGTGCCCTAGACGTAACTTTCCATTGAGCACAATTTACACACAACTTTGTGTGGTAGATATAATGGTATGAGTGTTAGTACTGTGCGTGTTTACATTACTTTATAGGTACTACAACGTAGAACATCTGCACCTTTATGTCATACCAATGAGTAGGCCTCAGTGGTACTATAAAACAAAACCATACAAAGATATTGGCATCGCTAAGTCTGAGACCTTAACGTTTTTATGACTGAAGCTCCACAACATCAGCCATCCATAACGGTCACTAACTTAAGATATTTTGTTGGTCATCTGATATATAGAAATTATGTTATACGGTTTGCCCAGCCAACGGAAAAAAACCTATAAAGGACAATGTCTTTCTAATCTCACCAGTCTGTGTCCAAGCTTTGAGTAGCGATGTCCTGACATGCACATGTAACTACTGCAGGCATTCACTGGCTGTAGGCCATCACCACCACTGAGGTCATTGTTATGGCCACATATCAGTACTGGAGGCAAGGATACAGAGACCAGGAAGAGGAGCAATATTTCTTTTATTATCTTATACCTTTTCCAGGTATTATTATACTTTTCTTTGATGGCTGGACAGTCCTGTTAATGAAAGCATCTCAACTGTCAACTGACCCAATTCAAGCATATACTGTACATGATCAACTAATACCGCATTCACATCTCCATCAGGACTTCAGTTTTTCTGTTCTGTTAGGGTGCATTCACACGGAGGAAAATGGCATGGAGTTTGGTGTGGAATCCACATCAGATTCATTAATTTTAAATTAAATTAAGCACCATTTTCCTCTGTGTGAATGCCCCCTTATAGGTACAGAAAAACTGAAGTCCTGCTGGAATAGAACCTGTCATATAATGGACATAAACGGATCCTGATGGACCAATGACTATAATAGACCCCATAATGGAAACTCAATAGACTCTGTCATTTTGATAGTCCTGCATGCAGTGACTTTTTGACCGAACCTGTGATGCAGATGTGAACATAGCCTTACTAAAAACAACAACAAAGGGTCTAATTTTTACACATTTGCACAAAATATAACAAGGTAAAATAGTTTACTTTTTTTTTTTTTTTATTGTTAAGGATAGAAGGATGACAAAGATTCGTTACATTCATGTAAAATGGTCTGTGTTTGCATATATTGCAAGCCATAGATTTCTACATGTATCAATATTCAATTCCTGATCTAACATGGGTGAAAATGTGCATGAAATTCTGTGACTAGCATTGACCTATTTGCTTCTATAGAAGTCAGCAGAGCAGCAGAATGTGATGCATGTGAATGCCCCACCATACAGGTTACATAAAGAGAAGATTATGCAGTGATTGCTCTTTGCTGACATCCATCTTCTGCTCTCTTTTATTCTCTTCCAGTCACATTAGCTGCTCTGAGCCCATACGTCACAAAATGGCTGTTAATACTGACAAAATCATTCATCCGAGACATAAACCTAGTTCACACTGTATACAAGGCACCTCCTGCATAAAGGAGCAAGCATTTTACTGCCTCGTAATAATGTGCAATTTCACAACAATGAATGACATTAGACCATGGGAAATAAAGATTTACTCATCATATGTTCAGCAGCCACAATGAGCTGCATACAATGATTTTATCTGACTTCTCCCTAGGGGGCTTCAGAGAATACGTAGAGATGCGGGGTCTTCCAGGACAACGATCATACATATGTTATTTTATTTAGAGTTTTATGCAATCATTCTAAAAATAAAATATCATATTACTACAAAATATTTTTATACCTTATGGAGCTGATATTTCCTGCAGTCTCTGTTCACAAAATACAAAATAAAAGGTGTATTAGTAAATGTGTC
Source organism: Leptodactylus fuscus (assembly GCF_031893055.1). Classification (NCBI taxonomy): domain Eukaryota; kingdom Metazoa; phylum Chordata; class Amphibia; order Anura; family Leptodactylidae; genus Leptodactylus; species Leptodactylus fuscus. The sequence goes on along the minus strand of NC_134265.1, from coordinate 94,746,420 downwards.
AAAATACAGCCAAATAAATAAAAATCGGTTATTTGTACACGCCAGCACCTAAAATATTTCCACCCATTCGGTTATCGTGTTACACAATACTAATTTTTTTTGGTAGTAAAATCATGAAAGTATTTATAAAATTGTAGAAATATCTCTACATCTAAAATATATATTACACGCAATTGTCAGATTTGAAGAAAAAAAAGTAAAAGAAAAAAAACTTAAGTTTCATAAGTTGTTTTTTTTTCCTAATTTTTGTATATAATGTAAGCAGAAAAAAAAAATAATCTGAAAAAAAAAAAAAAAAGTTGTAAAAAGTTCAAGAAAAAAAAATTAAATCCACTCCAGAAGCCATGAGAAAATGTGTAAGTTTGGTGACAAAAGCAGAAATTGCAATGTAAATGAGCTGAGAGGATTAGCAGCCTTGGACGGGGAAAATGTCTGGATATTAAAAGAAAGCATTAAAAAAAAACACATCTCTGTATTGAATTTTGGGCTGGAGCCCCCCAGGGTGAGGTGACTGGGGGTCTGTGCAGGGACATGGTGTCTGGAGTCTTCATTGCATTGTGGGTGTCAGTACAAGTGACGCCATATTTGCCGGTGCCGCCGCTGTAAACAACAAAAAGTGTCTGAGGGAGACAGACAAGAGACGCTTCAGTGGATTTCAGGACATTTTATTTGTTGTTGTGGGTGATTTGCTCTCCTCTCGGCAGTCATGTCTCTGGGAATGTCTTACAAGCCCAACCTGAACGCACAGCTCCACGGCAACCACGGGGCTCCGGGTAAGTGAACGTTTAGAGTGGGCAAGTTAGTCAGGGGGAGACAGGGGCTCAGGCCCGGGTGACTGGGGAGGAGGGAGGTGGATGGAGATACCTGGGGAGAGCCCCAGCCTGGAGTTGATGTGCTGGCCGGTGGAATAAGGTCACATCCTGTCACTAGCGTGCTTCCTCGCCGGCTGGAGGACAGGCCGGAGAGCGCGGGAGTCCCGGGGCGGCTTTGGGGGAGGCAGACGGCCAGTCCGTGGCCCCGGTGACAGGCGCGGCATACATGGATCAGCAGGAGCCCTTTGATCAAGTCCGTTTCAGCGTCTCCATGATCGGCTCCCCAGGGCTGCTGATTGATCTGAAACAAGCGAGCTTTGCTGGGACCTCTGCTGGCCGTTCTTGGTATTGCAGGGCGCTGCTAATATCTGAGGGAGGAGGAGGGGGGAGCAGAGTCAGTCCTGCCCCTCAGCCCTATTACTAATAGCTGCTTCATCATGTATTGTGTGTGTACTATGTGTCACGATTGTTATTTTCATAGTGGCTCACATGACTAGTCCACATCTTATGACAAAGCCAAGGAACCATCTAAATCATGCTAATTTATAGTTTTGTCTTGATCATATATGCTTACTGTCACTATGTTACTTTTTTTGTTGCATTTTGTTAGCTTTTTTGTTGCATATGTTACTCTTACTAACGCATACTAGGAGCAACTTTCAGAAAAGACACTACTTTTGGGGATGGTCTTATATTCACACGACCGCTGGTGGCAAAAAGAAGGAAGGACATCTCCTGGATAGACCACTGAGTATCTTCACACTAGCATTCGGGACCGCATGGGGACCCAAAGATGGAGACCCTATCAGCTTAAAAAGCAGTTACCCAAGGACACCTACAGACCCCATAGAATATAATGGGGTCTGTCAGGTTTCCGCCGTTTTATAATGAAACCACAGCTTTTTTTGTTGCATATTTTGCTGCGTTTTTTTCAGCCAAAATCAGGAGTGGATTGAGGAGACGGTAGTATAAGAGCTTCCTATATATTTCCCATTCCTTTTGTTGCCATTCTTGGCTTTGGCTCAAAAAAACGCAACAAAATCTGCAACAAAGAAAGCTGTGTTTCCACAACGTGGGGCCTTAGGTAGAGTCTGCGGCGTAGACTCCAACACAGATGTGAACCTAGCCTTACGCCAGGATCACATCTGTGTTCAGGTTTCCATTCGTGGGGTCTGCTTGGGGACCCTACAAACGTAAACCTAATCTGCTTAAGGCCGGGGCCCCACGAGATGGAAATGCTGCGATTTGCCCGCAGCGTTTTACAGTAACTGCAAAGTGGATGGGATTCTTGCGAATTTGTAAAAACCACAGCATGGACACACTGTGATTTCCAAAACTGGTGCAGTTTTGGAAATAGCAGCATGTCAATTATATCTACAGAAACGCCGGCCGCTTCCTCGTAGGAAAACTCTGTAAACTTTCTGTTTAAAGTGCTGCTGGAAGAACCGCGATGCTTTCCTGCCGCAGTTTTTCCCGCAGCGCTTTATAGCTGTGGGTTGTCCCATGGGGCCTCAGCCTAAAAATTCAGAAACCCGCGGATCCTGTAGTGCTTGCAGGACTTTTCTCTTTTATTCTTTTTTAAGTAGAATGATGGACAGAGTGCCTGAACAGGCAACGAGCGCAGGTGTGAATCCAGCCTTAAGCTGCCCATACACAATAGATGTGGTTGATCATACAGTGGTGGGATTGCTTGTGATCAAGACAACTAAACTGGCCAATCAGGAGGGGCAATTTAGAAAAAAAAAATTGCTCTAAGTCTACGCAAATTGGCAAATGAATTTGACCAGTCAAGGCCAACACTTTTATTTTCAGCTGACAACTTAAAATTTCCACTATATTGGGCTTCTTTTTTTTTTGGCAGACTGTTATCAGCTGCCCTGAATGCCGCCCCCCCCCCCTTTTTTTTTTTTCTTTAATTAACAAAATCAACTAAAGTCTAACATGTATAGCTAGATGTAGGTGCTGTTCACATCACGTTTGGGGGCTGCCATCGTGATACAAGACCACCAAACTTATACCACAGATGCAAGTAACTGTCAACCTTTACACTGGCATATAAATCTATTGGATCCCACTATACACTCACCGGCCACTTTATTAGGTACACCTGTCCAACTGCTCGTTAACACTTAATTTCTAATCAGCCGATCACATGGCGGCAACTCAGTGCATTTAGGCATGTAGACATGGTCAAGACAATCTCCTGCAGTTCAAACCGAGCATCAGTATGGGGAAGAAAGGTGATTTGAGTGCCTTTGAACGTGGCATGGTTGTTGGTGCCAGAAGGGCTGGTCTGAGTATTTCAGAAACTACTGATCTATTGGGATTTTCACGCACAACCATCTCTAGGGTTTACAGAGAATGGTCCGAAAAAGAAAAAACATCCAGTGAGCGGCAGTTCTGTGGGCGGAAATGCGTTGTTGATGCCAGAGGTCAGAGGAGAATGGCCAGACTGGTTCGAGCTGATAGAAAGGCAACAGTGACTCAAATAGCCACCCGTTACAACCAAGGTAGCCAGAAGAGCATCTCTGAACGCACAGTACGTTGAACTTTGAGGCAGATGGGCTACAGCAGCAGAAGACCACACCGGGTGCCACTCCTTTCAGCTAAGAACAGGAAACTGAGGCTACAATTTGCACAAGCTCATCGAAATTGGACAATTGAAGATTGGAAAAACGTTGCCTGGTCTGATGAGTCTCGATTTCTGCTGCGACATTCGGATGGTAGGGTCAGAATTTGGCGTCAACAACATGAAAGCATGGATCCATCCTGCCTTGTATCAACGGTTCAGGCTGGTGGTGGTGGTGTCATGGTGTGGGGAATATTTTCTTGGCACTCTTTGGGCCCCTTGGTACCAATTGAGCATCGTTGCAACGCCAAAGCCTACCTGAGTATTGTTGCTGACCATGTCCATCCCTTTATGACCACAATGTACCCAACATCTGATGGCTACTTTCAGCAGGATAATGCGCCATGTCATAAAGCTGGAATCATCTCAGACTGGTTTCTTGAACATGACAATGAGTTCACTGTACTCCAATGGCCTCCACAGTCACCAGATCTCAATCCAATAGAGCATCTTTGGGATGTGGTGGAACGGGAGATTCACATCATGGATGTGCAGCCGACAAATCTGCGGCAACTGTGTGATGCCATCATGTCAATATGGACCAAAATCTCTGAGGAATGCTTCCAGCACCTTGTTGAATCTATGCCACGAAGAATTGAGGCAGTTCTGAAGGCAAAAGGGGGTCCAACCCGTTACTAGCATGGTGTACCTAATAAAGTGGCCGGTGAGTGTATATATATATATATATATATATATATATATATATATATATATACACTCACCGGCCACTTTATTAGGTACACCATGCTATATATATATTCTGCACCATCCTGATTAGAAAACAAAGATGGCTATGCTTATATATGAAAATCATTCATATTTTATAAGTTCTCAAATGATCACCTATTGAAAGTGTTTGTCATGCTGTATATTCAGTGACGGTAAAATTGTTTAGCTTTGTCATGTTGATCCAGTGCAGTTTATGTATAGGGAATGTTGCATTTCAAGTGTACAGTGGTAAGATCCAGCCAATGCAGTGACTTGGCCTAAATGTATTTTCTGATGCACTTTTTCTTAAAGGGGTTGTTTTGTTCTATCAGGACCTGCGCCTTATGAGAAAAACAGGCCGCATCAATATCCCCATGGTGCAACCGCTTAAACCCAGACCAGGAATAGATTCAAAAGACCTACATTGCGGAAACACAGCGTTTTTTGTTGCAGATTTTGCGTAGGTTTTTTTTAGCCAAAGTTAAGAGTCGATTTAATAAAAGTCAAACGTGTAAGAGCTTCCTTTATGTTTTCCATTCCTTATCAAGTCTCTCCTGATTTTGGCTCAAAAAACTGTAGCAAAATCTGCAACAAAAAAAGCTGCAATTCTGCAACGTTTGGTCTTAGCCTAAGGCTGGTTGCAGACGACTGTACTGTGGGTCAGTGTGTAGTCAGTATATTTCATGGACAGCACACTGACCCATTCTTTTCTATGGGCTTGTGATTGTTACAGTCCTGTGTGTGGACCTGCAGTCCATGCCGCATCAGATAGGACATGTCCTATTACTGTCCTATTTTGTGGCCCATGCATCTCTGGTTCCTATTCATTTAATGAAAGGAGCTGCAGAAGTACGGCCCATGCATAGGCGGCACACGGGGACATCCCCATATCCCCCCGTGTGCAGCCCGTGCTTTTAAATCATGGCAGGCCGGTTGCAGCACAGTCGTCTGCAGCCGGCCTAAGACTGGATTCACATGTTTGCTAATCCATATTGAATCAGCATATGCTAAACAGATATTCCTAACCTGGAAATTTATGGTGTAAGGCCGGGCCGTCAATGTTAATTTCCTGGAGATCTCGCTGGACACCCTTTTAAAACCACAGACTTTGTAACTAAACCTGATTCACTTGCTAGACCAGATTTTTTAAGTGTTAGACGTTGCAAATTTTGGCAGTCTGAAAATACTGACCAGATTTGTCACAGTGGCTGATGATCTTTACACTGTCTAGTCTACGTTTATACCACCTCTTAGTTGGCTTACTTTGAGATAGAATTTTATGACACAATTTTAGTCCATTCTAAGGCATGCCCCTTTTTCTGAGAAGCTGCACCCACATGTCTAGTAATTCTAAAAATATTAGTTCACACTAGATGTGCCATGTTTAGGCCACTGTCTAGTCTTAACCATAGTGGTAAATCTGGCCGCTGTCTTTGTTGGACGTTAAGGTGCCGTAATAAATATAATTCAGTATACAGTACACAAATCAGCCATAACATTAAAAACAGTTAAAGGGGTCCTCTGAGCTGATTTAGACCACTAAACCACCAGCATGTTATTAAGCAGCTACAGTTTAGAGTCCTTAACACCCGCCCGTCGGCAGTGTCTATAGAAATCAAACAGGCCTGGGATCCACTAGGATGAGACTGTGGAGGGACTTTGGCACATGTGCATTGCATGCAGTGAAGCCATGATCAGTACACCTCGCTGTGCTATGCTTTGCTTTGATATCAGCAACAGCAGTCAGCACGTTACAGAGTTTTGGGACCCTAAACCCCATCTGCTCAATGACGGGCTGCCAGTTTAGTGTTCCCAAACTAACAGGATCCCTTCTATGCTGCCTATGGTAGAAAGGTTTCAGAACCTCACATCAGAAATGCATCACGGCCACAGACCAATCTTCAGTGCTCTGACTCCAACTCCTGTATTTTCCACAGTCTGACTCCAACTCCTGCACCGACTCATTCATAAATGGCTGACAGCCATGGTCAGACAAAAGTAGTAAAGATCCTCAGTAATAACATTCCTAGGTGATACAATTTCTATGAAAGGAGATATGCAATGAACAATTTTAGAAATTGCATAATATACGGTAATTCATAATTTTATTTTGGAGTCAGTACCTTTTTTCGACTCTGACTCCTCCCAAAATTGTTTCCGACCCCAACTGCACATCCCTATCGATCAGATTGTCCATACTTATCCCTCTTCACTGGCAAAAATGGGCATGTGAGCATCAGCAGTGGAAGGAGGTGGCCTGGTCTAAGAATTGTGTCTTCTATACCATTGTGTGGATTGGCCAGATGTGTTAGTAGGTAGTATGATGGTCTGTACTATGTTCTGGAGGGTCCTGGCATTTATATGGAGGCTACTTTGACACATACCACCTACCTGAATATTATTGCAGACCGAGTAACCCTTTCAGGGCAATAGTATTTCCTAATATCGGTGGCCTTTTTCAGCAGAATAATGCACCCTTCAGTAGTTGTTTGAAGAACATGACAAAGAGCTCATTGTCTCAACTAGGCCTCAAAATTCCCCAGATCTTGATCTGGTTGAGCACCTGAGGGATGTAAAAAACAAAACCACAATTTAGACCACAAAGGACAGTACACCTTCATAGGTCTTGTGGAGTCCAGGCCTCGATGGGCTAGAGCTGTTTTTCCTGAATATTGTATATTTTTAGTGTGATATTGAGCTTGTGTTCTATGTTGTGACACAATCTCTCATATATTACTAAACTTGACATGAGAATTGTGAACTAGGACATTATACTACCTGTAACTAAGGAACAAGATCAGTTAGTGCCATGAATGTAAACTGTGAAATACTGTTCAATACTTGGCATAAACTTGCAGAAGTTCATTAGATCTTTGAAGATGGTCTGGGCATTTATTTTAATATTTGGAGTCGGGAAGGAATTTTCCCCCTAAAATGGAGGAATTTTAGGGGGAAAATAGTTTTTTTTAACCATTCCTGTACAGTGGATCCGCACTGTAGGATTAACGGTTAGACTTGTCTTTATTTAGCCATGTAAATGAGTATAGTAACATATGAACAGGTCAGCACTACAGAATTAGAAAAAATAGAGGACTTTAATAGCCCAATATGCAACGTTTCGGTCCTATCTTTTTCAAGGCTTTAAGTGTTGCCTCTTGGGCTAATGAAGTTCTTTATTCTTTTTAATTTTGGGGCACTGACCTGTTAATTTTTATAGCATACTATTGAACTGAGGTCCTGTACCCACTTTTTGGAGTCCCTGGTGCTGCTCTCTCCTTTTCTGTATATCCAACTATGTATAAAATGTTATTTCTTTACGTCTCCATACTTAATCTTGTGCTGTTTCTTATTATTTTCTAATAGGGTATAAGAAGCTCAGGGAGAGAACTTAGGACAGACCCTATTCTGGGCTGTTTTGTGACCCAGACTCAGTAAAGAAATCTATGGGTTCCTCAAGGTGACAGACCATACATGGAAATCATCCATGTGTCATGCATGCTGTTTTCTCACAGACTTCCACATGCACACGTTCATGGGCACATAGTCTGAGGGGTTGTTCCATTTGGGCAAACTGGTTCCAAATGCCCAATTACAGTGTAATGACAGGTATTACCTGCAGTGGAGAGCTGCTGAGGGGTCCAGCTGTCACTATCTCTTTTCTTTTGAAAATAGGACAGCTTTTTTAACTCTTCAATGACCATAGGTATTTCTGGTTTTAACTATTTTTATTATGCACAGATTTAATGACAGTAACATTTTTATCCACTGTGTCATCTGAATAATTCATATTGTTATGTGTATAATAAAATCCACTCACTATGCACTTTGTTTTTCAGTAGGTGTAAGTGCACATTCTCCTTCTACTAGCATGGCGTCATCTGCACAATACAGACAGCTGGTGAATGATTATGGACCTCCATCTCTAGGATATACACAGGTAAAATAAAAAGTGGCACATTCACTACTTAACACCACACCACAATATATGTATACATGCATTCTGTGGTGGAAATAATGAAAAGAGACTGTCAGTGCCATCTGTCTCAGGGAAAAGAATGGTAGGAGGCAAAATAAAATTCTGAATGTCCATTTTCTCTTTCCCCATATATTGGGGCTATAAATGTCCAATTTACAAATTAGCAGAATATACTAGCCAAAAACCTCATGGCTGTGTTGATGGGGGGTTGGATAGATACCTAAAGTGTATGGTCAGCTGTAGGGAACAAAAATCACCCAGTCCTCACTTGAGCTTATCATCTAATACCCCCCCTTCCCCCTGTGGGTAACATCTTTGTACACTCTGTTTGTCTTATTGCCAGGGGACCCTTCTAGGTAAAAGGGGTTATTTAAAGTAGAAAACCCTTTTAAGTCATATTTTTTTATGTGTTACGTATGAACCAAATGCATAATTAAAAGATCAGGAGAAAGAGTGTTTTATAGTAACTAGAGATTTGTTTTAATAAAAGGATCCGCACCTTTGCTCATAGAGAAGCTATAATGTGTACATAAAAGAAAGAGCCTTTACAATAAAAATGTTCCACATTAATGTGGAGTGTAAATTAGGAATGGAAAAGTACATTGTTAAAGAGTTTCCCACCTCCGTGACTAATTTTGGAACCACTCCCCATTCCTATTTCCTCCCAAGGGATCTTCACACTTAAGCCTATTCAGCAGTGTTTCAAAATTACTGGGAACATCTGCCTACTAAACTATCTGAGCCCTGAAGAATAGAGGGGTATGTAAAATGGGCAGTAATGGAGGCTACTTTTTGTATAAAAAAATAACAAAGCAACACTTATATGACCCATCATCTAAAAGTCATATGGAATTTGTGTGATGAATGCAACTGAATGGCCAAATATGAGAAAGCTTTCGGTAAATATGTTTGTATGAAAGGTTTATCTTACAACTCCCTCATAAACGTTGGATTGGCTAAGCATTATATTTATTTCAGTGGGGAATGTATAATAAGCCACTATACATTAAAGGGGTTATACCAAGTAACGCCCCCTCCTTTGCTTGTGCTCTGTGATTGCCCTCCTCCTCCGTAGGTGTAACCGCCTCCATTCTCTGTAGTCCCAATCCCTGCGCTTTGAAATCTCAGGCATGTGCAGTAACGCTCCCTTCTGAGCGCTACTGCATATGCCCGAGCGCCATTTTCTTGTGGACAATGGAAGAATGCGCCTTTATAAAGGCATTTTGGCATATCACTAGGTAAAAACACGATTTCCAAATGATAGAGCTCCTTTAAGTGATACTGGTCCTCCTATATTGACTGTGATGCCTTCTGTTCTTTATTTTTGTGTTTGCCTGGCATTTTCCACTGCATCTGAAGCATTGTGAATTAAGTGGACATAAAATCTGATTGGGCATACATGCTATAGATAGTTTGGAAACTTTGTATACCTAGAATTGCAACAAAACAAATCATTGGAACACCTAAAAATAGGATCTTTATTCTGGATACCCTCCATTTATAATAAGTAACTGGTGTTTGACATACATCCTGTGACGTCACTATTGCCACTAGAAAAAAAGATTAAAAAAGTGGGGAGTAGATATGCAAACAGATAGATGTCAACTGCCATACAATAAGGCGTATGGTCATAAGTGGCTCTCTGTAGGTGTGCATAAGACCTAATGACAGAGACAAGCATAATCCCATAAACCACCTGTGCCTTACATACAGCAAGCTCCAGAAAAACAAAACCTATGCTATTAAGCTAGGGGCATTTAAAGGGTTGTCCCAAACATATTGTAAAGTCACTGAGACAGCACTATGCCCCTACTATTGAAACAATGCTGCATAGGTGGTATAATAAATTAAAGCGGCTGGTCAATAAACTAGCTATATACGGCTGAATTAGGGGGTAATGCTTATGCAAAATCAGTTGGCTATATCTGTGACCCTAGGTGACTGAATATTATGCCTAACCATGCTAATATTAAAGGAACATGCACAGTTGCTTGGCTATCCATATCACCATCGGTCACTAGAGGTTGCGCCCGACCATTCTCATATTAAAGTCCCCTGTCCGCTGTGCTATTGTGCCTAGATATATAAAGTCCTACTGAACGCATGTAAACTAATCTATTGCTGCCTACGCGTTTCACCACTGAAATAATGGTGGATAATCAGGGTGTTACTATATTGCGTTCTAGAAAATCAATTGGGCAGTAGAACTAGTACATGAGAAGAAAGAGGACGGTCGGGGGCTGGACAGTTGCTGGACTGGACTGGAGCTGGACTGTTGTTTAAGTGTAGCTTTATATGTTTGCTAGAAATAACACAATTAAGTATTATTTGATATAACATTAATCTGGTTGTTGCTCACATTTCATTTCTTATATTATTGCAGGGCACTTCTAGTAATCAGGTACCCCAAAGCAAGTATGCAGAACTCCTGGTCATCATAGAGGAACTAGGCAAAGAAATTAGGCCAACTTATGCTGGAAGTAAAAGTGCCATGGAGAGACTAAAACGAGGTAAGGAGGGATTTCACTTACAGTAAAGGCATGAACTATTACTTGTTCTTGAGTACACTCTTAGGTCATAACTCCTAGGCCACCACAATCTTCAGGAAGAGAATCCATTTTTTTCCTGGATGCATCAAGAAACAAATGCATTTTTATTGTTAGGTGGAAAAGCACAGATACTTTTCCATCAAGCAAAAAAAAAACAAAAAAAAAAAAGCATCCTTTTTTTTTTTTTTTTGTCCACAAAAATGCTTGCAAAAAGAAATAAATGGATGAAGAGAGCGATTTTTATTTGATGCATTCAGCAAAAAATAAAAATTCCCTGTCTGAAACCAAAACTGCAGTGTGAAAGCAGCCTTATAGACACAGTTTTAGGTATTTCTTATAGACTATATTGTTTTTCACAGACCTAATGTCTGTAAAAAACAGCCATGTCTGTCCATATAAGTGCAAGGATGGCACTTATTCATATGATGTCCGTCACACCCATGAATTTGAATGGGTCTATTCACATGGAACTATCTAGGTCAGTTTTTAAAAACTGACCGTCAAAAAACAGACATGTGAATAAACACATTGAATTCAATGGCGGGTTATTTATCATCCGCCCCTTTTCGGGTATACTTTTCGGCAGGTGTACCTTTTTTAGACTGGGTTCACACCAGCGTCGGCTCCCCGTATGGGAATTCCATTTCCTTCGCTGCTTGAAAAATGCGTTGAAAAAAAACGCTGAAAGCAGCATTTTTCTCTCCGCATTTTTCACCCTTTTCGGGTGGAAACACAGCGAACACCAGGCGGACCCCATTATATTCTGTGGTTTCCACGGGTAACCGTTTTTTGAAGCGAATTAGGTTTCCATTCGAAGGGTCCAAAAGCAGACCCTACCCCAGCAGAAACCCAAATGCAGATGTGAACCTAGCCTTAGACTAGTTTTACTGTGGTGCTTATTTATGATGTCAGTGCATCTCCTTGTTAAATATTGTGCACGTTAGTTAGTGTAGATGCATCTTTTTTAGGCCATGTGCTCTTTGCCCCTTTCAAATGCATTCTAACCTGATGGACTCTTTTATGCTGCCCATGGACTGGAATGCATTTGTGCTTTTTTTTTTTGCACTTTTTAAAAAAAACGTGTAAGTCATAAGTACAGTGTGAAAAGGAAGGATCTCCACTTAGGCTGCAGCAAAAAACAAAAGTGGTGAGATCAGCATTAAAAGCATGAAAAAAGGTGCAAATGCTTCATAAACGAAGCATAGCGCAGGAAAAGACCTCAAAAAGGTCCAATTTATTTAAAAAAAAAGACTCAAGTAGCTTAATAGATGTGACAATAACTGATTAACAATAACTGCAGTCCCTCTGTTATTCATTGATCATTTATTTATTTTGTTTAAATGGTTAAAGGAATTCTATCATTAAAATCACATTTTTTCTCAATCACACATAGGAATAGCCTTAAGAAAGGCTATTCTTCTCCTATCTTTAGATGTCTTCTCCACGCTGCCATTCGGTAGAAATCCCGGTTTTTGTCTGTATGCAAATGAGTTCTCTCGCAACACTTGGGGCGGGCCCCAGCGCTCAAACAGCACTGGGGGTGTCCCCAATGCTGCGAGAGAAATCTCCAGCGCCACCTCCATCTTCTTCAGGAGCGACCTCTCTGCACGTCTTCTTCCGGAGCTGGGTTCAAACTTCTACGCATGCGCAGTTGGCTCTGCCGTCGGGCCTCGGGCAGAGGCAAATGCGCATTCCGCCTGGTGTAAACAGCCATTTTCTTGTGGCTACTTACACAGTAAGCTGGGGTAAGTGGCCACTAAAAAATGGCCACGCGCATGTGCAGTTGGCTCTGCCCGAATCCCGATAGCAGAGCTGACTGCGCATGCGTAGAAGTTTGAACCCAGCTCCGGAAGAAGACGCTCAGAGAGACCGTTCCTGAAGAAGATGGAGGCGGTGCTGGAGATTTCTCTTGCAGCATTGGGGACGCCCCCAGTGCTGTTTGAGCGCTGGGGACCGCCCCCAGTGCTACGAGAGAACTCATTTGCATACAGACGAAAACCGGGATTTCTACCGAACGGCGGCGCGGAGAAGACATCTAAAGGTAGGAGAAGAATAGCCCTTCTTAAGGCTATTCCTACGTATGATCGAAAAACAATGTGATTTTATTGATAGAATCCCTTTAAAGAATGAAAGACCAACTGAATTCGCCCTAATTAATTACATCTCTGCCGTAGGCTTTATTCACACATCTGCGTTTTCCATCAGTGTTTGTAAGCCAAAACCAGAAGTGTAGACTACACATAGATAAAGGTCTAATAGAAATATTTGCACCTGTTCTTCTCACCCACTCCTGGTTTTGGCTTACAATCACTGATTAAAAAAACCCTGATTAGAGGCCACACGGTGGCTCAGTGGTTAGCACTGCAGCCTTGCAGCGCTGGAGTCCTGGTGTTCAAATCCCACCAAGAGCAGAAAAACCATCTGCAAGGAGTTTGTATGTTCTCCCCGTGTTTGCATGGATTTCCAACCCATATTCCAAAAAGACATACTGGTAGAGAAAAATGTACATTGTGAGCTCTATGTGGGGCTCACAATCTACATTAAAAAAAAAACCCTGATGTGTAAATAAGGCCTTAGGTTGTTAGTAACATCCTGAACATCATGGCTTCAGTCTTCTTCCAAAGCACCACCACAAAAATACAGCATATGAAAAGTACCTTAAGGCTAAGGCCCCACATTGCGGAAACACAGCTTTTCATGTTGCAGATTTTGTTGCAGTCTTTCAAGCCAAATCCAAGAATGGATACAAAAAGACATTGGGAATACATAAAAAGTACTTATAGTTCTACCTTCTACGCAATCCACTCCTGGCTTTGGCTCAAAAAACGCAACCAAATCTGCAGCAAAAAAAAGCTGCATTTCCACAACGTGGGGCTTCAGCCTTAAGGAGTTACTTATTACAAGTAACAGTGTATCACATATGTGTAACCAATGAATAGTGTACACTTTGATGGACATTTTACATGGCAGTAATCTTAGTAAAGGGATTGTCCCACTATAGACATAAATTCCCTATCCATGGTTAGTGTCCCCCATGATCTCAAGAATGGCAGTCTGGTGCCTATCTTCATGAATTGGGCAAACAACACACTTGCGCCATATACATTACATAGCTAGCCAGTGCCATTGAAAAAGGATAATATTTATTTGATACGTATGCCCATCTTAAGGCCTTGATCACTGATAAGTACAAAGGGAAGACTAACGCTAAGGCCCCATGTTGCCGAAGGCCAAGGCCCAACGGGCGTGAGCACATTGCGGTTCTTCCCGCAAAGCTTTGAACAGAAAGTTCACAGCGTTTTCCTCCACAGACTTTCTGTTACAATTATATCTATGGGAAAGCCGCCGGTGTTTCCGTAGATATAATTGACATGCTGTGATTTTCAAAACCACAACGATTTTGGAAATCACAGTGTGTCCACGCTACGATTTTTTCCGCAAAGTGGGCATGGGATTCGCATGAATCCCATCCACTTTGCAAGTACTGTAAAACGCTGCAATACTTCCCGTGGCGTTTCCAGCCAAAAGCTGCCTTTTTTGTTGCAGAATTTACTGCAGTTTTTTAAAGCCAAACCCAGGTGTGTATACAAAATAAATTGGAAATATAAAGAAAGCTATTATACATTTCCCTTCTGCTATATTCACTCCTGACTCTGGCTTAAAAAACTGCAGCAAAGTCTGCTACAATAAAGCAGCTTTTCTGCAATATAGGACCTTAGCCGAACAGTTCTATTGTTAGATACAATCTCACTTCTGTCACAAAAAAATGGATGCAAAAACTGTACCTGCCGTAAGCTGTTTTGTGTGATGAAGTCCTTAAATTATTAAATCAGACAGGACAGTCCTAAATGGAATATGTAAACAGTAACCCTACGCTGGATATTTATAATGTAATAACTGTGCACTTTTTTTCTTCATCAGGAATCATTCATGCAAGAGGTTTGGTACGAGAATGTTTGGCTGAGACAGAGCGAAACGCCAGATCCTAGCCATGCCATACAAAACCTCTCTGAAGCATACAAAGCTAAATCTGAGTTTTTGTTTTTTTTTTAAACTTCAGGGCAGTCTTTCTGAATATTTAGCCAGTGGGATTCACTAACTCTTTGGGATCCCTCTAATGTACTGTAAAGCTGCTAAACACAAGATGCAATTTTTACTAGCAAACAGAATTTCCACATATAGAAAAGTATTGAAGGCTCTCTGATTCATTTTCTAAGAGTCCAAGGAAATTCCTAATTTCTTGCATCATAAGCTACAATATATTTTGTTTATCTTTCTTGTATATTAATATTCAGGTTCTACCAACTTTTATGCATTCTGATTAGATGCTTATTAACTTGTGCTGATCTTACGCATGTTTTCTTTGTCAATATGTTTTTATTCATGTTTGCAGTATTGACTACCATTTTTGATCCTAAGACAAAGCAACATTATTAGAATGGACTTCTCTATTTTCATTTTAAATTTGTATTGAAGAAAAATTTTGTTTGTCAGGGTTCCAAAATAATGAGAGAAGTCATAAAACACATTGTCAAATTTGTATGGGTTGTCTTTCAAGGGTACTTTTTTGCCTTATGTTTGACTATTAGTCTATGGACGCATTGGAGCATATCAAGGGAGCACTTCCATTGTATACAATGAGCTAGAACCCGACCACAATACGAATAGAGCTTAAGAGTGTATATAAGTGACATATACGGTTGTATGCAATGGTTTGTCAAACTTTTTTTTTTAACCGTACTCAAAAGTTTTGTTAATGCAATCTTTGCAGGAAATATTGTAGATGTCTGAAAATTTTAACATTTTTCTGTATTTGCTGAATTCATCAAAGTCTGCCATGTTGAAAATTAGACATCATGTCATTGAACGCCTGACCAAAATCACTGCCTAAAAACATTTGGCTATCTCCAGTGCTCCCACTGAAGTGATTAAGAGTGCTGTCCACCACCAATGAAACCTAAATTCAACCTGGTTGTGGGGGAAAGGCCCTCCTCGTTCTTGCCTTTAAAGGGGTTTTCCAGGCCCCTTAGGTGTATATCATACTAATGACCTATCAAGAGTTCAGTTTTTATTTGCCCACAGCATTCAATTCCCAAAAGTGAGATATCACTGTTTTTGTCAATATACAAATGAGCTCTTGGGAGTAATGAGAGTCATTGCTCCAAAGAGTTATACGTTAGGTGGTAACACTCTTGTTGCTCCAAAGAGCATACTGACAAACCCAGTAATATCTAAGTGTAGGAGGCGCCTGTTTACAAGGGGAAAATAATACTTGATTCAGATGTCTTTATCTATCTGGAGGCTAAGTTGATATGCTGGGTTCTGGTGTTAGACTCCCTTTACATATTGATGACATATCCCTAGGACAGGTTGTCAGTATTGGAACCTGTAGGGTACACTGCTTACCAAGCACAGCGTTATTCATCGTATAATGGTAATATATGGTATTACAGCAGACAGGCTGTATGACCAATAGTACCACATGGTCTGGGAAGTGGAAGCGGTGCTCACCCAAGTGGCAAAGTCACTATGAACAGCTGGTTGTTGGAGCTGGTGTGTGTTAGATCTACACCAGTCTAATGTTGGATGACCCAACAATCTCAAACGCCCTAAAACTGATTTATTTTTCTATTTAATCACCAGATCAACTGGTCCACTATGATAAATTCAGCACATAATGAATTTGCGGACTTTTTTATGGGCTTGGAAAAAAATAACATTCTTTATACATACAGGAAAAAAAAACAGCAATACTAACAGTGAGCGAATAGCCATAATAAAAGGCCCAAATTTTTCCAACTGATGGATCTGAATTTAACATTTTGCTGTTACCTTACAGCGAACATGTCTCCTAGGCTTTTTTTTTTTTTTAAGAAAACACTAGTAGAAATCCATTTAAAAAAAATACTGTTTTTTTTTCCTGAAATTGTGTTTGTAAAACCATCTTAAAGGGGTATTCCCAGTAACATAACCATATACAGATTTATAGATAATTAAAAGTTAAACATTTTTGCAAATATAAGTAGTTAAAAATTCAGCAGGGTTTTAAATGGATACGACTACAAATGCAGAAACTTTCTGTGGTCTGGGACTTGTCAAAAACTCAGCTATGATTTTCTTATTGTAGCTGGGTTATCGGCTTTAAATCTTTAAAACTCTGCAAAATTTTTAATTACGGTACTTGTATTTTCAAAAATGTTCAACTTTTAATTATCTACAAACTTATAAATCATTATGTTTGTGGGAATACCCCTTTAAGGCCAGGGACACATGTTGCATACTCACAGCAGTATAGCTGCTGTGAAACCAATAGGTAACCTTCAACAAATTACAGTATAATTGTATTGGATGGGATTTGGGGCTATTTCACAAACAATTTTTCTTAAAAATAAATAAATAAAAAAGACAGCTCACAGATAGTGGACCTGTTAGGGTTCGTGCACACGGAGTTAACGCGAGCGTATTTTAGCATAATACACGTGTATAGAATACACGTGTAAAAATAACACTCCCATTGACTTCAATGAACTTTTTTACACCTGTAAAAAAAAAAAAAAAACGATGTGAAACACGTCACGTTTTTCACGCGTTTTTTTATACGTGTAACAAATTTCATTGAAGTCAATGGGAGTGTTATTTTTACACGTGTATTATGCTAAAATACGCTCGCGTTAACTCCGTGTGCATGGGCCCTTATAGTCAAAGGAGTCATTCAAACACCTACTTTTTTTTCACTGAACGAGGGTTAGCGAGAAAAAAATTGTTGCATGGACAGTGATTTTTCTTCTAAACATTTAAAGCTAGGGGCTGATGCGCTGTCCGTGTTTCACAGATTCCTTGCTATTTGAAGCTGAAAAACAAACATGACAGTTTTTGTTTGTCTTTTTGTGGTTGACACATGGATCAGACACAGATCAATACCATAATTTCCATAGAATGTACAATGCATTTTTTATAGCCCTCAAAATTGATTATTTGTGTGAACAGCCTTTCAAAAATCCCATCCAAACACTGCAAAAACAAACCTGTAGTGCAAAGAGTGCTGTGGGTTTCAAACACCCAGCATGCTAGTTATGGAAGTTGAAGTTGAAAGCATTTGGGAAACAGGGCTGAAAGCTCCGTCAAAAAACAGTTATTTTTCCGGCAGTTTTTTTTTTTGGCACAGGTGGGTCATCATATGAAAGTCTATGGTGGACATCCTGCAGCATATGCAATACTTGCGTCCTAAGCGTAAGGGTGATGCAACAGTTTTTTTGTAGCATTTTTTGTTTAAAGCAACATGTTAGCTGTATGGCAACAGGAAATCAAAGCTCCATTTATAAACAACTTTTCATAAATGAATAGTACATATAGTGAATATAAGAAACTTTATACTATCTGAAGGATATTATATATTAAGGACATCAACTGTTTTCCTGCTCTTTATCTTCAATCTTTACATCATATTCATCTCTGTATTCAGCCTCAAACATAGAGCTCTATGGAGAAGGGAGGGGGCAGTTGGGTTCTCCTGCCACCTAGTTAATAGTTAATTGATTTAATGCCTCATTCTGTGCAGTAGTAGCCTCTTATCTACAACCTAGAAGCACACAGAGTAAATGCGCGCTCATTTTGGCAAAATACACGTGTAAAAATAAGACTCCCATTGACTTCAATGACACGTGTATTTTCACGTGTATTTTTACATGTGTAAAAAAATTTCATTGAAGTCAATCGGAGTCTTATTTTTACACGTGTATTTTACCAAAATACACACGCGTTTACTCTGTGTGAACAGGCCCTCTGACATTTTTTTACAGGTTTAAAAAAACGCCAAAGTACACGTGTAAAATGTCATTGAAGTCAATGGGAGTCTTATTTTTACACGTGTATTTTGCCAAACTGAGCGAGCATTTACTCCGTGTGAATGGTCCCTTTAACAGATTGAAGAAACAACAATTATTTGTCTTTTCTTTGCCCCCTTCATAGATCAATATTTAGTAAGTAAATGCCTGAAAAATGGATAAGAAAACATATTTATTTAATAAGATATGTTACAGAGTTTCATACATTAGCCTGTGCTACTCATTTATGAAAAGTTGTTTATAACTGGAGGTAGAATTTAAAGGACTCCCTGCAAACAATGTGGCAGATTTATTAATAAAAGCTCCAGCTTGTGCAGGAAACGAGTACAATATTGTATTTGTATACAATAGTATTTATGGAGAACAATATTCTAGCAGAAAAAAAACAACCCTTTAGGGACCACTTATTAAAAACATTGCCAGGTTATTATGATGAGAAGGTGTTGCTTTTAGTTTTGATACATTGTGATATTTTTTTCAAGAGGTCTATAATTATTATTGGCATTATCTATTTTTTTTATAGGTTTGTATCATTGACCTATGCATCTGCATGTAAACGCTTTACGAACCAATCAACATGCATGTGTTCCTTAACCTAACAGAGGGCACGAAAATTTTTCTAAAGGTAGATTTACATATCTATCTTATGGTTATTATTGCATATTCACATTAGGCTGTGTCAGTGAAAAAAAAAAAACAACAAAACAATGAAGTCTAACAATTTGCATCTTTGTATGTATTTATTACTTGATGTAATAAAGCTTATTTTCACTAAGGGTGTGAATGGTATACACTTATTTTATACACATTTCAGTTTGTATACAACAGAATACAGTATATGTGCCCCAAGAAATCAAATTGCTAGAATATAAATTGTTTTGCAGATCTTTTTTTTTTTTTTTTTTAAATTTACCCCTTACTATATCATGAGTGTAACAGTATCCCTGCTGCTCACTGTAGGACCTTTTCAGGTGCTAAAGCTTATCTACTGATTGTCCAGGTTAGGCTAAGTTCACACGTGAAAAAAGCTAGCTGATTTTGTCACTGATTTTTAAGCCTCGCTTTTTTTGGACGCTGTTTTTTGCATTGGACGCTGTTTTTGACGCTTTTTCGGTCGCTGTTTTTTTGAAGCTTTTTTTTTCCCCAGCCCATTTTTTAACTAGCCAGCCCACTGGGCATGGCCAAAACCAACCCCTTTTTGTCTGTAGGCGCCATTTTAGCACACATCTCCAACTGAGCAGAGCTCACTGCTACTTCATAGCAAGCTGCTATCTTTGATATCAAAAATGCTGCTGTATCCAGATGTGCTGTGCTGTGATGAGTACTGTCACAAAATGGCTGCAGGAAGCAGCCAACACCCATGGCCACTCCTCTGGGATGTCACTTCCAAAAGTGTGATAAAAAACAGCTAGCTGTTTCAGTCGCTGTTTTTGCCAAAACAGCTGCAAAAAAAAGCGACCAAAAACCGCTAGCTGTTTTTTCAGCGCCCAATAGACTCCAATTCATTTTTTCAGGCGGAAAACGCCTGAAGAAAGGTCATGTCGCTTCTTTTTCTGCTAGTAAAAAAAGCTAGCAATAAAAAAAGCTAGCAGAAAAAAAAAAGCTAGCAATTCACATAGGGCTCCATTTTATGGAGGCTGATTTGGCCGCGAAATCAGCTGTCAAAATCAGCGTCCATGTCCCCGTGTGAACTAGCCCTTAGGCTAAGGGGGCATTCACACGGAGTAACGCCGGGCGTGTATCACAGCCGTACACGCCAGTGCTACGGCAGGCTGCCGAACACTTCCCATTCACTTCAATGGGAGCGCTTGTAACTCAGCGCTGAAAAAAAAGTCTCCCATTGATTTCAATGGGTTCCTTTTTCTGCTAGCAAAAAGAAAAAATTCAGCGCCATTTTCCTCCGTGTGAATGCACCCTAAGGCAAAGGCCCCATGTTGTGAAAATGCTGCATATGTGTTGCAGATTTTGCTGCGTGTTTTTGACCCAAAGTCAGGAGTAGCTTGAAAAGGAATACAAAATATACAGTAAGATCTTAGATATTTCACTTCTGCTAAATCCACTTCTGGCTTTGTCTCATAAAAAAACAGCAAAATCTGAAGAAAAAAAAAAGCTGCATTTCCGCAACGTGGAGGCCTCAGCTTAGTAGATGATGTGTGCTGTGCATTACTTTTGCTGTTAACACACTTCTGTCTTTCCTATAAGATGCTGCTTGATCTGCCTGAGAAAACATTGTAGAACTGCTGGTACACATAAGATTTGGATTTACCACAATGCAGGGGATCATTCGTCTATGTTATATGGCCAGTCAAAAAAAAACCCAACTCCCTGGGGCTTTGCGCAAAGTGGCAAATGACCGAATTTGGTTCTTCACAGTATATGCTTTTACTTTTAGCCAACCCCATCCACAGACAAACTTTCCAACCTAACCGATCAAATTGCCCTAGACAGAAGTCTGCAGCTGACACAGAGGGAGGGAGGGAGGACACGCAAAGAAATTTTTTAGAAAGGAAAGCCTGTCCACAATGCAGTTTTTACTGCAAAGTGGGCATGGAATCCACTTTGCATTTACTGTAAAACACCATGATTTTTCCCGCTGCAGAAAATCGTGACGTTTCCGGCCCGTGTGGCCCCAGCCTAACTGACAACTGGGAGTTATTCAGCTTTTCAGTAGGATATCCCTCCACATTCTGACACTGTCAGCACTAAATGAACAATATCGGAGTTGGAATATGCGCTTTTATCTAGGGGAGCAGTAAAACCTAGTTTGCAAATTGAACAAAGCATTTTTTCTGTCATTCCCCCATGCATTACAATGAGATCCTGACAGCTAGGTACAAAACACAAACATTGGAAGATATTACACATATCTTAAAAACATATATAAAGTGGAAGAAAATAGAATGCATTGGAATTTTCAATAAATATTTAATAAAGCAAAAATGTCATCATGTTTTAGAAAAGACCCTGCCCAACAATATGTTGGTCACTAGAATGCTTCAGCAGTAAGGCTAGGTTCACACTTGTGCCGGGGAACCTGAATGAGGAAGAGCCCATCCACTAAAACAGCGGTTATGTAAGGACCCCATAGACTTTTCTCTCCGCTAGTTTTTGGTGGAATCTGTAACACAGACGTTAACCTTGCCTAATGAGTTTTAATATTATCTGTTCTTCTATATATATATTAGAGATTAGAGACACAAAGAAGAGACCTGAAACTCTTTATAATTTACTGAGTCACCTATTAAAAAGGTGTTAAACAGATACAAATATTTTAGAACAAATTATTCCTTCATTTCTAAGTTTTGCATCTCCTTGAAAAGTTTTTTCTTTTCCAAATTCTCTTTGGCTTTCTTCCTTTTCTCTTGTTTTTTCCTTTCTGCCTCTTCCTTTTGCTTGAAGATATCACTGCCCTCTCCTTTATAGAAAAGGTCAACTTTTTCTTGAAGTATTCGTCTAGCTCTTAGCCTATTCACCTCCATGGATCTTGTTTGGTGACACTAGAGAAAAAAAAACAGAAATCCAATGAAATATTTCTTTGGCTGAAGCCATATGGGAACGCAGCTTTTTTTGTTGCAGATTTTGCTTTGGTTTTTTGAGCCAAAGCCAAGAATGGTTACAAAAAGAATGGGAAATATCTAGGAAGCTTCTTATACTTCTACCTTCTGTTCAATCCACTCCTGGCTCCACTCATACAATAGCCACTACAATGACATAAAACTATATCCCTATGACTTTGCCCCTGTGCCTTTATTTGATTTTCCATGTCGTATGTCCGTCTGCAAGCAGGGCTTCTAAGGGAGAATGGGTCTGTAATATAGTATTGAATTGTTTTTTAATTTTTTGATTGTTTTCTAAATGGTAAATAAAAAAAACAACGTTTTCCTCCCAATAAAGTTTAAGGCATGAAATGTACATTATAGATAAACACAATCTGAATCCATAATACAGTCTTGTGCAGGAGGCTTTTTTCACATTAATCTCAATCTAATATTCCTTAAAACCTTTAGCTATAAGTAGTCATCCAGCTACATGGACGGAAGCCACGTGCAGTCCATGTTTCCCCTGGACCCTATTAAGATAACAAAAGCCAATAAACTGAGCCACAAAAATGAACAAGAATAGAATCTGGTACATATTTTGCATCTATACTGATCTTTGAAAACCAGAAGGAATAATGCTTGCATATTATGTGAAGTCATTCGACAATCAGTACAGTTAAAGGGGCTGTCCAGTTCTATATTAAATTTATGACCTATCCTCAAGTTCAATCCCATTAATCTAAATTTGGTATAATATGTTTTTGGGTTTTGTTAATTTTCTTTTTTTTCAATGTGTCCCCATAAGGACATAATAGACCTTTGGGGACTTCTAGTCCAAAAAAATTTTTTGGGGGGTGAATGAGGCTGATTTTGCCTGTAATTGGGGCTGGTACATTTAGCCCCAGTTGCAGAAGGAATGCAGCCTCCTGCCCATAACTATAGAGCTAATCTAGGTCCTGTAGGACCCAGTCCCTCTATCAGATTCTGATCCTGGCGGATCATGTGACCGCCAGATCAGAGGGGAGCCGCATCATGGCGCTCATTGGGCGGTCTAATTGGTGGCCCAGAAGTAGTTAAAATCTATCTACCTATACAAAAGATATGGTTCCTGGAAGATCATATGTGAACTAACTTTGTTTCTCCAAGTGGGTAGTAAATCTTTTTTTACAACAGTGGAGAATCAGAGCTAGTTCACATATAATCTTCCAGGGGCCCTATCTTTTGAATGACTGAATGGATTTTAAAAAGAAAGACACAAAATTGATCAGGGGAACAGCAAGACTCAAAATATGTATGCTTATTTAGTATTTTATACTTGATGACAGATCCTTTTAATGCATCAGGGGGATCTGACACCCAAGTGTCTTATTTCCTCCCACTGAAAAAACACAGACACCTCTCCCCTTGCAAGCCCACTTCAGTGAACTAGAAGTTCACAGGATGGAATCCGTCAAGGTCTCTATGTGTAACACAGTTGAACGTCTAGATACTACTTGGTCCTTGCAAGATGCCACAAGGTCGTCTAGAGGATGTTTTAAGTGTAAATAGAGACTTTTTATTATATGCTCCCCCACCCCACCTGCGTATCCATTCCCCTGTCCTGTGTTTCAGTATACTTTATTTGTACTTCAGTTTTCATATTGTCTACCTTTTTATTTTTATGTAAGTTTTAAAAATTCAATAAAGACAATTATAAAAAAAAAAATGTTTTGCTTGTTTTTAAAAGTTGGCACGCAGTTGTACAATATGCAATCCTATGGACCTATTCATGCATCCATTTTTTGATAATTTTTTTCACAGGCCATATAAAAGGTTAATCAAAAAATATATCCTATGAAGGATCAGTAAAAATGGTGCCACGTCGATGCAAATCAGCCATCGAGTTTTTCAAGGCTGATTTGTACCATGGACTTATGTATAAGGCATAAGTATGCAATGGCATGCAAGCCTGAATTCACACTAGTATTCTGGTTTCTGTTTATTAAGAAATACATATTACTGTGTGACAGATCCACAATGTCAGCAAAGGACCCCAATAGTGTTCAGTACTGTTCTGTTGTCAGAAATGCCCAATTACTGTGCTATACTTACTGTCAAAAATATCAGAAAGTCGGCTGGAACCCTACCTAGAGATGTAGAGTGCAAATGTGAGCAGTCTTAAAAGTGCACTGGAGCACTGTCACAAAGATGTTGCACCTAAAGAATACCGTGATTTCTAATACTTTAGGAAACACACAACTAGCATCTAGACATTGCAGACAAATTGTCTGTATGAGAGGTCTTGTTCACATTTACTGTTGCCATACCTTAACTACAATACCAGAAGGAATATGCTTTAATACCACACAGTTATTGGTTTTGTTTATAGCCTGTCCTCCTGGGCCATGTCCTCGGACAAACTGTTCCTCCAAGTCCGTCTCATTCAGTTCTAGTAAATCAGATGATGTATCTTTTGTCAGCACTCTCTGGGTTAATATCCCCACAGTCCATGGTTTTAAGAATTGGAGCTGCTTCCCAGGAATCCATGGTTTCCAAGACAGCAGTTTAGACAAACAAAAGATGACAGACGAAGACATGGATTGGGAACATCTGTACAATAAGAGACGAATACTATTAATAATACATATGCATACATGCTTCAATGACCCTATTATAAGCATGCTTACATTATTAACATCTTACAGGCCAAGCCCTTTCAGGAAAAAAGGTGTCTTCTAACTCCTCGCTTTCTAATGAGGTTTGTTTTTTTCTTATTTTGGCAATGCTATCATTATTGTGGTGTAGATTAGAAAAATAGTGCAACTTTAACTGTCAAATATGTTGGAATTAGAGATGAGCGAGTAGTGTTCGATCGAGTAAGGTATTTGATCGAATACTACGGTATTCAAAATGCTCGTTCTCGATTGAATACTACTCACTATTCGCAGTACAAATTTGATTCAGAACCAGCATTGATTGGCCGAATGCTATACAGTTTTCTGCAGGAGGGATGCTGGGGATTGCTACTCAATACTATCCTGCGGGTCTATTATTCTCCCCGCGCCATGTCCTACTCCTTCCACTTTGCTTTTACTCGTCCTGCAGAACCAGCATTGATTGGCCGAATGCTATACACTGTACCGCATTCGTACCGCACTATGATCCTTTATGCCAGAAAACAAATGTCCCCATAATAATAATGTGTCCCCATAATCATACAGATCTACTGTACAGGGTTAATGGCGTGTCAGCAGGCGCAAGGTACTGCTTTTGCTTTTACACGATAGTTCCCGGTGCTGACTGCCCAAGTACCGCACTCTCCTTCGCTCCTCCTCAACACTCTTCTCCTGCTACTCTCGGCCTTGGTGATTCCCATTTGTCGAATTTTGGTTTCCCCTGAAACGATCATTTTATTCCCATAGACTATAATGGGATTCAACATTCGATCGAGTAGTTGAATATTGAGGACTACTTGAATCGAATATTCGAATCTGGAGTATTTAACTACTCGCTCATCTCTAGTTGGAATCTGTGATGGAGGTGACGATCATGTGACTTCACTGAACAGTCCAGTCATATAAAACAGTTACTCCTGGTAACTATGATGCTTAGTGTGATGGATAGAAAACAAAGGTATCCCTCTTCATTTAGTTTCCCCATGATTATTACCATTACCTCATCTAGATGTATGTCTAGATGCCTTACGGCCCCATTAAGATCAATTTTTTTTTTCTGTCAATGTAGTGGAACTAATTAGCAGATCCTTTTTTTTGTATTAAAACATTCATAGGACAGACAGGAAAACTGTAATCTATATGGACTCCTTGGGTATGTTCACACAGCGGAAACCTTTTCCGCACGACTATCCGCAATGGGTTGCCAATGCAGTGCATCGGCATCTCTCTCCTGATCTTAGGCCTGAATGAATCGGCCTAATCAGGAAGGAGTTTCGAGCCGCAGCTGACTCAGCCACGGACTCTGCGGGAAGATAGGGCATGTCGCTTCTTTTTCCTGCTAGTTGAAAAAAATCACTAGCGGGGAAAAAAATCAAGGGACTCCCATTGAAATGAATGGGAGACATTTTTGCAGGCGGATTCCGCGTCAAAATCCGCCTGCAAATAAAACTCTGTGTGAACATACCCTTAGTGTATGTTCACACAGGGGAATTTGGCATTGAAATTGACACTGAATTTGTCAAGCAGAAAATTTCTGCTTCAGTGATTTGAAATGGATTCTGCTTGACAAAAACCGATGAGGATTTTGACGCTGAATTTGAAACTGATTTTGAAGTGGAATTTGGTAGAGAGAGAAACTATATTTTGCCTTTATTAAGCAAGCACAAATTCCACTAGCAGATTTTGACAAATTCTGCATCTAATTTCGTGCCGATGGAAAAAGTATGTTTTCCGCCCCCCATTCATTTCAATGGGAGTTCTCAGGTGTAGCTGTCTGAAGAACAAGCAGGATGCTTACTTTTCTGCTAGCAGAAAAATTCTGCTACTGCCTTCCATCGAATTTAAGGCTTCTTGCAAATATCAGATTTTGCTGCGGTTTTCTTGAGCCAAAACCAAAAATGGTTACAAAATGAATGGAAATATATGGGAAGTTCTTATACTTCTACCTTCTGCACAACACACTCCTGGCTTTGGCTCAAAAACTGCAATAAAACCTGCAACAAAAAATGATGCGTTTCCACAACATGGGGCATTAGCCTATGGCTCCACATTGCGGTTCCTCCCCGCTCACACTGTACAGTGCGATAGGCGCTGCTGTGGAGAAGGACGTACCTGACTGACTGTCAGAAACGCCCTTCTGACTGTAAAGCGCTACGGAACCGGAACCGATAGCTCTTTACCCGGGGTACAGATCAGGAAAGCAGACAATGCACTGAATTCAGTGCACAGTCGGCTTTCCAGCAGTATATAGAACTGCCTGTGCCCCGGACCATGAAAGGTCCTCTTTAACTGCAGTTTTTTTGCTGTTTCATCTCTGATAAAAAAAAAATAAAATTATATAGAGAGTGATAATAAACGTGGATTATTTTAATAAAAAGAAACAGACATTCCCCAAAATGGTATAATTAAAAAGTACACCTGACCATGCAAAAAAAAAGCGCCCCATGCATCTTTGTACTCAGAAATATAAGAATATAGTGACTATATATGTCGACTGTAATATAATTTTTTTTGCGAAGTTTTAGATCTTTAAGAGGTAAAAATGTAATTCAAACTATATACATTTAAAGGGATCCTATCATTCAGAAGATATTTTTTCTCCCTAACACGTCGGAATAGCCTTAAGAAAGGCTATTTGTCTCCTACCTTTAGATGACTTCTCCGTGCCACCGTTCCCTAGAAATACTGCTTTTCGACAGTATGCAAATTAGTCCTCTCGCAGCACTGGGGGCGTCCCCAATGCTGCCAGAGAACTCTCCAGCGATGCCTCCATCTTCTTCAGAAACATCCTCTTCCCGTGTCTTCTTCCGGTGTAGGCGGTGAAACTTGTAGGCCACAGTAAGTAAGCAGCCATTTTATTGTGGCCTGTGGGTCGGTATTTCTATGGAACGGCGGTGCGCAGAAGACATCTAAAGGTAGGAGACGAATAGCCTTTCTTAAGGCTATTCTGACATGTTAGGGAGAAAAAATACCTTCTGAATAATAGGATCCCTTTAATATCCCTGTATTGAATTGTATTGAAACATAACATACAGGTGACATGTAATTTTGGCTGCAGAGTCAATGCTGTAAAAACAAAGGCCGTAAGAAAGTCGCACAAGTGCACAGTTCCACCCCATTTGGAATTTATTTCCAGCTTTTAAGTACAGTGTACAGAATAACAAATGGGGTCTGTCAGTTTTATACTGAAATTTGTGGACTCTCTCTGCCAATTTTAGGTTGAATACATGGCGATTCCACGCAGATGTGAACCTAGCCATAGTTGGCCATTCTCTCCACTAGTTTTATGCCAATCAATCTAGCAGAACTTTTGCAATAAAGAATGAATGCAGCCATGTGTTTAGCCCAGCACCATACTGCTTATATGTCTCCCCTTCCTGCAGGCTGAACCTGATGGAGAGGACACTGGACTGACCATGGACAATAACCAACAAAGCACAGTAGAATTAAACATGTACAACATAACAAAAAAAAAAAGCCATTTCTGTAGAAAAGTGACCGGAACAACCTTACAGAACAAACTGTCCTGCAGAAAACAACATGTACATACCACATTGAGAAGAGTCTGACGGCGCATGCGCGAACATACGTCATCCACTCGAATCTCTCGCTTTCACGGGGTAAAGAATGACACGGGTTATAGAGTAGAAACGCATCTCCTAGCGGCCATCTTATCGAGGACCAAATTGCATCGAGCTCTACGCAATGTAACTTCACAAAATGGCTCCGACAATGACGACATGTGTATACCTAAACTATCGCTCTGTAACAACGCACTGTAATTTGTTGTCAATGCGGGGATATTGAAAATATGTATCTGTTGTTTTATCGAAAACCCAAAGGTCCGACCAAGCCACTGACTACAGGGGACTGGGTAAAAAACAAAACGGGATACCAACAGATTATTGTGCGGAGATTCAGAAAGTGTAGTCAGGAAATGTTCTGATGCTTTGATATCTGAAAGCCTTGTCTAGCTAGAAAGATAATGTAACAGATACAGAGTGACACTGGCTCAGCCATTCACAGGGGGATTCACAAGTTTGTGGGGGAAATGGGAGGGGCATTTAAAGGGGCGTGGTCACATAAAATACATTCAGGCCTCGTGTATTGGATCCGTGATACTGTTAAATAAAATAAACAATCGTGCCATTTTTTTGTTCTCACCATTTAGGGATCGTTCACACTACTGCAGGTGACCGTCAGTAGTGTCCGTTGCTATTGTCTGTTATAAGATTTTAGCAGATTCGGTACAAATCAACTAAAAATATCATCATTTTCAATGGGATTTTATCTGGTGACCGTTAGTGTCTGTTCACACTAAATCCATCACATGTCTGTTATTTATCACAGACAAAAAATCCTGCATGCAGGACTTTTGTGTCTATAAAAAATAACGGTTTCATGATGGACATCAAGTGTCTGTTATTTTTTAACATTAAAGTCTAAACAAATGAGTGTCCGTTATACTGTCTGTTATTACTGTCCAGTTTTTTCTGCGCATGCTCAGAAAGCAGAAACAAAAAAAAAAGTATAAAAACAGACAGTATAAAAATGGACAATAACAGGTATGAATTTATGCTAATGTGTACGTTTTTGTAATTTATTGCATAAGAAAAGACACAATAACATCAGTTAGTGTCCGTTAAAGGGGCTCTATCACCTAATTTCAATAATATGCAATAGACCTATTGCTGAATAGCCTTTAAGAGGGCTATTCCAGCCCCGCTACTCATTTAATAAAAGACACCCCCCCACACACCTGTTGTTAAGTTTAAGCTAAAAAACGTATACTTACCATGCACGGTGGGCGTTTCGTGCACTCCTCCACGTCATCCATCGTTGACGCCCTCCTCTGGCTTCTTCTCCGTGAGACGTTCTCCTTCTTTTGCGATGTTCCTAAGTTCACTACACAAAAATTATTATTATTATTATTAATTTATATAGCACCATTAATTCCATGATGCTTTACATTTGGGGGTTACATACAGTACACAGAATATACAGGCAGATATAAAACTAACAGTGACCGACTGGCACAGTGGGGTAGAGGGCCCTGCCCGTGAAGGCTTACAATCTATGAGGGAAGGGGGTAGAGACAGAAGGAGAGGGGGAGACTGTACAGATGGCAGTGAGGTGATAGTGTTATTGGAGGTTGTAGGCCTTCCTGAATAGGTGAGTCTTCAGGGCCTTCATGAAGCCTGTGATTGTGGGGGTCAGTCTTATGTGTCTTGGTAAGGAGTTCCAGAGTATGGGGGATGCATGAGAGAAATCTTGGAGACGGTTGTGTGAGGAGCGGATGAGAGCAGAGCGGAATAGGAGGACATTGGAGGATCTGAAGTTACATGTGGGCCGGTAGCGGGAGATTAGGTTAGAGATATTTGGAGGGGACAGGTTGTGGATGGCTTTGTATGTTAATGGAAATACAAGGATTCCCAGCAATCATGCCACGTCCAGTGTGGATTAAAACATAGCTTTTATTTAGTTAATGTTAGTAACTTGAACTCAATTTGCTGGGCTATAGGAAGCTAGTGGAGGGACTGGCAGAGGGGAGCAGCTGATGAAGATCGGGGGGGGGGGGAGGTGAATTAAGCGGGCAGCGCAGTTTAGGGTGGACTGGAGGGGGGCGAGGGTGTTAGCTGGGAGTCCATGGAGAAGGGTGTTGCAGTAATCTAGGCGGGAGATTATGAGGGCCTGGACGAGCGTCTTAGTCGTTTCAGGGTTGAGGAAGGAGCGGATTCGGTGGATGTTCTTGAGTTGGAGGCGGCAGGAAGTGTTGAGGGTTTGAACGTGTGACTTGAAGGATAGGTCGGGGTCCAGTGTTACTCCAAATTATTGGGCCTGTGGGACAGGGTTAAGTGTGGTTCCATTGACTTTGATAGATGGGTCGCATGGAGGGGCCATACGGGGTGGGGCAGATGATGAACTCCGTTTTCTCCATATTGAGTTTGAGAAAGTGGGAGGAAAGGAAGGAGGCTACGGCCGTTAAACAATCTGGAACTCTGGCCAGCAGAGAGGTAATGTCTGGTCCAGAGATGTATATTTGGGTGTCATCGGCATAACAATGGTACTGGAAACCATGAGATTCTATGAGTTGGTCCAGACCAAGGATGTAGATGGAGAACAGGAGGGGTCCTAGGTCCAGGGGTGAACCTTCCCCTTTCGCCGCCCGAGCTAACTGCAGAAAGCCGCCCCCCCCCCCCCCGCCGGGAGGAGGGGGCAAATCGGGGGCGTGGCCGGTGGATCGGGGGCGTGGCCGGGTGGATTAGGGGCGTGGCCGGGTGGATCGAGGGCGTGGCCGGGTGAAGGGGCGGGGCTTATCCCCGTTCGCCGGCAGAGAGTAGGCCCAGAGACTGCCTGCTCTCTGCCTGAGCGTGAGGGGAGGCTGCTGGAGCAGCGCTTGTCCTGGACTGGCTTAGGTTAGCAAAAATGCCGCCCTCCCTGAGGCCCTGGCATAGTGCCGCCTGAAGCGCTCGCTTCAGGTCGCCTCATGGGAGGTGCGGCACTGCCTAGGACGGAGCCTTGGGGGACACCTACGGAGAGAGGGCGTGGTGAGGAGGTGGTGTGCCAGTGGGAGATGCTGAATGTGCGGTCGGTGAGGTATGAGGAGATCCAGGAATGGGCCAGGTCTGAGATACCAAGGGATGAAAGAATTTTTAACAGGAGGGAGTGGTCGACTGTGTCAAAGGCAGAGGAGAGGTCAAGGAGGAGGAGGACAGAGTAATGGCGCTTGGCTTTGGCGGTTAGAAGGTCATTAGTGACTTTTGTTAGGGCAGTTTCAGTGGAGTGACGGAGTCTGAAGCCTGACTGTAGTCTGTCAAAGAGCAGGTTGGACGAGAGATAGGAATAGAGTTCTGAGTCGACGTGCTGCTCAAGCAGTTTTGAGGCGTACGGGAGCAGTGAGATGGGACGATAGTTGGATGGAGAGGACGGGTCGAGGGACGGTTTTTTAAGTATAGGTATGACTGTGGCGTGTGTGAAGGCGGAGGGGAAGGATCCATTGGCTAGGGATAGGTTGAAGAGATGGGTTAGGGCTGGAGTAATGACTTCAGTGAGTTTGGGGATGAGATGTGACTGGATCGGGTCAAGTGTGGGTCTACTGCGCATGCTCCGGCGCCATTTTTGTGTAGTGAAATTAGGAACATTGCAAAAGAAGGAGGACATCTCACGGAGAAGAAGCCAGAGGAGGGTGTCAACGATAGATGACGTGGAGGAGTGCACGAAATGCCCACCGTGCATGGTAAGTATGCGATTTTTAGGTTGAATTTAATAACGGGGGCGGGGGGGGGGGGCTTTTATTAAATGGACAGCGGGGCTGGAATAGCAATTCAGCAATATGTCTATCGCATATTGCTGAAATTAATTGATAGAGCCCCTTTAATGTCTGTTATGATAGGTGTCCATATATTTTATATATATATATATATATATATATATATATATTTTTTTTTTTTAACAGACACTATCAGAACACACATCCAATGGTAGTGTGAACTCACCGTTAGTGATCAGGATAAATATTGTGTTAAATTTATTGTGTAGTCTGTAACGCTTTTTACTATTAAAAAAATCCATGTTATTTCCAGTGGTGTAAATACCGAGGTAGCAGCGGTAGCGGCTGCAACTGGGTCTGAGGCGTTAGGGGGCCTGGCGGCCTCTGATGTTTGTTTTTTGTTTTTTTTCACCCAGCAGTTAACTGACCCTACTTAATTACCGATCCCCGCTCCTGGTCATGGCGGGAAGCGAAGGCGGAGTAGGGAACAATAAGTGAGGTTGCAGGCCTGTGAACTACAGCAAACACTGCTATTACTATACTCTGGAGTATTTTTAGACCCTGGGGTATAATGATCGGAGGCCCAGGAGAGGTGAGAAACATAAAAAACAGTGTTACTCACCTGTCCTCTGCTCTGGCATTTACAGGCAGTCTTTGGGTCTCTTTGATGACGTCCCAAACGTCAAGTGGGCCAGGCCTGCGTCATTATGCGTTGCAACGCCAGCCTGGTCCACGTGATGTCTGTACCAACATTGAATAGGGATAAAGTGTGCCAAAGCCCAGGAGAGGTAAGTAACATTGTTTTTTATGTTTCTCACCTCCCCGGTTCTCTGATCTTTATACTCTGGGGTCTGAAAAGTGCAGGGGTCTGAGTGTGCAGGGGTGACGGTGGGACATAATACTGTGTGCAAGGGCCACTGTAGGACATTCTGCTGTGTGGAAGGGCCGCTATGGGACATTATTTTGTTTGAAGGCCACACTGGGACATTATAGTATGTGTAAATGGGGCCTTATACTCCTTGTGGGCCAGGAAACGCGGCGCTATACTGTGGGAGGGGGGGGTCGAGTCAAAAGTTTGCTGGGGGACCCAGTCTTTGCTAATTATGCCATTGGTTACTTCCTATGTTTTGTGATGGTCATTTAATAAAATGTATTACTGAAAATGGGTTTATTGAAATTTACTTTGTTGTCTTTAAAGGGGTAGTCAAGGTTAAACATTTTTCATACTGAAGACAGGGGAAAAAAAATGAAAAAACATACTTGCCTGCTCTCGGCTCTCTGGTGCCCCTGCTGCTGTCTGATCCAGTGGCCTAAGGAAAAGACAAAGGACGTTACTCACATACGTCACCCATGATTGCCCTCAGCAATCACGTGTAACGAAGACTGACTGTAGGGGACATTAAAGAGTCCTCATAGTATGTTGCAGAGCTCCAAATTAAATAATTAATTAACAGGCCTAGATGGATTGCAGCCATCTTCTTTTAAGCCTGGAGAACTGATTAATGACACAAGATGGCTGTGTATCAAGAGTTCTGATTTATTATAAGAAAAAGGTAGTTTAAATACATTACAGACAAAGAGCTGGCTTGGCTATTCTAATCAGGTACAACACGATTGGTTATAGAGATATAAGACAAGCCTGGCACATGACTATTGGCTGAGGTCTGCATATCATTATTACACTCCAACCTGGGATGACCTTTCTCATGACATGAAAAAGAATCTAAGATATTTATGTGTAAGCCAACATCATACACTAGTTCTAGATGTATATCACAGAAAGAGAGATAATGATCACGTACTGGTCCGCTCCGGCCTTGGGGCTAACGACCAAACAGGTTATTTGAACCGGTTTCTACACCCACCCTCAAAGATGACCACAAATAGATAAGGAGTTATAACCCAACCATTAACATTCCACACGCCTTATCCCCTAAAGGGGTCTCTTAGACTCTAAACAGACATCCTTATGAAGCTTAGAACAGAAAATGCTTACAAAATGGCTGACAGAATACAAAATGGAAGATGTGATCCTAACAGTTCCCCCATTTTGAGATAATTGGATACAGGAATTCATATTTAGGTACTTCAGTGACTTAACATCTACTGCTGGACCTTTCCAGATTCCCCTCATATGTTCCTGTATTCCAAATTAATCTCAATCATAGTTCTGGCCTGTTATTTTCAGTCTGCTTTGTATTTTTCAAACACATAAATATAAGATTATACATTCACTTGCGTATACTATGTATTAGAGCTGAGCGAACAGTGTTCTATCGAACACATGTTCGATCGGATATCAGGGTGTTCGCCATGTTCGAATCGAATCGAACACCGCGTGGTAAAGTGCGCCAAAATTCGATTCCCCTCCCACCTTCCCTGGCGCCTTTTTTGCACCAATAACAGCGCAGGGGAGGTGGGACAGGAACTACGACACCGGGGGCATTGAAAAAAATTGGAAAAAGTCATTGGCTGCCGAAATCAGGTGACCTCCATTTTAGACGAATAGTGGATTTCAAATCCGGGTCATATGAGAATGTGAACTTTGTGACTATGAGACAGGGATAGCTGTACAGGCAGGGATAGCTAGGGATAACCTTTATTTAGGGGGGAATGTTATTAAAAATAACTTTTTGGGCTCTATCGGGTATGTAATTATGATTTTTGTGAGATAAACTTTTTCCCATAGGGATGCATTGGCCAGCGCTGATTGGCCGAATTCCGTACTCTGGCCAATCAGCGCTGGCCAATGCACTCTATTAGCTTGATGAAGCAGAGTGTGCACAAGGGTTCAAGCTCACCCTCGGCTCTGATGTAGCAGAGCCGAGGCTGCACAAGGGTTCAAGCGCACCCTCGGCTCTGATGTAGGAGAGCCGAGGGTGCACTTGAACCCTTGTGCACCCTCGGCTCTGCTACATCAGAGCCGAGGGTGCGCTTGAACCCTTGTGCACACTCTGCTTCATCAAGCTAATAGAATGCATTGGCCAGCGCTGATTGGCCAATGCATTCTATTAGCCTGATGAAGTAGAGCTGAATGTGTGTGCTAAGCACACACATTCAGCTCTACTTCATCGGGCTAATAGAATGCATTGGCCAGCGCTGATTGGCCAGAGTACGGAATTCGGCCAATCAGCGTTGGCTCTGCTGGAGGAGGCGGAGTCTAAGATCGCTCCACACCAGTCTCCATTCAGGTCCGACCTTAGACTCCGCCTCCTCCAGCAGAGCCAGCGCTGATTGGCCGAATTCCGTACTCTGGCCAATCAGCACTGGCTAATGCATTGTATTGGCGTGATGAAGCAGTGCTGAATGTGTGTGCTTAGCACACACATTCAGCTCTACTTCATCGGGCTAATAGAATGCATTGGCCAATCAGCGCTGGCCAATGCATTCTATTAGCGTGAACTGAGATTGCACAGGGGTTCTAGTGCACCCTCGGCTCTGCTACATCAGATTGCTACATCTGATGTAGCAGTGCCGAGTGTGCATCAGATGTGTAGTTGAGCAAAACTGACTCAGCACTGCTAAGTCTCTGCATTCGCATAGGAATGCATAGGCCAGCCTTCGGCCAATCAGCGCTGGCTCTGCGGGAGGAGGCGGAGTCTAAGGTCGGACCTGAATGGAGACTGGTGTGGAGCGATCTTAGACTCCGCCTCCTCCAGCAGAGCCAGCGCTGATTGGTCGAGTTCCGTACTCTGGCCAATCAGCACTGGCCAATGCATTTCTATGGGGAAAAGTTAGCTTGCGAAAATCGCAAACTGACAGGGATTTCCATGAAATAAAGTGACTTTTATGCCCCCAGACATGCTTCCCCTGCTGTCCCAGTGTCATTCCAGGGTGTTGGTATCATTTCCTGGGGTGTCATAGTGGACTTGGTGACCCTCCAGACACGAATTTGGGTTTCCCCCTTAACGAGTTTATGTTCCCCATAGACTATAATGGGGTTCGAAACCCATTCGAACACTCGAACAGTGAGCGGCTGTTCGAATCGAATTTCGAACCTCGAACATTTTAGTGTTCGCTCATCTCTACTATGTATCATTACTTCCTGTTGTGTTATGAAAACAGCTATATAACATGACTGAGGCTAATATGGGGCTATGAGGACATATCCTACAGTCTGACACATTCAGATCTTCGTTCAAGATCATATGATGTTTAAAGAAAAAACTTATTGTCCCACTCATTGTCAAATGTTCTATGCAGGCTTATCGCCAGAATAATCTATAACAGTAACATCAGGAGAATCTTCATCGCTGTTTGTGTAGAGACTTCTTTGCAATGTGAAGCATGGACACAATTAGGCTTTCTGTCAAGTTTCATAGAAGTATCAGTAGTTAGCAGCACTTGGAGCGAATCATCAAATCTTGGTTCAAGAGGATTTCTCACGTGTCATCAATCTCTTGGTTCAAATGAATAGGTCCCATCCACTTAACTTAAAATCTGAGAGGGAGGAGAAAACTCAAAACTATACATTAGTCAGATGTTTTTGCCAAGACATCACATAGTCAGTCCGTACACCATAATACAACTCTAACCTAGGGGCTGACCCAAAGTAAGTTTGCTATGGGCTAAAACCAATTCTTCTATCAGGAAGATACCTTACAGAAGATACAAATACAAGTGACACACTACATCTTCAGTATCTGCAGCCCACTTGTGATGGCTTTTTTCACCAGATATGCCCCAGGCCATCCTGAAGAGATATCACTATACACACAAGCACGTACTTATACCGTCTCACCTTTAGTAGTTACTAAAGTTATAGTTATAGCATATAGTTATCCTGCAATCCCTGGAGCAGGTACAAGGGCTCTGGGCATGGCTCAAAGACACTTTTCATTTACAACATGCCATGCAGGCTCACATATATCTGTCAGTAGTGATACTAAATCCTTCAGCCGCCCATCCTCCGCTCACCAGGTCACACATGGCTACTTCTACTCAAAGAAACTTTTCACTTTTCCTGAACTCTGCTCAATCCGAAATACATACATTATTTTATTCATTATTTCACCTGTGAAATGTGTCCCTCTATCAGACTCTATCATCTCAGGTATCCCCAATCTACACACAAGCTCAGATATCAATTTCTTGGCAGTTACCTGCGTCGTTACTCAGCTGATCCAACCTGAGAACAAATACACAGACCAACACATTTGTACGTTCAGATTCAGGCAATTGTATGTAATGGATACAGGGGTTTTGGTGTGCATGCGGTGTGTCTTAACTACCTGTCCTGGTTTGTGTAGAGCACCTATGTGACATGCTTTTACGTGATTCCCTGCAGCCCTTCCAAACCCTGAGGCAAACTATAGTTTACCCACTAATGACTCCATGGCATTTCAAGAGGCATGCACCTTACCGTGGGCCAAACCAGCCATTTGGGGGTATCTATCCCCCATTTTCACATTCTGTTCACATTCTCTGGCACCAGCCTTTGTCCATTTCTCAATTTCCTCCCCAGTCACCTTAGAGTACAGCCCCTTGGGGTTTGCTATTTTTCTCACCTGGTTGAGACCCTTCCATGGTAGTAGCACCGCTGCTCAATCAGCCTTCTCATTTCCAATTCTCTCAGGGTCTCTTCCCTTTGTGTGAGCTCTGACTTTTACAATTGCCAACTGCTTAGGGAGCAATATGGCCATATCTCAACTGACTTACTAAGTTTCCATTCTTAATTGGTTTGCCCTGTGCCATCAGGAAGTTCCTGGACCTCCATATTGGACCATAACCATGTGCAATGCCAAACGCATACCTGGAGTCAGTGTAAATGTTTTCTATGCTATCAGGCCTCTCTAAGGTCAGCCTCTTATACTGACATGTGTGGTGGAAGGGCTTCTTATACTATGGTGTCATGTATAATGACTACAGAATACCCTGTATTCAAATTTGCCTTTTTCTGTTAGGTACCTGGAACCATCCACAAACATCTCATAGTCAGGATTCTCCAATGGGGCATCAGTGACATGACTGAAGCCGCCTCTTCTGAGAGGGAGTTTAAAAAATATCTCATCTACTAAATATCTCATTATCTACTCCCCCCTTTTGAATCATGAACTCCTACTGGTAAAAGAGTTGCAGGATTCAAAAGTCAAATAACGCTGAAATGAGATGTTTTGAGGAGGATGGTAGAGCAAATTCCATGTTGCTCTATCTTGCCAAAGAAATATGACATCTGTCTATCTGTGTGAGGATTGCATAGATGTCATGTGGTTTGTATACCACCAGGGGGTGGTCTAGGACAATGTCTGAGCTTGTCTCAAGCAGGGCCTGTACGGAGAGTACAACCCTTGCACAAGAGGGCGTTCCCCTTGCAACAGTATACAAATGTGTACTATAATATGCCTCAGGACTGCAGTAGCCTGTCCCTCCACCTCAGTGACATAGATTTGAAAAGGGTTTCTGATCTGTCAGGCAAGCCTTTGTCAAACAGGTTTTTACAAGCCCATTCACAGTTTATGTGGTCCATGGCCAAAAAGGTATGTAACTGAGCATGGGGGGGTTGGCACCTGCAGCTCTCTCACCACTATGGTCTGTTCATTTGAAAGATGTTTGGTACTTTTGCTCAGACAATGACCTAAAAAACACCTCCTTTTTGCTTACAAAATTGCAGCTTGTCTTTACTGGCCTTACAACCGTTCTGGTAGAGGAAACACAGCAGGTTCATGTCTGTCTATCTGTGGCACAAAGAATAAAAATTAAAATTATCAACATATCACAATAATATTCACTTAATCTCCCATAAAACATTTGTCTAATC
The DNA here is from genome assembly GCF_031893055.1 of Leptodactylus fuscus. Classification (NCBI taxonomy): domain Eukaryota; kingdom Metazoa; phylum Chordata; class Amphibia; order Anura; family Leptodactylidae; genus Leptodactylus; species Leptodactylus fuscus. The sequence goes on along the minus strand of NC_134265.1, from coordinate 94,707,682 downwards.
TTTTTCATACACTGGTGGTTTTTGCTATCACTTCTTTTATCTAATTAGATTTCCAGTGTCTCACTTTTTAAGCTATACAGGGCAATACAATACTCTATTTGCCCTCAGCAGATATACAATAGAACTTTTGAGACTTAATTAAGACACTAATTAAGACACTGTAGTCTAAGGGTACAGCCATTGTAAGTCACTGGCTGGCTAAAACTTGCCAAACCTGTATTCAGACTTATTTATACAATTCTAAGTAAATTCAATTCTCTACAACTTCTAATTATTCCAGAATTACAACTAATTCATTAAATTCTCAAAATATATCAGCAGAGAAGGCAAAAACTTTAAGGGATCAATCTATCTCCCCCCTCCCCCGTCATAACAAGAATTTATACACAAAAACACATTACAGAGCAGATATCCGAGTGACTTCTAATCTACTTAGTCAGATGTCTATCACCTTGTAGTAAACAATGCCGCAGAAATACCACTTTTGTTTTGCAAAACTACGATTTATCTTTACCTGCGTGTGCATATTAAGATAGCTCACATGCATTGCCTACCCCTTTATGGTGCCTAATCCCATATCAGAAGGATCAATCTGAATAGAAATGACCAATAACATTTTACAAGTATTAGATAAAACTTTTTCACAAAATAATTCCCGATTGTTAACATTCATGGGTTTATAGTATAAACTCATAACCAATAAACACTGAGTACCTAGTACATGTACATGGTATATCAAGTACATCTCATATTCACCAGAAGACATATATACTGTATATATATATATTTTTTTTTCAACGATGGAAAGGAACTCATATCTTCTTGTCACCACCCTCTGTGGGACTATCAGCATTCAATTTCTTCATCTGCTCCCTGTGGAGACTAAAAATGTAACAATATAAACATGAACAAACAGAGCATGTGCATATAGCAAACACATGTAACACATATGGGCCCATTCATTTCCATATACATGCAAACTTCACACTGGAGCTCCAGACACACACACATCCATTAAATCATAAAGAACTTGTCAAATTTTCATATATTTTGTACAGTGATATCATCTTATTGTTCTTTTCCTACAAATAATCACAGGGTTAGTTATAATTCCTGCACCGCTGAATATTGAGGAAAAATAAACAAACAAATCATTAGATGGCTTCATCTTCAATGTATATAACTGAAAAATAAACATAATAATGATTATCTAACATTTATGCCATTAATCCAAATCTAAAGACATTTAATGTGATTTAAACAGCCAATACTGATACCAACATTACATATTAATATCTTTTTCTTTTCTTTCGACATACCATCTATATGACCACCTTACCCTATACAGTTACAAATTATTAAACCATATATTCATAATTCTCCATACATTATACCAATGGTGTTACAATGTTACAATCTCACTTATAGCTGACAACTTAGCCACCTGCTGTCTCCCCTTCCCCCTTCTTGCTGACACCTACCAAACCTGTATAACATGATACCTCTGCTGTGGATATACAGAGGACAATAGGAGGTGGGGGAGGGGCCTGACACTCATTGTGAATTTATCTGGTACCTGGGAAAGCTGGGTGGATTCCTCCTTAGTTAGTACAGAAACAGGAAATGACTCAGACAATGAGACAGCCAGCATATAAAATTCATCAGTGGCAGTAGCTGATGTTTCCACTTGTACCTCCCCACTAGGATCAAATTTTATATTTGCACCAAGCACCGTTAACACCTCAGTACCAATATGAGATGTTGGCACACCGTCACTAACAAGCAATTAGGTGACATTTTGCCCTCTAAGTTTCACATTGAGTGGCACTGTTTCTTTTAAATTGATTCTTTTTCCTCCTAATCCAACACAAGATTGAGATTTATCAGTCCTCAGCTCATAAGGTATGTGGTATCCTTTAACAACAGAAATGGCAGCCCCTGTATCCACTAAGAAGGGGATTTCTTCCCCCAATACCTCCCCTTTGTTTTATGTATTATTGCCACACCTTCTTCTGATGTTTTTGCAGGGAGGACTGGTACAGGGTTGCCAACTCCTCATTGAGGGGTGTTGGCACATTGGTCAGTGCCCTGAGCTGGGGGGTTTCTAGCTTTTAGAGACCTACAGTCCTTCCTAAAATGGCCTGGCTTCCCACAGTGATAACACTTGTAATTGTGTTTTTGTTTGCCTCCTTGTCTGTTGCGAGTTCTCTGGCCAGAATTTTTATTATTGAAGGCAAGCAATACCTTTTTCTCCTTCTCAGACCTGTGATCTAACTCAAGGCCCTTGGCAGCTTGTAATAAGGTAGGGGCTTCACTATGCCGCCATTTTGATTTACAGGCTCTTTCCTGACCACATGTCCATCCATCAGGATTACCTGGAGCAGATGGTGCAGAGTTTTGCTCATAGGGAGATGGGTTTTTCTCAGGGGGGGCATAATACATGACTCCCTCATGTTCCTTATTTCTATACCCCTCCCTTTCTATTTCCCTGCTTACCTGCGTCCAACTTTTCAACATTTTTACTTAATTTTTGATCCTGAACCCAGCCTCTATGGATGGAGTCAATTCCTTGCCAATGACTACTATTCAGAAGTCCAGTACAACAACAATTTGCTACAGCTGTTCACCACGGCTCTACTCTCTCTCTCTTCTACTATCTCTTGGGTTGATTTCCATACTGGCTGACTCTGCACTTCTCCCATTTTGTTCTGCGTGCTTTATTTCTGCCTTTTTCACTACCCTCTCTTTCACAAGATACAACACAATATTTATATATATATTGTATCTGACTCGAAAGTGATTTTTCAAGGTCAGTTAGATTTCTGCCTTTTTTCACTGCCCTTTCTTTCACAAGATACAACTGTATCTGACTCGAAAGTGACTATTCAAGGTCAGTTAGATTTCTGCCTTTTTTCACTGCCCTTTCTTTCACAAGATACAACTGCAGCTGACTCAAAAGTGACTATTCAAGGTCAGATGAGGGATCACTATGTCCCTTTGTCACGTGACTACTTACTTTCTACAGAACACAAATGAGGAATACAACAACTGCACAACCACAACAGATCAGCTAACAATTTCAGCCCAAGTTCCTATCTAGCAACATCCATACAACATACTGCTCTTAGGTTCTTTGCAAAAAGCTTGAGATATCTATATAAGGAACATATGTGTTTACCTCACACTCGGACAGGAAAACAAAGTCCTTAGAAACACAGATCAGATTGGTAAGATAAAAGTTCTTACCTGCAGCTGCTGACTTTGGATCTGTGGTTCCAGGAACTTCTGTAATCACTGGTCGTCCGAGGGATCAGTAAACCGTCTCCTTATTTCTCAAGCCGCACGTTGGAAGCCAATTTGTAGGGGACATTAAAGAGTCCTCATAGTATGTTGCAGAGCTCCAAATTAAATAATTAATTAACAGGCCTAGATGGACTGCAGCCATCTTCTTTTAAGCCTGGAGAACTGATTAATGACACAAGATGGCTGTGTATCAAGAGTTCTGATTTATTATAAGAAAAAGGTAGTTTAAATACATTACAGACAAAGAGCTGGCTTGGCTATTCTAATCAGGTACAACACGATTGGTTATAGAGATATAAGACAAGCCTGGCACATGACTATTGGCTGAGGTCTGCATATCATTATTACACTCCAACCTGGGATGACCTTTCTCATGACATGAAAAAGAATCTAAGATATTTATGTGTAAGCCAACATCATACACTAGTTCTAGATGTATATCACAGAAAGAGAGATAATGATCACGTACTGGTCCGCTCCGGCCTTGGGGCTAACGACCAAACAGGTTATTTGAACCGGTTTCTACACCCACCCTCAAAGATGACCACAAATAGATAAGGAGTTATAACCCAACCATTAACATTCCACACGCCTTATCCCCTAAAGGGGTCTCTTAGACTCTAAACAGACATCCTTATGAAGCTTAGAACAGAAATGACTTACAAAATGGCTGACAGAATACAAGATGGAAGATGTGATCCTAACACTGACACTAGAAGAAGCTCGAGGGTACTGGAGGATCAGACTACAGTGGGAGACACCAGAGCACCAGGACAGGTGAGTATGTTCTGTTTTTTTTGGGTTTTTTTTCACCTTCCCAGTCTCCAGGAAAAAAACTATTTCTTGGATAACTTATTTAATTTACTTTGTTATATATATATATATATATATATATATATATATATATATATATATATATAGTGAGACATATCTATCGCTATTTACATTATATCATTATATATCTCATTAAAAAATTGAATAAAGCTGTAATGAAATCACAGACGGGTTCCTCCTTTTTATATACTTCCTCATTATTTGTATACAGGGTTTTGAACCCAGATCACATCATATGATGAACAGGAGTTGAGCTACAGTAGAGTTGCACTGTGTGTGGATGTATGTGCTTTTTGCTCCATACACTTTGTAGCCCATGTAAGGGATAGGAATTAAATTAAAGGGGTTGTCCCATCACAAGGATCCTATCTATACTGCTTGTTAATGTGAATGGAAGACTTTTCCTAAATACACTGCTTCAGCAAAACTGCTTTGTTTGTCCACTATATAACTTTATAACTTTATTAATTTCTCTGTTGACACATCCCTTGACTTATCTGGTCAAAAGTCAAGTGATGTATCTGCTGCTCTCAGGGGGGAGGGAGGAGGGGCTAAGTGCACGGGAGCGAGCCTGGAGGGGGGGGGGGTAGTTTACACTTTGGGAGAAGGGGCCACCAATACAGACCCGGCATCCGCTGTAATAGAGAGGCGGATGCCGGGGAGTGTAGACGCCGGCACAGGTGCCTGCAACATTGCTATGCTCCTGCCCTGTATGAAGCCAGCAGCGGCAGGAGCGATGCTGCTATTCCGGAGGGGAGGGGCGGAGGAGCGGAATAGTAGCATCGCTCCTGCCGCTGCTGGCTTCATGCAGGGCAGGAGCGTAGCGATGTTGCAGGCACCTGTGCCGGCGTCTACACTCCCCGGCATCCGCCTCTCTATTACAGCGGATGCCGGGTCTGTATTGCATTGTGAAGGCTGTACGTCCGATGCCTAGCTGCATCGGCAACGCACACGCAGGGCCAGCGGCATAGAAGCTACGACTTCTCGCCGCTGGCTTTGCATATGTAACCCCGCCCACCAATGACGCAACAAAGCCGGAAGAAAGAAGAATTTACAGCAGCAAAGACTGGTGAGTATGCGACGTGGGAATACCCCTTTAAACTTTGGGTTAAGGAGCAACTGAAGGAGGACATTAAACTGTCAACTAGCTGGTCTAATGTCCCCCTCTAGTTACTCCCAGTTTAATGTCCCCCTCCAGCTGCCAACCAGTTTAATGCCACCCTCTAGTTGCCCTCATTTTACAGGGATTCTACCACTAAATTGCTTTTTTTGTGCTTTAGACGTCGGAATAGCCTTTAGAAAGGCTATTCATCTCTTACCTTTAGACATGGTCTCCGCGGCGCCGTTCCTTAGAAATACCTGTTTTAACCGGTATGCAAATGAGTTCTCCACAGCAATGTGGGCGGGCCCCAGCGCTCAAATGGTGATGAGGGCGTCCCCACTGCTGACAGAGAGCTCTCTCCAGCGACGCCTCCATCTCCAGCTGCAACACCTCTTCTGTCTTCCGTGACGGTATAACCTCTGACACCTGCGCGGTACGCTCCTGTTTTGATCTACAAGAGCAAGAGCAGCCTCCCAAAAATGGCCGGTCCCCATTGCTGCGGAGAACTCATTTGCATACTGGTTAAAACCGGTATTTTTAAGGAACGGCGCCGCGGGGACCATGTCTAAAGGTAAGAGACGAATAGCCTTTCTAAAGGCTATTCCGACGTCTAAAGCACAAAAAAAAGCGATTTAGTGGTAGAATCCCTTTAATGTTCCCCTCCAGCTGTCCCCAGTTTAATCTCGCCCTCCAGCTGCTCCCGTGGTTTAATGTCTCCCTCCAGCCGCCTCACTTTTATGCCTCCTCTAGTTGCCCTCAATTTAAACTGGGGCACCAGGAGAGGGACTTTATACTGTGGGGGTTAATTAGAGGGAAACATTATAACGTGGGGGCGAATAATGTTAGGGTGACAGAAGGAGTATTATACTGTGTGGGGACATAATGACAAACGGATGGGGATGGGTGAAGTCCACGTAAAGTAGGTGGAATTAAATTTATTATTAAATTTACCACAGCGTGCTATGTGCGCCACAATCTTCTGTCCTTTGAACTTGGGAGGTATGTCCTAAGTATAGGTCATCAATCGAAAAATCCTGGAAAGCCCCTTTAGGCCACAGCCTCACGTGGTTTAAAGGGGCTCTATCACTGGGAAAAGTCATTTTTAACTAATCACATCTTTGCATAGCCTTTAGAAATGCTACTTCACACCTACCTTTAGTATGTAGATTGCCTCACTGGTTTCTGAATAAGTCCGTTTTTATTCATATGCTAATGAGCTTCCAGCCAGCTCAGGAAGTTCCCAGCAGCCTCCTCTCTCCTATTATCTACTATGTGTGTGAGGCTAACAGGAAGCAGCGTCATCATCAGCAGCCTCCCATAGGAAACAACAGGAGAGGTGTGCACGATGTATCGTGCACCAGTCTAATTAGCATATGAATAAAAACAGACTTATGGGATAAACTTTCTAAAGGCTATGCAAAGATGTGATTAGTTAAAAATGACTTTTCCTAGTGATAGAGCCCCTTTAAACAAGCAAAAAACATTGCATTCCCTGCAAAGTAGCAAATCCCATCCACATATTGAAGAAAAATACCCGAAGAAGAAATGCTGTAATTTCCAAAAACACTGCAGAGAAAAACTCTGCGAACTTTCTGTGAAAAGTGCTGTGGGAACTACTGTGATGCGTTTCTGCCACGGTTTTGCCTTGAACGCTTTTTCGCAGCGGCTCACAACGTGGGGCCTTAAAAAGGTTTATTCAGTATGATTTAAACAATTGCATTGAGCTGTGCTCTCGATACTGCAGACTTTCTTTATGAAAAACATGAAGAGTATGAGCAGGAAGCTTGCAGAAGACCCTACATGATTTCCCGTATATAACTGTAGCTATGCTGTCTACACACAGGCGTGACTGCTGCACTCTGCATTGTTCAGTATTTGAATTCTCCCAGCAGCCAATCACCGCAGCCCTCACACTGACCCCGCCCCATCACTGACCACGGCTCCAGTCTTCTCTCTAGCTTTATTGACAACACGACAATGTTTACATTGCAGGAAGGCAGGATGGCTCGCTGTGGAGCTATTCGGCATGGCACCGGCTAGCCAGGTTAGTCACAAGTACATATGTAATGCCTTGACTGCGCTATTCTGTAATGGCTGATGCAGGTTTCATAATCGCTCCTCTGCGGGTGCGTGCTCTTCGCGAAGTTGCCAGGCTAGGCTACGGCATATAGACGCGTCATTACAGCAGCAGAGCTAGGAGGAAAGCGTCCTATTTATTGGCAGTGTCGCTCCCACGTTACACAGTACAGCACTCATTCCGTGACTGGGTTTGTGTGTGCTGCAGTGTCTGACAGGAGCAGTGACTAGAGCTGACCGATATTCACCCGGCTGTAGCCTGACATTTACCCGTGTCTTATATTTATTATCGCATGTCCTTATCGGTATACGCGCGAGAGCAAAGAGGGGACATCCGAGGTGAGTGACGTGATGCGTATCTGACACGTCGTCTTCCCGCCGGCATCTGCTCTATACATCTGGAGAAAGGGGCGGGTCAGGCGGTGATTGATGTTTGAGATGGCCTATCAGAAGCCAGTGTTGTGGTAAACATTCTAGAATGACTGATGTTCAGCCAATAGGAGCAGAGTATAGCGGTCTGAGCTTGGACCCTGCTGTGTGTTCAGGGGTTACTTCATAAGGGCTAGTTCACACGTGGGCAAAGGGGAGGTTTTTGACAGCGGAATTCGCTTCAAAAACCTCTCCTTTAACATGGTGGTCTATGTAGACCACTAGCTTTTTTTTTCCTCCTAGCGTTTTCCGCCTGAAGAAGCGACATGACCTTTCTTCAGGCGGAAAACGCCTGAAGAATTGCATAGAAGTGAATGGGAGGCGAAAACCGCGCAGTAAAAAACCGCGCGGTTTTTTGCACACAAAACCGCGCGGTTTTTTGCAAAAAACCGCGCGGTTTTCGCCTGCAGTTTCTATAGCACATATAGGAAAAAAAAACCCTAGCGAAAACCGCTAGCGAAAACCGCGTCAAAAACCTCGTCAAAAACCGCGTGGAATGCAAAAAACAGCGTCAAAAAAACTCCTCGAGGTTTTTTACCTCGCACAAATAAGCTAGGCGGTTTTCACGTGTGAACTGACCCTAAAGGCTACAATGTTAAAGCTGTGGCCACATTTGTTTGAGTCTCCACCGCAGATTTTGTGTAGATAGGACTTTTTCTCTTCGCCAGCTTCAGTGTTATTATTATTTATTTATATAGCACCATTAATTCCATGGTGCTTTATATTTGGGGGGGGGGGGTTACATAAAATATACAAAATATACAGGTAGATATAATACTAACAGTGACCGACTGGCACAGTGGGGTAGAGGGCCCTGCCCACGAGGGCTTACAATCTATGAATAAAATTGGTGCAAACCCAGTGGACCCCATTATAATCTATAGGGTCTGCAAATAACCACTTTTTTTAGCGGAATGGCTCTCTGCCCCCACCCCTTTCCCTAGAACACATATAAAAGATAAAATAAAGTGAAACACGTACACATTTGGTCTCCTTATAGCCGAAAACACGCAGTCTACAAACTTAAAAATATATTGTTCCCAGACGGTGAATGCCATAGCAGGGAAAAAAACAAAAGAGATGACCTGCTGTTTCACCTCCCATAAATATATGGATGAAAAGCAATCAAAGCAATAGACATTCTCCAAACTGGTATATATAAAAAATACATCAGGAAACGCAAAAAAAGATGCCTCATGCATTCCCGTACACTGAACTACAAACAAAAGTCAAAATATGACGACTTACGCTAGGTTCACACCTGCGTTCAGCCTTCCGTTCTGTGCTTTCCGTCTTCTGCATGCCAGAAGACGCAAAGCACAGACCGGGTCCGGCCGTGAGCGGCGGTGAGCGTTTTATGCTCTCCGCCGCGAAACCGGATTTTTAAATCCGGACACAGAGTACTGCATGTCCGACTCTGTATCCGGATTATAAAACACGGTTTTGCGGTGGAGAGCGCAAAACGCTCACTGACGCTCATGGCCGGACAGCTTTCTCATCCATTCAAATGAATGGGTGAGAAAGCCTCCTGCAGGTTTCCGTATCCTGCTCTGTTTTATTCAGGAAACGGAAACCTGCAGTACGGAGAGGACAACGCAGATGTGAACGAGCCCTTAAAGAAATTTATTATTTTTGCAAAGAATTCAGCCTCCCAGTTGTATTGCAATTTATGGGACATGCAATCATAATATTGCAGATTCAAGCCCCCTAGGATGGCTAATAAAATACTTAAATTAAAATGAGCCAAACTGGCGTTTTTTCACCATAAAAATTTGATCAAAAGCAATCAAAACATCAGACATTCCCCACTTCTATCCCATTCTGACATTTTTTTGCCAGCTTTCCAGTACCTCTTACGGAATATTAAATGGGTACCATTACAAAGTACAATATGTACCGCGAAAATTAAGCCTTCATATGGCTCTTTGAAGAGAAAAATAAAAAGTTATGGGGTTTGGAAGGAGGGGAATTAAACAAAGATTGAAAAACACATGCGGCAGGAAGGGCCCTTTAGCTTTGACTACTAAGATTAGTGTAGTTTCGTATCATTGCTGGACAGTGGAGAACAGAATGTCCACTTTACAGTATTCTTCTATTACCTACTGTGAAAAAAACAGGTTCAGTATGGATCAAGCAGGGTTCACAATACCGTTGGCTTCCTACATGTAGGATTTTTCTGTCCGCTTGAATTATCGGACATGGTTGTAAATGGACACTTAAGGACACACACGGACACTAAAGGACACAACATAATATCCCATTTAAAATAATGGAAAGTGTAAATGAACACAGCTACTGTCTGATGATAAAATCTTGCGCGGACATTAGCTACGGACACTAGCTGTCGGACACCTACGATAGTGTTAAACCATCCTTAGGGGTGTTCATACTACCATTGGTGTCCGCTCCGCAGTGTCCGTGGTTATTGTCCGTACAAGATTTTAGCAACGGACACTAGCAGGTCCTTTTGCAATTTCCATTCATTTCAATGGGATTTTATCTTATGTCCTTTAGTGATTGTTTGTGTCCTTTAATGTCCGTTTACAACCATGTCCGTTTTTTCAAGCGGACAAAAAAATCCTACATGCAGGACTTTTCTGTCTGTTTGAAAAACTGGGCAGTAAGTGTGCATTATTTTTTTTAACATTGAGGTCTGTGGGCAACGGACATATAACAGACAGTAAGGCTGGGTTCACAGTACCATAGGTGTCCGACAGCTAATGTCCGTAGCTCATGTCCACACAAGATTTTAGGATGTAGGATTCTGCTGTCCGCTCGAATTATCGGACATGGTTGTAAACGGACACTTAAGGACACACGGACACAACATAATATCCCATTTAAAATAATGGAAAGTGTAAATGGACACAGCTAGTGTCCTTTGCTAAAATCCTGCGCAGACATTAGCTACGGACACTAGCTGTCGGACACCTACAGTAGTGTGAACCCAGCCTAACTGATAGCCATCAGCTACTGTCCGTTATTTTGTGTCCGTTTATTTTCTGCGCATGCTCAGAAAGCATAAACAGCAAAAAAAAAAAACGGACAGTATAAAAAAAATAGACACTATGGGCTTGTTCACATCTGCGCCCGGTCTCCGTTCTGCAGGTCTCCGTTTCCTGCACAAAACAGGGCAGGAGACGGAAACCTGCTGGCATCTTTCAAACCCACCCATTTTTTTTTAAACCGGACACAGAGTCAGACATGCAGTACTCTGTGTCTGGTTTAAAAAGAAACAGTTTCGCTGCACAGAGCAAAAAGCGCTCACCGGCGCTCACAGCTGGACTCTGCATGACAAGTTTCCATCTTCTGCAGACAGCCGAACGCTGGTGTGCACCCAGCATAACTGATGCTAACTGATAGTAATGTGTCTGGTTTTTTTTTTAAAAAAAACAACACATTACCATCAGTTAGTGTCAGTTAATGTCTGTTATGATAGGTGTCCGTTTTTTCTTTTAAACAGACACCTTAATAACGGAATCCAATGGTAGTGTGAACCCTGCCTTACTGTCTGTTATATGTCCGTTGCCTATAGACCTCAATGTTAAAAAAATAAAGGACGCTTGCTGTCCATTTTATCAAACGGACAGAAAAGTCCTACATGTAAGATTTTTTTGTCCTCTTGAAAAAACAGACACTAAAGGGCACAAGATAAAATCCCATTGAAATGAATGGAAATTGCAAATGGACCATCTAGTATCCGTTGCTAAAATCTTGTACGGACACTGCCGAGCGGACACCAACGGTAGTGTGAACGGCCCCTTAGAAATGTTAAAAATGCTGTACATTCCTCAGCACTCTTGTTCCAGTACTATCTGTGTCCCCAGTCAGACTCTACTTTCTGGCCCCACTTGACACATAGTAAATGACCACTCATCTAATCACTAGCCACATTGTTGGCCCACCTTAGTAATTGATTGTTAATTTGATGGCATTTCCAGTGTGTTTAGACAAACCAAGAGGTAGAGGGTAAAGAAAACCCTATGAGGGTAAAGATATCGGTGAGTTGATTACTGATTAAATATATTTTGTCTCCGCTGCTCTCAAATTGCTTATGTATATAAAAAAAAAATGTATGTTAAAGAGGAGCTTTCACCCCCTGGGGCACATTCGGTGTAATACAACACTGGAAAGCCAACATTGCGCTGAATTCAGCGCACTATCGGCTTTCCCATTGTGTGCCCCCCCCCCCCCTGAAGAGCTACCGGTGCCGATACAGTAGCTTTTCACTTTCAGAAGGTCGTTTCTGACAGTGTGTCAGGAATGCCCTTCCTCACAGTAGTGTCTATTACACTGTACTGTGGGAGGGGGCATTCCTTATCGCCCAGCAATGACGCTGACCGTTGAGGAACACCCCCTCCCCTCCTCATAGTACTCATCCATAGACGAGTACTGGGGAGGCGTTCCTCACTGCTCAGCGTCATCACTGGGTGGTAAGGAATGCCCCCTCCCTTAGTACAGTGCAGTGCAATAGACGCTACTGTGAGGATGGGCGTTCCTGACAGACTACCAGTAACGCCCTTCTGACACTGAAGAGCTACAGTAATGGCATTGGTAGCTCTTCAGTGGGGGCACAGATCGGTGTATTACACCGCATGTGCCTGAGGACGTGAAAGGTCCTCTTTAAGTTACTGAAAATGGCAAAAAGACATACAGTCCCTGACAGAAGTTCTGTCGCTTATCCATGTTGTGGAATCAAAAGCTTATAACCTGACTTTAAATTCATCTACTGGTTTAAGAAATGACTCATATGAAAGCTGAAACCCTCCCAAATAAATTGGCTTCACTGCTGAAATATTGATCATTTAATAAACACAGAAAGGTCAGATTTTGGTAAGACAAAAGTTTTGTCGCTTTGTCATATAATGCCCCCAATCCTAGTTCAGTAATTGATCATTTAATTAATGGGTGTGTATAAAGAGAACTCCAGCACCCCAGACCTTCACTTGAACTGCAACTTCACCTCTGACAACATGCCAAAAATCAGCCATGCGACCAAAGCCTTGAGTATCAAGAGGCTGAAGACCAGATCCACTGCAGAGGTTCCATCTGCAGGCTCCATCTGCTCACACAGCTCGTCTATAGACGAGTATTATCAGGAGGGGAGGGGGCGTTCCTCTCGGCTCCACAGTACAGCGCGATTGGCGCCGCGAGGCAGAAGGACGTTCCTGGCTAATGGTCAGAAACGCCCTTCTGACCATAGAAGAGCTACGGTACCGGACCGTAAGCTCTTCACACCGGGCACAGATCGGGAAAGCCGACAGTGCGCTGAACTCAGCGCACTGTCAGCTTTCCGGCAGTATATAACACTGCCTTTGGGAAAAATGGTGAAAGGTCCTCTTTAAATGTGTCTCAGCATCAAGTACAAAGAATTAAAAAAAGATTTGCACAGACTAGAGATGTTTTTGACAATCCCAGGTCTGGCAGACCCCACAAGGCAACTGCTCAGGAGGAACATTTGTTGGTTAGAAAATGAAAAGCCAGCCCTTCTTCCACTGCAGCAGAGCTCCAACAGGCCTGGTCACCTCAAGTCCCTGTGTCAACTGGAACAGTTTGTAGGATTCTGTCTCTAAATGGCCTCCATGGTGGAATCAGTGCCCAGAAGCCATCACTAAACAAAAGGCAATTAAAAAACTGAATCTTGAACTCTGGGAGGCTGTAAGACGGCATTCTTTGCTATTCCTGATGACTTCATCAAAAAATTGTAGGAATCATTGTCTAAACTCATGGATGCAGTCCTTCAAGCTCATGAAAGTCACACTAAATATTAAATATGGCTCTAATAGCACCACAACTTTATTCACCAATGTTATGAGACATATCTTTGTATTTGAACTGAATTATTGGTTTGATTTTCACATTACTTTATGTGTGCGACAAAACTTTTGTCTTGCCAAAATCTGACCTTTCTGTGTTCATTAAATGATCAATATTTCAGCAGTGATGCCAATTTATTTTCTTAACAAAAAAAAAAACATTTGGGAGGGTTTCAGCTTTCATATGAGTCATTTATAAAACCAATGGATGAATTTAAAGTCAGGTTATAAGCTTTTGATTCCACAACATGGATAAGCAACAGAACTTCTGTCAGGGATTGTATAATTCTCTGGATCCCCTCCCCTCCTGATAGTACTCGTCCATAGACTAGTACTGGGGGCGTTCCTCCCCGCTATCACAGTACAGCGCAATAGACACTACTGTGAGGAAAGGCATTCCTGACTGACTGTCAGGAACGCCCTTCTGACAGTGAAGAGCTACAGTACTGGCACCAAAAGCTCTTTACCTGTGGCATAGAACGTGAAAGCCAATTGTGTGCTGAATTCAGTGCACTGTCTGCTTTCTAGCGGTATATAAAACCGCATGTGCCTTATGAGGTGAAAGGTCCTCTTTAAAAGGGCTGTTCAGGAATTAAAAAAGTGTGACTGTCCTAGTTCAGATTTTCTAATCAAAGGGAATCTGTTAGCACGAAATAGAATGTTAACTTGCACACAGTACCTTGCAGGACTTTGCATGCACTTTTTACTTTCCTCTGTCTGTCCATGGCTCTGTTACTGAGGGAATAAAAAGTTTAGCAAATTATTCAAAATTATGTTGAAATGGGCTTTGGTGCTCTGCAGTGTGACATTGCAGCTAAGACCCAATAAAACATTGATTAGTTTTCCAGGCAAAATAATTATTTTTATAAAAGGTCTGTTAGTGCTATTAATGGGTTAATAAGTGCACCCATATACCTTTAGCAGCGTTTTGAGGGATTTCTGGCTTTCTCTGGGAGTTCCTGCCAGGTGTCCTCTGCATTTGTTTACTTGAATAGCTTCCTTCTGTCTTAACCTACAACTACCATGATACATTGCAGTTCACTCAGATCCCCCCTCTGATTTCCTCCCTCACAACCTCCCCCCAATTTCCTTAGCTAGCCCATGGACTACTAGCCCTAGCTACCTAACATTCCCCCAACCCCCTCCCCACCCCATCATACTTACCTGTCTTCTCATCCTGGAGATGATTTTGGGGCCACTGTCCCTCTTTTGCCCACACCTGGGAGCTGGCGCCTGAGCAATGGAATGCTGGCAGAAGCGAAGAGAAGCAACAGGCCTACCACGTATGTGCAATATAACGCTGGTTCTCTTTGCTTCTGTAAAGAGGAGTTCTGGTTTCCTCCCGTCTCCTGAAACAGAAAGTCACCAGGAAATCAGAAAATGTGCCTGGGGCGGTCACATGACTGCCCCTGGCATATGGGTAAATATACAGTCCTATGAAAAAGTTTGGACACCCCTATTAATCTTAATCATTTTTAGTTCTAAATATTTTGGTATTTGCAACAGCCATTTCAGTTTGATATATCTAATAACTGATGGACACAGTAATATTTCAGGATTGAAATTAGGTTTATTGTACTAACAGAAAATGTGCAATATGCATTAAACCAAAATTTGACCGGTGCAAAAGTATGGGCACCTCAACAGAAAAGTGGCATTAATATTTAGTAGATCCTCCTTTTGCAAAGATAACAGCCTCTAGTCGCTTCCTGTAGCTTTTAATCAGTTCCTGGATCCTGGATAAAGGTATTTTGGACAAACAATTCAAGTTCAGTTAAGTTAGATGGTCGCCGAGCATGGACAGCCCGCTTCAAATCATCCCACAGATGTTCAATGATATTCAGGTCTGGGGACTGGGATGGCCATTCCAGAACATTGTAATTGTTCCTCTGCATGAATGCCTGAGGATTTGGAGCGGTGTTTTGGATCATTGTCTTGCTGAAATATCCATCCCCGGCGTAACTTCAACTTCGTCACTGATTCTTGAACATTATTCTCAAGAATCTGCTGATACTGAGTGGAATCCATGCGACTCTCAACTTTAACAAGATTCCCGATGCCGGCATTGGCCACACAGCCCCAAAGCATGATGGAACCTCCACCAAATTTTACAGTGAGTAGCATGTGTTTTTCTTGGAATGCTGTTTCTTTTTGGACGCCATGCATAACGCCTTTTTTTATAACCAAACAACTCAATTTTTGTTTCCAAAATGAAGCTGCCTTGTCCAAATGTGCTCTTTCATACCTCAGGCAACTCTATTTGTGGCGTACGTGCAGAAACGGCTTCTTTCTCATCACTCTCCCATACAGCTTCTATTTGTGCAAAGTGCGCTGTATAGTTGACCGATGCACAGTGACACCATCTGCAGCAAGATGATGCTGCAGCTCTTTGGAGGTGGTCTGTGGATTGTCCTTGACTGTTCTCACCATTCTTCTTCTCTGCCTTTCTGATATTTTTCTTGGCCTGCCACTTCTGGGCTTAACAAGAACTGTCCCTGTGGTCTTCCATTTCCTTACTATGTTCCTCACAGTGGAAACTGACAGGTTAAATCTCTGAGACAACGTTTTGTATCCTTCCCCTGAACAACTATGTTGAACAATCTTTGTTTTCAGATCATTTGAGAGCGGGCTGTCCATGTTCGGCGACCATCAAACTTAACTGAACTTGAATTGTTTTGTAGAAAGAAATGGTCCAAAATACCTTCATCCAGGATCCAGGAACTGATTAAAAGCTACAGGAAGCGACTAGAGGCTGTTATCTCTGCAAAAGGAGGATGTACTAAATATTAATGTCACTTTTCTGTTGAGGTGCCCATATTTTTGCACCGGTCAAATTTTGGTTTAATGCATACTGCGCATTTTCTGTTAGTACAATAAACCTCATTTCAATCCTGAAATATTACTGTGTCCATCAGTTATTAGATATATCAAACTGAAATGGCTGTTGCAAACACCAAAATATTTAGAACTAAAAATGATTAAGATTAATAGGGGTGCCCAAACTTTTTCATAGGACTGTACATATTATTATTTTTTTATATAAAGAAAGTAAATTAGAAGTTAGGCAGGGGGAGGGGATTTAGCTTAATGTTAAGGTTTTAGTTTATACTGGACAACCCCTTTAACTGCTATTTGGGCGCACAGCAAGGAGCAGAAGCGATAGAATAGCATAGATTTAGACTGCTTGGTTTTTGAAGGACCTTCCTGCTTTTGCCATTAAAGTGAAAATCCCTGAAGCGTGTCTCCATTTTGGCACTTTACCCTCAAGTGGTGTAGCGAATATTGTTATACCCTGAATGTTGCATTAATTTATATTCCAGTTTTTCAATATCTTAAGACTAAGATGCAATTTTATATGCAATGGTGTATAAAAGTATGGGCACATACATTTCAGTGTGCTCATACACACAGCTGTAGTTTTTTCTGAAAATACTGGAGCTGATCCTATACCTATCCGCATTTGCAGGTCGGCCCATTCAATAAAATGGATACCAATCTGGGTGTCATCAATGCCGTTTTCTCTGACCCGCAAACTGTACACAATTGCGTGCATGAAGGGGCCACACGGTGGTTTTTGATTTTTTTTACTCAGACATTTACAACTGTATTCACAATGAAGCAATGTTTCTTACATCTGTTAGGGCTAGCTCACACAGGGACAAGGAGGCGGATTTTGACAGCGGATTTCGCCTCAAAATCTGCCTCCATAGAATGGTGGTCTATGTAGAGGGCTAGTTTTTTTTTTCCTCTAGGGGAAAAAAAGAAGCGACATGACCTCTCTTCAAGCGTTTTCTGCCTGAAGAAAGCAATAGAAGTGAATGGGAGGTGAAAAACACACATTTTTTTGTATAAAAACGCGACACAATTTTTGTGGCCCATTCACTTCACTTGAGAGGAAAACCGTCTGGTGTTTTTGGAAGCGGTTTTTACAAAAAACTCTCCACAAAAAGTGCGGCATGGTCCAAAAAACGCTTCCTAATTAGGAAGCTTTTTTTTTTCAGGACCAAAATAAGCCGCACGTAATTTACGTGTGAACTAGCCCTTAGCATGGTTCATGACAAAAATTTGAAAATATTTTGGTTGATTTTTGGTGTACATAGCTTTATGTTAAGCAACGTGCCTTTTCTGATAAGCCATTCCTACTTATCCGGCATGTTGTAAAAAGTGTTAATTAATAGAGATGAGTGAACACTATTCGAAACAGCCGTTTCAAATAGCACGCTCCCATAGAAATGAATGGAAGTGGCCGGCACGCAGACTTTGCCGGCAGCCGGCCGCTTAACCCCCCGCGTGCCAGCTTCGTCAATTCATTTCTATGGGAGCGTGCTATTTGAAAGGGCTGTTTCGAATAGTGTTCGCTCATCTCTATTAATTAGGCCCCCGCCATAAGGTTGGTGATCCTTTGGTGGAGCAAACAGTCTGATAACACTTGCCTGACACTAGAAAGCATAATATGCATATTGGGTTCTGAAACTAATAGCGCTGATTTCTCAGGAATAGTAAGGGCTAGAAAAAAATCCCATCTGCGCCAGAATCAGCAGAGGGGAACCTGTTAAAGAAATCAACGACTTGGAGTTGGTGGAGGTGGTGAAAAGTCAACTTTAAAATAATTAAGTGTAGTGTAAAGCTTGTATGCCTGGTTGGTTGAAAAAAATGCCAATATTCTGAAACTTTTTTAAAATTATTAATTATTATTAATTTTAATTAAACTCTGCCCCATTTGCGGAACTTGGCCTGGTTCTGTTTCACCTTGGATACTTCAGTCACTGATCTGATATTATTGTCCTATACCCTAAGGATATCTCATCAGTTGTAAAGTCCTGGTAAACCCTTTTAAAGCTTTAATAAACTCTTATTTATTTTTTTTCATAAATCAACAGTGTAGGTGAAGAGAACAAACTTTGCAAAATACTTCACTAAAGTCGTCCACGATAACACGTTTTTGGTAAGGAGGCTGGACCACAAAAACCCATAGCTGTTCTCCAGTGCTCTGGTGTTTCCGACTACGGTCTGGTCCTGCTGTTCTGTCTTCTTTTGGCAGCAGTTCTTGCCACACGTGACCTCTGAAGTCAATTAGCAGCCTAAGGAAAGGACACGGGACATCACGGGTGACATATGCAAATGACGTCCCGGTTCCTTTACTTGGGAAATTGAGGCCACTGATTGGCGGATGGGCCTTCCACTCAACAAGGTCTCAGAACACCAGGACCGGACTGTGGTGAGAGACACTGGAGCCCCCGGGACTGGTAAATATTTTACTGTTTATTTATTTATTTTTTACCTTCCACCTTACCAAAACAGGTTATCCTGGACAACCCTTTTAACTATTGCTCCCTCCTTTACTTTTTCTCTGATTTGTACTATCCATACTTCAGGTTACATTAGGCTCTATGGAGGGGAGGAGGTGAAGGAGACAGGGAGAGATATTAGGCCATCTACAGCATTCAATCAGGAGAAGGCTGGACAGCAATTTGTGACAACCCAGCTGTTTTGCAAAAAAGAACTGTCTCTATGTATTGCTGATATCTCTGTGTTTGAGAGGCACTACTTTTTTCTCCCCCTCCCTTTTCCATAGAGTTTTATTGTATAGATTTGTTTAGTGACATAAAAAGGCAGAAAAGTTAAGAATCAGACACATATATAAAATATATAACAAAGTATGCAGTATCTTCAACTGAATTATGGATTTATGAAACAAAAATAAAACTCTAGTTACATTTTAAAAACAAGATTCAATAATTACAATTTTCTTTTCACGTAAAGGTATTTTTGCTGATAAGTTTTTAGCATATCTTTAAAACTTTAGCCCGGGGCCCCACATATCGTGAATGCTGCGGCAAAAACCACAGCGTTTTACAGTCCCTTCATTGTCCCTTCTAGCGAATCTCATCCACACATTGCAGAAAAATACCCGCAATGAAAATACTGCAATTTCTAAAACTGTTGCGTTTTTGGAGCTCACAGTATGTCAATTATACTTTTAGAAATTCTGGCTGTTTACCTATAGGTATAATTAAAGCAGAAAATCCGAGGAGGAAAGTTTTGTTTTGTCATAAATGTATTAAAACATGGTGTACGCCGATGGCTGGTCAGGTAATGGAGGGGTTGTACATGTCACCCAGATTACTAAGTTGGGTGAGATGAGAAAACTCCAGAAAGAATGTTTCTCAGCAGATAACTGTCTGCTGAGGGTTATTCCAGAGTTCCGGTTACTGAGCTGTATTTTTAGGAATGGCAGGTAGGTTGGTAGTGGGACCTGTCATTCCACCCCTCTTCAGTCCACACTTTGGGGATGTTCCGGCAGCGACTCAGCTGCAGAGAGTCTGCTCATCAAGGGAGGCTTAAGAAGCCAGCTCCAGCAGCAACACTGGGGGCAGAGCTTGGGTGGAGAGCAAACAGAGAGGTCATTTTTTTTGGAGCTGTGTCCTGAATGATTCTACTGGCTGTTGATTACTGTTATTCTAGGTGAGGTAACCTATTCTATGTTTAGTTAGAGCCTAGCCGGGGAGGTATTTATTTTTATATTGTTTCCTTTTGTTTCTGCACTATATTTTTGAGTGAAAATAAAGTCTACCTTTGTTTTGGACTAAAGAAACTGGACTTGTGTGTCTATGCCACCCCACCTAGCAACCCCAGACCCTGACAATGGGAAAAAAAAAAAAAAACACTATATAAACTTGGTGTCGCTGTGCTTGTGCTCACCCAATGAATATGAGGAACATGCCATTTTTACTACACTGGAAACCATGGAAGTCAGTTACATTAATGACATTTTATGATATTCTAATATTTGAGACGCTCATCTAGCAGGATCTTAGGATCCCTTGCTTTACTGTGTTTGCGTTTTGTTATGTAAACCTACAGTATAAATAGATGACTGGTCTATACCTCAGAAACCTATTTCTATATTGTGAGTTCTGATGACGCTATGTTGTATTGTGGTTTATGACTTTATTATTTGTTCCATTTAATATTATGAAGCGGAAAAAAAAATTCTAGTCCTAGCTTCAAATTTCTAATGTAGGAAACTTATTTTTTCTCATTTCAGTCTGTAATAGAGAGTACTTGATAAGTTGATGATGGAGGCTTCAAATATTACACTACCTGAAGAACACGCAAATCCATCAGGTACAGACTGTACTGAAAACCAAGCCAATAGGTAATATTTTGACATTGTCAAAGATGTATGCTATTTGTCAGGACTTGGTCTTTATGACACAATTATTGCCAATGTGTTTATTTTGGTTTATTGGAGTTTAGGAGTGAATCATGCAAAGGAACAAATCTGCCTGAAAGTTCTTCCCAGTGTGATGATCTGCAGACCTCGAGAAACCTGTGCATTATTGATCAGACAGATGTAGAAGCCAGGAAAAGTTGTGAGGTATCAGACATATTGAATGTTTATAGGTTATGCTGTAAATGTCTGATTGGTGGAGGTCCCACCTACAGAACTCCCCCTAATCAGGGAAATTGGGTTCCGCTAAGCACAGTTTTAGGCTAAGGCCCCACATTGCGGAAACGCAGATTTTTTGAGCTAAAACAAGTACTGGCTACAAAAGTAATGGAAAATATCTAGGAAGTTCTTATACTTCTTCCTTCTGCTCAATCCACTTCTGGCTTTGGGTCAAAAAACTGCAGCAAAATCTGCATAAAAAGCTTTTCCACAACATGGGGCCTTATAGCACAGCTCGAATAGTGTCTGTTTTAGAATAGAATATGCTGAGGATAATAGACTGTAACGACGTAAAGACAGGAATGGCATGCTATCCCTGGTTTCTCCTCAGTGGTGGTGTTCCTAAACCACTCAGGCATTGATCCCGAATCTTATTATTATGTTGTCCACAGACGAATAATTTTCAACTTCTGTCATACAGAATAAGCAAACATGTTTTATATCAGTCGCTGTTATCGCAAGTATCCAATGTGGTAAACACCAGGTTAAGAAATAGTAGTCTAGTCACAGATGTGTTACTATTAAGTGTTTAGAAAAATGCAAACCTCTTTATTTTACTATCTAATCTTCAATATTCTGAGTTCTGTTCTAGGCACGATGGTTGCAGTTATTTCAGCTGGTTGAACGTCAGTGTCAAGAACAGATAGATGCCCAACAAGAACAGTTCAGCCGTCAGTTCCAGGTGAGGGAACTTTGCTACTTTACTTTTTGTAATGTACTTTGAAATTTGCATTGATGGGAATTGATACACTACCATTTCTTCTCTAGTATGAAAACATAGCTAAGATATCACATATAGAGGATACTTTCAAAAAAATTGCATTGTGAATAAACAAACCTTAGTATCATATACACATCTACATAGGGAATGAGGCTGATTTTTCACACTCCTAGTATTTAGCTTGCCATGAAGCACCAAAAAACACCTGCCCCTCAAGAAAAAATATTTTTTTTTATTAATAATCCAATAAAAATTAACAACACATGATGCATTTTTTTTCTGTGTTTCTTTTTACAAATACAGCTGTCTGTCTATTTTTGGAGAATGGACATTTATTGAAGGATACAATTTTGCAACTATTGCCACAATTTCAACAATTGCCACTATGTGGCCAGCTTAAAATTAAAGGATTCTTAATGGTAATGGTAAAAAAATCGAAGATGCTAAAAATCACAAAAAGACCCTATTATATTAGAAGCATGCCCAGCTACATGTGGCTTTCTTGCATTAAATTTTCATATGCTCCTATTTTAGTTTCTTATAAACCCACTCATGTCACCTCTCCTATTTCCCCCTGCTTGTCTGTGTTTATAATGCCTTATAGTGATATCCATGGTGACCTCATGAATGTGGTTGGCAAATATGGTCCATAGTGCGGCAAAATGTCAGGTGAACATGTGGTGCGCACATCATGTACATGTATGTTAATATACAGTATGCGCTGGAGCATGGAAGGGGCTGCACTATTTGTACCAGAAGTTGATATATAAGCTTTATGTTTTAATAATGAGCACAGTGTCGAGGTTTTCAGAGCTTTTTCCTTTTAAAATTTAGAATGTGCATTAACATGTCAGCACATCTTTTGATGCTGGCATTCTTCCAGTTGCCAAGGAATATGTGACGTTCTGTACACTCTAATTTACCATTAGTAGGATTATTTAGGTTATACCGTCTGTTATTTTAATATTTTAGAAAATGTTTTCTTAAATCCTGTTTGATCTCTTTTTTTGTGCCTTTTTAGATTGTTTTAGTGTCATTATAGAAAGGTTAATGTTTCTGCTTCAGTGATGTCACGCTTGGCTTGTCATCCCTCTAGCTGCTTACATTCTTTTATCTTTGCAGTTTAGGCATATGTTTAGGAATATGTTTATAATAAATACAAGCATATAAAAGCAAATCAATTTTGGCTCAAAAAAATTCTTGCATTATAGTAAAAGTCTGTTGTATATATGTTTCTACCGTGCTATTATAAATCTTGTTACTAAGGTAATCTTTTTCTGCTCATTACTCTTCATTTTCAGCTCATCCGAGATGAAATTAAGCACTTGGCCCATTTACACGGAGGCAGCTCTCCTTGGAGTCATGGAACTGGCAATGCCGTTTTACCTGTGACATATAACACCCATTCTTTAAAACCTCAGGATGATCAAAACACACAAGATGAAGACAGGGGGAAGAACTTGAACAACCCACTCCATCTGTTTAGGGAACTTGATAGCCATCAAAGAGCTTTTATTACACAGGAGCATTTTTTGGAGAACACGTCCGTCAGCAGCGGCTATGGGACACATTCTGCTTCTGAGCCAAATGCTTATATAAGCAGCTGCAGTCAAAATACCTCAAGGGAGACAAGACTGCCTACAATACAGACTTTAAAAGAATGCAGGACTGAGCCTATAAGACTGCATCACTTAAAGCACGTACCTGTAGAAAGTGAAAAACCCTTTAATTTGTCAACTGGTGCAAGGTGTCACCTGAAATCCTCAGAGGGGCATCTGTCAGAATCCCAAGTAAACTGTGATATAAGTCCTACCTGCAACAATAATCAGCCAAACAGGTATGTGGTGCAAATACCTGTAAACTATTAGACAGTAGGCCACATGTATGTGTTTTCCAGGGCTGTAAAGTAGGGATCAGAAAAATTATATTACTGATCTGGGATTCAAAATAAATTAAGTACAATTTCCTTACACAGTTATTGGTATTCTATCATTTTATTGTATATGTTGTTTCCTAGAAATTCATTCACTAGCTTTTTAATAAATTATTGCTTCTGAATGACTATGGCGGTCAGCCATTTATGATGGAGTCAGAGTTTGAGTTAGTCAGTGGTAAAATAAAGGAGTCGGTGCTTTGACCTACCAACTCCACTGCTCTGGTATTTTCATTAGTTACTTGTTAAAGGGAGTCTATCATTGGGGATTTGGTTTTTTAGTAAACATATGTTGGAATAGCCTTTGATTTAAGGAATAGCCTTTCATTTAAGCTGAATTCTTATTATTTTGATATCAAAAAAACATCTATATATACACCATTCTAAGAGCTGGATTTCCTTATTTGCCCTTTCTACTCCTTCTTTACCAGCAAGAACATTCTAATAGAGCATGCAGGCCATTAGGTGGCTGCTTTGTGAATAAAAAGGACAATTTCTAAAACTCTTCTTAAACTTCCCCAACCTTTATACAACCATGCAAGCTTATTGGACATTCTTGCTTCTAGTAAAAGCAATTGTGATAATGCTTGTATTATAATAAGATTGATGACACTCAAGTG
Source organism: Leptodactylus fuscus (assembly GCF_031893055.1). Taxonomy (NCBI): domain Eukaryota; kingdom Metazoa; phylum Chordata; class Amphibia; order Anura; family Leptodactylidae; genus Leptodactylus; species Leptodactylus fuscus. The sequence continues at coordinate 94,683,395 of NC_134265.1, read as the reverse complement.
GGTGATCAAGTAGGATCCAGATACAACATATATGTGATAGAGAGATAAGACTGATATTGTTATAACTTGGTGCTGTGGAGAAAATGGGTCATATGTTCAGTAGCTCCTGTTTTCAACTTACGCTGGGTTCACACTAGCGTTCGGCAGTCCGTTCTCAGTTTTCCGTCTTCTGCATGCAGAAGACGAAAACCTGTCATACCGAGTACAGCCGTGAGCGCCGGTGAGCGTTTTATGCTCTCCGCGGCGAAGCCGGTTTTTTAAACTGGACACAGAGTACTGCATGTCTGACTCTGTGTCTGTTTAAAAAAAAAAAAAAAAAAAAACGGTTTCGCTGCGGACAGCATAAAACGCTCACCGCCTCTCACGGCTGGACACCTTTCAAACCCATTCAAATGAATGGGTATGAAGAGTCCTGCAGCTTTCCGTCTCCTGCTTTGTTTTGTGCAGGAAATGGAAACCTGCAAAACGGACTCCCGGGCGCAGATGTGAACGAGCCCTTACCTTGATTATCCTATTTGTATCTGCGGCAGTCTAATCTGATAAAGGTCATAGGTAGTAAGACGAAAATGTTTCATGTAATTTAGATTAACTGTGTAATAAACAATGAAGCATATTGCTTTTGGTGTTCACAATCATAATAATAGTTTTTTATTACCATATTTTTCAGACTATAAGATGCACCTGACCATGAGACGCACTTAGGTTTTAGAGGAGGAATATAAAAAAAAAATTGTGAAGCAAAAAATAACATATGGGGGATGTAGTTTTGCAACAGCTGCAAGACCTTATTGGCAGGTGCTCATGCAGTGGAATTCGTGCTGGCGGCATTTTTTCATGTTCATTTTTGACTCCCCTAAACTTTTTTGTTTTTCGGTTCACAAAGTCATATGAAGGCTTAATTGTTGTGGGGCAAATTGTCCTTCATAATGGTATCATTTATTATTCTGTACAATGTACAGGGATGCTGGAATTTGTTTTTTAGAATCGATGACATTGGAGAAAAAGTGCATTTGGGTGAATTTCTTACAGCTTTGTTTTCATGATTTTCACTGTGCAGCCCAAATGACATGTCACCTGAGTTCTATGTTTCGGTATGATTCTGGGGATATCAAACCTATTTAGTTTTATTTACATTATAACTAGAGAGAAGCGAGTACTATTTGAATCTCCAGTTTCGAATAGCACGCACCCATAGGAATGAATGGACACAGCTGGCACGCAGGGGACACGCATGGAGCATAATTTTTTTTGTGGGGTCAGGTTTTAGTTATACCATTTTGGGAAAGTCTATTGCTTTGATCATTTTTTATTCGCAAAACTGCGAAAAAAAACCCTGCAGTTTGGCCTTTTAATGTTGTTTCCCACTACGGCGTTCATCATTTGGGAAAATGTTGTTTTTTAAAAAAAAAATAAAAAAATATTTTTAATAATAACAATTCTAACTGATGTACAATTTTCTTACTAAGAACAAAGAAAATAAAACCAACATTCTTCATTTGTTTTCAGTGGGATGTACCTGGGACCTCGGCTTATACAGTTGTTTATAAAGTAGGGTGATTAGGTCCTTGCGTCTGCACCAACTCAACCTTTATCCTCTTCACTGAATGCCCCTATTGTGTTGAGAATCTCAGGGTTGACATTCATGGATTTAGGTATAGCTGTCCTTTTGTTTATTCTTTGTAATGTTACATTGTTGACATCTATATATTTTTGTTCATACAACTAGATCACTGACAACCTGGGCACAGAAGCTTAAAAGGACTCAATGTAAAAAGTCTACCAAAATGGACCAGATTCCTCCTCATTCGGCTGAGTTGCGTTCTCCTGAACAAGATGTAAGTCGGTCCTGCATTACATTCATTATATACACTGAGTATATTATATACAATAGAGGTTCTGCAATATATCTACAATAGACAATATATATACATACAATAGGGTTCTGCATAATTACTTAGGTAATTCCATAGGTAATTCCACTTATCCACTGATTTTGTTACAGCCATTTTCAGGAATTATAACCTTCCTGAAATCTTACATTGTAATTTTGTTTTGAAGCATTGCTAACTACCAGAATGCTGAAGCTTCAGGATTAGGCCTTTAAAACCATAAAAAGCACCTTTTTACCACAACAATAAATAACAAAATGCTGTAACCACTTTCTAAGCACACTACCTCCTTTGTTACGGACAACACTGCTGATCCGTGTTGTTCACTTTATCTTACAGCAACCACCACATACTGTATGGATGTTTTATACTTTTCTCTTACTGTTTCCTGTTTTTCACATTCTCCTTCGTGGAGGCATTATGGACATTGTTTATACCTTTTTTTTATTCTGGAAGAAAAAACAATACAAACAAACAAAAAAATGTCATGTGACATCACCTATTTATCCTAGCTATCCTGAATCTGATTGGTCATAGCCAGTCAGAAGCCCCAGCTTTAAGTTACTGAAAATGGCAAAAAGACATGTAATTCTCTGCATCCAGTGTTTATTCTAAAACAAATGCATCCAAAACTGCACTAGATGAACAATGACTAGAGATGAGTGAACACTATTTGAAACAGCCGTTTTGAACGCTCCCATAGAAATGAATGGAAGCGGCCAGCCGCTTAATCCCCCGCGTGCCGGCTACGTCCATTCATTTCTATGGGAGCGTGCTATTCGAAATGGCTGTTTCGAATAGTGTTCGCTCATCTCTAATAATGACCCCATTCACTGAGATCTAGTCATATAATCAATATCATTTTAATATAGACACCATTCAAAGTGAATAGGAGCTGCAGTAACTTGGCCCATTCACTAAACAGAGCCACTTCCATGTCCATCCTCTGTGTTACTGGCACCTTTGGCTGCTAGGAACAGCTGAATGTTGGGGTTCCGAATGTTGGATACACTGATCTGATATTGATGACGTATCCCAAGGATAGGTCTTCAGTATATGTAATCCAGAAAACCCCTTTAATTCACTTTTAATATATTATTATACAGTAAATGGTTAGCATCTAGTTGCAAGACAAATATTTGTTTGAACAGCGACTCTGGTCGTTTGTCACTGCACAAACCTTGGTATTGCTGTGATCATATGTTTACAAAATATTGTTGTTCTTTGTCTTGCTAGTAACGGTATGTAGTCTAAGAGGAAAGCATCATTTTAACACTGCCCCCCTAGTATTAGTGTTGCCACTTAAGTTTGCATGATGCAATTTGGAGAACTACTGCGGAATACTGTAAGAGTAACCTTAAGTTACCTATACATATTAGACAAAAGTGTTCCAAATTGGTCCTCTAGTTTCTCTGCAATAGGTTGACTTTATTATGTGCTTGGAGACCAACACAACTCTCTCCTAATGGCAGATATTACAGCAAAGGATTGGGAAGGTTGGATTCTACTTGCAAAGTAGATTAGCCCCTGTCATAGGTGTGTGACAGTATATTACTCCCCTCTACCCACTAAAATTAACATGCAAGTTGTGGTAGAGTTGGGAGAAATAACTATTCCTCAGGACCTGGAGGACTGCACCTGTGGTGTTTTACACAGACAACCCACTGATCTGAGTGGGCATTGTGTAATTCCTAACTTTTCCCTATGGTGGCACTGCAGGAAGATTGAACATTTATTTCCACATTTCCCGGCAGGAACTCTGTGATCAGTTTATTGTTGAGGAATCCTCCTTACAAGTAGGGATGGTCCAAACCCAGTAGCATCTTTAATGTGTTATGGCAGCTATAGTTCTACATCTGTCACTGCCTTGAAAGTTAAAGTCTATTCTCATTTTTTAAAGGGGTTGTCCCATCTCAAGGATCCTATCTATACTGCTGGTTAATGTGGATGTAAGACTTTTCCTAAATACATTGCTTCAGCAAAACTGCTTTGTTTGTCCACTATCTTACTTTATTCAATTCTTTGTGGCCACAGCCCTGACCTAGCTGCTCCTGAGTCAAATGATGTATCTGCTGCTCTCAGGGGGGAGGGAGGAGGGGCTAAGTGCAGGGAGCCAGCCTGTGTATCTAGCTATTCCTGTGTCTACACCACATGACCTAGCTTCCTGTTAGCAGATAGAGGAGCTGCTTTCATTTCTTCTGTTCTCCCAGTTATCAGGCTAGCTAATACAATTGTGTTCATTATGGCAGAGACAGGCAGTCTCTGTATGGAACACAGAATGGAGTTGCTGCTGCCTGTACTTCATAGTCCAATGTGGGTGGGCGGAGCTACACACGAATTTGGGGGCGGAGCTAAACGGCAGGTTGCCTGTGAAACCCCGTCCACCAAATGATGCAAGAAACCAGGAAGAAAGAAGATTTTACAAGAGTGAAGACTGCTGAGTATGTGAGGTGGGAATACCCCTTTAAGGCTTGTTATGTAAAGTTTAGGCTTGGTTGTAGAACAGTATAATGCTTTCCATTATACACCCTCAGCAGTTTCTATAACTGAGGTCAAGCAAGGTGAAATAAGGAACATGAATATCAAATCTTGTGACCGTGCACAAATATTACATATAACTTCTATAACTTCTCAGATTGTCTTTTTTGATTTTTGTGTATATCATGTATTTCAGCTTGAATACACAGATGGTTCCTCAAATACATTTTACCTCAACAATCGGACAGAAAGTGCAAATTCTTTGTATTCTGGTGGATCTGGTAAGTATACTGCTTCTACTGAATATTATGATAATGACATTTCTGCTATTTTTGACTGGATTATTTTTTGCTTTAAGTTAAAACTAGAGATGAACGAATACTATTTGAAACTCCCGTTTTGAATAGCACGCACCCATAGGAATGAATGGACGCAGCCGCTTCCATTCATTCCTATGGATGTGTGCTATTCGAAACGGCCGTTTCGAATATTACTCTCTCATCTCTAGTTAAAACCACAACTATCAATTTTGTGTTTGAAATGTGTTACCTTATTAGGGTTTACATACTGGATGATGGATGAAAAAGAGATGTACCATCCTTTACCTGAAAGCTTGGAAACTGGACTCTCGAAACTGTTTTCTCCCAAAGAGGTAATCTGATCTCTTAATCCTGGTACTTAGTGTATTTACTCTATATCTTATACGCTAAAAATTTATAAGCAGACATGTTGTTGTAAATTTAAATACAAATAGATTTGAACGTCCTCTAGCACAGTCTACATGTTTTACATGAAAAAAAAAATTGTAGGGATTATACCATTTATAAGATTGTCCATTGATCTTTATGTGTACTATTAGGTTCATCTGGACTTTAAAGGGGACATCCACTTTCTAACATCAGTTGCCTATCCATACGATAGGCCATCAATATATCGGAACCCCTCAGATAAGCTGTTTCGGGACAAGATGGCTCCCTGTAATGTTTACTTGCTGGGAGCCATGCTGCTCACTTGCTGTACAAAGAGTAGCCGTGACTTTAGGTACTGAGGCACAGTGTCATTTAAGTCTATGGGACAGCTCTGCAGTTAAAATATTGGATAATTGGGGGCCACCCGGTGGCTCAGTGGTTAGCACTGCAGCCTTGCAGCAATGGAGTCCTGGTGTTCAAATCCCGCCAAGGGCATAAAACCATCTGCAAGGAGTTTGTATGTTCTCCCCGTGTTTGCATGGATTTCCATCCCATATTGCAAAAAGACATACTGATAGGGAAAAATGTATATTGTGAGCTCTATGTGGGGCTCGCAATCTACATTAAAAAAAAAAAAAAAAAAAAAAAATATTGGATAACTCCTTTAATTTGAATCGGGCTGAGCTGTATCATTGCCATGTGACCAACGGATGTGATGTCACTTCCTGAGAAGCAGAAAGCAGCCATGTTTTTAAATCCTATATAACCCTTTTAAAGTTGATGGGTGGCGATTGGTGGTCCAGTTTCACATCCTGCCGATCATCTACCCTTCATTGTTTACCAGGCAGAGCTCTATACTTTTAGTATCGCTCAGGATGAGATTTCCCTCCTAAGAGAGTTTGCACAGGCACATCAGATTGTCCATAACAAATGTGTATGCCTGGTGCTTGCAGCTTAGCGCATTCATATCAGGCACAGACTTTGTTTACTTGCAAGTTTCAGTGAAATTCTTCACTTATTATAACATTTTTATAACTGAAGGATGCTTAATATAAATTTTGTAATGTAAATAGTAAAGTAATAACATTATCATATATTGATGGCACAGCAAGTCAAATAGTCAGAATAAAAAATAGTAATTGGTAGATCATGGGCTAGGCAGCATGACAACATATATAAATACATATATATATATATATATATATATATATATATATATATATATATATATATATATATATATAAAACCAGGTTGCTAAAAGTAATAAAAGTAAAAATGTAAGGAAATTTTCAACAAACTCCTAAAAAGTTAAAGGAAATCTCAAATTACAGGTCTATATGTAAGGGAAATAACAACCATTCAGTTTTGCCATGTGGTAGTTTATGTCTGCGATAGAAGTCTTTGTGGTGAAATGTGCATCGAGGCGTGTTCATCCCTGTGGTTTGTAGCTCTTGTCTATTATGTGTAGCTATTGGGATTTATTATTTGTTGGGATTTTGCTTACTTAAAGTATTTCTTTGCCCATATATCCATACAGTTTAATACTGCACTTTAATTGAATGTGGCCTTTTTCATGTTTATGTATATGTGCTTATGTATGTATAGTTTTGCATTATTCTACATGACCTGTTTTGCGCAATTATTTTAACATGCTATTAATACCAAATGTATATGTATACTACTTTTTATTGTGATGTGTTATGTATTTTTGTGTCTGTATCGTCATAAGTATCTTTCTTCATCCTTAGGGGGCGTTCACACTACCGTTGGTGACCATCAATAGTGTCCATAGCTATTTGTCCGTTACAAGATTTTAGCAACGGACACAAGCTGAACAGTCAGTAATTGGTTAAAATTTCCATTAATTTCAATGGGATTTTATCTTGTGTACAGTTGTGTCCGTTTACACCCAATCCGTCAGAAGTCCGTTTTTTTCCAGCAGACAAAAAATCCTACATGCAGGACTTTTGTACCCACTTGAAAAAACAGATTCTTGACGGACAGCAAGTGTCCGTTATTTTTTTTAACATTGAAGTCTATGGTCAAAGGACTTATAACTGACAGTAACTGTTAACCATCAGTTAGTGTCCATTAATGTCTGTTATGATCAGTGTCCGTTTTTTTTTCTTTTTTTTTTAAACGTACACCTTCATAACGGAATCTAACGGTAATGTGAAACCTGCCTTACATTGCCACTCTGTGGAGTTTTTTTTATCGTAAATGTACTTCGTACAGTTTCAGTCCTATGTGTCTTTCCTGTATTATTGGTATAGAGGGATGCAGTCGGAGATTCTTGTAGTGTAGACGTAGGGTCCCAACCCTTAGTATACTTGGAAGAAAGAACGTCACACTTGGAGTGCTGGAAAATTTCATATATTGTTATTCAAGCAGTGATGATAGAAGTAGAGTGTAAGTGTGACGTTCTTTCTCCTGTATTATTGGCATCTATTTATTTATTTATTTATTTATTTTTTGCAATTTTCATAGAGTTGGGTTTAGGTTTTTATTCATTGTAAACCTTTGTTATTTTGCCTATGTTTAGTGTTAATTTTTACATAGTTTGTCAAAACCATTTCTGTTTTTATTTTATTTTTTAAATATTTAAGCCTAAAGAAGTGAGGATTCCATCTCTAACAGATATTTATCATGAGAAACAAAGAGGGCGTGAACAGTGTTCTGGCTGGGAACCTCTGCCTCTTTCTGAACACACTCACCCTCCAGAGGTAAAAATTATAGTTACATGTAGGTCTTTGCATAGTGAGATATGAATGTAGTTACTGTTCAGCTTTATGTAAAATCCAAGTAATTGTACATTTCAGGATTAAACTAGATTTGCACCTGCAGGCAGCATTGGAGCGATATGGGCAATACGCACGAATGGTGTTGTTTCATATACCTTTTGTGGCTTTATTATTTAGAAGCAATATATTGGTAGAAAATACAGCACTGAACAAAAGTTAGAGCATCCAGATGTACAAGAGCCCCTGACACTGCACTTTTTCCATTTGTACACCTTTAAGACTATAGTTCTTTTATCCTTATGTTCTTAAAAAACAACGAAGTACAATCCTTCCAGCAAAGATGCATCTAAAGAATACCAAAGCTGCTCTACACATGGTTATTCTAATGAAGAGAAAAAGTGTCCACATTTGAGATCTTTTGTAGCAGAAGGCAGTATTTACACAAGAATAATAAATGGGTGCACTGTCAGGGGCTGTTTTTTGTGGTCTACACAGTAATAGTACATACATTTTTATGTCAGCATTTATAAATTAATATCAATATTAATATGCTTGATATACTTATTCTTTGTAGTCCTGGACAAAACCAGAAAATACATTTAGCAAATATTGTATCCTTGCAGCAAGACAGCTGCAGCCAGGAACTGAGATCTGTAAGCATGTTTCTTATTTGTGTTTATGTGTATATCACACATGCATTCTATCTTCCATTTATTAGGTACTGACGTTGGATCCAACGCTACACAGAAAACCTCCTTACAACGCAGTACTTTCTAAATCTGCTTCTCACTGTACTGAAAGCTACACAGCCCCTGTGACGCCTGATTCCATTTTAGAAAATCCTTCTTACATTCAGGATGATGAAGAGACTGCTTCTAATGCGTCATCTTTGTTGGGTGATTCATCAAATAGGTCTCCCCAATGTAAGGCATCGGGTAATAAGCAGTGGAAATCTACTAAATACAAAGTGAAGAAAAATATAGACTACCAGCTATGTCATGGAGATGCTTTCAGCGATGATAGAATGAACTGTACTGAGGACGAAGCAAACAGTTTAGCTTCATCCCCAATATCTCAGTCACCATTACCAGCTGCAGAGAACAAAACGCCTTGCTCCTCTGGCCTGTATCCTATGGACCATCCTGTAGTGTTTTCCAAGTAGGTGCTATGTAGGTACAGATTGATCCAGTAGTAATGTTTTACTATTACAGGGCCATTCCATGATCTGAACAGAACAGTTTGTTGTCTGTTGCTAAATGTGGTTATTAAATGAGATAGATAACCCCTTTTTTTCCTTTGACCTCTATCTAAATGCATGGCTATCTCTCGGTGTCCATTTTTTGCTCATGTTAAATTGATCTGCCATTCTTGATCTGAATGGAGCCTTATGGATACAAAAAACTGAAACAGTGTTAAATAAAAATGGATTTGTTTCTGTAGGAAAGAAAAGTATTACCATACCATACCAAACTTTAATGTCAGTTTTTAGTTCACATTGACTCTATCTAAACAGATAGTCATTAGTCTCCATTCATTTCCATCCTTTTTAGCATCTGTTTTTGTATACATAAAACTGATCAGTTAAGGAGGATCTTTCATGTGCTCATGAAAGTGTGGTTTTATATACCACGGTATGTGCCCCGGGGCTGGAGATATCGTTGTTGTTAGTTTTGGCACAGACATCTTCCCTACGTTTACCCCAATTTAAAATATGTGTTATCTTATCATTAGTTATGCAGATTATTTATCTGTTGACTATAGTTTAACATCTTTATATGTATTCAGTTTACAGTCAGCTTTATACTCTTGTATTTTATTATTCATTATATATTTCTATATATGTTCCTGCTGTTTATAATGTTTTTTTCATGGGTATGCTGTCTGTGACATGCTACAGGGAGTGATGGCTTGGTATCTGGGTCGCTGTTTTTTCAGTGATCGTGCTTTGTTTTACCTATCTATATATTTTGTTACTGCTGATTATTTTATAACAAAATTCTTTATATATTTTTTGATATACAATGTGTTTTTCCACATATTCTTTTTGGATTTACTTGCAGCGCCAAATTCTGCCTGAAACCAGCCTCCATTCATTTCAATGAGAGGCAGAGGCTGATTGTTTTTTTTCTCATATTTTTTTCAGGTAGTGGAAAATATAAGGGCTAGTTCACACGGAGTTCCGCGTGTAAACATTACGTCGCGGCTGCCACGACAGGATGCTGGTGCAGTGCATTGGCATCCCGTCGCGGCATTCCGCGATAGATTAGGCCCAAATAAATGGGCCGGAGCCTCGCGCCTTGGATGCCTTAGCTGATTCAGTTGTGGAATCCATAGCAAGATAGGGCAGCTCGCTTCTTTTTTCCACTACTAGCTAGCGAAAAAAAGAAGCGAGCAGCTCCCATTGACTTCAGATTCCGCGTGCCCTTAGTGCCATGCTCAATCTGTCTTCAGGTGGATTCCACCCAGTACCTCTCATTAAAGTGAATACGAGGTTAAAACTTTTGCCTGGCAGGTATGGAATTTGATCAAGCAGAAAAATTTCAGTTTCAAGTTTCAATTTCCTGAAGCTTAATTTTTAAACGAGTAGAAATTCAGCTGTGTGAACATACCCTTAATTGTCAAGTGAACATGAGAAACAGGATTATATAGTGAGAAGTAATAGCAAATTACTGGTCACTTCAATTCTGTGGGAAATATATTGATCTGTTAGTAACTATATATTTTATATATATATTTTTGTTCTTCTCATTCTTACAATGTTTTATTGTTAATCTACAGTGTTCGGCGAAGTTTAAGGGAAAAACACGCTCGACACTTAGCAGATTTACGAGACTACTATGAGTCGGAGATCAGTAACTTGAAGCAACAACTTGTTGCCAATAACAAGTCTACTTCCACTGAAGACCTTATGAAAATCAACAGTCTGACTGAGCGGTAATGGCTACATGTATTTTGTTGTGTTCATTTACCTATGGAATTCCATTTGTTATCCATTGGCATCAAAATAGCTAATGGTTATCAGGAATGAGGCACCGATTAGCTATATAGATGACTTTACATAAGAAGTAGCACATTGCCACAGTTTGAATAACTTACATAATATTCTAAAATCTAATTTAATCTGGAATTCAGGCAAAAGTATGCAAGTCTTATAAATTCAAAGACGAGAACCTTCTTTATAAGCTATTAATATCATACATACATTCCTATATTTATTCTTGATCATCCATCTGTATGTAAAATTTGTTTGCGTGAATATATGAATCACTTCCATACTGATCCAATAAGCTTTATTCTTTATGTAGATGTGCCCAGATGGAAGGAGCTTTAACTGAAGCAAGCAAACGAATCCATGTATTAGAGAACAAAAATAGTGAGCTGGAAATGCAAGTGGTAAGTGTTCATAATGTATTGATGGCTGCTGCACACCACAATGACTATTATTTCGTGAATGGAAAACATATTTAGTCCAGTAACTATTTCATGATGAATTATTAAACTAACATAAAACATAAGCAATGGTTCTTCCTATCCGGCGCCACTAAGATATTTATTCCCTTATTGGAAAGGCTCAGAATGGTTTAGCTGAAGGAAGCACAACCTGCAGCCAGAGAGTCACGTGTGTCCCACAATTCTGTTCTGTGCTGCCCCCAACCATCTGCTGGCACTGAGAGGAGCACTGTCAATGGCACTGGTATGAGAGGAATTGAATAGCGTTATGAGTGCTATTTTACCCAACTTAGAGTAGCAATTTGTGCAAAACTGTTACTGTATATATGCGTAACCTAGACCAGTGTTTCTCAACCTTTTCAAGTGAAGCACCCCCTAGTGAAAAGAAGTTCCAATCAAATAGCGCCAATTTAGCAATCGGTTATAAATTTTAACTGCTGATTGAGCGTTATTTTGTTATGTCAGATTTGATGGGAAGTATAGCACAGCATTCAGCACTATATTTCCAGTCAAAGTAATGGCACAGCTTAATGCCACCTTAGTGCCTTTTGGTTCTATTATCTGTCAGTGCAAGGGCAGCATCTCTTTGGCTGTTATGCAGATCCATTGAAGATGTCTTTGTGGATACATTGTAGCACCATGTGGGTTGGAAGGATCTGGAGATTGTTTTAAGGGTGGTAAGAAGCACCATGGGGTGACACGAGCTACCCACACAAATACTAATCAAAAAGATATGGCATGAACTAGAATAGTTAAATGTAGTCTGTCGGGTCCTAAATACATCTCAAACAAGTAATATTGCCATGTAGGGCCCTTTTAATAGAAGCAGTACCCCACGTTTGTAGCCACACAGTGAAGAAACATAATCATCTGTTTATTCATATGCAAGTCAGCCTGCACTGAAGACAGGATTGATTTCCCACATTTGCTTATAGACAACCATCACCACTCTCTTTCTCTACCCGTTTAGACTTTATTGACATTTTCAGCCTCTGTCCCAGCTCTCTATATGCATATCAGGCCCACCCCCAGTGCACTTGTCGGCTGATTTTCATAGCCATAAAAAGATGATTATCTCTGCATTGCTTCATTGGTTTGTGGCCACAAAAGTATGTCTTTGCTCCTAGTAAAATCCCTACACCGCACTATTATTGCTTTGAGGGTATTTTGAATCTCACAGGCTCTTTTTAAAGGGATTCTACCATTAAAAAACTTTTTTTTTCTAGGTAACACGTCGAAATAGCCTTTAGAAAGGCTATTCGTCTCCTACCTTTGGAAGTGATTGCCACCGCGCCGTTCGTTCGAAATACCGGTTTGTACCGGTATGCTAATTAGTTCTCTCGCAGCGATGGGGGCGGGCCCCAGCGCAGGAGATGCGATGGGGGCATCCCCATTGCTGCTCGAAAACCGACTCCAGCGCCGCCTCTGTCTTTTTCTGCATCCGCCCCTTCCTTCTTCGGCTTGATGTCGGACGCCTGCGCAGTACGCTTTGTTCCGCGAACTTCGCCGAACGTACTGCGTATGCCCGCGGCCATGGTGCCGACACTGCAATTTCGCGCATGCGCAGTACGTTCGGCGAACTTCGCCGAACAAAGCGTACTGCGCAGGCGATACAGAATAATCCTAGATAGATGACCCATCAGTTAGCTATAAAAGCCAGAGCATCCCACTATAGGTCTACGGGGAAGGCATAGGCCCGAGAAACGTTCGATATTCACTAGTATGTTGGAATTCCTTCCAGTAGAACCAGTTTTTTTTTTAAAAGTATCGACAGTGTTATGCAGGAAAGAGGTAAGATTCTCTATACGCGTAATCTCATTGACCTTCAAAATCCACTGTGTGTTTCGCTTGTCCATTATGTCAGTGTACACAGTGCAGTTTGATACTATCCTGGTATCTATTTGGACCGGAAGGGAAGAAGAGGGGGAGGGGTTGGAAATGTTTGTTGTTTGAATGTTTTTCTTGTTTATATAAAAAACCTTAATACAAATATCTTAATAAATATGGGTATAGCCAGCTTTAGCTCTATTGGATTATTTCATAGTTCTTTATAACATAGGATTTTTGTATGGGTTGTTTATAAAAATGTTTATAACAATGTCTTAGACTGAATGGAAGGAGCGGTATCACACAGCCAATAGTACTTCAAAGGATTTACAAGAACAATTTGAGGAAATGAGAGCAAGGAGTAAAGAAAAAGAAAATGCCATCAGCAGATTGCAGTCCAGACTCAAAGAAGTTGAAGAGTCGCTTCAGAAAACTATTAGACAGTCAGATGACAAAGAAGCCCGAATAAAACAAGAGCATAAAATGTTTCAAGATGTAAGTTGAAGCTGCTATAACTACATTTAATTCCCCTCTTGTACTAAAGTCACCATTTATGTATTTGCATAGTACCCTCAAAGATATTTAATATAATAAAGTTATTCTTTCTCATGAAAGTATGCACTAATAATACAAGGAATAAAATGTAAGAACCTCAATGAAACTCTCTTCTGATAGGGATAGCCACCATTTGGATGTACACTACCCATCACTATTCCCGCATATAATTTTGAAACACTGTTTTGCAGCAAAAATAGACATTTGTGCTGTTCCCCTGTCATTCGTTGTAATATAAAATACACATTGTATTATGTAAGATAATGAGAAGACATGATGTTAGACATAGTCACTGGTCATATCACGGGATGAGGTATATAATTGGGTATCATTTGCATACAGAAGGTTTGTAAAGCCAAATTTGCAAATGGTTTGTCCAACTGGGGCTGTGTATAGAGAGAGAAGGAGGCAACCCAACTCCTCAAGGATAGCTGCATGAGCTATGTTTTATGTGTTTGTTTCTACAGGGGAGGTGGCTTCAAGCCTTTTATGTATATCAAATAAAAGTTGCATTTTAGTTTTATCATTACACTATATTCCTTTTCGGTGGTTTTTATATAATAATATAATATATATATATGGGTAAGAGAGTCCCTGTGACTTAAAAACTTTGCATAAATGAATAGCTCAGAGAAATATGCTAAACTTTGTAATCTATATTTATAAAGAAATATGTTTTCTTCTCTACTTTTCAGTCACAGTTGCTTTCTACATATTTGTTAATGAAGAAGTGAGGGAGATAGAAAACACACTGAAATAATTGCTGCTGTTAAATTCTGCTACTCTGTGGTCTTTTAACAATGATAGGTTGTAGCTAAGACTGTACAAAATAAGGCAATAAATCAATTAACCAGTCGACAGCAGCATCCTACCAAGATGGAATCTTATGTAAACAAGCAGTCAGATTAACCAGTAGCATCCTACCAAGATGGAATCTTATGTAAACAAGGAGTCAGATTAAATTGAGATAATTATAGAAATGTATAGCAAAAAAGTGAAGAGAGATGCGGGAGGGCACTCACCAATCAGTAGACGGCATTTTCTTCTTTATATAAAAATACTTTATTGAAATGTATAAAACAAGTCCTCAGGGAGGGAGATGTAGCATTATTGGCAGAAAAAATGCCCATATATATATAATTTGCTGTTGTTCCGGGGGTTGCGAGCACCACCTCCTAATTGTCAGTAGTTCCGATCTAGAAGATTTATCTCAAAAGTCAGCTGTCATAGCGTTTATGCATCTGGAACTAGCTGTGCCATCTACCTTTTTTCTTGTGTGAATTTTAATTATAGAAATGATTTGTCCCATTGTTTTTTTGTACTGATTGTTTATAGATGAGTTTCTGCTACTGTAGACTTTTGGTTAAAATGTAATAGATTTTTTAAATTTTTTTATTTTCAGCTTTTATTGGAATATGAATCTCTTGGGAAAGAGCATGAAAGAGTAAAGGTAAAAGACTTTCCTGTCATACTTTAAAAAAAAAAAAAAAAAGGGAAAAAACTGTTTTTATTTAATTTTATTACAATAGTGCACACCCTTCAAAATCAGACATAAAAGCAAATATGTTGCAGCATGTAATTATACAAAATGTTCAAGTCTGACACATACATTACATTAATAAAGTGTGCTTTTATGCCATCGCGGGCTTCGTCTTTTCAAAGGCTGTTTCCATAAACCTATTAAAGTGTTTAATCATGAACCATAATGACTACCATAACCCTGGTGTGCTATTATCAACCTCCAATTGATATCAGATAACAAATACTCGACCTGCGGCATTGAAGTAGACCCCCATGTAGGCAGCTTTAGTCAACCCAGGTCTCCACTGAGTGATGATTCCAAATACCATGTTGTATATTACAGAAGGAGTAAATCTAAAACATAACTTTTAATGGTGTATACGATAAAAAGAAAAAGAAAAAAGCCCCAGGGTAATTAAAACTTGAGAAACAATGTATACTTTTTCAGAATGATAGTATCCGAATGTGTAGATAACCAAATTCTCAATAAACATCTATGGTCACCAAATTAACATATACCACCTGGTATTAGGTGATATACCGAGTATGGGGAGGTAAGAAAACTTCTATAAGAGACCTCAAACTGTCCAATTACTACATGCACATATCATTACCCCAATGTTCATGATAGATTAGGGGTACCACCCAAATACACTTCCCCAATGGAGCCACTAAGATACTGTGTTGGGTAAAACACTCAATGGTTGGACTGATGTATACACGGTTCGACACTTTTGCTTTTGTTTTTTTCTTCCCCCCGCTACGCTATTCACCATACAGGAAAAATATTTTTAGAAGTTTGTAAACCGGACATTTTTGGACACAGGGATACCTAATGTGTTCTGCTGTAATTTTTAATTTTATATGTATTCTATGGAAAGGGGGGTGATATGAAAATTTAGTTTTTTTTTGTTTTCTTTATATTTTTTTAAATTATTATTATTTTATTTTTTTACTATTTTATTAGCACCCTTAGGGGGCTTGAACCCGCAATCTTCTGATTGCAAGTTTATGGCAGATTTGCTATTGAGGTAGGTTATAGACAGGAACAGGTCAGCCTCCATGGGAGCTGTCATTCAATGTTAAAGGTACTGGCCCGGGTGCATTTTTTTTTAAATTTGGGGGGCCACAGGACAATGTAATACTCGCCTGTGCCCAGTGTCTCCCACCACGGTCCGATCCTACTGCTCCCAGGGTCTTCTTCAGGTGGAAGTCCCACCTTATGTGACCACTGAGGCCAATCAGTGACCTTAGGAAAGGACATGGGATGTCACAAGTGACATATGTGAGTGACGGCAGGAGATAACGGAGCACTAGTACTGGTGAATAGCGTTTTATTTATTTTTTTTATACACCTTCCCTAACCCCTTGCTCAAAACTGTATATCCTGGATAACTCGTTTAACCATATGTGAAATACAAGTATGATATTATATTTTTCATTTTAGGACACGCTTTGTATAACAGAGAACAAATTATGCGATGCATATAGTGACATCAATGAACTTAGAAGGTAAAAAAAAAAATATTAACCTTAAAAAATGTAAATTTAAGAAAAAACTTTGCTACGTTATTCAGCTAGGATTCAGCTTCATTTTTGTCAGAAATTATTTGGAGACAACACAGGCAGTGATTACAAATATGTTAATGAGACCTATATGGGCATGCATACTTAAAGGGGTGGTCCCATAAAGAGATGTCTGTAGGACCTTACTCCCTCTCCACATTCATGGTGTGCGCAGTCAGTGTGAATGTGGTCAGGACTGGTGGCAGTTGGTACTCACATTAACTTCAATGAGAGGGCTGGAGATAGCCGAGTGCTGTACTTTGAAGTCAATGGGAGTGCTAACTGCTATGAATCGTGCCCACATTCAGCCTGGCTGCGCTCAGGTTGAATGTGGAGTAGGAGTAAGGTCCTACAGGCTTCACTTCATGGAACAACCCCTTTAATTCTTGTACAGACCTTTGCTGACACAATGTGTAGTCTTCTTTGAAGTAAAGGGTTACATTTTGTGACATTTTTTTGTAGCTAGTTGAACTTCACTGGACCATACTGTGCTTCAAGGGTATAGTCACTAAAGCAAATTTGTTATAGAAAGCTTCAACTTTTTTTCTGCAGGGAGCTTGCTGAAATCCATGTGTTTGCGACCTAAACCACATTCAGATAAATAGAACAAATTTTTACAGCTGCATACAAAATCTTATTACAATTTATAGAGATATTGCTGTGTTCTTAATCTGAGCGTACCACCAGTAGTTTTTGAATGAGCCCTTTTTTATTCATATGCTAATTAGCCTCTTGGTGCATCCCAGAAATCACATTGTGCACCCTCTGCTATTCTTTCCTATGTATGTATACAGCACAGGCTGCTGCTGCTGATTATGACTTCCTGCTTCCTGTTTGCACACACAGATAGGAGAGAATAGCAGAGAGGAGGCTGCTGGGAACTTCCTGTGCTGGCTGGAGGCTAATTAGCATATAAATATAAACTGGCTCATTCAAAAACCACTGAGACAATTTATATACAAAGGGTAGGTGTGGAATAGCCTTTCTGTATGTGCTTCGTTAAAAATGACTTTTCCCAGTGATAGAGCCCCTTTAATAAACACAGTGCGGTATGGTATATGGTGATGATCACTACAAAGGATTAAAGAGAATCTTTAACAGTGATTTTCCCATACAAGGGTTAAAACACCAGTTAGTTTAAGCTACAAGTGTAAATATGACGCTGGAGATGGGACTACCCCTTTAACTAGGGGCTTTACTTTATTTTTTGGGTGTAACAGGACAGTTTCAAAACTGGAAACGCAAATTCAACAACTGGAGCAGGACAACATGGCGAAATTTCATCATATAGCTGAAGGCCAAGTGTGGTCATCTGGGCCAAAGTAAGTTTTTTTGTGTCTGTTTTTATTGTAGTTACACCATATAGTTAGAGTTTTCTATAGTTGCAGAAAGAATAGTACTGAAGCTAATTAATAATAACAATATTACAAGGACAATAGTATCTTAAAATATAGTAGATCATACAATGGAACAGTTTCCAATTTATCTTTATTTTTGTTCACAAAGTAATGAAATGTTACACACAAGCGGTAATTCCTATGGTGTGGATGTAGCAGTCCGTAAAAGTGTGACTTCTGATGCAGAGTCTTCTGCCTTCACTGGCCAGCCACTTGATAACAAAGCCAAAGAGATGGAAAGGAAACAGGATCTAATATATACACAAAACAGGTGAGCTTTGGGTATCTGTAAGGACTTTTCCTATTCCTATATGTATTGTTCATGATTGACATTTATCTTAAAGGGATATCCCCATATACATAACTATTTTTATCTTTGTAGATAATTTAAAAGTTAAACATTTTTACAAATATAAGTAATTATTTTGTAGAGTTTAAACATTTTTGTCTAAATATCTTGTTGTCTTGACCTGTTGCTAGTGGATACGACCATGACTGCAGGAACTTTCTAAGGTCAGAAAATCCGCAATGATTTCCTTATTGTGGCCGGAATATCTTCTGATACATGTAGTGTCCCTGTCTGATAACCCAGATACAATAAGAAAATCATGGCTGAGTTCCTGACAAGTCCCCGACCATAGAAAGTTTCTGTATTTGTGGTCGTATCCATTGGCAACCTAACAAGACAACATATACTGTCATCACTAAGATGGTTAGACAAAATCTTTAAAACAATGCAGAATTTTTAACTACTGACATTTGCAAAAATGTTTAGCTTTTAATTATCTACAAATATAGAAATGATTATGTTCTTGAAAACACCCCACCATAGTTACATAGTTATTACGGTTAAAAAAAGATGCAAGTTCATCAAGTTTAATCTGTAATTCTACAGTGTTGATCCAGAGGAAGGTAAAATCCCCTAGGATGCCAGTAACTCCATAGTTTTTTATATGGTGTTTCAATGATAAAATAAAAATCATATTTCCTACTGTACTGTACAACTGAATCCCTAAGGGTAGATGCTTATATTATTTCTTTCAGGGTGCATGTGGTATGTAATATGATCTTGACATATGTTACTAGCCCTGTGTGAAATAGGAGTATGAGTGAAATTGCCCACGTTTCTCACTTATGACCTTCCTCTTTACGGGTAGCCAGCAGGTCAAGAGAACAGCAGGTTTGGAATATATTCATCCTGCTTAGTCTGGCTTGCAAACTGTTTCTCACAGGTTTCTGTTCCTATTGTCCTGATTTGCATTTATGTAAGGGTTTGTTTGTATTTGCATCTTATTTTCTGCTTATGACAAAAGCCACTACACTCTTGTGTGAGTCATTGTACAATGGATACCTGCAATACCCAATGAACCCCATTGACTAACAGTGGATTCCATGGGGTTCAGGGGTGATGTCAGCTGTTTCGACAGGAAGCGCTAAGCATATAGCTCTATTCCTACCATCAAATTTTAGATAATTTTCAATGGAAGGGTCTGAACATATCCTCCAACACAAATATCTAGTGTGCATGGGAGAGCTTTTTATCTGCTTTTATTGTACCACCAAATTGCTGTAACCTACTACAAAGTTTAAGACTAATACTTTCCCAATATTATTAAGGTACCATTCTCCTCCAGAAAAGGATGGGAGGCATAATATCTTGTCATCCAAATCTAAAACTGAAGATGGCAGCAGTGAGGAGAGTCCTATTCTAAAAGCCTTGAGAGATTATGAAGAAGAGAAAGAGTTGAAAATTTGGAATACTTTTAGAAATAAAGATAGTGCAATTCATAGTAAGTCTATGCTGATGTGTAATCCATATACCAAAATGTAATGTTTCAGAGTATTGACTTCTGTTTACTGTAATATGTCTGCTCCCAAATCAAGCTTTCCCAAACTCCTGAATGTCATATCTGCCTAGGTACGTATGCCTAGTAATAACAGTTAACTTCAAACTAATGATTCAGGGTTTGGGAAAGCAAAGTGACAATTGCTGTAGATGCTACAAGGTTTTTATTGGTTGTCGCATAACATTCTGAGAAATAGATTAAAAAGAAATGCTGAACAGGCCGGTAAACAAAGTAAGGGTATGTTCACACGGAGTTTTTTTGCAGGCTGAATAAAATCTGCTTTAGGAATTAGGAAACGTTTTTGACATTGTGTCAAAGAAACTTTTTTTTTTTTTTTTTCTTCTTTTAATGTAGATTGTGAGCCCCACATAGAGCTCACAATGTACATTTTTCCCTATCAGTATGTCTTTTTTTTTTTTTTTTTTGGAATATGGGATGGAAATCCATGCAAACACGGGGAGAACATACAAACTCCTTGCAGATGGTTTTATGCCCTTGGTGGGATTTGAACACCAGGACCCAGCGCTGCAAGGCTGCAATGCTAACCACTGAGCCACTGTGTGGCCCCGTGTCAAAGAAACTTAACAAAA
This sequence comes from Leptodactylus fuscus, assembly GCF_031893055.1. Classification (NCBI taxonomy): domain Eukaryota; kingdom Metazoa; phylum Chordata; class Amphibia; order Anura; family Leptodactylidae; genus Leptodactylus; species Leptodactylus fuscus. The sequence continues at coordinate 94,662,844 of NC_134265.1, read as the reverse complement.
AAAAAACGCGGCAAAAAAAAAAAGCATCAAGAACAATTTTTTTTCTCCAGCACACAGTACGCACCTGGAAACTTCACTTAAAAAAATGCTAGTGGTTTTTGATGCAGCTTTTGTAAAAAAAAACACATAAAAAAATGCATTGTTTTTTTTTCTGCCTCCCATTGATTTCTGCTACTTCACCACTTTGGAAAGAATGGGAGGTGTTTTTGATTCCACTTCAAAATCCTCCTGCAAAAATACTCTGTGTAAACTCACCTGAATAGTTAACATTTATTATTGTTAAATGTAATACTGACAGATGTTTTGTGAAAAATTACATGACATGTTGAATATTGCAGAACTGTCTTCTAAAAGACATCTGATGGGTATCAGTGACTGTTGTACCCCCCAAGGTTCTCCTCAGAAAAGTAAAGAAAGACTGAGACAGCCTGGTTCTCCTTACGGGACAAGATCTTCTTCACTCCCGCCAACAAACCGCAAGTCTATTAGTACGCCAAGTAAGGAACTTATGTTTTATGTCTCTCTTAGAGATTGTTAGCTTATATTCACTACAGTATTGTAATAAAATATATACCGTATCTTTCCGACTATAAAACGCACTTTCCCCCCCCCCCCCCAAATTTGGGAGGAAAATGAGGGTGTGTCTTATAGTCTAAATGTGGATGGAGGAGGAGCGAAATTGCAGCATGGCCATGCTCCTGCCACCACTGGCTTCCTGCAGTGGCAGGAGCGTGGCAATACTGCAGGCCCCAGCACCTGTGGCGGTGGCTAGAGCCCTCCCTGTAAATAATGGTGGCTGCTCTGCTGCAGAGCGGTCACCATAGCAACCAGGTCTCCACTGTAACTCTTACATCAAAGACCTCTCCCCCCCCCCCCCCCCCCCAAAGCTTAAAAATAGCCTGGGCCAGTCCCCACTGGCCCCATAACTTTAAAGTTGCAGGCCAGCTCCTGCGTGGTGAGGTCGAAGGAGCTGACCTGTTTCTATGACAGTCGGGAGCCAACTGACAGCTCCCAGGCCTGTCATAGCAATAGTAATATACAAAATCTCCCATAGACGGCATTTCACTTGTATTGCCATCTATGGGACTTGCTATCAAATGATTGCAGGTTCAAGTCTCCTGGGGGGGGGGCTTATAAAATAGTAAAAAAAAAAAGAAGCTTTTATATATATATAATATATATATATACACTCACCGGCCACTTTATTAGGTACACCTCTCCAACTGCTCGTTAACACTTAATTTCTAATCAGCCAATCACATGGCGGCAACTCAGTGCATTTAGGCATGTAGACATGGTCAAGACAATCTCCTGCAGTTCAAACCGAGCATCAGTATGGGGAAGAAAGGTGATTTGAGTGCCTTTGAACGTGGCATGGTTGTTGGTGCCAGAAGGGCTGGTCTGAGTATTTCAGAAACTGCTGATCTACTGGGATTTTCACGCACAACCATCTCTAGGGTTTACAGAGAATGGTCCGAAAAAGAAAAAACATCCAGTGAGCGGCAGTTCTGTGGGCAGAAATGCGTTGTTGATGCCAGAGGTCAGAGGAGAATGGCCAGACTGGTTCGAGCTGATAGAAAGGCAACAGTGACTCAAATAGCCACCCGTTACAACCAAGGTAGCCAGAAGAGCATCTCTGAACGCCGCACAGTACGTCCAAATTTGAGGCAGATGGGCTACAGCAGCAGAAGACCACACCGGGTGCCACTCCTTTCAGCTAAGAACAGGAAACTGAGGCTACAATTTGCACAAGCTCATCGAAATTGGACAATTGAAGATTGGAAAAACGTTGCCTGGTCTGATGAGTCTCGATTTCTGCTGCGACATTCGGATGGTAGGGTCAGAATTTGGCGTCAACAACATGAAAGCATGGATCCATCCTGCCTTGTATCAACGCTTCAGGCTGGTGGTGGTGGTGTCATGGTGTGGGGAATATTTTCTTGGCACTCTTTGGGCCCCTTGGTACCAATTGAGCATCGTTGCAACGCCAAAGCCGACCTGAGTATTGTTGCTGACCATGTCCATCCCTTTATGACCACAATGTACCCAACATCTGATGGCTACTTTCAGCAGGATAATGCAATGCCATGTCATAAAGCTGGAATCATCTCAGACTGGTTTCTTGAACATGACAATGAGTTCACTGTACTCCAATGGCCTCCACAGTCACCAGATCTCAATCCAATAGAGCATCTTTGGGATGTGGTGGAACGGGAGATTCGCATCATGGATGTGCAGCCGACAAATCTGCGGCAACTGTGTGATGCCATCATGTCAATATGGACCAAAATCTCTGAGGAATGCTTCCAGCACCTTGTTGAATCTATGCCACGAAGAATTGAGGCAGTTCTGAAGGCAAAAGGGGGTCCAACCCGTTACTAGCATGGTGTACCTAATAAAGTGGCCGGTGAGTGTATATATTCCCTAGAATACATATAAAAGTAGAAAATTACTGTGAAACACATAAACTTTAGGAATCCCTGTGTCCGAAAATGCACTGGTCTACTAATATCAAAAGTGCCAAACCGCCGTTTTTTTCACCATTTTGCCTCTGATTTAAAGCAATTGACATTTCCCAAAATGGTATAATTAAAAAGTAGACCTGACCCCACAAAAAAAAAACGCTCTATGCATCCTCATACAGCTGCAGCTACAGAACTACAACTCCCATACAATAAATATTTTATTTTTTGCTTCAAAATTTTTTTATCCCCATTTTCCTCCTCTAAAACTTAAGTGCATCTTATAGTCCAATGAGTCTTATAGTCAAAAAAATTCGGTACCTCATTTTACTAATATATTACATTTTTTGTTTTGCAGCCAAACGTGAACTGATGTTAACACCGTTGTCTGTAAAATACAGTCCAAAGCGTTCTCCAAGTGAAAACCTTTCTCCAGGTTTAAGCCAGTTGTTACATTGTGAGGAGAATTCGGGGACAAGGTATTGATTGAAGCTTAACTTTTATATTTACAAATATGGTTGTATCTGCATTGTGATGAGCCATGTCATGACAATTCTTTATAACGTCATACATATTATTTCAAGTAGGTTCGATGTTTCTTGGGTTGATTCAACAACATTTAAAAACCAAAGTCCAAGAAAGAGACTGCAGTTTTTGTCCCTAGACGATCCAGAAGGTAACTTCATGATATGTCTGTTTCAATTATGTGTTTAAAGAGAATCTGCCATGTGTTTTCATCCTTTCAACCCAATACTACTGCTTTATGGGGCAGGGAATTATATGTATAAGTTTGTGCCTGTACATGTTTTTTGCGCTTCCTTAAAACAGAACTTTAAAAAGAACTTTTCACCACCTCCAAGAAATTAGGTTCTTTACATAAATTAATAGTTGCCTCAACTGATTCTGGTGCAGTTAGATTTTTTTCTGTCGCTCACACCATTCCTGAGTGGTCAATACTGTTAGTTTTGGTGGCTGATGCGTTATTTAGGCTCTGTACTGTCAGGCAGGAGCAGACAAGGGGGGTGATTCTGAGCTCTATCATTGTCTGCCTCTGATTGGAGCTCTAAATCACACCCCCTGCCTGACACTGCCCTTCTGACATTACAGAGCTTAAATAGCACATTAGGCACCAAAACTAACTGTGTTCATTGTTCAGGAACAGTGGAGGCTGGAGAGAAAATTTCAATTATGTGTCCAGAAGCACCTTGGGAGAGCACTTCTGTGTTATGGTTCGTGGTATATGACTTTAGTATAGGGGTTGTCAGCCTTACAATTATTGAACAGCACTCCAAGTGTCTCATCTATGTTTTATTATTTTTATTTAAATCTGCATGCCGAACAGAAAAAAGTTGCCTACTCCTAGAATAAAATATTCAATGTTCTTGGGTTAAACTATTAAGTAAATAAAGTCATTTTAATACAACAAGGGAAAACAGAGTACTCCAGAATATCTTTCAAAATAGGGTGTTTATTCACTAAGCCACAAAAACAACTCTGTGAGGTCTTTGTTATGGGGATTTAAACATTATTGTGGCGGATTTGGTGAGTAAACACTGTATTATTGAAGAAATGCATGAAGTGTTGTGGTTTTGATATACTGTCTGGAAATATCTGGACATTGGAATGAAATCTGCATTGTACTTTCTTAACATTGTGTTGAATTTTTTTGGTTGTGTTGCTTTTCTAGTCTTAAATTAAAGTGGTTGTCCTGGCAAAAATGGCCAATCCTTTTAACATTTAAATTACCTGGGAGCAGTGGAAAAAAAAATATAAAAAATGCATACTCACCTGTCCCTGTTGCTCCAGTGTCTTCCCACGACTCCCGGGTCCTCTTTCGGAGTTCCAGTGAAACCACTGATTGGCCTCAGTGGTCATGTGACCACTGAGGCCAATCATCAGCTTCAGCAGAACTCATTGCCCACAGCTGATTTAAACGTTAAAAGGGTTGTCCATGCCTATACGAAATGGTCTGAGATCGAGAAGCTTTGGCTGGCTCCGACTCATCCCAGTGCCTTTTTGTGGTCCCGCGCCCCCCCCTTCCCTCGACTCCCCTTCTAGGCCCTATTCATTTCACGCGCGCGATTTGGCTTACCTGCTCAAAACTTTTCCCCCTAGCTTCCCCATCCTCCTTTATGGTTTCTTTTCTGTATAACCCACTCCTCCCTACTGGGCTAATGGCAGCGATGGTTTGGCCATGGAGCCGCTTGGGGCTTTTTCGATTTTCTGACTTAGTTGATCCATTGACTATGGAGCTCAGGCCCTTTGACTACTTTACCTCGGAACTACACTTATCCCCCTCAGAATGGCTTTATTACCAGTAGATAGCTCACTTTATGATCTCTCAATTTGGCTCTCTTAGAGTTTCCCCGCCCTCCACCTTTGAAAGGTTATGTTGTGAGGGTACATCCACAGTTGGATTGATATCTTCCATGTATAGGCTTCTCTCCTCTCCTGAGGGGTGTTCCTGAATCTCCCATAAATATATGACCAAGTGGTCTGAGGCATTGGGAAGGCAGATCTTGCCCGGCCAGTGGCAGGTCATTTGGTTCCGTGCAGCTAAATCTTCTACCTGTATCACGTTCTGTGAGACCCAGTACAAAATACTCATGCACTGGTATCATACTCCTGCATTACTTCATTCACTCAATCCTAGCTTACCTTACCAGTGCTGGCGCTGTGAAACTGAAATGGGCTCGCTTTACCACATTTTCTGGGACTGCTCTCTCATTCGCTCTTTTTGGCTGGAGGTTAAGTCTCTATCGGACGCTTTCTTTATTCAGGGAGTTGACCTTGATCCACTTGTATATTTACTTAACCTCCCGCCAAATCACCTGGGTAAGAAGACTTCAAAATTGTTCCTCTATATGTGTACGGCTACTTAGACGCTTATAGCTCTCCATTGGAGACGTCCCTCCCCCCCTACAGGCCCTGATCTTATAGCCTGACTGAAGGACGTCCACAGTTTGGAACACCTCACTGCCTCCCTGAATAACGCATTGGATGCTTTCCAGGCCGTGTGGTCGCCTTGGGATGCCTACTGTGCCTTGCATGGTCTGTGACTCCTCCCGTTCCCTTTCTTCCTTTTCCCTTCCCTTCTCCCTCCCTCCCTCCCTCCCCCCTTTCCCCACTAATTCTGGATTGTTGTTCTGCCATTGATAAAAAATGGCGCAGGTGCATGCGCAGTAGTAGCAGCATGCTACTGCACATGCATCCGCACCATTTTTTATCAATGGTGGTTCGCGAGCACCGGAACAAGACGTGACCCCAAGACATCGCTGGAAAAGGAGGCGTGGCTGAAGTTGACGTCGTACCCTGAATGCCCGCCCACCATGCACGATAGATAAGTGTAACATATTCTTTTTTAGGGTTTTATTTTAAAACGGGGGGGGGGGGGGGGTAGTTTAAAATAACTTTAGCGGTGCCTGAATAGCCTTTTTAAAGGCTATTCACGCATATGTGTGGCTCTATCAGCATAACCTTGCTGATAGAGCCCCTTTAAGGCATTGATCGGCACTCATTTTGCATTAGCATAGGTACACAGGACAATGCAATCTGAATGGGGGAGGAACAATCAGTACCAGGACTGCTCCTATACCCAGCATTGATTATGGGCAGCACATCCTGATTAGACAGGTCAAGACACTGCTAATACCTTGCATCTTTTATTCTCTAGAATATAATATTGTTCCTGATATTTCAAAGGTAGATTACAAAAAACACTTCTAGACAGTTCCTGAATGGGAAATGGGGAGCTTGAGAGAGGCTATTGCTGTGGAATAAGCTATTGTGGATATCAATTTGCCATTTCTCAGGGAAAGGCTATAGTATATAGTATATAGCTAAAGAAAGTGATGGTGACAAATGATGATACATTTTAAAGGCTTTCTTTACTGGAGTCGAAGGCTGCTGTAACACAGGCTGGTGGCATGTTGCGAAAGGCCTCGGTGTGAATGTTCTGAATCTCTCCATTGGGGCCGGGAATTAAGCTAAGTTACTCTGATTGGGTTCAGAGGAACCAGAAATCTTATAAAAGCGCTTAGTGTTTCTGCCAAAATTGCATAAAATGGTATTGGATAAATGTAGATGACTACAATCCAAGGCTAGTTAACTACTTACAAACTTTTACAATCTGAATGTTTTAATACAGAAAAACAAAGGTGTATTGTAGCTGAAAGGCATTGTTTTTTTTCCCCTTTGGTCTTTTTTTCTTCCAGTGAGGCAAAAGACTATTATTAGTTCGGAGAATTGCAGTGAGTCACAGTTTCCTCTGTTATTACCACCATTTGAGACTGAAATCACATACAACGAGAGGATGAAAACCATTTCTGACACAGAGCGGCTTTTTGATGAGTTAACGGAGGAGAAAAATCAGGTATGGTGTTTGGTATATTGAGGATCTTCTCTGTTGCAATATTTTAGCCTTGTTGATCTATTCCCTTATACTATATTTTAGCTTTGTCTTGTTGGCATTGACTGGAATGGAGAGGCAGATCACGTTTATTTGAGCTCTCCCTCCATTCAGTCTTGAGTTCTAATGGTAGGTATCAAGTACTATCTATGGAGACAACTTCAACGACTGTTTCCTCCACATGTTCTGTGAGGTGAAGCGGTCTGAGACCACTACTAACACTTCTATTGCTAGAACAAGAAATATAATGTCAGTGTTCAGAAATCTTACTAGATGGCCACTTCAGGTGATATTTCTAATAAATTTACTGGCCTACTCGCAAAAAAAAATTATATTTACTTGAACTCTTTCAGAAGGGTAATTATCCATCTATGGATTTTTTTTGTGTGCCTAAGGTGGGTTAAAAATATGAACATCAATGTCTTTAAACATCCTTAGCCATTCTAGATTTGTACTTTTGCTCATGACAATGTACCGTGATTATTTACCTTCCTGACACTTGGAACTGCATCTGCCCACAGATTGAAGCTGCTCTTAGCAGAATGCCAGGGACTGGTCGTAGGCTGAGCCTGAAGATGAGAGCCACAAAGGTAGCTTTCTTTTAATCTAGAGTTTTGTATTGATTTGTGTAATTTGCATAAAGAAATTAAATAAATAATTCCAGCTCATACCCAGTACTGTATGTAACCAAACATTATGGAATGGTCATCCAATACTATAGGAATATATCCAATACTGATTACAGATATATTACATTCACACAATTGACCAACAAATTAAGGGATTTTCCATTTCAGTGTAGAACATGAGGGACCAGTTTCTGGCTAGAGTTTCTTGGGCCCACCAGATAAAATGATTCTTGGGGCCCATTCAACAACAACCCCTCGGAATAAACTATGATACCCTAAAAATTTCAGTTACTTCTGCTTGACCATATATATATATTAGGCAAAAGTATTGGCATTAGCAGAGTCGGTCCCCTCTTTTCAGCTAAAATAGGTTCTACTCTTCTGGGAAGGCTTTCCACAAGATTTGGGCGGGTGGGGGAGTTACCAATTTCATCTCGGAAAGCATTTGAGAGGTCAAACACTGATGTTGGATGATACGATCAGGCTCAAATTCTAGAATTCATCCCCAAGGTGTCAAGTGTTAAGCTCAAGTTTCTGTGTGGGATGCTCAAGTTCTTCCACCCTAACTTCACCCAACCATGTCTTTATGGACCTTGCTCTGTGTACTGAGGCATAGTCATGCCAGAACAGAAAAGGGCCTTTGCCAAACTGTTCCCTTAAAGTTGGAAGAATACAATTGTCTTAGTATGCACCAATTGCCGAATTTGCTTAAAACTTAAAATTTGTTTTTCTCCAAACCTACAAAAGTGACATATATAATGAAGGTATTTTGTTAATCACTGTAATATGCTCTGTAACATGGCGGTGGCAGTTGTAATTGCTTAGGGGAGGTGATAGACTGCCTTTAACATTTTCCTTCGCTTGAAACTGTGGCCTAGGTCAACGTCATAACATGATCCCTCCTCCATCAATCTTTAAAGTGCAGGCTGGCAGATAACGTTCTCTTGGCATTCACTAAGCTCAGACTCGGACTACAAAATAGAGAAGAGTGATTTGTCTCTTTGGAGAACACATTTCTGCTGTTCCAGAGTCCAGTCATGGCGTGCTTTACACCACTTCTTCTGATGTTAAGCATTGTGCTTTGTGATACAAGGCATGCATTCAGTTGCTCAGCCATGGTAAGGTATATTACATGCTAGGTGCCTAACTTTATACACACGGGGCAATGGAACTAAATGAAACCCCTAAATTCAGTGACTAAGGTGTGCACCAATATTTTTTTCCATATATGGTGTATATATATATATATATATATATTTTCTAACCGTGTGAGGCATATGTGCCACAGGCACCTTAAATGATTTGTATTCCAAGTCTTTTAAGAATAGATATATCAGGTGTTAAAGTGCAAATATAATGTACAGAATTCATGAAATCTACCACACTCCTTTTCATTCTTTAGTTACGGTATTTTTCTCTTGTCTTCCGCAGAGTGTGTCTATTAAATTGTATTTTGTTTCCAATAAATCAGTCAGGATTGCCTTTCCCAGCTAACAGTATTTCTATATGATAACAATAAAAACAAGAAGAAAGACCCAGAGGTCTGACCGCCACCGATCACAAAGTGATGGCATATTGTCCAACTTCTGAGATGTTTGAGAATAAAGGACCACAGTGCTGTATCCCCTTTTCTCTTTTTCCTTGCACAGTATTGCTTTTGGCAATCCACTGTGAGGACCTGCAGCCACCCCTATTCACTTAGAGCTGTCCTGTAGTGCAACTGTGAAGGGGAGGAAGCACGTAATCTATTTTCAGGATTAGGGGGGTCCCAGAGGTCTAACCACCACTGATCGCAAATTGATGGCATATCCCCTTTAAGAGATTAGTTTCATGTATAATGTATTTAAACATTTATGCATGTAAACATTTTTAAAGGAAAAAATCTATATAAAAAAATGATGGGACTAGTAACAGAAAAGGCAATTGTGGTGCATTAGTGATATAAATCAGTTTGCTCATGCTTCAACAATTCTCTACTTTTATCTATTCACATAAATCCATCAACAGAAAACATGTTGTGAGAGGAATCCCACAAAATCAGTTCAGCATAATATATTGTTTTAAGAGTTTTTTTCCCACATGTACATTTTAGCAGATATATTAAATTGCAGCTATCCCCTGTATTGAAGTTTTTTACAGGGAACTTTGTTCTTTTCATGGGGTGATGAATATGATTGCCCCAAATTTTGGAATTAGGGTAGATATCTCAAGATCTGAATTCTACTTGTATAACTTGTTGATTGGTTTCTAATATTCTAAACCTATCCATGCATCATAGTAAAAATATACAGATGTATGAAGACTGGGGACAGCTGAATATGATGTTTTTTTCCTTTTTATTTTGTTCAATGTTACACCTTCCCCGTACAATTCCTGAACAATTTAATTTTCAATAGACTTTCCTTTTAATACTATGTCATTTGACTGAGCAGTAATCCTTATTTACTGTGTATCTGTTTATTTCAGGAAAGTTTAGAAGATCGTTTGGAAAAGATCAACCGGCAACTGGGTTCAATTCGTATGACTCTGAAGAAATTCCACGTGCTACCAACATCAGCAAATATTTAATACATTTAGACATACCCACAGCTGGCACTTTGCACTATTAATACACATATTTATGCACTGACCAATGCTAATAGCTGAAAGCCTGGAGGCGATGACTTCTCAAATCCTTTACTGCTTTAATAATATTTCTATATCACTCAAGCTGTTTTTATTGTACACATATTTTTTTTACACAGACTGTACATTTTATATTTTAGTATCTGAAGTGGCCAAATTTTAGCGCAACTGAAGAGTATGTATAAGATATGTTCTGTTGGTATAGATTTTATGAGGTAACTTGGGTCTCTCCCAGTAGCTTTTATAGTGCAGGTTTTTATTATATTCTTCCTGGTATATACTATCACAGTGCTTCCAGAGTTATGTTTTGTGCAATCCGAATCTTGTGAAACTTATTTTTGCATATGAAGTATTCAGTTACCACATGTATTTTGTTTGCCTCTTTTGTAAAGACCTTCAACGCTTTGCTGGGCAATGCATTGCAGGACTACCCTGTGTTCTGTTCATTTACCTCTTGGATACTTGGTGGAACAAAAAATTAAATCCATTAATGTGACACTTTTTGGAGCACAGCACAAGGCAGCAATAAATGTTATTTAGATGTCATGTTTTCTCTTTCTGTTGACCATTTGTGGGTGTGTGAAATGGTGAGTATCCACTTTTCCTTACTATCGATCATTTTTTTCTGAAGTAGGGCTGATCCTATGGGGCAGTTTTACCGTTTCTGTCTAGGAGTTGCACAGTGCAAATGTCAAACAACACAGTCCACATTTATCATGTTTTTAGTCTTGTCTAAGTTTATACCTTGTGTCGGCTCACTTACAGAACTTTTTATCAGAATTTGTGGGACTGATGATAGCTATTAGAGATGAGCGAACAGCGTTCTATCGAACACATGTTCGATCGGACATCACGCTGTTCGCTCTGTTCGATTAGAATCGAACACCACGTGGAAAATTCGATTCCCCTCCCACCTTCCCTGGCGCTTTTTTTGCACCAATAACAGCGCAGGGGAGGTGGGACAGGACCTACGACAACGGGGGGCATTGAAAAAAATCGGAAAAAATCATTGGCTGCCGAAATCAGGTGACCTTCATTTTAGACGAATAGTGGATTTCAAATCCGGGTCATATGAGAATGTGAACTTTGTGACTATGAGACAGGGATAGCTGTACAGGCAGGGATAGCTAGGGATAACCTTTATTTAGAGGGGAATGTTATTAAAAATAACTTTTTGGGGCTGTATCGGGCGGGTGTGTAATTGTTTTTTGTGAGATAAACTTTTTCCCATAGGAATGCATTGGCCAGCGCTGATTGGCCACAGAGTACAGAATTCGGCCAATCAGCGCTGGCTCTGCTGGAGGAGGCGGAGTCTACGATCGCTCCACACCAGTCTCCATTCTGGTCCGACCTTAGACTTCGCCTCCTCCAGCAGAGCCAGCGCTGATTGGCCGAATTCCGTACTCTGGCCAATCAGCGCTGGCCAATGCATTCTATTAGCGTGATGAAGCAGAGCCGAGTGTGCACAAGGGTTCAAGCGCACACTCGGCTCTGATGTAGCAGAGCTGAGTGTGCCCAAGGGTTCAAGTGCACCCTCAGCTCTTCTACATCAGAGCCGAGGGTGCGCTTGAACCCTTGTGCACATTCGGCTCTGCTACATCAGAGCCGAGGGTGCGCTTGAACCCTTGTGCACACTCAGCTCTGCTACATCAGAGCCGAGAGTGCACTTGAACCCTTGTGCACACTCTGCTCTGCTACATCAGAGCCGAGTGTGCGCTTGAACCCTTGTGCACACTCTGCTTCATCATGCTAATAGAATGCATTGGCCAGCGCTGATTGAAGCAGAGCTGAATGTGTGTGCTTAGCTCAACTACTCCACCGGCCCTGGCCAATGCATTCTATTAGCGTGATGAAGCAGAGCTGAATGTGTGTGCTTAGCTCAACTACTCCACCGGCGTAGTTGAGCTAAGCACACACATTCAGCACTGCTTCATCACGCCAATAGAATGCATTGGCCAGGGCTGATTGGCCAGAGTACGGAATTCGGCCAATCAGCGCTGGCTCTGCTGCAGGAGGCGGAGTCTAAGGTCGGACCAGAATGGTGTGGAGCGATCTTAAACTCCGCCTCCTCCAGCAGAGCCAGCGCTGATTGGCCAGAGTACAGAATTCGGCCAATCAGCGCTGGCCAATGCATTCCTATGGGAAAAAGTTAGCTTGCGACAATCGCAAGCTGACAGGGATTTCCATGTAATAAAGTGATTTATATGCCCCCAGACATGCTTCCCCTGCTGTCCCAGTGTCATTCCAGGGTGTTGGTATCATTTCCTGGGGTGTCATAGTGGACTTGTAGTTTAACTTCAGAAATTGTGTTATACCATCCTGATGAAGAGACCTCTATAGAGTCTCGAAAGCTCGATATGTCATCAAAATTTTTTTTAAATTAGCCATTAAAAAAGGTATCAACTACTGAGGACTTCCCTCAAAAAATTTCTTTCATTTCATATTCCTATGATGTAAAAATGTTACTAACAATAGACATGTCTACAATGCTTAATGTGAAACTATGTGATATAGTCACAGACATAGAAGTCCCAACATTTTTCTCACCACATAAAGCGGCCGGTATGTAGTGTGGTGACATTATATCCTGCTGCTTACATAATGCTTAGCGTGAACTGTTGGTAATATAGCAATACTTGGAATACAAGTCCAGAAAATTCTATTGCTACATCCAGGAACCGTAGACGACAAGCACACAACCGCATGTGTGTGTCGCTGGGCCATGATTAAACAGCATGAACAATATACACTCACCGGCCACTTTATTAGGTACACCATGCTAGTAACGGGTTGGACCCCCTTTTGCCTTCAGAACTGCCTCAATTCTTCGTGGCATAGATTCAACAAGGTGCTGGAAGCATTCCTCAGAGATTTTGGTCCATATTGACATGATGGCATCACACAGTTGCCGCAGATTTGTCGGCTGCACATCCATGATGCGAATCTCCCGTTCCACCACATCCCAAAGATGCTCTATTGGATTGAGATCTGGTGACTGTGGAGGCCATTGGAGTACAGTGAACTCATTGTCATGTTCAAGAAACCAGTCTGAGATGATTCCAGCTTTATGACATGGCGCATTATCCTGCTGAAAGTAGCCATCAGATGTTGGGTACATTGTGGTCATAAAGGGATAGACATGGTCAGCAACAATACTCAGGTAGGCTTTGGCGTTGCAACGATGCTCAATTGGTACCAAGGGGCCCAAAGAGTGCCAAGAAAATATTCCCCACACCATGACACCACCAGCCTGAACCGTTGATACAAGGCAGGATGGATCCATGCTTTCATGTTGTTGAAGCCAAATTCTGACCCTACCATCCGAATGTCGCAGCAGAAATCGAGACTCATCAGACCAGGCAACGTTTTTCCAATCTTCAATTGTCCAATTCCGATGAGCTTGTGCAAATTGTAGCCTCAGTTTCCTGTTCTTAGCTGAAAGGAGTGGCACCCGGTGTGGTCTTCTGCTGCTGTAGCCCATCTGCCTCAAAGTTCGACGTACTGTGCGTTCAGAGATGCTCTCCTGGCTACCTTGGTTGTAACGGGTGGCTATTTGAGTCACTGTTGCCTTTCTATCAGCTCGAACCAGTCTGGCCATTCACCTCTGGCATCAACAACGCATTTCCGCCCACAGAACTGCCGCTCACTGGATGTTTTTTCTTTTTCGGACCATTCTCTGTAAACCCTAGAGATGGTTGTGCGTGAAAATCCCAGTAGATCAGCAGTTTCTGAAATACTCAGACCAGCCCTTCTGGCACCAACAACCATGCCACGTTCAAAGGCACTCAAATCACCTTTCTTCCCCATACTGATGCTCGGTTTGAACTGCAGGAGATTGTCTTGACCATGTCTACATGCCTAAATGCACTGAGTTGCCGCCATGTGATTGGCTGATTAGAAATTAAGTGTTAACGAGCAGTTGGACAGGTGTACCTAATAAAGTGGCCGGTGAGTGTACATGGAGGTCAGTGAGCATGGGCTGCAGAAACAGACAGGACCGGTCCTGAGTTTTGCCCCAGGCTCACAGTCCCACACACGGGGCCATGAAAATACACAGTCGTGTGTATGGGGCCATAAAAATGAATGGGCCAGTGTTCTAGCCATGAGAAACACAACTAGCATTCTGACAATTCACACGAGGACTTAGAGGGTCATTAAACCACTATAGAACGTGCTAACAATATAACTTGGTGGTTACACATGGATCCATCATATGGATGGTGGATCCATCCTGAAAAATAAACCACAAACAGGAAGTTGCTTAAGCAAATGTGCCCAACAGTGTCATTTGTGGGTGTTCCTTGGTTGGGAAGAGCTAATAATGTCCAACATGTTGAGAGATATGTATAAGGTGTTAATATTCCTATAACATGAAGATGTTGTTGACAACATGGCTATAGAACACATATATTACTTGTATTTGGCAGCCATCTTAGCGTATGTACACATGGAGTTTTTTGTCAGCAGATTTTGACGCGGAATCCACCTCAAAATTCGCCTGCCAAAACGGCTCCCATTGACTTCAATGAGAGACACTCCCTTTTTTTTTTTTTTTCCGCTAGCTAGTAGTGGAAAAAAGAAGCAACATGCCCTATCTTGGCGTTGATTCTGCAGCTGAATCAGCTGAGGCGTCCGCAGCTCGAGACACGCTCCTGTTTAGGCCCATTCATTTGGGCCTATTCAGGAACAGGATGCAATGATGGCATGCCGATAGTGCGACCATTTTCCTTCATGTGAACATACCCTTAGAGTGAGCTGCTAGTAACTGCAGATCCCACAATGATGTCCACTAAATCCCTGCAGATATCAGCCTCATAGTGATGATATATGCAGGACACTGTTTGTAAGGCTATCAAATAGTGACTGGAGAACTACATGTTCCAGTGATTCTTCACAACTACCAATAAATTTATACTAGGAAAGGTAGCATGTTTCTTTTTCAGTTATTAGATGCCTGAAACTGCTCTCACTACATATACCATATAAATGAAGGATTCTGTCACTCTGAGGTGAAGCAAGATAAACGTATTAGTGCAATATACAGGTTAGAATGAATGTCATAGGGACCTTCTCCAGACCATCTGTCGAGAGCATGTGTGACATATACATCAAGGTGGAAGAGGACTCTGAATAATTTGCTTCTTGCTGTCCTAGCCTACAACTCTCATGATCCCCCTTTTCTCTTTTGTATTTGTCCAAAAAAATTGACGGAAATTAATGTTTGTTTGTTTTTTTTTGTTGGCCTTGATCACTATGTATATGTATGGCTATCCATTTGCACCTATTTGTGTCTGTTTTTTACATCCCTTGTTTTGTATCCCTTAAACAGATCTGCAAAGCAGAAGTGAAAAAACATGATCTGGGATAGGAGCCCCGGCCCTGATGGCTTCACAGCCAGGTTCTTTAAAACTTTGCCATCTGACCTGATGCCTCTTCTGCTGAAATCCTACAATTCTTTTACTTGACACTCCCTTCCCTCCCTCCTTCATACATGCACATATCACGGTTATCCCCAGGGATGGTGAGGACCACCTGCTCTGCCCTAGCTACAGGCCAATTTCCCAGATCAACACTGACGCGAAGCTCTATGCTAAATTGACAGCCAACTGATTGAGTCAACACATGGAGGATCTTATATACAGTGGGGCAAAAAAGTATTTAGTCAGTCACCAATAGTGCAAGTTCCACCACTTAAAAAGATGAGAGGCGTCTGTAATTTACATCATAGGTAGTCCTCAACTATGAGAGACAAAATGAGAAAACAAATCCAGAAAATCACATTGTCTGATTTTGTAAGAATTTATTTGCAAATTATGGTGGAAAATAAGTATTTGGTCACCTACAAACAATCAAGATTTCTGGCTCTCACAGACCTGTAACTTCTTCTTTAAGAGTCTCCTCTTTCCTCCACTCATTACCTGTAGTAATGGCACCTGTTTAAACTTATCAGTATAAAAAGACACCTGTGCACACCCTCAAACAGTCAGACTCCAAACTCCACTATGGTGAAGACCAAAGAGCTGTCAAAGGACACCAGAAACAAAATTGTAGCCCTGCACCAGGCTGGGAAGACTGAATCTGCAATAGGCAACCAGCTTGGATTGAAGAAATCAACTGTGGGAGCAATAATTAGAAAATGGAAGACATACAAGACCACTGATAATCTTCCTCGATCTGGGGCTCCATGCAAAATCTCACCCCGTGGGGTCAAAATGATCACAAGAACGGTGAGCAAAAATCCCAGAACCAAGCGGGGGGACCTAGTGAATGAACTGCAGAGAGCTGGGACCAATGTAACAAAGCCTACCATCAGTAACACACTACGCCGCCAGGGACTCAGATCCTGCAGTGCCAGACGTGTCCCACTGCTTAAGCCAGTACATGTCCGGGCCCGTCTGAAGTTTGCTAGAGAGCATTTGGATGATCCAGAAGAGTATTGGGAGAATGTCCTATGGTCTGATGAAACCAAACTGGAACTGTTTGGTAGAAACACAACTTTTCGTGTTTGGAGGAAAAAGAATACTGAGTTGCATCCATCAAACACCATACCTACTGTAAAGCATGGGGGTGGAAACATCATGCTTTGGGGCTGTTTCTCTGCAAAGGGGCCAGGACGACTGATCCGGGTACATGAAAGAATGTACCCGGCCATGCATCGTGAGATTTTGAGTGCAAACCTCCTTCCATCAGCAAGGGCATTGAAGATGAAACGTGGCTGGGTCTTTCAACATGACAATGATCCAAAGCACACCGCCAGGGCAACGAAGGAGTGGCTTTGTAAGAAGCATTTCAAGGTCCTGGAGTGGCCTAGCCAGTCTCCAGATCTCAACCCTATAGAAAACCTTTGGAGGGAGTTGAAAGTCCGTGTTGCCAAGCGACAGCCCCATAACATCACTGCTCTAGAGGAGATCTGCATGGAGGAATGGGCCAACATACCAACAACAGTGTGTGCCAACCTTGTGAAGACTTACAGAAAACGTTTGACCTCTGCCATTGCCAACAAAGGATATATAACAAAGTATTGAGATGAAATTTTGTTACTGACCAAATACTTATTTTCCACCATAATTTGCAAATAAATTCGTACAAAATCAGACAATGTGATTTTCTGGATTTGTTTTCTCATTTTGTCTCTCATAGTTGAGGTCTACCTATGATGTAAATTACAGATGCCTCTCATCTTTTTAAGTGGTGGAACTTGCACTATTGGTGACTGACTAAATACTTTTTTGCCCCACTGTATCTTGATCAGGTGAGATTCACAGAGAAGCTAGAGATAATACGCTAAAGGCCTTCTCTGCAATCCACCACGCTTGGCACTCCCGGACTCCTATGATGCTATAGAGAAGCCTTTGATAGAGTCGACTGGGGATTCCTGGAGGCCACCCATACTCAGATAGGTCTTGGTCCAACTATGCTCATCTATATTTGTTCTCTCTATGACTCCTCATGTGCGCAAATACAGGTTAACGGTACACTCTCTTCCCCTCTCACTATTCATAACGGTACCTGGTAAGGCTGTCCCTTGTCCCCAATACTATACGCATTGGTGATGGAACACTTACTAGTGGCAATCAGGGATAACTCAGACATCCAGGGTCTCCGTGTTCGTGATATGTGTTTAAAAATCTCAGCATTTGCAGATGATTTCCTGCTTTTTGTCACCCAGCTGCTCACAACTATCCCTTCCCTCCTCCATGAAATTAACGCTTACAGTTACTATAGTAATTATAAAATTAATCTATCCAAAAGCACCGCCCTTAATAGCTCGCTACCTACGTCTTTACTCAGTAATCTCCAATCTGCCTTTCCCTTCACCTGGTTCTTAAGAGCAAATCAACTATCTGGATGTGCAGCTTCCTAATGTTTTATCTGATACCTACTCACTGAACTTGATCCCGATTCTACGTAATCTCCAGACAGATCTTGCTCGCTTGGATACCCAAGGGTTTTCCTGGTTTGGTCGGATCAATCTACTGAAAATGAATGTGTTCCCACACCTCATCTATCTCTTTCAAACTGTCCCCATAATAATACCTATTTCTTTACCATGGTCCAGGAAACCTTCACTAGGTTTATCTGGGGTTTAGCAGTCCGAGACTGCTCTAGCTA
Source organism: Leptodactylus fuscus (assembly GCF_031893055.1). NCBI lineage: Eukaryota > Metazoa > Chordata > Amphibia > Anura > Leptodactylidae > Leptodactylus > Leptodactylus fuscus. The sequence continues at coordinate 94,644,608 of NC_134265.1, read as the reverse complement.
TTTCCTGGCCACAGTCACAGCTCGTTTTCTTGACTGACACCACTCAGCAGACTTTTTGCCAAAAAGAATGGGCAGCTTTACCATCTGAGAAAATAAAGAGCCTCATCCAAAACTACCACAAAAGACTTCAAGCTGTCATTGATGTTAGAGGGGGCAATACATGGTATTAAGAACTGGGGTATGTGAACTTTTCAACAGGGTCATTTTAAAGTTTTTGGTTGTCATTATGATTTAAAAAGAGAAAACACAGAAGTTTGACAATAAATGGCTTCAACCAACCATGAGTGGAGAAAAAGGTTTTTTTGTTTTTTTTTACACACATTTTTTATTAAATTTTCAACAAAATATATTATACATACAAACAAAAAGCATAACATAATAAACAATAAAAAGTAATAAAATCCCAGCTAGAACAAGAACCAAGAACACATAAACATAAAGAGAACAAAGGAGCGAAGAAGAGGAAAGAAGGGACAGGGGGGAAGAGTCAGAGACCATGAAGAATGCAATACATATCCCACGGATTCCAGATAGACTGAAAGGCATCCGTAGAATTGTTAAGGGTAGCTGTGAGTAGAGATGAGCGAGTACTGTTCGGATCAGCCGATCCGAACAGCACGCACGCATTGAAATGAATGGACGTAGCCGGCACGCGAGGGGTTAAGCGGCCGGCCGGCGTCAAAGCGGAAGTACCAGGTGTTTCCATTCATTTCAATGCGTGCGTGCTGTTCGGATCGGCTGATCCGAACAGTACTCGCTCATCTCTAGCTGTGAGGAATTCTAGGCTGTGGATGTCCTTGAGGTGGAGCCACAAGAGCTGGGCTAGTAGGAGGATGCACACTTTTCCAATTAAGGGTTATAAGTGATATAGCAGTAGTGAAAAGGTACAAGAACATCTTGGAGGTCTTTTTGCCAAGGTGTTGAAGTAAGTTAAACAAATAAACAGAAGGTTCAAGCAGGACACCCTGGAGAAGAGCTCATCAGTTAGTGCTTTAACCTCTGCCAAAAAAGGATGAATCAAAGAGCAGCTCTAGAAAATGTGAAACAATGTACCCTCCTCAGTGAGGTGAGGGGCACTGGGAAAAAAAGGTTTTGTGTTATCATTCATATTCTCTAAAAAAAAAAAAAGGCCAAAAAAAATCTGCTGGGATATGTACACTTTTTAGCACAACTGTATACATAATGATGTACACTAGAGATGAGCAAGTAGTATTTGATCGAGTAGGAATACTACGGTATTCGAAATACTCGTACTCGATCGAATACCACTCGCTATTCGCAGTAAAAATTCGATTCAGAACCAGCGTTGATTGATTGTTAAATATGCAGTCTTCATTGTGGTCCGATCTTAGACTCCACCTCAAAGACAAGAATCCTGCAGAACCAGCATTGATTGGTCAAATACTATACACTGTATAGCATTCAGCCAATCAACGCTGGTTCTGCAGGAGGGATGCTAGGGATTGCTACTTAAGGTAAAATACTATCCTGTGGGTCTATCATTCTCCCCGCACCATGTTCTGCTCTGTACGGTTCTGTCTCTGTATGTGGGCCTGGACTCCTTCCGCTTTGCTTTTACTCCTCCAGCTCGGGTACTAGACTAGTATTGACAGTCTCTGGTCGATAATTGCGCGTCTTCTGTGATCTCCTGGTAATGTACATAAACCGCATCCGGCCCTAGATAGTTCCCAGTGCTGACTGCCCAAGTAACGCACTCTCCTTCGCTCCTCCTCAACACTCTCCTCCTGCTACTCATGGACTTGGTGACTCCCATTTGTCGAATTTTGGTTTCCCTGAAATGAGCATTTTATTCCCTTAGACTATAATGGGATTTGATATTCGATCGAGTAGTCGAACATTGAGGACTACTCGAATCGAATATTCGAATCTCAAGTATTTCACTACTCGCTCATATTCCATGGGTATAGTTTACAGCATGACATAGGACTCATGGTAGAGCTCAGCTTTTCTTCTCAGGCAATGATTCTTCCTGATATTACTCCAGTCCTCTGCAGTCCCATCCATGTTCTTCCTGCAGAATGTTAGTCTGACCTTGATGTTTTACTTGGAGAGAAATGGCTTCTGGAAGAATGACTATCCAGAGAAGAAAAAGTGAACGATTGCCAAAAATCATAATTAAATCACAATGTGCATAATGCTCCAGGTCCAGGCAGATGCCCAAACCACCTATATTATAATCCATTACTGTTCATAAATAGGACACTTGTCAGCAATGCCATGTTTTACAATGTATTCATACTGGCTGAACTGACTGGATTACCAGATTTGGCAAGGAATCCCACAGATAAGAATATTAGGGTCCTTAACCCCTTCCCGCCGTTGGCACTTTTTGACTTCCTGACCAAGCTCGATTTTTCAAAACTGACATGTGTCACTTTATGTGGCAATAACTTTGGAACGCTTTAACTTACCAAAGTGATTTTAAGATTGTTTTTTCGTAACACATTGTACTTCATGTTATTAGTAAATTTTGGTTGATATGTTTTGTGTTTAATTATGAAAAAATAGGAAATTTGGTGGAAATTTTGAAAAATATGCATTTTATAAAGTTTGAAATGATGTGCATTGCATATAGATAGTCAGACCGCCAAAATTATATCATAAATCTCATGTCCCAGATCTCTGCTTTATGTCGGCATCAAACTTTAGGCGCCCTTTTAATTTTTACGGACATTATAAGGTTTACAAGTGAAACAATAATATTCAAAATTTTCAAGAAATTTCCCAAACCCATTTTTTAAGGGACTAATCCAGTTATGAAGGGGTTTTGAAAGACCCTTGTATTAAAGCCCCCCATAAATCACCCCATTTTCAAAACTGCACCTCTTAAATAAGCCAAAACAACATATACCTAGTAATTTTAACCCTATAAGTGCTTAACAGGAAATAATACAAAATGGAGGTGAAATTTTAAAATTTTATTTTATTTTACTAATATTTTCGTTTAGCCCTAGAATTTGCACATTCACAAGTGGTTAAAGGAGAAAACGCATCCCACAATTTGTTAGGCAAGTTCTCCCGACTACCACAGTACCCCACTTGTGGGTGTAAACTAATATATGGACGCACAGCGAGACGCAGAAGGGAAGGCGCGCCAAGGAGCTTTTAGAGGGCAGATCTGACTGTGAGCAGTTTCAGGAACCATGTCGCATTTACAAAGCCCTTGAGGAGTCAAAACAGTGGAAACCTCTAGAAAGTGACCCCATTTTGAAAACCGCACCCCTCAAAGAATTTATCAAGTGATGTAGTGAGCATTAGTAACCCCAAAGTGAATATGTAAGCTGTGTGGAGTAAATTGGGTACACCAAATCCCATTCTATTTTCCTACCAGCTCCTATGACGCGGACGGGGAAGAGGGGCATTCTGGGGGGTCAGCGCTGGTGTATTATCTCTCATAAGCTGTAAATATGGGGGTCCCCTGTAAACGCTCACACAGCTTATACATTTCCTTCTAGTCGCAGCCACTTATGTCTTAATGATTTGGTGACTTTTGGGGGTTTTGTCTTCACATTGTACAAGCTAGATTTTTATTTTTATTTTCTGGCAATGTGGCCATCTGAGGGCTTGGTGTTTGCAGTATTAGATGTACTTCTCAATGCCACCATTTTGGGGCCTGTAACTTATTGACTACATTATATTAACTCTTTCTGGGTGGGATGTAAAAGGAAACATCAATTCTGACATTGCTTTTTAGCATTTTTTTTTTCCTGTGCAGCGTACACTATAAGTAACATGTTACCTTTATTCTGCGGGTCAGTACGGTTACGGCGATACCTCATTTATATTATTTTTTAATGCGTTGCTATTTATGCAGAATAAAATTAAATTTAGGGAAAAAAATCAATTATTTTTGCATCGCCATCTTCTGAAAGGCATAACGTTTTTATTTTTCACTAGACAGAGCTGGTTGAGGGCTTATTTTTTGCGGGAAGACCTCTGTTTTTTATTAGTACCATTTTGGTTTTCATCTGACCATTTAATTACTTTTTATTGAACATTTTGTAAGGGAAAGGTGGTGAATAATCATTATTTTGTGCGGTTTTCTACGTTTTTTTTTTACGCCGTTTGCCGTTCGGGTTAAATAATGTTTTAATTTTATTGTTCAGGTTATTACGGACGTGGTGATACCAAATATGTAATGTTTTTTCTTTTTTTCTTTATTTTACATAATAAAACATTGTATATGGGGAAAAGGGGATTTTTGGGGCTTTATTTATTTCTAATTTATTTTAAACTTATTTAAACTTTTTTATTTTTACTTTTTTCTAACTTTTTTTTCTGTCCCCATGGGGGATTGAAGCAGTGATCGGCTGATCACCGCTTCACTACATATACGCTGCAATACACGTGTTACACGTGTATTGCAGTGTAGAGGAAGCTGTCAGCCTGTGTGGACGCACAGGCTGACAGCTTCATTTACGGCAGGATCAACCAGGTGCGTGGAGGGGGTAAGTGATGGGGCAGACCCGGGGTCAACTGATCAGACCCCGGGCTGCCCCCTACGAACACCGGCACCCCCCGAAACCGGCGCGGGGGGTGCCGATCGGCACCATAACATACTGAAACCCCAGAGGTGTCGGCGGTCATGTTGACCGCCGGCATATCAGGGGTTAACACCTGCGATCGGACCCGGTTCCGACCACGGGTGTTACGGGGCATTGTCAGCCGTAACATACGGCTGTCACCCGCAGCGCATGGTGCGCACACAGGTTTTGTGTGCGCACCATGCAGCCGCAGTAATAGTATTCCCAGCAGCGCCGTACTATTACGACGCATGTCGGGAAGGGGTTAAATAATCTTCCTAATCATATTAATCCTTTAAGGACGCAAGGTAGCTTTATGTTAATGCTGCACTACTTTTTTTTCTATTTTCCATCCCTGCTTTCCAAAATTCATAACTTTTTTTTATTTTCTGTCAACATAGCTAAGTGAGGACTTATTCTTTGCATGATGAGATGTGCTTTCATTTGACACTATTTTGGGGTACATGTAGTATTTTGATCAGCTTTTATAACATTTTTTGCAGGTCCATGTTAAAAAAAACCCACACTTCTATCATCATTTTTTTGCATTTAGGTTATATGGCATTCAGCCATTAAAAGTTACACAGCAGATTTGTTTGATGGATCTTTACGGTTACAGTGAAAAGCCAGGAAGGAGCCAAAGATGTCTTTGCTGCAAATTTTACAGAGATTGAAAGAAGTGGCCATGGCGGTCCAGATGGAAGAGATGGGAAATGGGAATTATTATTTAGAGACATCACTTGTAAGTCACTAATAGAGATGAGCGAGTACTGTTCGGATCAGCCGATCCGAACAGCACGCTCGCATAGAAATGAATGGACGTAACCGGCACGCGGGGGGTTAAGCGGCCGGCCGCCGTTAAAGTGGAAGTACCAGGTGCATCCATTAATTTCTATGGAGCGTGTTTTTTTTTAACATTTTATTATTTATATTTAAGCTCTTTTTTTTTTTTTTTTTTTTTTTAACTTTTTCTCGTCCCAAAAAGGGAATTGAACCTGGGATCTTACTGTAGATCCCCAGTTCAATGTGTTGCAATACATAATATTGCAGAACAATGCACATAAGTTCCTATAGGAACCCTTCGGATTCCACGATCTTCTCTTGGGAGATCCGGTGGATGGCTGGTGGGGATGATTTAGCCCTGATGCTGTGTTCTCTATCTGCTTAATCTGCTGGAGTCAGAGTATCTTCCAACTCTGGAAGCTGTTCCCAATCCAAGGCTCAGTGTAACACAGTCAAGTACTGGAAGTAATGCCACGGGCACAGAAGCCTTAAGGCACCATACTATTTACGGTACTGATTATTAACTAAACGCTCAGCGTGACATAATAGTATGGTGCAGAGCAGGAATGGGTTAAAATCAACCTTTTCCAAACTACACATTATAGAGAAGTGTCATTTTTGAACACATCATCCACCATCATGTGGATGTAGAACTGATATTATTTTTAAGATCTGTGAGCCTTGATTTATTGATATTTTTTATCGCATGGCAGGATATGCATATTTATGCCCAGTCATACTGCAACTTAAAAAGAAAAATTGGAATACAAAAATCTAACCATGATGAATTTGCTATAATAGTGGTTGTGCCCTTTTTTGTTTTCCATAGGAAATACTGAAGCTGCAGTAATATTGCCTTGGAGACCTAACAAAGAGATCAAATCTAAAGAATGTTTTGTAATACTATTGTACCAGTGATCTATGGCATTGTAGCAGAAAATCCCACTGAGATTACTATGGATTTCTTCCAAGTCAACAAGCGTTGCTTAAAGAGGACCTTTCATCAGATCGGGCACATGCAGTTTTATATACTGCTGGAAAGCTGACAGTGAGCTGAATTCAGCGCACTGTCGGCTTTCCCGATCTGTGCCCGGTGTAAAGCGCTATCGGTCCTGGTACCGTAGGGCTTTACAGTCAGAAGGGCGTTTCTGACACTTAGCCAGGAAAGTCCTTTTGCCTCGCGGCGCCTATCGCGCTGTACTGTGGAGCGGGGAGGAACTCCCCCCTCCCTCTCCTGATAATACTCGTCTATGGATGAGCTGTGTGAGCAGAGGGAGGGGACGTTCCTCCCCGCTCCACAGCGCGATAGGCGCCGCGAGGCAGCAGGATGTTCCTGGCTAAGTGTCAGAAACGCCCTTCTGACACTAAAGTGCTACGGTCCCGGGACCGATAGCGCTTTACACCGGGCACAGATCGGGAAAGCCGATAGTACCCTGAATTCAGCGCACTGTCAGCTTTCCAGCAGTATATAGAACTGCATGTGCCCAATCTGATGAAAGGTCCTCTTTAAACTGGAAGAATTGATTCATTATTAGAGATGAGCGAACAGTGTTCTATCGAACACATGTTCGATCGGATATCAGGGTGTTCGCCATGTTCGAATCGAATCGAACACCACGTGGTAAAGTGCGCCAAAATTCGATTCCCCTCCCACCTTCCCTGGCGCCTTTTTTGCACCAATAACAGCGCAGGGGAGGTGGGACAGGAACTACGACACTGGGGGCATTGAAAAAAATTGGAAAAAGTCATTGGCTGCCGAAATCAGGTGACCTCCATTTTAGACGAATAGTGGATTTCAAATCCGGGTCATATGAGAATGTGAACTTTGTGACTATGAGACAGGGATAGCTGTACAGGCAGGGATAGCTAGGGATAACCTTTATTTAGGGGGGAATGTTATTAAAAATAACTTTTTGGGGCTCTATCGGGTGTGTAATTGTGATTTTTGTGAGATAAACTTTTTCCCATAGGGATGCATTGGCCAGCGCTGATTGGCCGAATTCCGTACTCTGGCCAATCAGTGCTGGCCAATGCATTCTATTAGCTTGATGAAGCAGAGTGTGCACAAGGGTTCAAGCGCACCCTCGGCTCTGATGTAGCAGAGCCGAGGCTGCACAAGGGTTCAAGCGCACCCTCGGCTCTGATGTAGGAGAGCCGAGGGTGCACTTGAACCCTTGTGCACCCTCAGCTCTGCTACATCAGAGCCGAGGGTGCGCTTGAACCCTTGTGCACACTCTGCTTCATCAAGCTAATAGAATGCATTGGCCAGCGCTGATTGGCCAATGTATTCTATTAGCCTGATGAAGTAGAGCTGAATGTGTGTGCTAAGCACACACATTCAGCTCTACTTCATCGGGCTAATAGAATGCATTGGCCAGTGCTGATTGGCCAGAGTACGGAACTCGACCAATCAGCGCTGGCTCTGCTGGAGGAGGCGGAGTCTAAGATCGCTCCACACCAGTCTCCATTCAGGTCCGACCTTAGACTCCGCCTCCTCCGGCAGAGCCAGCGCTGATTGGCCGAAGGCTGGCCAATGCATTCCTATGCGAATTCAGAGACTTAGCAGTGCTGAGTCAGTTTTGCTCAACTACACATCTGATGCACACTCGGCACTGCTACATCAGATGTAGCAATCTGATGTAGCAGAGCCGAGGGTGCACTAGAACCCCTGTGCAAACTCAGTTCACGCTAATAGAATGCATTGGCCAGCGCTGATTGGCCAATGCATTCTATTAGCCCGATGAAGTAGAGCTGAATGTGTGTGCTAAGCACACACATTCAGCACTGCTTCATCACGCCAATACAATGCATTAGCCAGTGCTGATTGGCCAGAGTACGGAATTCGGCCAATCAGCGCTGGCTCTGCTGGAGGAGGCGGAGTCTAAGGTCGGACCTGAATGGAGACTGGTGTGGAGCGATCTTAGACTCCGCCTCCTCCAGCAGAGCCAGCGCTGATTGGTCGAGTTCCGTACTCTGGCCAATCAGCGCTGGCCAATGCATTCTATTAGCCCGATGAAGTAGAGCTGAATGTGTGTGCTTAGCACACACATTCAGCTCTACTTCATCAGGCTAATAGAATACATTGGCCAATCAGCGCTGGCCAATGCATTCTATTAGCTTGATGAAGCAGAGTGTGCACAAGGGTTCAAGCGCACCCTCGGCTCTGATGTAGCAGAGCCGAGGCTGCACAAGGGTTCAAGTGCACCCTCGGCTCTCCTACATCAGAGCCGAGGGTGCGCTTGAACCCTTGTGCAGCCTCGGCTCTGCTACATCAGAGCCGAGGGTGCGCTTGAACCCTTGTGCACACTCTGCTTCATCAAGCTAATAGAATGCATTGGCCAGCACTGATTGGCCAGAGTACGGAATTCGGCCAATCAGCGCTGGCCAATGCATTCTATTAGCCCGATGAAGTAGAGCTGAATGTGTGTGCTAAGCACACACATTCAGCACTGCTTCATCACGCCAATACAATGCATTAGCCAGTGCTGATTGGCCAGAGTACGGAATTCGGCCAATCAGCGCTGGCTCTGCTGGAGGAGGCGGAGTCTAAGATCGCTCCACACCAGTCTCCATTCAGGTCCGACCTTAGACTCCGCCTCCTCCAGCAGAGCCAGCGCTGATTGGCCGAATTCCGTACTCTGGCCAATCAGCACTGGCTAATGCATTGTATTGGCTTGATGAAGCAGTGCTGAATGTGTGTGCTTAGCACACACATTCAGCTCTACTTCATCGGGCTAATAGAATGCATTGGCCAATCAGCGCTGGCCAATGCATTCTATTAGCGTGAACTGAGTTTGCACAGGGGTTCTAGTGCACCCTCGGCTCTGCTACATCAGATTGCTACATCTGATGTAGCAGTGCCGAGTGTGCATCAGATGTGTAGTTGAGCAAAACTGACTCAGCACTGCTAAGTCTGCATTCGCATAGGAATGCATTGGCCAGCCTTCGGCCAATCAGCGCTGGCTCTGCCGGAGGAGGCGGAGTCTAAGGTCGGACCTGAATGGAGACTGGTGTGGAGCGATCTTAGACTCCGCCTCCTCCAGCAGAGCCAGCGCTGATTGGCCGAATTCCGTACTCTGGCCAATCAGCACTGGCTAATGCATTGTATTGGCTTGATGAAGCAGTGCTGAATGTGTGTGCTTAGCACACACATTCAGCTCTACTTCATCGGGCTAATAGAATGCATTGGCCAATCAGCGCTGGCCAATGCATTCTATTAGCGTGAACTGAGTTTGCACAGGGGTTCTAGTGCACCCTCGGCTCTGCTACATCAGATTGCTACATCTGATGTAGCAGTGCCGAGTGTGCATCAGATGTGTAGTTGAGCAAAACTGACTCAGCACTGCTAAGTCTGCATTCGCATAGGAATGCATTGGCCAGCCTTCGGCCAATCAGCGCTGGCTCTGCCGGAGGAGGCGGAGTCTAAGGTCGGACCTGAATGGAGACTGGTGTGGAGCGATCTTAGACTCCGCCTCCTCCAGCAGAGCCAGCGCTGATTGGCCGAATTCCGTACTCTGGCCAATCAGCACTGGCTAATGCATTGTATTGGCTTGATGAAGCAGTGCTGAATGTGTGTGCTTAGCACACACATTCAGCTCTACTTCATCGGGCTAATAGAATGCATTGGCCAGCGCTGATTGGCCGAATTCCGTACTCTGGCCAATCAGCACTGGCTAATGCATTGTATTGGCTTGATGAAGCAGTGCTGAATGTGTGTGCTTAGCACACACATTCAGCTCTACTTCATCGGGCTAATAGAATGCATTGGCCAATCAGCGCTGGCCAATGCATTCTATTAGCGTGAACTGAGTTTGCACAGGGGTTCTAGTGCACCCTCGGCTCTGCTACATCAGATTGCTACATCTGATGTAGCAGTGCCGAGTGTGCATCAGATGTGTAGTTGAGCAAAACTGACTCAGCACTGCTAAGTCTGCATTCGCATAGGAATGCATTGGCCAGCCTTCGGCCAATCAGCGCTGGCTCTGCCGGAGGAGGCGGAGTCTAAGGTCGGACCTGAATGGAGACTGGTGTGGAGCTATCTTAGACTCCGCCTCCTCCAGCAGAGCCAGCGCTGATTGGTCGAGTTCCGTACTCTGGCCAATCAGCACTGGCCAATGCATTTCTATGGGGAAAAGTTAGCTTGCGAAAATCGCAAACTGACAGGGATTTCCATGAAATAAAGTGACTTTTATGCCCCCAGACATGCTTCCCCTGCTGTCCCAGTGTCATTCCAGGGTGTTGGTATCATTTCCTGGGGTGTCATAGTGGACTTGGTGACCCTCCAGACACGAATTTGGGTTTCCCCCTTAACGAGTTTATGTTCCCCATAGACTATAATGGGGTTCGAAACCCATTCGAACACTCGAACAGTGAGCGGCTGTTCGAATCGAATTTCGAACCTCGAACATTTTAGTGTTCGCTCATCTCTATTCATTATGTTTGTGCTTCAGAAAGTTGTTTCCAAAATACATTGAAACTTCTTTGTCCCAACCACCCAAATGTGCAAAGAAAAATTGTCTTTTGTGGTGTCGACCCAATCAAAGGTACAGATATAACCACAATTTCAAACAAATTTGGACGCTGTATAAACTGTAACAAAAATAAGAATGCAATTACTTAGAAATCTCAGATAACCATATTTTATCCACAGAACAGAGCATAGAAAACCTACCAAAAGTTTAAAGTTAGACATTTTTCCATTTAATTTAAAATAACTAGTTTAGAAATGGATGGCAGCAACGCTTAGGAACCTAAATATGTGTAATCTTACTTGTAGCCCCCATACTTTTCACTGCAGCACAGGTCACAGCTGTTGCCTTAAGGTTGCTATGCCTTCAAGTTAAGCTCTGAGTGGAACTGCAAACAGTCAGAGTATTTAGATACTGAGATAATCAGAGTGATGATTCATTGTCCAATCCTGAGCTGAGGCAGGGAATTTATCCATTTCCATACATCCATTGTAATAGTGAATACCGGGTCTTTAAAGATGGTGGACACTTTGAAGTAGGGCAGCAACCATAGCCACCAGCGCAATACAACTGAGACCCGGAGCTAATGTCTGCAGTCAGAGTTCCCCACCAACCCCATAACTTTGATGACCTGTTCCTATGACAGCTGGGAGCCTATAGGCCAATAGGAGGGCTAATAAAATAATTTAAAAATACAGTAAATTTTTAAAAATATATACCGTATATACTCGAGTATAATCCGACCCCTAATTTTACCACAAAAAAATGGGAAAATTATTGACTCGAGTATAAGCCTAGGGGGGAAATGCAGTAGCTACAGGAAAATTTCAAAAATTAAAATGGTTTTTGGGTGTAGTAGTTGCTGGGAAAGGGGAGGGGGTGTATTGGTTGTCTGTCTGCCCCTTCCCTGAGGACTGGGTCCCCCCCCCCCCACACACACACGTGGAATTCAGCCTGGCTGAATATAGGGTATCTGCAGTGCTCCTATTAACCCCTTCCCGACGGAACAGGAGCACTGCAGATCCCCTATATTCAGTAGACTGGGCACTTTCAGACACAGAGATACCTAATGTGTATGTGTTTCACAGTCTTTTTCTACTTTTCTATGTATTCTAGAGGAAGGAGTGATTTAGAACTTTTATTTATTTTATTATATTTTTTAAAGTTTCATTTTTTCCCACTATTTTATGGGAGATACTATACATTACTATTGCAGCTGGTCATAGACCACCCACAAAAAAAAAAATATTTTTTTTTTTTGCTTGACTCGAGTATAAGCCGAGAGGGGCTTTTTCAGCACAAAAACTGTGCTTAAAAATTCGGTTTATACTTGAGTATATACGGTATATTGAAAACAATCAAAATCATCCCCCTTTCCCTTTTGAATAGAAATAATTAAACAAAGCATAAAAAATTATATACCGTATATACGCGAGTATAAGCCAACCCGAATATAAGCCGAGGCCCCTAATTTTACCACAAAAAACTGGAAAAACTTATTGACTCGAGTATAAGTCGAGGGGGGGAAATGCAGCAGCTACTGGAAAATTTCAAAAATTAAAATGGTCGGAGTTTTTGGATGCAGTAGATGCTGGGGAAGGGGAGGGGGTGTTTTGGTTGTCTGTCTGCCCCTTCCCTGAGCTTGAGGACTGTTTTTTTTCCGCCCACTTGGAATTCAGTCTGGCTAAATATAAGGTATCTGCAGTGCTCCTATTAACCCCTTCCCAACGGAACAGGAGTGCTGCAGATCCCCTATATTCAGTAGACCGGGCACGTTCAGACACAGGGATACCTATTGTGTGTTTCATAGTAATTTTCTACTTTTGTATGTATTCTAGGGAAAGGAGGGATTTACAACTTTTTAAAAAAAACTTTGCTGAAAAATTTGGCTTATACTCAAGTATATACGGTATCTCTACGTCCGAAAACAATCTACAGACATATAATAATATTTTCACCATATGGCGAACGATGTAGTGGGAAAAAATCAAAAGAGTCAAACCGCCAAGCTAAAATTTGAATAAAAAGTGATCAAAACATTAGACATTTCACAAAATGGAATCAATTAAAAGTGCATCTGACCCCACAAAAGATGCATTGTGCAATCCTGTACTACATGGAATAAAAAACCTATATAAATCTGGTATCCCCATAACTGTATTGACCCATAGAATACAGGTGGCACGTAATTTTGTCTGCACAGAGAATACCACGCGGGGGGACCTAGTAAATGAACTGCAGAGAGCTGGAACCAATGTAACAAAGCCTACCATCAGTAACACACTACGCCGCCAGGGACTCAGGTCCTGCAGTGCCAGACGTGTCCCACTGCTTAAGCCAGTACATGTCTGGGCCCGTCTGAAGTTTGCTAGAGAGCATTTGGATGATCCAGAAGAGTATTGGGAGAATGTCCTATGGTCTGATGAAACCAAACTGGAACTGTTTGGTAGAAACACAACTTTTTGTGTTTGGAGGAAAAAGAATACTGAGTTGCATCCATCAAACACCATACCTACTGTAAAGCATGGGGGTGGAAACATCATGCTTTGGGGCTGTTTCTCTGCAAAGGGGCCAGGACGACTGATCCGGGTACATGAAAGAATGAATGGGGCCATGTATCGTGAGATTTTGAGTGCAAACCTCCTTCCATCAGCAAGGGCATTGAAGATGAAACGTGGCTGGGTCTTTCAACATGACAATGATCCAAAGCACACCGCCAGGGCAACGAAGGAGTGGCTTTGTAAGAAGCATTTCAAGGTCCTGGAGTGGCCTAGCCAGTCTCCAGATCTCAACCCTATAGAAAACCTTTGGAGGGAGTTGAAAGTCCGTGTTGCCAAGCGACAGCCCCATAACATCACTGCTCTAGAGGAGATCTAAATGGAGGAATGGGCCAACATACTAACAACAGTGTGTGCCAACCTTGTGAAGACTTACAGAAAACGTTTGACCTCTGTCATTGCCAACAAAGGATATATAACAAAGTATTGAGATGAAATTTTGTTACTGACCAAGTACTTATTTTCCACCATAATTTGCAAATAAATTCGTACAAAATCAGACAATGTGATTTTCTGGATTTGTTTTCTCATTTTGTCTCTCATAGTTGAGGACTACCTATGATGTAAATTACAGACGCCTCTCATCTTTTTAAGTGGTGGAACTTGCACTATTGGTGACTGACTAAATACGTTTTTGCCCCACTGTACCTGGTAATAATCCCAGCGTCATTGCAAAATAAAGGCCTCTTGGAAGGTCGGGCATGATGCTAAAGGGAGCAGCCTTTATTGGGTTATTTCACTGGAATTCTGTCATCCTAACTACATCAGGGAAGACAGGCTTTCACATTCCAGTGAGCGCCCTCTATTGGTTTGCAACAATGAGGTAGCTTCTGACTTCCTAATTACATCATGGAAGACAGATTTGCATATTCTTCTTATGGTTCTTCTGATGTAATCAGCGCGTTGTTGTGGGTCAACAGCTCAGTAGGGAGTCGTGGTGACAATCCTGAAGGTAGTCCTTAAGTCGTGGCGCTCAACCAAGCATGGCAAGTGGAGAGGTTCTAGAGGTCTGCGTAGCAGGACTAGAAAATCAATGCTGTTTATCTTTGTTTAGCTTAGAGGCACAGGCAGAGCAATACAATGCCCACACATAACAGCCTCTGTGTGCTTTCCACAGGTTTGCAGTTGAGGATACAGAGCCCTGGTTGTGTCATAAGTAGTTGGTTATAGAGGACCTTTCATTGATTTGGGCACAGGTAGTTCTAGATACTGCTGGAAAGCCAACAGTGCGCTGAATTCAGCGCATTGTCGGCTTTCCCGATCTGTGCCCCGGGTAAAGAGCTATTGGTCCCTGTACCATAGCTCTTTACAATCAGAAGGGCGTTCCTGACAGTCAGTCAGGTACGTCCTTCTTCAAAGCAGCACCTATCACGTTGTACTGTGAGAGCGGGGAGGAACGCCCCCTCCCTCTGCTCACAGTGCTCGCCCATAGACGAGTATTATCAGGAGGGGAGGGGGCGTTCCTCCCCGCTCACAATGTACAGAGCGATAGGCGCTACTTTGAAGAAGGATGTACCTGACTGACTGTCAAGAACGCCCTTCTGACTGTAAAGAGCTACGGTACTGAGACCGATAGCTCTTTACCCAGGGCACAGATCGGGAAAGCCGACAGTGCGCTGAATTCAGAGCACTGTCCGGCTTACAGCAGTATATAGAACTGCCTGTGCCCCGGACCATGAAAGGACCTCTTTAAGTCATTGGACAACGTAGGAGTTCTGGAGTTTTAAATGTGACATTCGTTGAGACACCAATGGCAATATAGATGCACAGTGGGGGATGGAGAAAGTGAGCTAGAGATCTAGCTGAAGGAGGCACACACACAGCGACAACATTTAGATGAATGATTACACCCAACAATAAACATAACAAAGGGAGATATATTTATATCTGACACTCTAGGATGTGTCCCATTATTTATCAAACAGGAAAAACTCTGATGGTCATCATTGGTATACACTCCATTTTTACACTTCTAAAAAATAGATATCGAATGAAGGGGCAGTTGCTTGGGTCCCTTCGCTTTTACTGGGACTATGCCTTATCTTTGTCTCCTTTTCTCAGGACAAGTTAGGCTAAGGCCCTATGGGCCGAAACCGCGGCGTGAACGCATTGTGGTTCTTCCCGCAGCGCTTTGAACAGAAAGTTCATGAAGTTTCCCTCCGCGGACTTTCTGTTACAATTTTATCTATGGGAAAGCCGCCGGCGTTTCCATAGATATAATTGACATGCTGCGATTTTCAAAACCGCAATGTTTTTGGAAATCGCAGCGTGTCCATGCTGCGATTTTTTTTTTCCTGCAAAGTGGGCATGGGATTCGCATGAATCCCATGCACTTTGCAAGTACTGTGAAACGCAGCGATTTTTCTGGTTTCATTGGGTGCTTTTGAGATGTAATATTACTGCCAATATGGTAGACTCGCCTCTATGGCTAATATAACAGGTTTTTTTCTGTTTTTGCTGTTTATGGGGATTGTGGCAAGATAAGACATCATAAGATGTAGATGTGTTATATATATCTTTATAGATATCTATACTCATCTATGAAATATAAGTAAAGATGGAATGATCTTAGAAGGAAACACAGCATGTTATTTATGGCTGGCACCACCATCATCTTCGTGTGACGAGTTGTGCTTTAATTTGCGACCATTTTATGGTACATATAATGTTTTGATTAGCTTCATTTTTGGGGGGTGAAATTATACTCAAATCTATTATACTTTTTGCATTTTGTTTTTAAGGAGTTCACTCTGCATTAAAAATGACATGGCAGCTTTGTCTGGCAGGTCATTACGATTACGGCAATACCACATATAGGCTAAGCCCCCAAGTTGCAGAAACAGTGTTTTTTGTTGTTGCAGATTTTGCTGTTTTTTTTTAGCTAAAGTCAGAAATGGATTTAACAGAAGAGAAATATATAAATATTTTCATTATATTTCCCATTTCTTTTCAAGCAATTCTTCTTGACCTTGGCTCAAAAAACTGCAGCAAAATCTGGAAAAAAAACCAAAAAACAAAACTCTGTTTCCGCAACGTGGGGAGTGCATTCACATGGAGAAAAATGGTGCTGAATTTGGTGTGGAATCGTCAGATTCAGTGCTGAAAAAAAGCCTCCAATTGACTTCAACAGGTTCCTTTTTCTGCTAAATTGTACTTTCTCTTGGTACCAATGCTTGGTATATATGACTTCTGGGTCCATATTTATTGTTATTTTTGGGGAAACCAAAGTGAATTTGCCCATTGGCAGGGGCGGATCCAGGGCCGGGTGAGCCTGGCAACCGCCCGGGGCCCCATGGCACGGCCCAGACCTAACAAAAAGGTCCCGGTTGGCAGGAGGTATGTCCCGATTTCATACATATACATATGCGTTTAAAGCAGGAGATGTCACAGCTCAGCTCCTGCTTTAACGCGGCGCCCTGGCATTTGTAGGCGCGATGTGATGACATCACATTGTGCCTACAATATGTGTATGAGGGAGAGAGTGGCGGGGGAGCGAGGGAAGGTGAGTGTGTTTTTTTTGTGTGAAACATTAAGGTGGAATATAATGTAGGGGGCCCATGAAACTGGGGGCAGATGGGGGGGGGGGGAGAACGGCATGACACTGGGGCAGAGACGGCGGCCATGAAACTGGGCAGATGAAGGTGGGGGGAGAACAGTATGACATTGGGGCAGATGAAGGGGGGGAGAATGGTATGAAACTGGGCAGAAACAGGGGGACAGAGATGGAGGGGGGACATGAAACTAGGGGAAGAGATGGATGGGGGCATGAAACTAGGGGCAGAGATGGAGGGGGGGACATGAAACTAGGGACAGATGACGGGCGTATATGAAACTGGGGGAGAGATGGAGGGGGGACATATAATTTACGGGTGACTGTAGGAGGATTATACTGTGTGGGAGCGCATGAAAAATGAATGAGAATGGGTCAATCTTGAAAAAATCCTGGGGGGGACCCCCCGTCCCCCTGGGGGGTATTCCATACCTCCCAGACCCCCTGGTAAGTAGGGCCCCGCCAAAGTCAATTGCCCAGGGCCCCACAAAGTCTGGAGCCGCCACTGCCCATTGGGGTATATTTTATTTTTTTACGGCATTCACCTATGGGATAAATAACGCTAGTTTTGGATAGTGGGGGCTTATACACACATGGGGATAGCTAACATTTTTGTCTACATTATATAATTTTTAATATAAAGATTTTTTTTTTTTTTTAAACTTTTTTCCCTGTCCCAAAAGGGGACCTGGAGCTGCAAGCTCAGATCCAGAGAGGAAAGCAGTTCCTCTCCTCATGACTGATGTGGACAGTGCGCGGAAAACACATGGACCTGATTATAGAGTCTATAGGGTCTGTGTGCTTTCATTAGCTCACCGCTAGTCAATGCGTTTGGTATTTCATTCAGGGGGGTCCCCAAGTGGACTCCCCCAATGGAATACTGAACGCAGATGTGAACCAGGCCTAAGCCAGCACTAGGCGACCTCTAGCAATCCAGCTGTTGTAGAACTACAACTCCCAGCATGCATACTTGCTCTGCTGTTGTTGTAACTTCAATGGAAGTGAATGGAGCATGTTGGGAGTCGTAGTCTCACAGCATCTGGAGTGTGGAAGGTTGCTGACCCTGCACTAAGCCCACCATCCATTTCTAATAATACTTCCTTCGCCTCTCTGTATCACCAATAGTTGGCGCGCAAACCAATGATGTGTGCAGCGCACTTGGTCGGCCAGCAGGTGGCTCTGTAACCCAATGAAGCTCCATGTGTCGGGCACCCCTCCCCAGCCTCAGTGAGGGAATGTGATGCAGCCTCCGTGTCAGCACTGTGGGCCAGGCTTCCTATTCATACCGAAGCTGTCAAACCAGTTCCCTGTGTCCGAATAAACCGTGCTTCGTCTCCCAAAACACGGCGGCAGGGGGTCCCATAATCCGAGCACTGTCATTTCCCTGCAATGAGAGCCTTCCTGGGCAGGAAGGCGGGCACAGTGCTGGAGGCCGGTTGTGTGTAGCCGGTGCTGCGGGATGGGGTGCACGGATTTCCCGGGGGTGTTCTCGCCGTGTGTGCACTGAGAGACCTGCACAGGCCTGTGTGTGACTGGATACGACGGGTGCCCACTTCTAGATCCCGTGAGGTAGGTGCATCACTGCCCTGAGACAAGGCGCCTCCCGGGTACAGCAGCAGCAGCAGCAGCCTGTGCATGGAAACTGCATAGACGTCTGCTAGATTCTCCTCACATCCTAGGTGTAAACATGATGCAGCATGGGGGGCTGAGCTGGCATCACATCCACTGCCCGTCTGCCATTTCTGTCTAATCTGTGTACCATCCAAAGCCTCCATACATGGCTGCTATCTAATGATGCCATCATACATCTTCTATAGGCTTCTCTATATTGTATGAAGCTTTGGTATGTTCCACTGCATGTAAAGCTTCCAGTATATATTCACAGCGCAATCCTATATAGCCTATATACCATCCATCAATACATACATACCTAGTGCCAGCCAATCCAGTAATGTAATTAAGTCTTTATGTGTGTAATCCAGATTACTTAATCCTAGGATTAAGCTATTGCACTGAGGTTATAATATATGACATGATTATGGGAGCCAGTAATATGTGTGTTTTGTAGTTTCCAGCCATCTAGAGATGGTGGGTTATAATCCATTGTTATGTAGCCCCCACATATTCCGCTCTGCTGCGCACCAAATCTTGATGTTATATAAGTGACATTTCCATGCTGCAGCCTGGGATTAATAATCCGTGTTTCCTGTATGCTATAGAAGGTAGTTCTCCTACGGTACATTGGCATTTACTGCTACATGCTGTTGCCAGGCAGTAAGCCACTAAACTCTCCAGATTTCTCTGTTCTAGTTTTCCTTTTATGGTTTTAACATGTTCGTAAATTAAAGCACAATGGAAGTAAATGGGACTGCCTGTGGGAATAATGACCTGAATCCTTGTCAGCAGCCGTGGTACAAGCACACTGTTGCTCGGCTTTTCATCCTGGAATTTTTCTAGGATATATGTCTCCGATGACGTCTGTGGAGCGTCACGTGAAATGGCTGATTAGAATATGGTTTGGGTTTTTGGATGTAATGGGGTTGGCATGAATTTAGTAAGAGGCAGCATATTTAGATGGGTGGCTGGAAGGCTGTATTCATATGGTCGGAATTCTGGCATCATATAGATTCCAAATCCTGATAGAATCTGCTGATATTCCACAACTAATGCAAGTGACTGAAGCATGTGATACATATTCACATGCAGCAGAGTAATATAAAGGTTGTACAAGGAATTAAATTTATCCCCCATCTAGAAGAAGGGGATGTGTCTAAGCAATGACTGACTACTAATGATCATGAAAAGGGGGTGCCCCAAGTTCTTCTCTGAAACGAGTGATATGGCCCATTCATTGTAATGAGGCTGCTAAAGGAAAGCCAAGAACAGCACTTGACCATCTCTGGCAGTCTCACTGGATGGTGCACATCCATGACTTTGGCCCCATTCAAATAGGAGAACCTGCGTCCCTTGTTCTCGTAATCAGTGGGGCTCCCGGCACTCCTACATCTTGTGTCCTACCTAGGTTTTAATGTGTGGTACATTCCCTTTGACTGCAGATTTTAATATTCATAGTATAATCCTTGTTGCTGCTAATTTCTCACAGGGTAGCAGCACATTGATGAATTATTAGCCATGACAGTAGGTCATTGAGGGTGTTTCTTTATTGGAGGGATTCATGCTTATTTAGTAAACCCAATGTATGCATCAGAGGTGCCAGGTACATTGCATGTTAAATATAAGGTCTCATAGAAGATTGTTTAGCAAACAGATGAAACAGCAGCATAGGAAAGGAGCCGTGTTGTGGAAACGTGTGTTTTTTGTTCCAGATTTTACTTTGTCGTGTTTATTTATTTTCTGCCAATGCCAGAAGTCTTTCCCTTTTATTTTCAGTCCATTTCCTTAATTTCAAAGCCACTCCTGGCTTTGGCTATTAAAAAAAAAAATCTGCAAATTCTGCACCAGACTATGCAGCTTTCCTGCAACGTGTGGCCTCCGCCTCATTGAGTAGTTGGTATAGTAGTCACAAAACATAAGAGGCTCTTTTATTGCCATAGGTTTGGATTCATCTTTCGTTGTGTTAGTAGAGAAGTGTAGACTTGTTCTTCAGGGTTCTCAGAAGTTTCTAAACCAACAGTACGGAGCACATTCTCTTATCTAATGATCTGGATGCGGCACAATTGTTGACAGATGTTTGGTGTCCTTCCAGCAAACTGTTATTTCAGTGTTGAGGGTCATACGGATGAATTCACCTTAATTTAATTGAAAGCCACATTCTATTGGAAGATTTTAAGACCTGCTTACAATGAAGGGCCAGAACTCTGACTCAGATTACATCAAGAAAATTGAGTGAGAAAAATGTATGTATTTAAAGAAAATAAATAAATAATTACAATTTATTTTTGCTCTTTCCATGGCAGCATTTAAAATTGTCTAGAAAAGAGGAAATGGCTAAGGGATGTTGTGAAATATGCCAAATGTATTAACAGTGCGCGTCGTTGTTTGTCGCAAGATATTGCTGTCTAGAATGCCAGCCAAGAGTTGGTGTAAGAAAAAGAGCCCGATTGTTTATCAGAATGGTTCATTCAATCTATTTTGTGCTGATTCCTTCTGTCTGTTTTTTAGGTTATGTTCACACTTGTATTGTCTTTCATTAATAACAGAAGTTCTAGTGCAGTGTTGGATCAATCATATGACCAATACCACTGGTGTCCAATGAACTATGAGGTTATAAAACAGGATCTATTGGGGTTCTGGGCACTGTTTTGTGGGAAGAATAGCTCTGTTGCGTTGTTACTCCTCCCTTTACATTTGGTGGAATTTCCTACACAAAAGTGGAGAAAGCATATTGTGTAAACTCTGCCTTTCCTTTGCCTGAGGAGTATCAAGCCACTTGAGAATATTTCCTTCTAGTGTTTTTTTTATGCTGTGTGTTTCCCCATTCCTTTTAAATACACTTTTGGCTTTGTTTTAAAAATAAGAAAATGCAGCAAAATCTGCATAAAAAAGTGGGGTTACTCAAATTGTTATGTTTCTTCATTTAATCCATACAGTCTCATTGTCAAAATCAGGGCCGAATCCTGCTAGCTTCACACTTTCACTGGACTCTGATGTTTGGGTCACTTCACAGAGCACATTCATAGATGTAGAGCCTGTTCCCTAAAACAGCCATTACCTGCTGACCCCATAGACCAGGGGTAGGGAACCTTTGGCTCTCCAGCTGCTGTGAAACTACAACTCCCAGCATGCTCCATTCACTTCTATGGGAGTTCCCAGAACAGCAGAGCCAGTATGCATGCTGGGATTTGTAGTTTTGCAACAGCTGGAGAGCCGTACGTTCCCTACCCCTGCCATAGACTATAATAGATATATTTTTATACTGGAATATACTATCATGTACTACAATATAGTATACTGGTTAGAATTTTATACTCAAACAGGCGAAGACAAAAGTTCTCTGTGCAGGACTTTTCTCTCCAATGATTTTCTATGATGGAGTCTCCAACATCAACTTGGACATAGATTTGAACCTAGCCTCATCTTTTCCAGAACTCCTCCCCAAATGGAGATTTAGATTTCTCTTTTGTAGGCTTGGTTAACCAGAGATACCATATGAGCAAACTCAATCTCTAAGTTCACATTACTGCCACTGTCCGCCCCCCGGGGAAACTAGACACGAGATGGCTTGCCGATGGTCATCTCTAAAACCCATTCATTTTTAAGGCTAATCGCCGGTGTCCGTATGCGGCTTCTCCACCTGGAAACCGTTTTTTTTTGCATGGACAAAGTCGTACTCGCAGGACCATGCAAAAAAAAAACAGTTTCCAGGCGGAGAGGCCGCATACGACACCGGCAGTCAGTCACCGTTAAAAATCCATTCAAATGAATGGGTTTTTAAGTTGTCCGCTGGCAAGCCGTCCCCTGTCCAGTTTTCTGTGGTTTAGGACGGAAACCTCGGGGCAGACAATGGCGGTAGTGTGAACGCCCGATAAGAATGAGCAGAATGATGTTGAATAGTAGTTACAAAGTAGATAGAAAGAAACCTGTTCTTATGTCTTCCTTACGTAAACATGTATATGTTCAACAGATGGTGAGATGCAACATAATGGTCTTTCACATGTGCTGAACTGAATGGGATGGACCGGAAGATGACGTTCCTAGGAGCATTTGTTCCTGATCATTATCTAGTCCTTTCCTAGTATATAGCGATGAGCACAGTGATGTTCTTTCTTTGTTACATATAAAATGTGGTCATTGAGCAACAGGAGTTTGCTTATTTTGTCAGCACAGCTAGTCAGTGTAGTAACTACATGTATAGACACAATAATAATAGTCATACTTTTGTTTCCATCCCCAAAAAGGACAAACTGATCTAATTATTATTATTGTTATTTTAAACATTGCCCTCTATGTAAAAGTCTGTTTTTTTTTCATTCATGAAAGGGGTTGGCCACTTTCAGACCAATATTGAAAAAAAAAAGTACCATAAAAAGATATACAATTTCCCAATATACTTTCTGTATCAATTCCTCACGGTTTTCTAGATTTTGGCTTGTTGTCATTCATTCTGTTACTTCTAGAGGATAAAACTCTGACCATGGTCATGTGATTTACGGTCCATGGTCATGTGATGAGCACACAGGTGCACAGCTGATTACCAGGCTGATGTCTGATTACTGTGCTGTGACTGTAACGAGCGGCACCTGTGTGCTCATCACATGATCATGGACCGTAAATCACATGACCATGGACCGTAAATCACATGACCATGGACCATAAATCACATGATCATGGACTGTAAATCACATGATCATGGACTGTAAATCACATGATCATGGTCAGTTTTATCCTCTAGAAGTCACAGAATGAATGACAGCAAGCAGAGATCATGTACAGTGCTGTGGAATATGTTTGCGCTATATAAATAAAATGTATTATTATTATTATTATTATACATGTCCTTAGGAATGGCATGCCTAATGAATTCTTGCATGAGTGAAAGGGAGCAGTGATTCTCCAGAGACCATTGGAGGGGGAAAGTAACCCATTTCTGGTAGAGCCAGCTTCCATTTGTAGGACAGGAGTTCTGCTGTAAGAGTTAGTATGTACATATATAAAGGAACACAAATTACTACAGAAACAAATCTCCATGAAAGAGATAGGTATACTAAAGTTATAAATGGTTGTATCACTCTAGTTCAACCTTATTGGTGGCTATTTATATTGCCAGGTAGCAAATGTAGTCCAACATCTGGATGAAGTTGAGCTGTACCATTTTTTTTTTTAACCAAATTTTATATAGTAGTATTGCAGTCTATGGCACAAGTGATCTAAAGATCACATGTTCAAGTCCCACAGAGTGGGAGCCATGGAAAAAAAACACGTAAGAAAATGGCGGTTTTGTGTTTGTTTTTGTTTGTTTTTTTTAATTCCACTTCATTCTGAATTTTTTTTTAACTGTTACATTGTACAAAATAATAAATGGTACCATTTTGAAGTACAACATATCACGCAAAAATCAAGCCCTCGTATGACTATGTAGACAGAAAAATTAGAAAGTTATGGCATTTGGAATACAAGGAGTAAAAAATGAAAAAACACAAAAATGAAAAATGTCTGCGTCTCCTGAGGGTTAAGGAGGCCATCAGGTAGTCCAGATTACGGACATCCTTGATTTGGGATAGGAGATCTGTGTTGGAGGGATGGGAGACTGACTTCCAGTGTGCACCCGGAAGTCTCAGCGAGCACTCTCTGCTATGTGTGTGTGAGAGAGAAGGGAGGCTGCTGCTGACTCATTAGCCTTCCCTGATCTCACACGCACATAGCAGATAGTGCTCGATCAGACTTTTGGGTGCACACTAGAGGGTGATTAGCATTTGAATAAAAGCGGGCTCATTCAAAAATGACTGAGGCGATTAACATACAAAAGGTACATCTAGTATAGTCTTTCTAAACGCTATGCAAGTATGTGCTTAGTTAAAAATTTAGTTTTCCCAATGATATAGCCCCTTTAATGCCTCTATGTCCCCTCCAAAAAACTTGCACTCTGTTGTATAGAAACAAAGAAAATTCAGGAATAATATTAAGTAAATATTTGATTATTTTGTCTGTGTAAAGAAGCTTCACCGCTGTCCGATTTCACATGGGAGAGAAATAAGTATAAGGTTTCTTGGAATGCAAAATTTTCCTGTCTGCTGTTTGTTTCCATTCCGTCACATCACTAAAGCCCTGTTCAAATGAATGACTCTATTCTGAGGACGTTTGTTCATTCACATGTCTTGGGCTTTGTGAACCAGCAAATTTTTGCCTGTTTTCACAGGTTTCTGAACTGAAAATTCTTCTAGCAGAATAAGGAACCCATTGAAGTCAATGAGAAGATTTTTTTTTTTCCAGCGCTGAATTTCAGCACCATTTTCCTCCGTGTGAATGTACCCTAATGTACCCTAGTGTATTTATTCTGCAGCAATATGACTACAGCGATACCCAATTTATAAAGTTGACAAGACATTTATAACGTATGA
This sequence comes from Leptodactylus fuscus, assembly GCF_031893055.1. Lineage (NCBI taxonomy): Eukaryota > Metazoa > Chordata > Amphibia > Anura > Leptodactylidae > Leptodactylus > Leptodactylus fuscus. Next base: position 94,619,687 of record NC_134265.1, on the reverse strand, counting down.
TGAGCAACATGCAATAAAACACACACATTTTAAAATTGTAGAATTTTTTTTTTCTTTATTTCCCCCCCTGACCGAATAAACTGCATAAACATTAGAAGTACTCCAAAATGGTTGATATAAAAATACAACTAGTCTTGGCAAAGTCAAGCCATCATATGTCCTGGAGTCAAATATGTAAGAAAATATTTCAGTTCAATATTTGAGTGTTTGCTCACCTGCCCAAAGCAAGTTCTGTGAGTAATGGTGGTTCTCCTGAGTAGAAGATGCTTCATATTAAAAAGCAGAAATATATTACAAAATGTAGAATCTTTTTCATTCACTATCAAACGTCACTGTAATAATGGAAAGAGCTGACATAAGTAATAGTGGAGCGGAGAATGCACTTTTTAGATTGGAACCTCACAATAACATGGGCACAAGTTCTTAAAGGGGTTATTGAGGAATAGAAAACATGCCTGCTTTCTTGTCTGAAAGTGACATTTTGTCTGGTCACATGGCCATGCTGCATTTGAATGGGACTGAGCTGTAGAATAGCCATGTGACCCACAGGCATGATGTCGCTTTCTGAAAAGAAAATGCCCGTGCTTTCTAATTCTGGATAACCCCTTTAAATGTCAATGATGCTAGGATTGGGGCCTTGTATGTGTGAATCCTGCATTAAAATGTCACTGTACCATGTTCAGAAAAGTTCTTGTAGAAAAGACATATTTGGGCTGAAAAGCGTGTTGCACTTTGCTAGTTCAGCAACAGTGTACTTCACAGATTTGGTAACTCATAAACCGGCTTAGAAGCAATAATGTCCCTGCATCTCAGCTGACTATACTGTCATCTTCCTTCCTACCTGTATCAGATTAATTTAGGGAACTATCCGGCAAGAGCTACACTTAGGTTGTGTGTTTGCAATAGACTTTCACGTTTAGGCTGAAGCCCCACGTTGCGGAAATGCAGCTTTTTTTGTTGTTGATTTTGTTGCATTTTTTTATGCCAAAGCCAAGAATGGCTACAAAAGGAATGGGACATATATAGGAAATTCTAATACTTCTACCTGCTGCTGAATCCACTCCAATCCAAAATCTGCAACAAAATAAGCTGTGTTTTCATAACGTGGGGCCTTAGGGAGGAAAATGAAGATGTGAAATCCCAGCATGTGGCGATTTTATAAACAAAATACTCAGCTGCAGCAGTTTTTGGCTGTCCATCCTTATGATGGGTCACCAATACCTGCTCAGTAAGGGTTCTGACAACCAGGACCTCTTCAAATCAACTGCAGCTTCTTCTCTCAGCACAGTGCTGTTCATTGCATAGACTAGAGGTTGTGATTGATATTGCAGCTCAGCTGCAAACAGGCCACATAACACATGAACATGACATCACTGGCCTGTGAAGTGGAAGTGGCGCTCACTTGAGTATCCTTGCAGCGGATCTGAGAATGTCCTGGGGGTTCAACCACCACCAAGCAGATATTGATACCTATTTGAAGGATAGATCATTAATAAGTAACGTCTGGACAACCTCTTCAAGATAATTGTATTAGCCTGAAGCAATTTAAAAGACATTTTCAAGCAACTCTGCATTTTTTTAGGGACCGTGGGTGGGAGGGGGTGGGGGTGAGACAGTGTACAACTGAGGTTTCATGGGCCCATCAGCTAAAATGATTGAGGTCCACACTTCAGTATCCTCTAGGCAATACAGTAGTGTCTTACAAATGTGACTATCCTCTGCTGCACTATTATTTTGTTAGGGTCTAGACCCACCAGAGGATCCTCTAATACTAAGGTGGAACATCAATTATCTGCAATGAAACATGAAGATGATAGTTTATCTACAGAGCATAATACAAAATAAGCAAGAAAGATAATGTCTTAACAATGTGGCATATGCATAAAATATCTCCCAATCTATGAAGAAAATGTCACACAGTGTTACATAATGATGCATATCTGTGATGATTGATACAGATGTACCTAAAAAATATCATAGAATCTCTTACGCATATGTCACACAATGACTAATCTCTTAGATTTTTTTTTTTTAGGTGTCAGAATAAAACTTTCCCTTTTAACCTAATGTGTCAGTAGAAGGCTAATTCATTTGTAAAATCACGTTTTTACGTTAAACATGTTTTTTAAGACTATTTGATATTTTACAATATTCGATGTTGCTCGCTATAGTTAGAGCTATTTCCACAATAATCATAATTTATATAAAAATACTTTGCAAATTATCACTGTCGCCTATTGAGAGCTATTAGCAAAAGAGTATATATCCCTAGAAAAAGACCAATGAAATCCCACTTTACCTACCACTCTGTGTCCATTGTTGCCAATGAATACAACATGTAATCCATCGTCATTCAGGATGAGCATACTCAGTTTGCTTTTGGTTTGCCTATATGCCTCAGTAGACACTTTCCGTGTAGGTATCATTGAAGCAGAAAATCCTGTTTTCTATGAAAAGTACTGATGGAAAAACGGCAAGGTGTTTCTGCAGTAGCTTTTCCTAAGCACTTTTTGGTTTCAACTCGCTACATTGGGCCTTAGGTTTGGAGAAAAAAAAGGGAAATACCACAGTTTTCACTCTGGTCAGGAAACCTAATAGACTGACACTTAGCAGTTCTGTAGAGGTTCATTTACAGCAGTATTACAATAGAAGATAACACCCTTGCTTCAACATTGTATCCACTCCGGCATTAGATATCATTCATTTACTCCCCCTTCCCCTCTCCCATAGACCAGACAAAATATTAATTTCCATAATCTAGTGCAGATTATAATAATAATCACTATCTGGTTTATTTATGTAAAAATAAATGGCAATACTTTCCCTTAAAGTGGGTTTCCCACCAGTGTCTTTACTATAGCTACTTCTTGGTTAGTGTGTGTGTGGGGGGTAAACTGCAGAGATAACTCTCCTCCACAGGAACCAACAAAATTTGAATGAAAAAAATATGGAATATATATATATATATATATATATATATATATATATATTTTTTTTTTTTTTTCTGCAGCTCCTATGCCCAGCCCTACATCTTCATACTAACAAGTCTTTGTAGTCTATTTCTTGTAAGTCTACCTTGTGTATGGACTGTAGCAGACAATATAGACCAGGATGATGGAAGCATGACTGCATTTTCTAGTCTTATACCAGAAAGACAGTGTGAGATTCTTGAGATTCCTTGCATTGTTGTAATAATAATTTAAGCTTACCCTTTGGCATGGCTGTGCATCTAGCATAGATTTCAGGCCTCATTGTAAATGGTTATAAATCTGATGTGGCTGTTGGCCGGGCCCATGCCAAGCCCCGAACCTCAGGAAAGTGGCAAGAATGGAGAAAAAGGCTGCAATTTCTTTGTGCAAAAACTGACTACATAACTACTACAACTATTACATGAGAAGTTTAGTGTCCAAGGCGTGATACATTTTCCCCAAAGAGTCCTAAAACTGTAATTTTTATTTTGGCCAATGGCAACCAGTCGGCTTCTTTCATTTCTTATTGTGCTCTGTAGAAAATAAGGCAACACCCAGCTGTGATTGGTTGTAGTATGGCATTATCTTGGATGTTTATGGTATAACCACGTTGAATATTATAAATGTATGATACATTTGTGTCCCACTCTGGGACCTGCCCCTGTTTTTGGAACTGAGCCCTCTGACCTCTCACATCACCCCTGGCTGTCTCATCTGGTGGGAAGACTAATGGAAATGTAGCTGCATGTTTTGTGATAGTTGTATTGGAGAGATGACTGAGCAGACCTGCTAGGCTGTCTCCAGGACTTCCATACAGTCACATAAAGTTTTATTTGTTCTTCCTCTGCATGTCTCGGGCATCTATGGCATATCTAGTCTCCTATTCTTGCGATGGTCCAAATTATGAAGCGATTTTGTTGTGTATTATGGGAGGGTCTTCTGGTGCAATATATAATAAATTTTATATAGCGCCAACATATTCCGCAGCGCTGTACAATTTGTAGGGTTCAAATACAGACAGAAAGATACATTACAAAGAAAGTAATTTCACACAATGGGACTGAGGGCCCTGCTCGCAAGAGCTTACAATCTATGAGGTAGAGGGGGTGACACAAGAGGTAGCAGGGGCAGTATTGCTTATACAGAGGTCAGACACTTTTGTAATAGAGGTGACTGTCATTACATAAACATAAGACTTTATGAGCCGTCAACAGTCGTGTCCTTTAACATGTGGATGGAGCTTGGACGTATAAAGTTAGCATGAGATGACATCATATCATGTGGGGTAATGTGGGAGCGGGGACAGAGAAGGGTTAAGGGTTTACGTTAGAAATTGTGATAGGCTTGTCTGAAATGATGCGTCCTTAGTTTGCGTTTGAAACTGTAGGAATTGGAAGTTAATCTGATTGTCCGGGGCAGAGCATTCCAGAGAAGTGGTGCAGCTCGGGAGAAGTCTTTTATATGAGCGTGGGAGGTTCTAATAATATATATTATATATATATATATATATATATATATATATATATATATATATACCGTAGGTAATCTTCTATGTAGATTACCAGTATTAGATCAGCAGGGGACCAAGGACCAGCGAACCCCCCCCTGCTGTTCATAGGTGAGCGCTACTTCTGCTTTGCACGGTAGTGATGTAACAGTCATTGGTTACATCTATTGTTTGCTGTTTAGTATTGTGTAAGTGAATGTGGATGAGCAACTTTGTGTATGGCGCTGAGCTTGGCGAGCAGCACTCACTCCTTTTGAATATCAGACCCCCACTGATATTCCAAAGGATAGGTTATTAATATCAGAATCATGAAATTAATTTTACTAGACTGAGCACATTAAGGAAAAGTTCACACAACAGAATGTTTCTGGGATGTAGAATATTTCCACTAGCTGGATCAATGAAGTTTCCCGCTCAGTCTTCAGGAAAATTCAAGTCAGGTGTTGTTTGAGGTTTTTCTGCCAATAGCAGGAAGACTTCCACTGCGGATTTTGCCTGGCGTGTGCTGCCATATTGTGCTGAGTGAACTTTCCATAAAACATAAGATTTGGTTTATGATGTGTATGATCTTCCTGATTAGCTGTTGGTTGGTATTTATTATTTATTCACTATTATGAACATGTTTTCTTCTTATCTGTGAGCTTTAGCGGTCTGTTCTAATGTTATATAACTGATGTATCCAGACTGTGAAGAGAAAATATGTTTAGTCTAAAACACTAATGTGTAAATTCATTGCTGCATGGACTTGACCTTTTGTCACTACTTATCACATTCATGATCTATTGTATGGGATTCTTAATAAACCCTGGATAGTGTCCCGTCAAAAGGATTTTTACAATTATTCTTGATAGTATTTGCTCAGCCAAGACTACTCTGGCAAACATTTGTCACAGCACGATTAGCAAATATATCTGGGCATTTTGGCTAGTATCTGCATATTCTGGCAGCTATCGCAGTATATGTTGTGAAACAGGACTCATTGGCCAGACTAATCTCGGGAACCATGCAGAAGTCATGCAATAAGAAATACCTAATCGACTAAAGTTTGCTGCTCTTCAGCTTACCCCACATCATTCTTGGAGATATTGGTGACATGTGAAGAGGGCTAGACTATGATTTGGGGCTAATTCCTCTACTTGCACATGTTAAGCTGGTGAACATGAGTTTTTAGGCTACTGTTTGTCTGGTAAATACGTTTGTCAGTCGTTCATACAAAGCAAATGTTCCAGCAAACGCTTGACTACCTGAAATAACAGATGGTCAATGCTAATGAATCATGGAGAACACTTTCTGTGTGTGTTAATAGTACAAACCGGCCCACAATACACAAATTTGTTTGAAAGATGTATTGTAACATACATGTTGAACCAACAAGGCAGTGTTTAATTGGTCAGAATCTGCCATGAATCTGATGCACTCATTCTTGCCATCCACTCCTTTTGAGTTACCCCTTGTTCACATGTGCATTTGGTAATTCCTCGAACGGAATACCAAATTGCAAGCACTGTGCAGTAAAAGCACACGGATCCCCATAGATTATAATTGGATCCATGTGCTTGCCGCCAGATCTCTGCACAGAACTTGCGGACAGTGAAGTACTTCCGCTAGCGGGAAAAAAAAGCTAGCATAACCCATTGAAATCAGTTGGAGGCTTTTTTTTCAGCTTGGAAAATTCCACACCAAATTCCTCACCATTTTCCTCCGTGTGAATGGACCCTTAGGCCCCCTGCAACAAATGGCAATAAAATTTAATTGACAGGGCCGCAAATGCCAGCAGTGATAGGACCTGCTCTATATTTTGCAGCTCTTCAAATTGGCCCCGACACACAGCCGCAAAAACGACAAAGTATTGTCACTTGCATTACAATTTATTAAATCCATGTGCCTCATACCTTTCATGTACTCATGAATATGCGGTTTTATATACCGCTAGAAAGTCGACCAGTGTGCTGAATTCAGCACACTGTTGGTTTTCCTGGTATGTGCCCCGGGGCTGGAGAGAAATGAAGGCACCAAACTCGCCACCAAAGGTCCAATTAAACTCATCATGTTCCCCACATTAACCCGTGTTCTTTACATAAGTGTTATTGATATGTGAGGGACATGATGGGGTTAATTGCTATTAATGTGAGGCGCATGGAGTTACTAAAACTAAATTAATAACCCCAAAAGTAACCCCAGCATTTACCTGTTGTTGTTGTGTTTTTTTTTTTTTTTTTTTTTTTTTTAACTTTGCTGAACGGAGTTCTCCTCTTCTTTGCAGACGGCTGTAGCTCATCATTGTATGAGGGAGGGTCCTTGTTTTGTACAGTGATGAGCTCCGCCTCCTGGACTCCTTTGTGGGCAGAGAGGGCAACAAGAGAAGTGGGAGCGTGCTATACCACTGCTGTAGCAGAACACTGAAGGTCACTCACTCTTCATTTAATTAATTCTTGCAGCTTCTGTGCAGGATGTTGTGCCATGAAAATATACCATGTGATGTGTGCCAAGAGTGGCACACGTGCCAGGGGTTGCTGGCCCCTGCTATAGGTCATATCAATTTTTGACTGTTTCTATGAATTCCTCCATACTCTGCAATATACAAGGGGTCCGTGAAAACATGCACCTCTCTGTTGCAAAACAGATGTGAAAATGTCAATTTTTCACAGCCATTCTCTTCATCGTTCATGTGAATTCAGCCTTCGGCCAGAATTACACTTTCTTTTCCCCGCTTCCCAACTTGTTGTGTCTCTTTCAGGAGTATGTTCATTCATTGTACAATGAAATCCTGACCTTATCTGAAGCACTTCCACTCTATAAATATATGCAGGCTATATGTAGGAGATTGGAGCATGCCAATGCCTGCAAGGTCCCACCCCAATTCCTGTAATTCATCTATGCTGTGAGTGATGGGTTTCACTTAACAGCCGATGGATAGCAGATTAGAAAGAGGAGACACCTAGTGGCCAGCACTTTAAACACAAGAAAGCCCTTTTTAATAAAATTACTTGAAACTTAGATTTTTGTAGTTACATGAGCAAAAGTTTATTAAAAGAGTAGAAACCATTTAAGTTTTTCTAGCGTCATTCCCCTGAACCCAGTAGATGGCAGTTACAGATGCATTATTGATTCCTCTATTTCTGTTTCCTCTCAGAATTTGTTCTATAACACACTCTTGCAAATGAGAAAAGTTGTATAGCAATGCTCATCTTAAACATTTCAGGATACTTGTTAGTATTGGAGATGTTTAGCAGGCTCTTTGCCCCTCCTTAAAGTACTTGTTAGACAGTGCTGAAAGTTAAATTGAGTTCACTAAATCAAAAGGGAACAATATAGCATGACGTTTCACTAGAACACATCGACAGGACTGTGGCGTGAGATATAGTGTGTGTTATGTTTCATCAAGGACAATATTTCATTGTGTACTGATATATATAGACACAACAATTTCTTAAAGAGAAATTCATAAATTGAAAATGTATGTCATATTTACAGAATATTCAATATGCAATAATCTTCTAATAATATAATAAGATGCATGTCACTCCTCCCTACCCATAGCTAGCCAAGCAGCCCAAACGAGATACAAGTATATAGACTTTTTTTTCCCTTGCATTGTAAGCTGTGACATTGCAAACTGATCTGTGCAATGGGCTGAACATTCTGCACAACATGTGGAGGTTGCGAGGAAAATCAACTTGCCCTATATAATCGAGTATAAGCCGACCCGAATATAAGCCGAGGCCCCTAATTTTACCACAAAAAAAACTGGGAAAACTTATTGACTCGAGTATAAGCCGAGGGGGGAAAATGCAGCAGCTACTGGAAAATTTCGAAAATTAAAATGGTCGGTATTTTTGGGTGCAGTAGTTGCTGGGTGCTGGGGAAGGGGAGGGGGTGTTTTGGTTGTCTGTCTGCCCCTTTCCTGAGCTTGAGGACTGTTTTTTTTTTTTCCCCACTTGGAATTCAGCCTGGCTGAATATAGGGTATCTGCAGTGCTTCTATTAACCCCTTCCCGACAGAACAGGAGCACTGCAGATACCCTATATTCAGTAGACCGGGCACTTTCAGACACAGTGATACCTAATGTCTGTGTGTTTCACAGTCATTTTCTACTTTTATATGTATTCTAGGGAAAGGAGGGATTTAGAACTTTTATTTATTTTATTTTTTTAAAGTTTTTTTTTCCCCACTATTTTATGGGAGATTCTATACATTACTATTGCGGCTGGTCATAGACCCCCCCCCCCCCCTAAAAAAAAAAAATAATAATAATTTATTTTTTTTTTGCTTGACTAGAGTATAAAAACTGTGTTGAAAAACTCGGCTTATACTTGAGTATATACGGTATCTCATCTTTATTCACTGTATGAAGAGAGAAAACCACCTCCCCTCTCCACTTTCTGTGATCTCTCTAGCTTATCTATCTATGGACAAATCCACAGAGATTTTTGGTGCAGATTTTGATGCTGAATCCGCCTCAAAATCAGCCTCCAAAAAAAGCCTCCCTTCTCTAACAGGGAATGAATTTTAAATGGGCTAGAATGGAGACGCCTAGTGCCAAGAGTTTTAGGGCTAGTTCACACAGGATTTTTTGTTCCGGATTTTGACTCGGAATCCGTAAGTGTACACTGTGTAAAACTTGGTATTAGTTTAGCTGCCCAATTATACTCTGAATATTGATGTGTGTATATATAGAAACCGACTGGCGCGATACGTACTTTCTTTCTTCTGAGACCAAAAAGTGCAAAGTGATTAATGCCAGCTAACAAGAACACAGGCAGAATGTGCCCTATGTAAAATATTGTCATGCTGCCTGTACTTGACATGGATTTTGTTTTCAGAAGATGTCTTGTAGCCCCCTGCGGCATGTCTGTAATTGGGCAGCTATTCAGTGTGGAGAGCAATGCTGTGTGTTTGCTCAGAAGAGTAATTGTGCATTTAAAACGAATTTTCATGTAATGGTCTGCATTGCTTCTCCAGCATAGCCTAGCAATATATATATTTAACACCAGTACTTTATATCATAAATTGCTTTTACTAGACATGTTCATCTCCCTACAGCAATACTGGTATATGTGTAGATAATTCATTTTATTGTATATATTTATTTATGCATATCCTTGCCATCTTCAACTTAAATCTGATAACTTGATAACTCACTGCACCGTGACACAAACCATTGAAAACATTGGGAATAAAGTTGTTAGATATTAACAATTTACGTAATACTCTAAAAGTCATGTTACACTTGGCTGCATCTTATGGGATCTATAGCATTGGAGTTACATTTTGAAAAATGAATCGTCATTTTAAAGAGTTGTTCAGTAATATCATTTTATTACCTATCCACAGAATTGCAGAGCCTGTTTAATGGGGTTGACAATGAGAACAGATGTCATGTGCCCCCTATTTGAATGGAGTGATGGTAACGCCTGCCCACTTATTGCATCACAATTCTATAGGACCGATAACTCAGCACTGTACTCCACTATATACATCCGTCATTTGTTGTGCATTACTTGATTTAGCTTTCTTATATAGTGCAAGCATATCAGATTACAGATATTATTGCTGACTGTAATAATAGGGCTTACAATCTAAGTCCCCCCGTAAGTATATCTTTTAAGTGTGAAAAAAAGAAGTTGTAACAAGAAAAGCTCCCAAATATGCATGAGAGAGCATATAAACTCCATGTTGATTCCAAACCAGCACGCTAGCACTGCTGGACAACGCTTCTAACCACTGAGCCACTGTATAGTCAGTCGCTAATTGTATGTAAGCTCTCTGCAGTAGACAGGTTATGAGTATGATGACACATGGGACTAACATTTTACAATCTGATGGATTTTCAGTTTATTGTGCTGCTTCATAATAGATGAGTTAGGATGTTGGGCAGACCATAAAGTCCTTACCAAATATTATTATTCAGCAATGACTTGGCACAGTGAGTTCTATTAAAACTTTAAATAAAAATAAAAAGGGCCACAACAACCGTTCAGAAAGTACAAATTTTACATCGTCCTGGCATGAATCCCCCTTACTTTCCTCTGTATGCTCCCACCCCACCATTGGACCCACGCTTCAAATCTGCTCTCAATGGTTGTATCGTGAACACTTCCTTCTGCTAGCCTCTCTGTTACCCTTTCATGGGGAATTCTAGGTTCCCCCTGGTATCTGTGACAGAATGTTTCACAACTGGCGTCGTCATGGCCTCATCCTCCCTCCCCTTTTGCCCACCCAACACTTGCCATAATATACACCTCCATCATTTCCTACACTTTCTCCCTGCCCTCATAGAATTCCGGTCTGAATACACATTTCTTGAACGTCTCTGTACAGGTGATGGCCTTCTGTGTCTTTTTGATGGCTACTATGTAAAGACTTCTGAGTGAGCCTCTTCCTGAGGCTGTCCCTCCCCCTCCCCCCCTCTTTTATGTTGAAGTGGGAGATGGTCTGGAGCCTATCTGTCACCCAGGCGCAGAGAGAGCGTATATTCCGTCTCACTCATGAAGCCTAGGTCTGCTCCCGCTACCAGGAAGCCAGTTTTAAAATTTTATCCAGGTGGTATATCTGGTTCTTGCCAGACTGAACACACTGTTTCCGCAGGCGGCACCAACGTGTTGGAGGTGTGGATTAGAGGAAGGTAACCTGCTGCATATTTTCAGGTCTTGTGAGGCCCTGTTCCCTTCTCCATCTTGGTGAGCCCCCGGTGTGAACTTATAAGTATTCTCTACTTCGCTTCCTGGCCCTTACAATTTGGGCTTGCTTCCTGCATTCTGGAAACGGGCAGATCTCCCTCCTCTCTCCCTCTGGGTCTTGAAGGTCAATGAGATTATGCATATGGAGAACTTGACATCTTTCCTGCGTGACACGGTTGAAGTCTTCAACAAAACCTGGTTTTACTGGTTGGAATTACAATGTTCTGGAAAGCACCGAGCGTTCCTTGGATCTGACACCACTCGAGATTTGTCTGCTGCACTCTGTGTCCTCTCTGCTCCGTTTTACTGTGCATCTCTCTATTCCAGGTGTATCCTTACCAGGCAACACGCATGGATATAGAGCTTCTGTAGCTAGGGGGTCTGGTCCTCCTTCTGCTTTCCCTTTTGCTCCCCCTTTTTTTCCTCTCTCTTTTTCAGCTCCTTTTTCTTCTCTGCCGCCTTCTTCTCCTTTTTGTCCATCTTCCTATCCTTCTCCTCTTTCTCTTTTTCCTTGCCTATTTTCTTCCTTCACCGTTCCTTCATCGTCTGTGCTTCAGGTTATTTTCCTTTTTCCCGTATTATTGACAGTCTCTGCCTGCTTGGTTATTTTGCCTGGCGTCTTCAGGTCTGAACTGTTTATTTTATTCTTTCTGCTGTTTTGTTATTTATGGTTTTGTACCTAATATTTCTGAAAATCCAACTTTTAAATTACAAAAAAAAAGGTTCCATAGGGAAGAGAAGTCCATACAGTCAAGTTGCCCCCTTAAGAAGGTAGACGCACCTTTTAATCCCTGGCTTGTGTCCTTCTACCTGGCTTTTTTTTTCTCTAAAAGTACATTTGGGTGTAGACAGATTTCTATTACTGCATATAATACTAGTGTTCCCTTCATACCACAGTCGGCCGTAATAGCACATCTCCATTTCAGTAATGGCCATTACTTTCCTGCATCTCAGGAAGGATATTCTATACCATGTTTCCTGTTAGTCAGACATCTCACTGTCCCCATTTAAATTAGAACAGAATTGGAACAATTAGAGCAAATTCCCTGAGAAAGTGATCATTAACCTCTTGCTGTCTGTAAACTTCTGCATAGAAAATATCACTTTTAAAGAACTGTCACTACTTTGGTAAATACTATTTTTCATGCAATGGCAACTCTGAATCATCTGTTCCTATAACTTCATTGTGCTATTCCTCTTTTCAAAATTGGGTGTTACCTTTATCCTGTTCCTGCACAGTCTGGTTGGACATTGTGAGTTTTCATGGCACACCCCAAACAGGTAACTCTTAGGTGTCAATCTATTCTTCAATTTTTTTTTTTAATTAAATGTAGATTGTGAGCTCAATTTAGGAATCACAATGTACATTTTCCCCCCCCCCCCATTAGTATGTCTTTTTTTGTAGAATGGGGGGAAATCCACGTAAACACGGGGAGAACATACAAGCTCCTTGCAGATGATGTTCCTGGTAGGATTGAAACTCCAGGACTCCAATGCTGCAATTCTAACCACTGAGCCACCATGTAGCCCCACTATTCTTCAAATTTTGATAATACCATAGGAACAGTTTTAGAGAATATTTTCCGCAATTGTCGTATTATAGGGTATACAATTTACTAAAACACAGGAGAGCAGACAGGTCCTCTGTAAGAAAACCATTATGAGCTACACTCCTGCATTTTATTTATTGAATACTGTTAAAGGGGTCATCCAGATTCTTAAAACTTACAGTGTATCTTATGCCATTTACTCATTTAATAATCCTAGTGTACTGCCGCATGGACCACTTCGAAGAAGAGAGCTTTTGCACCAGCCATGCAGTATTTCCTTTCCAAAGAATAGGCTATCAGCTTCCAAAAGTGGATATCCCTTCTAAATATTAGTCTAAATTTAAAAGCGGGAACAATAATTTCCATTACTAATAGGATTATCCCAATAATACAGCAAGAAAGAGAATCCGATTCCTTGCCAGAAGACACTTCCAATGTCTGCTGCTCTCTAGGCAAGATGCAGGCTGCTGACTATTCATTGAAGTATTGGCCTTTCCAGTGTCCAGCAAGGTTGTAATAACAATATAATATAAAATTACTTTGGGAGAAACTTGGATGCACTTAAATAAAGGTGCACAGCTTGATAAAATATGATTTCTATGGAGCTTTGTGTAGAAACAAACAGCAACCATCAAGCTTGGATGTCAGATGATGCCACCAGAGCTGACGATTTATCCCTAGATATGAATGAGTGCAGGCAGTGTTTCTGTCTGTCTATCCACAGTAAAAGTCGCATTTTACTTAAGGCCCACACAGAGAGAAGAAAAACATGCCAAGATTCAACCTCAGTCACTGCCAAAAAAGGATCTTGGAAGTCTGACAATCACAGGATACTCTTCAGATCGCTGAAAACTATTTAAGCAATTCTGAATAAGGATACTTGTGAAAAGAAATATGATCACTTATTAAGTAAAATACGTGCCAGGAGACTTAGCTTCAGTACGTAAGATCAATAGACAAAACACAGACGTATTCTTAAATCACACTGACTTCTGGCTATCTATAGTTCTCTTTTGCTTTGAGGTACTGCATTATGTTTGTTCAGAACAAGTATAGAGGTATGGGAAATGAGCTATATATGCTCTGTGTTGCTATAGGGATCTTGTGTACAGTTGCTGCTATACAGTTTGTGCGTCTGCATGGTCTCATGCTGTAAAGATAACATGGGACTGGTAAAGATAAGCAAGTGCTATTTTATGCCGGTGTTACCAGAAATAGTTTTTTGTCTATTTATGAAGAGGGTGGAATTCCTATAATTTATTAAAAGATTGTCTTATGAAGGATCTGGTCAGAGTCAAGCAGATCCCTTACTTTTTTTTTCTCTTCCCTGTTGTACTTTACTCCAATAGGGTGTATATCAGTGTGTTGACATAATCCCTTTCTATATTTCTATATGCTAAGCTTATAATGTAGGGGCTGGCTCTTTACATCCCTCCTGTTACGGCTTTGGGAAATTGCCAATAGACATAGTCTTCATCCAAAACAGTTTGTCTTGCTAGTTTTTAACAAAGCATTGTATCTTATTGGTAATTCTGACATTGGGACAGAAATTAAGCATCCTCCTTTTTAGGTTTTGTTCACACCCTGTCTAAGCTTTCTGTCAACCTTTTGTAATTTGTAATCACAATTTTTCACAAAATTTGTGATTAAAATAGCACCCTTGTAAACTAGGCAAACAGAGTGCAGGAAAAAATACAACCCAGGGTGCAGAAAATTGCAGAAAAGACAAATTACTCTAGGTTTTTTTTTTTTTGTGAAGCAGACAAATTTTCTTTGAAAATTTCTCCATCAGTTCTGCATAAGGTTTTTGTAATGGCCTCAAGCATTTTGATGTGGTTTTATTAAGTTTTACTTTTAGCCCCCCCCATACTTGTGATGAAAACATTGGGCTTTCCCCAAGGCAATTTAAACAAAAGCATCTTGTGCCGAAAAAAGACTCCTTACATAGCTCTGTGGCACAGAATCTTAAAAAAAGCTTGCTTTTTAATTTTTTTTAAATAAAGCATTTTTATCAAGGTTTTGGAACTCATAAGAGAATACTGCAAACGCCATTTTCCTCTAATTTCACTCCATTCTGAATTTTGTTCCAGCTTCCCAGTACATTATATGTAATATTACAATTTTGTCCTTTGAAAAATAGGCCCTCATATGGCTACGTGGAAAAAATGAAAAAAAAACAAAAACAAGAAATGGCTGTGATGGGATTAATAATAATACACCCAGTGAATAAGAATATGCGCTAAGTATGGATGCCAGATGTAAACTAGAAAACCTCTAAATGTTACCTTTTGATAGAATTATACATACTGTATGATCCAGATAGTCAGTCAGACAGCACTTCTTTAATATAATATGGTAGGTTTCCTGCAGGATCCAGGTTGTAATTCTATTGCATTTTTCTAGATCTGACAGGCTCATTGGGAAACTTTGGTGTTTATTTGACCTAACTTAAAAGGGATTTTCTACAGATCTGATATATTGCAGATATTTCCTTTAGATCAGAGACATTGCCAACATTCTTCCCTGTGAGAATTCATTTTACGGTATAAGAATAGTGGCTTGTTTAGATATTGCTGTAGTGTTAAAAACATGGAGGAAATTTATTACTGACTTTCCACCATGTTTCTGAAATAAAAATAATTTATTTAGGTATGGAAGCCAGTTTAGAAGAACAAAACTCTTGGGGGATCTTTTCTTATGACTCATAAACTCTCTACTTGACTTTTATAAATCTAAAGCGGACCTGTCTGGGGATTCTTGCTGACTTATCTGGGAGCAATAAATGACACTGGGAGAGAAGCTAAGGTGTTTGATATATAGGGTTGTATGGCTGGGTGCATTGTGTCTATAGAACAAACTGAGGCAATGCCCTATAACATTGGCCAGAAACACAAGCAAAGTGATCGGAGGTGGAAAGATCATTACTGCACAGCAGGGCTGTGGAATTGGTAGGCCGAACCATTAGATTCATCTCCTCTACTTTTCCACAGTCTGACTCCTTTACAAATGGCTGACAGCCATGGTCAGTCAGAATCTGCAAAGCTCCTCTAATTTGTTTAAAAGCTAGTGATGGATTTCCTATGACAGTAAATATGCTACAAACTATACATCAAATTGATTTTAGTTTTTAATATTTGTTACATTTTGGAGCCAGTAACTTTTTCAGACTGTACCCAACATTGTTCCTGCTTCCAACTCCACAGACCTGCTGCACAGGGTCATGTACTGCCGCTAATCTGCATCTTTTATCCTGCCGATCCTATGAACGCTTGTTCCCAATAATTTTCCTGAATATCAGGATCATAGAGTCTTAAATCCCGGCAGGACTCCTACAAGAGGGTTCAAGTACAGACAAAAAGATACATTACAAAGAAATAGTCACTTCACACAATCGGACTGAGGGCCCTGCTCGCAAGAGCTTACAATCTATGAGGTAGAGGGGGTGACACAAGAGGGTAGCAGGGGCGGCATCGGAGGTAGCATTGCTGATACAGTGGTCAGACAATTTATTTTTATTAGAGGTTACTGTCATTACACAAACATAAAATTATATAAGCCATCACCAGAAATGTCCTTTAACGTGCAGATTATGCCTTGACATATAAAGTTAGTCTGAAACTGCATCATATCATGTGGGGTAATGTGGGGGCGTGAACAGTGGAGGGTTCGTTTTAGGGATTCTAATAACGGAAAGGAAGGGTTTACACTAGGGATTGTGATAAGTCTCTCAGAAAAGATGTGTCTTTAGTTTGTGCTTGAAGCTGTAGAAATTGGGAGTTAATCTGATTGTCCGGGGTAGAGCATTCCACAGAAGTGGTGCAACTCGGGAGAAGTCTTGTATATGAGCGTGGGAAGTTCTGATAATAGAGGATGTAAGTGTTAGGTCATTGTTGAACGGAGAATAGACAGAGATGAGGGAGAAAATGTAGGGAGGTGCGGCATTATGGAGAGCCTTGTTTATATTGTATTCTGTAATGAATAGGCAGCCAATATAGTGACTGACACAGACCAGAAGCATCGCTGTAGCGTCTAGACTGATAGATGAGCCTGGCCGCTGCATTCAGAATAGATTGTAGAGGGGAGAGTTTAGTAAGAGGAAGACCGATTAGTAAGGAGTTACAGTAGTCAAGGTGAGCGTGAATAAATGTCTTTAATGTATCTCTGGTAAGGAAAGTGTGTATTCTGGAGATGTTTTTTAGGTGGAGGTGACATGAGCATGCGAGTGATTGGATATGGGGGGTGAAGGAGTGAAACACAACCCCAAGGCAGCGGGCATGCTGACTAGGAGTTATAGTAAGGCCAGAGACTACAATGGATATATCAGGGACAGATCTATTAGGTGGTAGAAACAGCAGTAGTTCAGTCTTACAGAGATTTTCTCAGTGGCAGCGGACTCTTGATTTTTTTTAAAAAAAATTTTCCCCATGCCACTTGGTCTCTGTGGGTATGTTTTCCTTATTTGCCATTAGAACTAGACATTTACTGAATATAACCATTTTATCTGGATTTGTTTGCCCTTACTGAGTGTGGTATGCACATATTGACAACTGGGCAGTTGTCAAAATGTGTGCAAATAAGATTTCCTTGATGGAATAGGGAAAACTGTTCCTCCAGTGCCACCTTTTGAAAGTGCCATGATCTGGGTTAAGTCAATCCACAATATTTCCAAAATAAACTTTGATGGTGGGTTACTATCACGTTTCTGGTCTTAAAGAGGATTGTGATGTTATGATAGCTGTGTGTTTACTGGCATGACTTGGGACAATAATAGGCTATTAATGTTGATGCATTTGCCCTCCTATATGAAGAGGTCCTGCTAGCAAAGAGTTAATGAATTAGCTTTCTTATTCTTCAATAGTCATGTGGCGCCAGAACATTATAAAGTGGAGTTGCTGTCATAGAGACACATAGATAACTTTTCTGGTAACTGTGTGACATGCAGTAGTTATAATATTTTTAACTGAAAGTATCAAAAGGTTAGTTTCTATTATAGATGTATTTTTATTCCCACATGCGAGTCTTTGTTCCAGAACAGATGCGAAAGTCATGTTGAAAATATTGGTGTCTGGCTATATTTAGCAGCTATATCTGGGCTGGAAAGACAGTTACAGGGGAAAAACATTCCTCTTGTTTGCACTGTGATGTTATTGGTCCCATTGGGTTCGTGGTGCTCTGCGGAATAATCCAGAGGGCCTGCGCTTACAAATGTATTCTCTGCTCTCTTTTAACCTAGTGTTCTTCCTAGCTACACACACTGTCCTTTCAGAGATACACAATCTAATATTAGCACGCTGGCCTTTTCTTTTTCTTGTTTCCCTTCCTTATCAATATCAATATCAATGCAAAACACAGGAGGGAAAAAAGGTGCATTTTTTTTTCCTTTTTTTTTTTTTTTTTTTTAAATATAAACTAACATTTTAGTTTTCTTCATTTAGAGAAACGGCCAGATGGCTCAGAGTTTTGGCTGTAGCACAGAGCTAAAAGATGAGACGCCAGCTCTGTCAAATCAGTTTGTGGGCTGCCTGAACAGATGTTCTTTCCAATGAGGGTCAAGAGGGAGAAATTATTATTATTATTTTTTTTTTCTGTTATATGTAGCTGACTCTGCTTTTCCTGATAAATAATGGGTAGTTTTAACCCCTTCTTTTTCTTTTTTTTTTCTTTCGCTCCCCTGCCTTCCAAAAGCCATAATTTTTATTTTTTTTTTTCCTTTTGAGAGAACCGTATGAGGGCTTAATTTCTGAGGGACAAATTGTACTTCATAGCAGTACCATTTAACATAGAGCCCAATAAGAATACAGATGCTTAAGTGGAATTGTATTTTAAAGGTAATCCTTCAACCCTAGTTTGCTGTCTTCTTGAGTAATGACAGACCCTATTTAACCCTTGCGCGCATAATCTCTTTAATTTACATCATTATGCGTAAAGGGGTGTATGGAGAGAGCTCAGAAGGCAGCCAGAGGCAGTGTGTAATAGAAGGCAACGTGTTTTACTATTCACTGCAATATATCCGTATTGCACTGAATAGTATGAGTGATCCCCCCTAGGGGATCTGAAAATAAAAGTAATAGAAAAATAAAAAATAAGTTTTTAAGTGTAACACCCCCCTCCCAAATATTAAGGTTCAAATTACCCCCCCCCCTTTTGTAGATCACATATATATAAAAAAAAATGAATAAACAATAATAAACATAAACACTTTAGGTGTCCCTGCGCTCCAAAATGTCTGAATTATTAAAATACAAAGAAAATCTATCCCATATGGTGAACAGCCAAATGGCGATTTTTTTCTTTTTTTTTTTTGTTCAACACTTTGCCTATGAAAAAAAATGGAATACAAAGAGATCAAACCATCAGAACTTCCTCAAAATGGTATCAATAAAATTGTCATCTTGTCCCGCATAAAAAGACGACTTACCCAGCTCCATACACATACTGTACATACAGTCCTATGAAAAAGTTTGGGCACCCCTATTAACCTTAATCATTTTTAGTTCTAAATATTTTGGTGTTTGCAACAGCCATTTCAGTTTGATATATCTAATAACTGATGGACACAGTAATATTTCAGGATTGAAATGAGGTTTATTGTACTAACAGAAAATGTGCAATATGCATTAAACCAAAATTTGACCGGTGCAAAAGTATGGGCACCCTTATCATTTTATTGATTTGAATACTCCTAACTACTTTTTACTGACTTACTGAAGCACAAAATTGGTTTTGTAACCTCAGTGAGCTTTGAACTTCATAGCCAGGTGTATCCAATCATGAGAAAAGGTATTTAAGGTGGCCAATTGCAAGTTGTTCTACTATTTGAATCTCCTCTGAAGAGTGGCATCATGGGCTACTCAAAACAACTCTCAAATGATCTGAAAACAAAGATTGTTCAACATAGTTGTTCAGGGGAAGGATACAAAACGTTGTCTCAGAGATTTAACCTGTCAGTTTCCACTGTGAGGAACATAGTAAGGAAATGGAAGACCACAGGGACAGTTCTTGTTAAGCCCAGAAGTGGCAGGCCAAGAAAAATATCAGAAAGGCAGAGAAGAAGAATGGTGAGAACAGTCAAGGACAATCCACAGACCACCTCCAAAGAGCTGCAGCATCATCTTGCTGCAGATGGTGTCACTGTGCATCAGTCAACTATACAGCGCACTTTGCACAAATAGAAGCTGTATGGGAGAGTGATGAGAAAGAAGCCGTTTCTGCACGTACGCCACAAATAGAGTTGCCTGAGGTAAGCAAAAGCACATTTGGACAAGGCAGCTTCATTTTGGAAACAAAAATTGAGTTGTTTGGTTATAAAAAAAGGCGTTATGCATGGCGTCCAAAAAGAAACAGCATTCCAAGAAAAACACATGCTACCCACTGTAAAATTTGGTGGAGGTTCCATCATGCTTTGGGGCTGTGTGGCCAATGCCGGCATCGGGAGTTGAGGGTCGCATGGATTCCACTCAGTATCAGCAGATTCTTGAGAATAATGTTCAAGAATCAGTGACGAAGTTGAAGTTACGCCGGGGATGGATATTTCAGCAAGACAATGATCCAAAACACCGCTCCAAATCCTCAGGCATTCATGCAGAGGAACAATTACAATGTTCTGGAATGGCCATCCCAGTCCCCAGACCTGAATATCATTGAACATCTGTGGGATGATTTGAAGCGGGCTGTCCATGCTCGGCGACCATCTAACTTAACTGAACTTGAATTGTTTGTCCAAAATACCTTTATCCAGGATCCAGGAACTGATTAAAAGCTACAGGAAGCGACTAGAGGCTGTTATCTTTGCAAAAGGAGGATGTACTAAATATTAATGTCACTTTTCTGTTGAGGTGCCCATACTTTTGCACCGGTCAAATTTTGGTTTAATGCATATTGCGCATTTTCTGTTAGTACAATAAACCTCATTTCAATCCTGAAATATTACTGTGTCCATCAGTTATTAGATATATCAAACTGAAATGGCTGTTGCAAATACCAAAATATTTAGAACTAAAAATGATTAAGATTAATAGGGGTGCCCAAACTTTTTCATAGGACTGTATAAACTTACAGGTGTCAGAACATGGTGACAAAATATTTTTTCTCTATTTTGCAAAGTTTTACATATTTTTAAAAGGTATCATAACATTACAAATACCATGTGAATTTGGCATCACCGTGATTGTACTGACCCCTAGAATACAGATAACATGTCGTTTTTACCACATCAAAATTAAACCCATAAGAAGTTGGCGCAAATGCATTTTTTCCACGTCCACCTCATTCAGAATTTTAGTCCAGCTTCCTAGTACATTGCAAAGGATATTGAATGTTGCTATTACAAAGTACAATTTGTCCCACAAACAATAAGCCATCATGTGACTCTGTGAACTGAAAAATGAAAAAAAAATTTAAAACGTGGCACCTTCTCAGAAGACCCAGCAGAAATGGCAGACATTCCCTATCTCTCCAGTTACTTTAAGCTGCTATCACTGCTCCCACATGATGAGATGTCACTGTGGTAGTCTGGAACCTTCAGAAGGTTACTAGGCCAGCCATAGGAATATAGCTGTTTTGCCATAGGGGCTTAAAAAAAAAAGAAAGAAGAATAGCCCTTATGGCGAACACTGTAGTGCGGGGGGAAAAAATCTAAATTGTTAAACCACAGCTTATCGTTAGTTAATGTTACAGTTTTCAGAATATGACTACGCAAATAAAAAAAAATTCAGATTTTTCACATTTGTAAAGCTATGAAAACCTAAAAACTATATGAACTTGGTATTGCTGTGAACTGTTGCACTTGTAGAATATAGCATCGTAGAAGCTATACAAAGAAAACCAATATGATGAGGCAAGTGCAGTTTTTTCCTAATCCCTTCCCCCTTTTTTTTGTGCTTTGGTTAAACGCCTTTCCTGTACATTGTTTAGAATAAAAAAAAAAAACCCTCAAAAAAACAAACAAAAAAACCCTCTAAACTGCAAAGGTGTGAATAATAGCAGAAGAGTTAACCATATGGCTAACATTCTGGTACATTGTGCATTTGGTTGCCTGTTTATGTCTGTACCTCACATTATATAGTATTCACTAATGTTCTGCAAACAGAAAATAAATAAAAATGTTTTTTTTTCTTTCAGTGTGAAAACAAAATGAAGGAAGTATGCTCTTGGGTTTTCCATATGTCCACTGTCCCTGAAGACTAGGAACCTATCAGGTAATATTACTATAAAAGCACATTTGTGCTCTGTAGGTTGGGGCTGGATGCACTTTCCCAGTCCTTTCCTGTTTCCTTTGTCTCTTTTGCTGTATCTTGCCTGTGCAGCCGGACATCTTCTGTAACCAGATTACATCCATTTAGTATGCTATTTCCAGATATTCTTTCTGCCTCCTGCAGAGCCTGTTATATGTCATTCATGTGCTATTTATTTTCAGAGAGTTTCACAATAATTATCCTTAATTTAATTTCCCTTGTGTTGAAATCTATTTTTGATTGTAAGGTCACCGTGGACATCTATTGCTGTATAGTTATTTGCGTCTCATCTGCTGGTACTTGCACAGGAACATCACGTTAAAGGACAACAAGTGTAAAAGCTAGGTGTTTATATATATATATATATATATATATATATATATATATATATATATATATATATATATATATTTATTGTCAGCTGGTATCTCTTATTATCTTAAGATACCAGAAATTTTGCTTATATACAGTGAATATCTTAAGAAGGTTCTAACTTCATTTATTGAAGTTTTTTCTGATCTGAAAAATATTCATCTTTATAGCGCAAACCAAAAAGATGAACAACTAAAGAGACAGTGTTCACATACCAGTAGCTAGCTACATTTCTTTACTTTATACTGGTCAGGGGCAGTGACTACGGTGAAGGGGGTATCCTTATAGGAAAACTATTGAAATGGATAAAGGTGGCAACTAGCCAGTCTAACCCCTGTCTAAAAGATTCATATGAGGCATCATGAAGCTAGTGTGACTACTGTTATCTACTTGAACAGCCCAGACCCATTCAAGTCTGCTCACACTATGGTTCAGGGGTACTATAAAGGGAGTCGAGCAGCAGAAAATGCTTTATAAACTTAGTCACAGTACCTTGTAGAGGTGACTCTACAGTTTAGAAATATGGCCTTCATTACTCAACTTTGGAGCCCATTTTCATGTAAATAGGTTTATTCATAATCAAATTAGTTAATTATTATTATTATTATTATTATTATTATTAATAATTAATAATTATTTAGTGTGTGTATATATTATGTTATATTATATTTTTTTAATTTAACTTTATTAACTTTTTATCTTTCAATGTCTATACAACAAAATCTGTGTGATTTTGGGTAACTTCATGGAAGGTGAGATTAAGTCAAAACTTGTTCTTAAAGGGAGTCTGTCATCACAAAATTGAGATATAAACTGAGACAGTACCTTGCACGGCTCTCTGCACTCTTGACAATGATGTACTTCTTGTTCAGTACTACTGTGCCATTCTTGTAAAAAATAGTCCTTATGCAAATTAGAATAAAAGTGCTTTAAGTGTGTTGCTTTCCATCAATGGCTTCACTGTATTCTGCTCAGTTCTTCCCCCAGAGATGATTGCCATCTCTCTTTTCGGCTGCAGCACACAGTGCTAACAATACTATGCATATCTGATGATGACACACTGTACCTGGAAGTGAAAGAGCTGGCTTCAGATGTATGGTGAACATTTTTGTAATATACTTTATTAACTAATCAACCTCTTTTTTTTAATAGAAGACTGGCTGTAAAATTTCCATTAGCAATGCTCGAACTAAGCATTGCCAGAGAGAGTGTCTGTACATCCGTACTCAATGCAGCATATAGAGCTGAAGCATTAGCCTATGGGGGATAGTCAATGTAAATTACTTTACCACCTGTTTTATACTACCTAGAAAAATTGGTTCTGGCATCACAACACTGAGATTCTCTTAAAGGGAGTCTATAATTGCCTAAATAATTTTTTTTTTTTTAACTAAGTATATCTTTACATAGACTTTAGCAAGTCTATTCTAGGCATACTGTACCTGTCTTTCCTTGATCCTCGCAGCCGTCTTTGCATGAAAGCGGTTTTCTTCATATGCAAATGAATCTTCAGGGAGCATCCAGGGGCATTATCCCTGTGCCCCGAGCACCTCTGCGTCATCAGCCCAGTCCGTTTCTCACCGTCCCCTTCTTGAAAGACGATCCCTCCTTCTACACCTCTTCACTACTTCCAGAGCAGCTAGTCACGTACAGCACAATTATAAACTCGCTCATGCTTTGATGATGCAGGGGTGCTTGGAGCACAGGGATAACATCCCTGGTGCTCCCTGAAGACTAATTTGCTTATGAAGAAAACCGGTTTCATTCAAAAATGGCTTTGAGAATCAACAAAATAAAGGTATACCTATAATAGCCTTGCTAAAGGGTATGTAAAGATAGGCTTAGTTAAAAAAAGATGTAGGCAATGATAGACTCCTTGTAAGCATTGATATGCTGCCAAGCTTCCAGTACAAGCTATAAAGGAATTGGAGATATCACTAGTTGTAAATACAGTTGGAAATTTGAACTTAATATGCTGCATATAAATCTAATTCCTGACCATGCTTCTAACTAGCATATGAAAGCTGAGACTCACAGCTTCCTTGTGATATCACAGTCTAGGTTGTATAAAACTGGAGATAAAGCCATTTGAAGTGACTATTCCCCCTTTAGTAGACGCTTCATATTCATGCTCTACATATTCACCATAAAAATGTGAATGGATTTACCGTAAGGAGAATGACACAGCCCTGACCCCTCCCAATAAGCTACACCTTTTCAGGAAAGTGGAATGGAGTTTGTCAATTCTGGCACAAAAATGCTGAAAATTTTGAAACTTCTCACAGTTTTTGTATTTTGTCAGAATTGTGTGTGTGTGTGTGTGTGTGTGTGTGTGTGTGTGTGTGTGTGTGTGTGTGAAGTGTATGATAAGTTGCACCCCCCCCCTCCACAATTGCTTGGGTGCATTGTTTTTCATTTTCTTATGCATGCATACTTTTTTGTTGATTTTTGTTGATTTTCAAGCGTTTTCAAGTGCAATATTGTTTTGCTGACTGAAAATACAGCACCACATATGTATTCTTTTTTCCTATATTAGGCTTGTTGTATTTAAAGTTACCTGTAGGAATACAGACATTGAAGGCGTCTTCTAGTTACCAGGTGTACAACATGTAACATTCTTTCTATTGCCCATTTTTCCCCCATTAAAGTTACATCAGACATAATGCACCAAAGCCGCTACAAGTGAATCCAGCCTTGGTTATGTGCACACAGTGTATTATTTGTTTTGTATGTTCCTGGTTGCGTTTACTCTTAGCTTTATTGTTTTTTTGCTTTTTCTGTTTCATTTGGAAACAAGTGTGTTGCGTGGATTCCCAGTAGCGATCATCACATGCTCGCAGCAGAAAAGTGCGGAGTGGATTTTAAAGCTAAAACCTCTAATTATACTTTCGATTGGCTTTTAAAGGGTTTTGTTGATGTGTTTGCTCTAATTGCCTGCTGAATTATTCACATGTACCTTTGTATCCCAGCTGTAAATTATCTATAAAGTCGTGGCTCTGTGCACATCATATTGTTGTGCTGGACCGGAGAAAGCAGGCTGCTGCTGTTGACACAGGTGCCCATGTTGTTAGATGACGGAGGTGTACTCTGTCACACAGCAGCAGGCACATAACACCCTCCTGCTGTACGGCAGCCCTTGTTCTGCTGCTTCCTTACAGTGTTCTCCTGTGAGTATGGTCTTTTACCTATGCTTTACGTCCTGCTTAATTTAAAATGCAGTCGGCAGCTATTAAGATATCTATAGATGCATGTCTAGTAGTTACTGAAAGAGCTGGCAATATCCCTACAGCTGATGCTGCTTCTTACACAACATATAGTACATAAACAGCTGGAACCCTGAATATCCCATGTTTGGATTGGAAGACCCAGATCAATCCGCATTAACACAAGCAATTAGTTGGAAATGAAGTGTTCACGACCTAAATAGATTAGTGCACTTTCATTATATTTTTGCTGGAAAGTAGATTAATTTTCTCATCCCAAGTACGGGTTTCTTTCTAGATTTGACAACAGAAGAGATGGTTGCAGTTATTTGCTGCTAATCGATCTTCAGTCATCTCCATTACTGTTAATATTTCAAGCCAGTGAAATGTATATAAGATTACATATAACGTTTATTTATGACTTTGCTTCTGTGCTTTTCCAGGGCTATTGTAGTGTGTAGCAGCATTAGAGGCTGCCGTACAATGTATCATAATGGTATAATGAAAGGTGGATGTATCTCTCATATGTAACACTTTGACATTGGTTGCGTATGGCATGATTCATTTGCTAGATATTGAAGTGTATCCATTTTCATCTCTATCATCTTTCTTCTCTCTTCTTTTTAAGATTACTGGTTCAGAGTGTGAAAGCTAGTGAGTTTTCAGATATGAAAAGGAATTTATGGTCACATAATTGCCTAATAATAATACGGTAATAATAATTTTGTTTTGGACAGGACAGTCGGACTGTTCACAAACGTTAGTCATCAGCCATTTGCAACTTTTATCTAATATGTATTATCTTTGTGTTTTGTCCTGCGGTACAGCAAACTTCTGGCCCTACTGTCTTACAGAAAACATACATTGCCAGATAAATTATATCTATCTATATTCGATCTATATTTTGCACACAGATGTAGTGTAGCTAGCCCAAACTTCTGCAGTTGGTTAAACAGAGAACAACAAAAACCTTTATTCAAAGACTTTTTTTGTTGCCTTCCATGATAACCCGAGCTTCTGCAATATATCTTTACTCTGCAACATTTGTGTGCATGTGTGTGTGTGTGTGTGTGTGTGTGTGTGTATATATATATATATATATATATATATATATATACAGGACGTTTCTCGCCTTTGATTTAAGTTGGAAGGTGCGGCTCAGTCTGTAGTACACAATTTAAAAAAAGCTGCATGCAGTCTGTGGCTAACATCCCAAACAGCTTGTAAGAAATAAATATACCGTACGCACTTTGACCTGTGAGAACCTTCTGTGCAGTGTATAAACTGTGGAAAAGTGGTGTGGAGTCCTCCCCTCTCCTTTCACTGCGTGAAGAAAGCCCAGCCCTCCCTCTCTGCAGACTGTAAACCAGCCTTGCTTTTGATGTTATTTATGTTATGGTTGGACATTCCCTAGTAACAGGGAGTGAGCAGCAAATTAGCTAGAAGGGAGACAATAAGTGGCAGCAAACTTCATAGGGTTTTTCCAGACATAAAACTGCAATTTTGTAATGAAGTGCATTACATCTTGAACTAAAATGACATGCTGTAATAAATGAAACTGTTATCTTCAAAGTTAGCGACCATTTAAAGTAATTTAGGCTTGCTGGACAATTGAGTGTAAGGAATTGTGATAATAGAAACTCTAAATGTTAAGAAAGATTGCACCTGTAGTCTCCTGCACCTTGTTTCTCAGCTAGTAGTTTTACCATTTCACATTTTAATGTAGTTCTTGGGAGTGGCACAATATGTGTGTATGTGTGTGTATCTCTCTCTCTCTCTATATCTATCTATCTATATATATATATATATATATATATATATATATATATTTACTAAGGGCACTCTTCTATTCTTTATCACTTTGCAGAGCTGTCAGCTGCTCCATTAACCATCAATTACAGTACAGAGAATAGATGTGATGAGTAACTGTGACTGCAGCTTAGACAGTGGTGATCTGAAATTTGGGCAACAAACTTTACACACTGAGGCGGCATAAAGTGCAGTATCTGACAAACTGGGCAAAATCCTTTTATGGATTTGCAAATAAGCCAATAAGTGCACTGTGGGTGGACCCTTATTTGTGAAAATTGCCTACTGACATCTGTGATTCAGGCATACACTAGAAATGTCAGCTTCCAGCTACAGAGGCATTGTTGGACTTTGATTTCAAAGAAAAGCCATTGCAATTTCAGCTGTCTATAGGTCTATTGAGCAAGTCAGGCTTGAATCCAGTATACTTGCAGAATTATTAGCAAATATTAAAGGCCACTATGCAGCACTGTTATTGCTTTGGTGGGCATTTTGGAGCTGACAGACTCCATTTAAGGGTTCTGTAGAATAAAAAAAAAAAAAGTCATGCTTGTATCTTATTTAAACATCAGGTATTTTTATGTATGACCCCTGATCTATAGTGCAGGTGAAACAGTTCAGATACATGGTACATACTGTCTATTTTATCCCAGTATATGAATGGTGTCATATCCCTGTGATTCTTGTGGATCTTCTGACAACAGCTGATTGAGAGACTGGTTGGTGAAGTGCAATACCTGATTAGGAGCAAATTCTAGGCCAGTAAATTAGTATATTGATCCCAGTCTGCGTCCTGCAAGGCAGCTTCTCTTTCTGGCAAGTTTGCAGCAAATACTCTTTATATAATTACATCACATCTTCTGAGGCTGCCACAATTAAGGACCCAAATGTCACGCAATCAATTAACTTACCCGATTTGATTATAGTAATGTGCCATCCTTTGTAGAGCAGCATTGAAACACAAGGTAATCTGTCGTGGTGCCTTTTAAGACAGAATGGGTTAAATATAAGCAAGTTTTTACAGCTTGTGTGAGGGTACAGATGCATTTTGCAACCTAACCACGTGTGTTGGCCAGTGGTTACATCATTACTCAAATTGTGTGACCGTTTGGCCGTGATGGGCAGTCTGTGTTTCGGAGATGTTTGTTTAGCTGAAACATGTATCTGAACCCTTAAACAAAACTGATCCTCCCATGATACCCTAGATGGACTTGTTTTATGTACACAGTCATGGATAGCTTGACTGTGCTTTCTCACCAGCAGCTCGTGGTTCAGACCTATTTTCATTGGAATAGAAACTTAAAGGGATCCTATCATTGGATACCCTTTTTTTTCTCATTAACACGTCGTAATAGCCTTAAGAAAGGCTATTAGTCTCCTACCTTTAGATGTCTTCGCCGCGCCGCGAACTCTCCAGCGACGCCCCCATCTTCTTCAGAAATTGAAAACCCAGGACGGAAGAAGATGCGCAGAGAGGAGGGTTCCTGAAGAAGATGGAGGTGTCGCTGGAGAGTTCTCGCGCAGCATTGGGGACGCCCCCAGTGCTGTTTGAGTGCTGGGGCCCGCCCCCAGTGCTGCGAGAGAACTCATTTACATACCAAAGAAAACCCAGTTTTCTACCGAACGGCGGCACGGAGAAGACATCTAAAGATAGGAGACGAATAGCCTTTCTTAAGGCTATTCCGATGTTTTATCGAGGAAAAAAAAGGATATCCAATGAAAGGAACCCTTTAAACTACTGTTTTTGTGTTTTTTATTTCAAACGTGGTTGGCTATAATAACCAAATGACAAAAGTATATGACAATAATTTGAACCCCTAGCGATGATGACTCTGTGTATGTAATACTTTCTTGTTTCATATTGATCCTACCAAAACTCAGGATATATTAATTGTATATACATTATTTTTGTTTTTCTTGTATATATTTTATTTTTTGAGCAAAATTTGACTCCTTGCTGCTGCCCGCAAGAGTTTACAATCTCTATACATGAAGTGGGAGGGACACAGTAGGTGAAAATAGTAGCTGTTTCTCCTGGCTTCTATGAGACTCTTGTCTGATGGGCCCCTGCTGCGCTTTTTTTTTTTTTCCGGACACATGGGGCCCCCTGGAAGGCTGAAGTGGTTAGTAGCGGGGATTGGCAAGTAGTATCGCAAACCTTGCATCTGAAACAAAGCTTATGTCCCCAGAGGGGGCTATTTGAGTTGGGAAGATGAAGATAAACAATTTACTAAATATTTACTTCGAGTTGGAGAAAGCTAAAATGGGAAGACTGCTGTAGCTGTTAGACACTATCTCTATCACAGCAGTTTTGTCTGGGCCAGAGAGAGAGCTTTGAATGTCAGCATAACAATAGTGTTGAAAGCCATGGGAATCTGAGCTGGCCTAACCTGAAAATGTACATGGAGAATAATAGAGTTCCGCAATATAGATTGAACCTTTCTCTGCCGTTAATTTTGTTTTTGAAATAAAGATGAGTGGTGGTGAAGGGGGCATTAGAGGGTGGAGTATGGGAATAAAGGTATTTAATAACTGTCATGTAAAGGCTATCCAAGCACATAGTGTGGCTGCCAGAGGTCATTTTACTACATTTGCTCAGTCTTGCACTTGCCCTTCACTTGGGCTGCAAATTTAGAGTAAATCGCGCCCCAATACTGTCCACGCCCCTCAAACACATGCTGCCACTTATTGTACTAAGAATCTGTATCAAGGGAATCCGACATATTACTGATCTGAGCAGTGAGACACAAACACACTTCAAGAATGTAATGTGTTAATAGAGCAAACACAAAACACCAATTTTAAATTTCATCATTTAATATCCAAAGGTTTCAGTGCTATATATAATAAAGACAAGAGTTATCAAGACAAGCAAAACAGTTTTTAAAAATAAAACTGGAGAAAAGACAGAATTAACCTGGTAAATTCTGTTTCCATGGAATTTGGAGGAATTAAGATTGCCAGCTCCAACAGTGTCACAAAATTGTCATCGAATTCAGTCTTTTCTAATGTGAAGCTCCTGGCTTGTGCTTAGCCATGTTCCCTGCCAGGGTGCCATTCCTCCTGCTCCCTGATATGTCAGATGAGCTAGTTCGTAGCCCTTCTATCTTAGGCCTGATTGAGTCTTGGTAGTGACAGAGTTGATAAACAATAAACCTGTCCTGTATTACTTCAAAGAACGGGCTGCCGGACTGGATCATAAAGCAGCAAGCAGTCTGATCCTATGTTCACAGGAAAGAAATGTCTAATTTTTGACCAGTCCGATGCCATTATAACACTCCTACCCATGCAATATGCTGATGCCACATGCGTAAACACTATATACATTAATGGTATATACATGAAAAATATAACTTGGTAATGCTATATACAAAAGTAAGCTCATTTTAGGCCAAGGCCCCATGCAGTGGGCCACAATGCTATCCACTAAAACTCTGTGGACTTTCTGCTTCTATTATACCTAAAGGGAAACTGCCGGCAATTCCATAGGGTAAGTTGACATGCTGCGATTTCCAGAACCTCAATCATTTTGGAAATTGCAGCGTTTGTGGGGCTCTATCTGCAGGATTTTGCTGATAGAGCCCCTTTAAGTTGCAAACTTCTGGTGTGTCTTGGACTGGCTTTTTTTCCAGCAATGTTTTATAACCCAAGAAGTTCTCCTGAGTTTTTTTTTTTTTGTCACGTCTGTACACAAGGGTTGCCTATTTGTGAAGCTCTGGTGTGTGGGTGATGAGGGCTATGGTAATAGTAGTGTTATAGATAGTAGTTGCACTGTCTGTGTCATGATATGGCGAAGTCTACCTGGGAGGAAGGGGAAAAGGTTCTACAACTGTTGCCCCAGTCATGAAACTAATAAATCTGAATGTAAGTTGTGGATGTCACACAGGGTGGTTGAAGAGTTAGACGTTGGATAGGAAGCAGAGGCAGGTAAACGTATTCACCTTTATGACCCCACTTTTGAGAGGTGCGGTGAAGGACCACTGTGAGAGTTTGGAGGTAGCTGGATGATTTGTATCAATGGAGATGTTGAAATCTCCTACGAAGTGAAAGGGGATAGCAGTTGAAAAGAAGTGCATGAGCCAGGTCGTGAAGTGTTCGCTAAAAGCTGTGGTAGGTCCTTGGCAGTCTGTAGATGACTGCCACTTTGTAGGTTGAAGATAGGGTTTGGTGATTAATCAAAAAATAAACGAAACCGAACATCAACCAGTATAACCATTGTGCTTTTATTCACTTCCAGTATTTCGGTTCAGTTATTACAATATGCGCAAGGTTCTACCTGCAGTTTTGTTTGGACTGAAAACATGCAAATTTGAGCAGCTATTATTATACTCTGAGCTCTTTTCAGATAAGTGAAGGCCGAGGGCGATATACTTTAAAAAAGTGTTACATCTCCTGGAGTCTGGGGTCACTACCTGTAGTCATGTGTCTGCTGAGTTCCATTCACAGACCTCAGTGGTCCCTGATGTCTGTCAGAAAATCCAAAGAAAGCAGAGTGTCTTGCCAGGGCCCAGGAAAGGTGAGTAACACTGTTTCTTTGACTGAAGAGACCCCAGTTTTGGTTTGGTCCACATGAAACCACCAAGTGAACATCACAAGGTTCATCCACCACACGATCATACTGTAAAAGTGGTGTGGTTTAAAAGGCCATGACGTAAGTGATCGCTATTAATCGTAAAATACCTGATCACAAATTTTTATTTTGGGTCATAATTGCCCAGTTGGAGGGTAAGTAAATGAAGAAATTTTGCATTTGTTTATGCAGTTGAGATATTTCCTTGTGGGTAAATAGATAAAACCATTGTCCTCTTTGTTTTACGGTAATTTAATTTCTCTTGCTTTTGAGAAAATAAGAGGTCAATGTAACGTATACAGTATGTAAGTAGAACCATGGGATAAGTTTTGGTATCCAAATGGCACAAGCTTGGCATTGTCACTTTGGCTGTTATGTCTGTATTTACAGTATTGAATTGCTAATAAGAATTTCTGGCTGTAATTGACTTAACCACATTGTTGCTTATGACTGCATACTCTGCTTGCAAGATTGGATAATTAATGTGTTAATTATTCAGGAGCCAAAAACAACACAAACAGAAAGCAACAGAGGAAAAAGAATAATAATAAATAAAAAATCCTCAAGCCCTTTAAAAGCCTCTTGTCCAAGAGAATTGCATTTTGATATCATAGATTTACTTCTTGCCTTACATAACAGGCCAAACTATTGAACCCAATACTTAAGTCTGGTGGCAACATTTTAGTTTTTGTGGTGTTTTTTTTTTTTTTTTTTTTTTTTTATATAGCTTATACTTAATAAAGACGAGGACGACATTGTGAAGGGGTTTTCCAAATGTAAATTCTAAATAATAAAAGACTTGCATAGACAAATAGTTACTTGTAAATGCTCAGCAGATCACTCCACTGTACTCCAAAAGTTAGTACTTGTATTGCCTTGGCTATTAGTGTTGTATGGTTATTTGTATGCTGTACTATTTATGTAAATCACTACAATTTTGTATGTTTCCTCTCCCCTCTTAAGGCATTACCTGTATTTACAGATAGCTGCATGCCTCTGTATTCGCAAGGTATAAATTAGAGTTGAAATTACTACTAGCCTTCACAGATAACAAAGGCTCTGCTACTGGACACTGCTCTGCTTCTGACACTGCATGATCTGCTGCCCAGCATGTGAATCATGCCCCCTTGCCAATCATGGAGGGAGGGCCAGGAAGCAGTGAACATGGGGGGCACGTAATGTGACCTCCCATATTTCAGTGATGGTGGATGGGGATGTCTCACGCCAGGGGCACGATCAAACTGGTGTACAGAGGCATCTCATCTAAAGATATTACATTAGCCATACATTTTAATGCATTGATACCATATGCACACAATTTTATATGCATCACATACAGATAAAATTTACATCATACTTAACCCTTTGTAGGATACTGATGGATGGCAGTATTGCTCTGAACTGCATATTCCAGTGCATGGTTAGGCCTCATGTACTATAGCATTCTTTCATCAGTGTCTCCTAAAAAAACAGGTTTCTGACTGAATGCAAAAAGTCATTTTTCAAACTTGGTGCTTTCTGTTGTTGTGCATGAGTGATTCAGAAGAGACCTGTATAGCAATAAAAGCACATGTGCTGTCGGACAGGTTTACAGTGTGTGGTGAGATTCCAAGAAGAACCTTTATCCGTATGCACAGGTTGATTATATAATAAAGCATGCTACATTGCAGACTTACAGCATCCTTGGAGAAAAGACACCTATCTTTTTTAGACTTAAATGGTTTAACCTACAGTTTAACCATGGTTAGGGGAAGGAAGTGGTATGTAAGATATCTTCTAAATATAACGACCATCTGTTACATCATGATCGTGACTATGCTGCAAGGCTAAGTTTGACAGCATGAGTCATTTGTCCATTGTCTAGATACTGCTGGCTGCACTCTCCTAAATACTACTATCCACAATGTACTTTGCTTTATGGTCTTTCATTGTCATGGGAGTTTGTAGTGTTGTATGTTTTGCACTGTAGTATAGATGTGTTCTTAGTAGCATTGGTTATTAGATGAGCGTCCATACATTGCACATGCTAAATACATGTACAAGCTGGCTGTTTGAATTTCCTTTTATGCTGGTAATTCATGTGCTGTTTTTATGTCCCTTGGTAATGCGTAGGTTAATATTTTTTTTTTCCTACATTAGCCCACAGACTGTTTTAAATATTCTTGTACTGAAAATGTGTCACCGTTGCAAATTTCATGCAAAATGGTCTATATTTGGTACAGTAACATTCAATCTCTCATTCTGCAGCATGTCTAGTGATGAGTTCCAGGCTTTTAAAGTTGAAATTAATATTTCAACATCCCCACAACCCCCTCCTTTTGCAGAGATCTGAAGCAAAGCTGGATATAACTGCGTTCCCATGACAAGCGCCCAATGCCGATCAATAGAATCTTTCCATTTCTGCTGGAATTAAGGTAGAAAAATCCTAATTACTGGCACAGAACTCTGTGTTCTGCAGCCGTAATCATTAATATCCTTTGGACCTCAGCTTTGTAAATACAGATATTAATACAGTCCAACATTGGAAAGGAAGATCTAATGGCAAGGATTAATTGGAAGCTTTTATCTTGTGGAGGCAGACCATTCATGTTAGAAGACGGTACATGAAGTAACCGGAACATATTGAGCGGAACAAGTAGCAAGTGTATTGCTAAAGTATCTTAATTGTGGTAAATAGTCTTTGTACATGTTTGTTGGTAATTCTTGTAAGGCCTATATGTACCTTTACTACTAGACAATTTGTATGCAGTTTCTGGCATGGAAAGCGTATTTATCTTCCAAAAAGCATGCCCATACCAGCATTACATAGCAGCAGAGATCGACTTTTGCATATATGAAAACTTCTTGCGCTAGTGTGCCTCTTGCTAAGCAGAAAAGGTACAGTGGTGACCATGATATTATCGTCTACTTTAAGCTGTTCGACTCCTCATAAGTTGCAAATATTGTGCGCCTAGTTCACTAATGGTTTGTGAATTTGTCAGTAGTACCTCAGTTTTACAACACTGTTGATGACCCTAAGGTAAAACTGCAGAACTACTGGCAAAATCTTTTAGTTAACAGGCTATTTGAAAGCCCTGCCTACTGTGTTTGTATGTGATTTTAGATGCATGTGGCCGCTGCAACATTGGTACGTGTCCAAAATTTACATTTAAAGAGAAATTTCCTGGGTTACATAACTTTTATCTGTTCTCAAATTATTACGGTTTTAAACAGTAACAGAACTGCATACTTATTACTGTGCTGCATGCTAAATTTAGAACACCTTTCTATGAAATGTTAGAGGACCTTTTTCCACCTCCACCAATACAAGTTCTTATTTGTTAATATCTGTTAATATTTTCTCTCGATCCCCCACCATTCCCCAGCAACAAGTACGGTTAGGTTTGGTGCCTTATGTGTTATTTAATCTCTGTAATGTCTTAAGGACAGTGTCAGGCAGGGGGTGTGTGATTCCGAGATCCAATCTAAGGCAGTGTCAGAGCTCAGAATCACATCCCTTATCTGCACCTACCTTACACCGCCCTCCTGACAGTATAGCGTCTAAACAGCATTGATTGCTGGGGAATAGTGGAGGCTGGAGAAAAAAAATTCCAACTGTGCCAGAATTAGTGGAGCGGCAGCTATTAAATTATCTAAATATAATTAATTTATGTGCAATATAAAACATACAAAAACAAGCAATACGCAAATAAGTATGATACAATGGATCATCAAGAAACATAATGTGTAATAATACTGATTCATTGCTACAGTATAACACATGGCAGCAGTCAAAAGAAAAACAATGTACAAGATTTGTACTTTGAGAACAGAACAAAACACCTGAGCCTTAGGGGGTTGAGATAAACAACATGTCATTACCATATTAGGTAGGATTCACACTATTGTTGGTGTCTGCTCAGATGGTGTCCGTTTAAAAAAACAAAAACCGAACACAAACGGACAGTAACTGATGGCTATTTATAAACAACAACAAAAAAAACCCCCGGACACTTACTGTCCATGGACACAAGATAAAATCCCTTTGAAATTAATGAAAATTGCAAACGAACCAGCTAGTGTTCGTTGCTAGAGATGAGCGAACACTATTCGAAACAGCCGTTTCGAATAGCATTCTCCCATAGAAATGAATGGACGTAGCCAGCACGTGAGGGGTTAAGCGGCCAGCCGCCGGCAAAGTTGGCGTGCCGGCCGCTTCCATTCATTTCTATGGGAGCGTGCTATTTGAAAAGGCTGTTTTGAATAGTGTTCGCTCATCTCTATTCGTTGCTAAAATTATGTATGGACACTGCTGAGTGGACACCAACAGTAGTGTGAATGCCCCCTTAATGGTTTAAAAAAAAAAAAAAAAAGGCCAAAATGCAGAAGCCGGGTGTGAAAAATGATGAAGAATGGGGGAGGAGGGACATCCTAAGCACATGCCCAGGAGCTTCACCTTATAATAAACTGGGAATGCCTTAGAACTTGGTCACACCATGGAAGCCAGCAAACAAGCTGTTTTGCTTGTCTTGTCCTCTTTCATTTGTTTTCTATATATATCAGCAACCAACCCATTGGGTATTGAATGATTCAATTTAATGGTGTTTAGTGTTTTCTCTATGAGCCCATTACTTTTTTAAAGCGTTTGACTGTTGGAGAGATCCGGACATACTGTATGTGAATAGGGTTTCTACTGTGCCCAGTCCCCATTTACTAGTGGTGGCAGCCTGTATTTGGGGGTGTGATTTACATTCAATTTGCAGTCTAAGTGAAGGGTGAGTGCAAGACTGAGTTGAGTGGATAAACCCCCTTATAGCCACAGCCATGTCACGTGCTAGTACGGTTCATACATGACGACAGTCATTTGCTTATTTATAAATTTCGAGGAAGTGGTGCTCAGCATAATGTTCCTTACAGTGCACTGTGGCTAGTGGTTTCTAAGGTTGGATATTGCTATTGTTGTTTTATGTTTTTACATTACAGTTTGCTCTTCTATGATTTATCCTCTAAAATGATGGGTGGATGTATAAATCTGATTATATATTATCACTGATCTGGACAAAACAAGATAAAACACCCAAATCCTTTCTGCTGTAAATACTATGAAATAATCCAGGGACACATAAAAATGGTCTGAAATATTTCTGCTGCTTTGTTTTTCCTTAGTCACGCTTAGTCTGAGCTTACTAAATATGTGAGCCTGTCACAGGGAGGTACGTAGCGGACTATTTACATTGGACTCTCAAGTTGTTTGTGGCTAAATATTATTGTACTCCAGATTTTGAAAGGACAAGCAGAACAATGTTTTGCTCTCCAGTTTTCCTATCAATTGTGTGTTCTAAGTTTCACATTTATGTATGTGCTAGAGGTCTCTGACAATGAGAAATGCCTGTCGGGCTAACTAGTTTGTGTATAGCCAGTTTAAAGGATTTGGCCAAGTTTACAATTTTAGAAGTTTTCAACAGGATAGTTGAAAAGTATATGACTAGTGGTGGTGGGGGGTCTCTCTGCTGAGACCCCACAGATTACGAGAAGAGGAGTTTTTTTGTACATCCATTTGAATGGAGTGGTGCTCATGAAGATACTCTGGTGTTCTAAGCATCTGTATGGCTCTGTATGGCATTACCAGAAAGATGAAAAGTACAGGGGATGTGAATATGCCATCAGCCTATATTCTCCAAGAAGTAATGCAGTATACCC
The DNA here is from genome assembly GCF_031893055.1 of Leptodactylus fuscus. NCBI lineage: Eukaryota > Metazoa > Chordata > Amphibia > Anura > Leptodactylidae > Leptodactylus > Leptodactylus fuscus. Next base: position 94,582,115 of record NC_134265.1, on the reverse strand, counting down.
TCCTCCCCAAGAGGTAAGGGTGGGGAGGTGGGTATACTCTGGCCCTGTTGAAGCTATGACAGTCTGTTCATCAAACTCGGAAACAAGATGGCAAGTTTCAGTCTAGTTTACATGTGAGTGTAAAAACATAAAAAAATCAAGATGTGTCTTTTTTTCTTTTAATTATAAATGGATTGTTGCAAAAAAAATCTGAATAATTTCCAGAAAAACGCTTTGCCAACACAAATTTGGCATACTGTACATCACAATAGCGACTGTCTGCTATCTTTTGGTAACTGCAGAGTTTGCAAAGATATCTTTGTCTCTTAAGGGAGGGTTCACACGGTGTAACGTGCCGCTTGATGTGGCACGTCTACGCCGCGGGAGCTTTTTTGGGCCATACAAGCTCCCATTGATTTCAATGGGAGCGGGGATCGTATGCGCCGTGCTATTTTGTGGCCGCGATTTTGCATCTACTGCACCCAATGTATTACTGAAGTGCATGAATTGCCTGGCTGACTAGTAGCGCCTCTCTGCAGTATAGTGGAGTACTACATGTTCTGTCCTTCTCTTTACCTGTGCCAGGGTGAGCTACTCTTTTCACTGTATATATTTTTAAAGTGCCTGAAAAAATTCCTGTTAATATCTTACAAGATGATTTACATTTTGTGACTCTTGTCTAAGGATTTGCTGTATATAATAGTGTCCTGATTTATTTTTTGACAATTTGGGGTCTCCAGAACCAATTACTAGTTTTCTGTAGAGTTGTGCTTTCAAGTTACAATGGTTTCAGCTCATAATGTTTGTCTTGGGGCCAGGTTATATTGTAACTCATGGGACCACTGTACTTTGCCCATTACAGTGTCACAGATTAACTTTGTGATTTTGCATTATAAGAATAAAGATGTTTTCTTCCTTGTAAAGTGTAGAACATGCCACAAGTTCTGCACATGATCATAAAACGCACATGAAATTTGATTTCATTTCCTTTCTGTCCCTGGATATTGCCATTTACAGTGTCCTGTCCATAAAGTCTGCTTGTGTGTTGCTAATGGAGGAGACATAATGCTTAATGACACAATGTCACGGTATATACAGCCTGTTTATTCAGTATGCTTTCTATTCGTGTTGCTTTACGCTATGTATGTATTTCTGTTGTACTGAGAAGTAAGGGAGCAGATTGGTATCTGTTTGTCTCAGAGCACTATGGCCCACATTTTACTATGCTCTTTACATCTTTTTTTGGTGTGAAATGCTGCAATTCTTGGTGCAATTTGCTTAACAAAATTGTGGCTTTTCTCTCTACATGCATGTCTTCTGATCATTTCCACTTAGAGACAAGTGAAGTAGATCTGCAGATAAGTAGGAAATCGTTTTTCCAATCATGTCACCTACATGTCGGGTTTTTCTGTCCGCTTGAAAAGTCGGACATCTTTACAAGCGGACAGTGAAGGACAGGCACGGAGTGCAATAGAACGCACCCGAACGCCATTTAAGTGAATGACAAGTGTCACGGACACAGCTAGTGTCCGCTCCTAATGTCCGTGCGAGATTTTGAATGGACACTAGGAGCGGACACTACCTGTCGGACAATGACGGTAGTGTGAACGCCCCCTTACTCTCATGGGAGCAACACATATTAACCGTAATAGAGTCTGACATAGATGGAGCCTCCTCTGTCTGCGTCAGTTCCCATTTGACTGTAATGTAAAAAGAAAAAACATGACACGAGCTTCCTTCAGTCGTTTTTTCTTACTTTTGTAACTGAAGAAAGTGTTTACTGCTTTGGCTGCTAGGGTAGTTTCACACACAGCAGATTTAACTTTTTTTTGGCTGAGGATTTCCCTTAAAATCCACAGAAGAGACTATGTTGATTTTGCTCAGGTTTACCATGCATTTAACACAAAGTTTGGAATTACCATGCATTTAACAAATTGTAAAGATGGAAATGACTGGTAACTCCGCAACAGAAATTGCATAAATTTTGGATTTTACCTGTGCAGGTCTGCAACAATTCTGTCCTATGTTACTTAGAGAAGCTTGCCTTTTAGCACAGGCATTATAGTTACAATGGTAGCACTTCAGGAATTTTAGTTTTATATGAAGCAAAATATCCTTTATGCTGTATGGTTTGTTAAGGCATTTTTAGAATTCGGTGAATGTAACATGAATTTCTCTTGCAGGTAAGCATATTTAGCACACCCAATTAGTATTTAAGATATTGAGGTACAAAGATGCATATATTTGAGCTAAACTGTAAGTGTATGAGGGATGTACGGTATCTGTGGCGCGGCTTTTGTCACAGCCTGCCCATTAGAACTCAGCACAGTAATTGCTTGAACTTACCAGCTACAATATAAATATCACGGAGCTGCTTGTAATCTGCATAGGTGCGTAGGAAGAGGAGATTGGAGAGAAGGGGAAGTCACTATAGGGTAAAGGGAACTGTAGAAGCCGTTTCATCATAATGAAGGATGACTATTTTATAGGGGTTTTGTAGTTGCCTTCTCTTGAACACTAATGGGAAATGCCTACTTGTTACGTCTTTGGAGCATCATGACCCACAACCCTATCCAAAAAAAACCCAACATTTAATCTGATGGAAGATATTGGCTACTTTGTATTTAATAATTTCTGAGAATCTCCTATATGAACCATAAAATACAGTGCATAGACTTCATTACATTGTAAAGTTATTGATTGAAGGGTTGTTTTTTAACCAGAAATCTAGATGTGCATTGAAAATCCTGCTTGTCTGGTTGTATCACATGTTTTTAGGCCAGAAATAAATTGAAGTGTCTTCAGGCAAGTTACCTCTGCCCTTCCTTTTATGGGTGTTGTAAATTGTGTATTTTCATTACACAGTAGACTGAAATGCTAGTCTTCCTGTCTGTGGTCAGAATGTACAAGTCAGGAGATGGCAGCCTGAGCAATCAAGTTTCTTAATAGGTTCACATGCTGTGACTCTCTAGTTATGCCTGTTATTTGGGGCATAGCCTTTCAACTTTAATTAAATTATGAGGCCCTGATCTGATTGATATTGAGCTAAGGGTGTAGTCACAAGAACCTTCCTACATGGTCTATGTTTTCTTGCAACTCTGTTATACTTATTACTTCAATGGCTGTAGTGCAGAAGGATTGCAGCATACAAAGCTAAATGTATAAAAGTATAAACACCCTGAACAAGCAATCTTGTAGAAGAGTTACTGAAATGGGCAGGAGAGTCAGGGTAGATCCCAAATGTCAGTAATGAGCCCTGCACTGGGGATTGGTTTTCTTACTCAGTAATTCTGGAAAAGGAATGACACTTGTTGTTATTTTACTAAATGTTTGTGGCCATAAACAGAAGATGGCTGCTAGCTGTCTGCCAAAGCAGCAACTAGCCATCTCCCCTTTACAACACATAAACACTCACACTTGGAATCGCCAAGCCTGCATGTTTATGTCAATGAGGAGACAGACAGGTGTCAAACCTGTTCTGGTCAAGGCTGTCATGTCTGTAAGTTCAACTTCCAACTTTCCGATAGACTCTAACTCCCTTCAGAAATGGCTGGCTTATTTTTCATTAAAGGGGTATTCCCAACGCAAGGATCCTATCTATACTGCTAACTTATGTAAAGAGTATTCCTACATACATTGCTGTTAGCAATGCTGCTTTGTTTGCATTCTCTGTTAGATTTTTCCTCTCATTGTGAGATGTGAAAACACCTTTAAATAGAAACCTTAGACAGCATATAACATAAGTATATAATGCAAATCTATAAGGGCCTAGGAAAGTAACTATGCAACAAACTTTGTCAGTTGTAGTGCATACATTTCTACTGAATTTAGCTCCACGATTCCAACTCCGCAGCCCAGCTTCTAGTAGTCTTTTATATGAAAATGGAACAACAGGATTAGACCATATGAGACCCAGTTTGTATGACACACACCTTTACACTAGGTTCACACTAGCGTTTGTCTCTCCGTCAGTCCAGTCCACTTGGGGACCCAAAAGACGTTGAGTCCATCTACTAAAAAAGCTGTTACTCGTGGAACCCATAGACTATAATGGGGTCAGTTGGGTTTCTGCTGATTTTATACTGAAACCAGCAGAGAGAAGTTCTTCATGCAGGATTTTTTCTCATGTTTTATACGATACGAAGGTTCTACCTGTATAATCTCCAGAAGTATCACTGTTTGAAAACACAGCTGGGATTGGGATATTTGCCACTGCACACAAATATGGTTGGGGAGAGTAGAGCCTTGGGGAAGCAGGGACACCTAGCCTCATAGATCACCATGATGCAGGGTGTCTGGATCTCTGGACTTAACTCCCCCTAGAAATAAGGCAACAAACATTCTGAATTTACCACACCATTTGCCCATGTGAACCAGAACTGAAGCTACATTCACACAACTTTGACAACTTTGTACCTATATGAGACCCATTTCCACTTGGAACTATTGATGGATCATTGAAAACTAACAGAAAAGTGACTTTTCATAACCTTCAAAATGGACTTGTGCATAGCCTAATTGAAATGAATGGGGAAGATTTATTATGTTGTAGCAACCAATAACTGAATAAGCAGAATGCAAAATGAAGGCTGTGTTGTGATTGGTTGCTATAAGCAACAATTTTTTTCTGCCCCATTGACTTTTTAAAACATCCATGTAATGCCCAGCTTTTCGATTTGTATGACTATAGCCATAGCGTCCTTGCACGCTGTACAAACCAGCAAATTGCTGGGTCTTAGCCGACATTCACATGAGAAAGTTTCAGTTGTGAAACTTGGTCCATGGGTTCTCCAGATTTTTTTTAGCCTGAACAGTATGGTGGGAGAGGGACTCCTAGCAGTATAGGTATTTTTGATGCCAGGTGTCTCTGCACTGGTTATACACAGTCCAGTCACATTAATGTGACCACCGCCTACTTTTGACGTAAACCTTAAATAACCAATCGCAGAAGGCACGTGTCATCAGCCGTCTGTGTGCACTCATCATTGTGGAAGGCACAATGGATCAACACAAGTATGCATCTATCTTTGTGGACCATGTTCACCCCTACATGCGAAATGTTTTTCCTCAGGATGATGGCATCTATCAGCAGGACAATGCGACGTGTCATAAAGCTCACAGTGTACGTGCGTGGTTCGAGGAGCACCAGGATGAGTTTACCATACTCCCTTGGCTAGCAAATTCCCCGGACTTGAACCCAATCGAGAATCTGTGGGACCACCTCGATCGGGTTGTTCGCACCATGGATGCTCAACCGCGTAACCTAGCGTAGCTGGCCACGGCAATGGAGTCTGCATGGCTCAACATCCCAGTGAACATCATCACAACATCCCCTCTCTTCCTGCACGTCTCGCAGCGGTCCACTCTGTGAAAGGTGCTTATTCTGGATTTTGACAGGTGGTCACTAGTGTTGAGCGAATAGTATTCGTCGAATACCTCGCCGGCATAGGAATGCATGTAATCGGCCGGACACCAAGGGGTTAAACGCTTCGAAGATTCGATGCGTTTAACCCCTTGGTGTTCGGCCGATTACACACATTCCTATGCTGGCGAGGTATTCTACGAATACTATTCGCTCAACACTAGTGGTCACATTAATGTGACTAGACTGTGTCGTACGGAACATTACTGTCACTGGAAGGCAGGGAATCCTAGCATCAAAGATTCTAGTAGCTATAGTACCTATACTGCTAGGAGTTGCTCTCGCAGCATACTTTTCAGGCTGGTAAATGTTGCCAGAGTTTAACTCGGTTGTGTGACTGTGGATCTCAGAGTCTTCAGTTTATGCTAATTCATTATATATAAAATAAATATGGAGACCAGAATTTCTATTTGGCTAAGATTTTTAAGTTTGGAGCCTCCCTCTGCTATTCCTGGTATCCAGACACCATGAATTTTTATGGTGCCACTGTACCAGGACAAAGTACTCATTGTGCCATAATTGTGTATTTTTGTAACTCTGCTATGGTGCCACTCTTTACCAACACACACTGGAGCCACATTATTTCCCCATGATAACCATTGAGATTGGATAAATGTTTTGAGAACTAGTATTTTCTGTTTTTGAGGTTTTTCATTTGGTATAATCAAATATTGTTTAATAACAATAATTTATTGTTCTGGTATAATTGCAATATGTTGGTTTAGTTAGCATTGTGGGTTTTTGGCAGTTGATTTACCCTGTGAGGTGGAAGAGGGCTCTTAAATTATTCATTAGGGCACTTAGAGTAGAATTTCGTGCCCCTTGCAGAGTCTGGGATGATTTTGCACTATATGGATTTAAGAGTGGTTGGCCAATTTATCAGCTTTAATCACCTTTAGTTTCCAATTACTGTCATACCTTTAAGGCTAATCTATCATGGGGCTGTTATTAGTAACTACTGTTTATTGAAGTTTCTTTCCTAATTATTGGGTAGCCAATACTAGTTTGGGTCATCACATCTATTGTATGCCATCTAAAATCATTTAACAGTGGTTGTACCACCAACAAATATAGACTGTATGGAAATACACAATGTGTTTATTCCTGGACAATAGTACTTGCATTGGCTTTATGTATAGCAATGATTAGGAACCAGTTTACATTGGACATCATTTCTGATCTTTGCCATGCTACTTGCCCTGGGGAAAACATAGCATTAATCTTTTCATACAAACAGTCATGTAGACATTACCGTGGCAGTAAAAAAGGAAGGGTGCAGTTCCCCCCCTTAGCTAGTAATATATTTTGCTGTAAAATTGTGCTATAATAATTAAAACTTTTAAGATAAGATGAGACTGTTGTATACTATAGGTTGTAAAAGGTGGCGATGTCAATTACCAGCCTTCTATTACTTCAAGAGTATCTATCTACAGAACCATGGACAGAGACCACAGGGCAAGACAACATCAGAGCATGTGAAACTGCCCCGCAGCACTCCATCCACTTGAGGGGAAAAAATAAATCTGCATAGTGTAGAGCAGGAGTAGGGAACCTTTGGCTCTTCAGCTGTTGCAAAACTACAACTCCCAGCATGCATACTGGCTCTGCTGTTCTTGGAACTCCCATGGAAGTGAATGGAGCATGTTGGGAGTTGCAGTTTCACAGCAGCTGGAGAGCCGAAAGTTCTCTCTCTCTCCCAATATGTAGTCATACAGTGGGACGCTTCCCTTTTTACATGCTAAGCTCCCTGTTTACGCCACGCTGAATTTCAGTTTGTTCGCATTAGCAATCCTGATTAGGATGTCATACACTTGGTGACATATTCTTTAGCCAATGACAGTGTGAGGCAGGGTGGCATATACTGTATACAAAGCGATTGAAATATTCGGCGGCGTGAGCGAGTCCACGATTCATTGAGCTGCTTTTCGGTTATTTTTGGATTAATCACCCAGGCCTAGCTAGGCAGTAACTCTGTACTCTGTGTAGTGACTAAACAGCCTGAAAAATCTTTTTAATATTACATTCTGGTATTATTTTTGAGAGTTTTTGACCCTTTAACAATTGTATGTTGTCAACGTAGAAGTATTTATTTCAATTGAGAACTGAGGCAGTCGGTGGGACTTTGTAGAAATGTCAGATCAATACATTAGATTAGAGCAGACATGAAATAAAGCTCTGATCTAGATATAATGCTGGTTCATCTCGTGAATATTATTTTAATAAGGTTTTTATTTTTTCTTGAACTCTAGAGAATCCTAGTGTTGACTAACATGCTGTACTGCATGTCTCCCTGCTATAGCTATGCAGAAGGTGTTCCCTTTTTGGTGCAATGTTTTCCCAGCTTCTTCTGTTCAGCAGAGCGGGTAAGAAGCGGCATTCATCTGCGTCCATCTGCTATTAGTCACAGTGTCCACAAGCTCTACATTTGCATCACGGTACAGGATATGTCTGATGGCTGCTGTGTAACTCTGCCATATCCCCGCATCTTCTTCAGCCTCATCTCTTTTCTCCATGGCAACTTAGCTCTATGGTTTTCAGGAGATGAGAAAAGAGAATCAATTTTTTCCCCCTTCCCTCCTTCTCTGTCTCTATTTTTGAACATGGCTCTTACATCCTCTGTGGCTTGCACGGATCTTTATGCTCCTCACGCCTGATGGGCAGCAAAGGCAAGAATGACAAGTGATGACGGGGAAGCCTGCAGCAGAGGATTGGGTGCACCCCATGAGGTGCATTAGCCTGACACACTCAAGGTAATGCTTTGGTAACCTAAGATTAGCCATGCTTAGTCATACATTCATTAATTCTTGTGCAGCCAGGAGTGGCCGGCATGGAGAGGTGGAATGTCATTCTCTATGTACATATGTGTATCAATGTGCGCCCCCTTTTCTGTTTACAGAGAATGTTAACCCTTTGCTTAAAGCTACCCCAGATCTAATTCTATTTAATCTCCTCGGGCCTGTGTAGCCATTGCAGTGAATAATTACTAAGTTATATGTGCTTCATTGCACTGAAACTGCAGACTGAAACCTTCTGTGCTACCAGAGCAATGAGCTCCAGGCCTGTGCACCAGCTCCGGGGTGCTTTAAAGCCTATCACAGTGAGCACATAAAGGACACATCCTTGTGGTTTTTTTTTCTTATTAACCCCCCCTGTTTGAGTTTGTCTGAATTTATACACGGACCATGCCATATTGCCTCTGTACAGAATTCTTCACCACATATTGATTTGAACAACATGCCTCTCAATTAAGATTCCATTTTCTGTCTTTTCCTGTGATTCTCATTGATTTAGTAAAATTTTTGCTGTTTAATTACTTGATGGGGCCTACATTGCTAGTTCGGTTTTGTCTTCCTGTTCTATGGAGTCGATTGGTCTGCTTATGTAAAGTCTCATCAAATTACTTCACAAATGGGGGGAGGGGGGTTGTGCTCAGGACTTGCATCTGATACCAAAATATATTTGTGATAAAAGATGACCACAATGCTTAGTAATGATGTGCTCTTTATATGCCCGCTTCATATAAATACAGGCATGGCAGATAATATACTTCTCTCATCCATGAGTTGCACAGAAAACTTGCACTGTAAATTAGTCTATGGTGTCTTGTATTTCTATTTAAAGTTATTGCCCTATGAAATCCATGGTGGAATGAAAAATTGCCTCTGATGAAAAATTAGCAGTGGAGGGTTCCCATGTGCAGTTGTCCCATGTGGGGGTGTCCTTACTGTGTATGCTGTTTGTACTGTGAAACTGCCCCTTTGCTAAAAACTAAATAAATATAATAACCGCATTATCTTCTGTGGTGAAATTATAAATGCTGATCACTTTGGCAGAATTGTGCTTCATAAAGTGTTGGACCCTATGTAATCACGTAGATACTTTGTATAGTGGTGGTTTTGTTTTTGTTTTGTTTTTTCCTTTTTAACTGCATACCCATTATGGCTAAGAGAAAATCAGGGCCATGCAGAGGTATGGTAAAGCCCCAGCCTTGAGTTTTGTGGTGGAGGTTTAATGCTGGTAATATTAAGTTGCTTTTGACTGCTTGTTAAATGGGTTCTGCAGGATTAAAAATGTATTGATGTTTTGGGGTTGTTTTTAGTTTGTTTTTAGTTTGCTAAAAACAGCATCTCTGGGATATGTCTGGTATTGCAGCTGAATATCCATTGTAATAAAAATGGCTGAGCTGCAGTACCACACACTACCAGTGGACAAGTAGGGTACTAAGTTTTTGTAATTCTGAACAATCTGTTTAAAGGGAATCTGTCAGCAGAACCGTGTGTTGATCAGTGTAGTCACACAGATTGATGGGTCATTTGAACCAAACGATATTCTCTTGTGTCTCTGTTGCTGAGATATGTTTGTTTTTGTAAATATGTAAATTAGTTTTAGAACCTATAAGGGCGTTACTGGGGCTCAACAGAGGTAACACTGAATGTAATCTCCATAATAAAAAAGTTTGGAGCTCACATAAGCTCTGAATAAACAATGTCCTCTTCGGGGTGCACGATTAGCTTCATGGCCCAAGGAGCATGGAAACAATCAACAAAAGTATATATAGAAAGATCGGCATCACTGGTGTTTTTTAATGTGTTTTTTTTCTGGTTTTTTTTCACTCCTTTTCTGTATTTTTGTTGCATTTTAATATCGGTATGGATTAAAAGTTAAATCTTAAATTTTCGTCCCTGGAGTGATGTCGATTAGAGATGAGCGAACACTAAAATGTTCGAGGTTCGAAATTCGATTCGAACAGCCGCTCACTGTTCGAGTGTTCGAATGGGTTTCGAACCCCATTATAGTCTATGGGGAACATAAACTCGTTAAGGGGGAAACCCAAATTCGTGTCTGGAGGGTCACCAAGTCCACTATGACACCCCAGGAAATGATACCAACACCCTGGAATGACACTGGGACAGCAGGGGAAGCATGTCTGGGGGCATAAAAGTCACTTTATTTCATGGAAATCCCTGTCAGTTTGCGATTTTCGCAAGCTAACTTTTCCCCATAGAAATGCATTGGCCAGTGCTGATTGGTCGAGTTCCGTACTCTGGCCAATCAGCGCTGGCTCTGCTGGAGGAGGCGGAGTCTAATATCGCTCCACACCAGTCTCCATTCAGGTCCGACCTTAGACTCCGCCTCCTCCGGCAGAGCCAGCGCTGATTGGCCGAAGGCTGGCCAATGCATTCCTATGCGAATGCAGACTTAGCAGTGCTGAGTCAGTTTTGCTCAACTACACATCTGATGCACACTCGGCACTGCTACATCAGATGTAGCAATCTGATGTAGCAGAGCCGAGGGTGCACTAGAACCCCTGTGCAAACTCAGTTCACGCTAATAGAATGCATTGGCCAGCGCTGATTGGCCAATGCATTCTATTAGCCCGATGAAGTAGAGCTGAATGTGTGTGCTAAGCACACACATTCAGCACTGCTTCATCAAGCCAATACAATGCATTAGCCAGTGCTGATTGGCCAGAGTACGGAATTCGGCCAATCAGCGCTGGCCAATGCATTCTATTAGCCCGATGAAGTAGAGCTGAATGTGTGTGCTAAGCACACACATTCAGCACTGCTTCATCAAGCCAATACAATGCATTAGCCAGTGCTGATTGGCCAGAGTACGGAATTCGGCCAATCAGCGCTGGCTCTGCTGGAGGAGGCGGAGTCTAAGGTCGCTCCACACCAGTCTCCATTCAGGTCCGACCTTAGACTCCGCCTCCTCCGGCAGAGCCAGCGCTGATTGGCCGAAGGCTGGCCAATGCATTCCTATGCGAATGCAGACTTAGCAGTGCTGAGTCAGTTTTGCTCAACTACACATCTGATGCACACTCGGCACTGCTACATCAGATGTAGCAATCTGATGTAGCAGAGCCGAGGGTGCACTAGAACCCCTGTGCAAACTCAGTTCACGCTAATAGAATGCATTGGCCAGCGCTGATTGGCCAATGCATTCTATTAGCCCGATGAAGTAGAGCTGAATGTGTGTGCTAAGCACACACATTCAGCACTGCTTCATCAAGCCAATACAATGCATTAGCCAGTGCTGATTGGCCAGAGTACGGAATTCGGCCAATCAGCGCTGGCCAATGCATTCTATTAGCCCGATGAAGTAGAGCTGAATGTGTGTGCTAAGCACACACATTCAGCTCTACTTCATCGGGCTAATAGAATGCATTGGCCAGCGCTGATTGGCCAGAGTACGGAACTCGACCAATCAGCGCTGGCTCTGCTGGAGGAGGCGGAGTCTAAGGTCGGACCTGAATGGAGACTGGTGTGGAGCGATCTTAGACTCCGCCTCCTCCAGCAGAGCCAGCGCTGATTGGCCGAATTCCGTACTCTGGCCAATCAGCACTGGCTAATGCATTGTATTGGCGTGATGAAGCAGTGCTGAATGTGTGTGCTTAGCACACACATTCAGCTCTACTTCATCGGGCTAATAGAATGCATTGGCCAGCGCTGATTGGCCGAATTCCGTACTCTGGCCAATCAGTGCTGGCCAATGCATTCTATTAGCTTGATGAAGCAGAGTGTGCACAAGGGTTCAAGCGCACCCTCGGCTCTGATGTAGGAGAGCCGAGGGTGCACTTGAACCCTTGTGCACCCTCAGCTCTGCTACATCAGAGCCGAGGGTGCGCTTGAACCCTTGTGCACACTCTGCTTCATCAAGCTAATAGAATGCATTGGCCAGCGCTGATTGGCCAATGTATTCTATTAGCCTGATGAAGTAGAGCTGAATGTGTGTGCTAAGCACACACATTCAGCTCTACTTCATCGGGCTAATAGAATGCATTGGCCAGCGCTGATTGGCCAGAGTACGGAACTCGACCAATCAGCGCTGGCTCTGCTGGAGGAGGCGGAGTCTAAGATCGCTCCACACCAGTCTCCATTCAGGTCCGACCTTAGACTCCGCCTCCTCCAGCAGAGCCAGCGCTGATTGGCCGAATTCCGTACTCTGGCCAATCAGCACTGGCTAATGCATTGTATTGGCTTGATGAAGCAGTGCTGAATGTGTGTGCTTAGCACACACATTCAGCTCTACTTCATCGGGCTAATAGAATGCATTGGCCAATCAGCGCTGGCCAATGCATTCTATTAGCGTGAACTGAGTTTGCACAGGGGTTCTAGTGCACCCTCGGCTCTGCTACATCAGATTGCTACATCTGATGTAGCAGTGCCGAGTGTGCATCAGATGTGTAGTTGAGCAAAACTGACTCAGCACTGCTAAGTCTCTGCATTCGCATAGGAATGCATTGGCCAGCCTTCGGCCAATCAGCGCTGGCTCTGCCGGAGGAGGCGGAGTCTAAGGTCGGACCTGAATGGAGACTGGTGTGGAGCGATCTTAGACTCCGCCTCCTCCAGCAGAGCCAGCGCTGATTGGTCGAGTTCCGTACTCTGGCCAATCAGCGCTGGCCAATGCATTCTATTAGCCCGATGAAGTAGAGCTGAATGTGTGTGCTTAGCACACACATTCAGCTCTACTTCATCAGGCTAATAGAATACATTGGCCAATCAGCGCTGGCCAATGCATTCTATTAGCTTGATGAAGCAGAGTGTGCACAAGGGTTCAAGCGCACCCTCGGCTCTGATGTAGCAGAGCTGAGGGTGCACAAGGGTTCAAGTGCACCCTCGGCTCTCCTACATCAGAGCCGAGGGTGCGCTTGAACCCTTGTGCAGCCTCGGCTCTGCTACATCAGAGCCGAGGGTGCGCTTGAACCCTTGTGCACACTCTGCTTCATCAAGCTAATAGAATGCATTGGCCAGCGCTGATTGGCCAGAGTACGGAATTCGGCCAATCAGCGCTGGCCAATGCATCCCTATGGGAAAAAGTTTATCTCACAAAAATCACAATTACACACCCGATAGAGCCCCAAAAAGTTATTTTTAATAACATTCCCCCCTAAATAAAGGTTATCCCTAGCTATCCCTGCCTGTACAGCTATCCCTGTCTCATAGTCACAAAGTTCACATTCTCATATGACCCGGATTTGAAATCCACTATTCGTCTAAAATGGAGGTCACCTGATTTCGGCAGCCAATGACTTTTTCCAATTTTTTTCAATGCCCCCAGTGTCGTAGTTCCTGTCCCACCTCCCCTGCGCTGTTATTGGTGCAAAAAAGGCGCCAGGGAAGGTGGGAGGGGAATCGAATTTTGGCGCACTTTACCACGTGGTGTTCGATTCGATTCGAACATGGCGAACACCCTGATATCCGATCGAACATGTGTTCGATAGAACACTGTTCGCTCATCTCTAATGTCGATCTTTCTGTATATACTTTTGCTGAATGTAATCTCCCCCTGACTTGTTGCTCATCCCTGCTCATATTTTCTGCATATGCGCAGTTCATGTGACTCGGATCAGGCAAGCTTCACAGCTGTACTTTACATATGCTGAAAATGAGGCGGTGAATGCAACACAGCTTGGGGCATTGGAGGTTAGCCACAAACTGCTTGGTGCTTTCAATCCGAGCAGGGATTGAGGGTGACAAAGAGTTGTGGGATACTGCCCTCTTGGAAGCAACGCTAACTCCCTCCTTGCTCCAAAGAGCTGATTTGCATATTCACAAAAAAAAAATTGCCAAGATTTTTCCATATTTATTCACGAAAAAGTCTTAAAACAGAATATACATACAAAGGACAATTTCAGAAGCCAGAGTTTCTGCAACACTTCAGTAAATATCTACTTGGTCAAGACTAAGATTATTTCCTTGTTATCATGAGTTGTCTCTGCTCAGTGTCATTCAGGTGAATTGGACTGTACCTTACTAGCAGACACCACATAGGGACTCTTGGTTCATTGTAGTGTTTTGGCATTTGTAGACTCCATTTGTTCACCCACCTACTTAAGGAACATATTTACCCTATAGGGTCTTGTCCCAGACTGCTCTGCTATAGGAGCAATGCAATGACAATGACAGCAGTGACCACCTTGGTCCCAGACAGACTACATTGAGTTATGGGTCTGGATCATCCAAAGCACTTGAGATCACTGCCTCATTTATGAACACAAACGAAAAGTAGAGCCCCTACTTTATAACCTTACGTCTGGTTATTCAAGGCATTATATATTTAGCTCTTACATGAACAAATGTCTCCAACTTCCCGAACTATCTAATGATTTGATAATCTTTCTTTTCCTAGAATTCTTAGGGAAATGCGCACCACCAGACCAAAGCTAAAAATAGAGAAATAAAAGGTGTTACTTTGGAAACTAAAAGCCTCTTCACCTCTGTTGCTCCCACATAGAGGAACAATACATCTTTATATTAGAAGCTTGCGATTTTCCATTTTAAAACAAAGACCCTGTTATGTGTTAAACTACTAGAATTAAGCCATTAGAATAAGTATTCTTAAAAATATCATTTGCAAAGATCTAAAACATCTGGACACAGTCTGTGCTTTCTTTAGGCATTTGCATTTATACTTGTCAAACCTGTCAATTCTTGTATGTTTTGCATTAGTTTAAGAAAGTCTCACAAAAACATAGGCATGTCATGCAAATAAACACCTGGGGATACATTTTTTTTAATCTTTCGCTTCCTTGCTGGTAGCATGAGTTTTATTGGACATACTAGTAACATACTCTGTAGGAAATGTGTGCTACTACTTTTGGGCATCGCCCAGCTACAAATACCCAAAGTTCTACTGCTACATATGAGCATTGTGTATTAAAATGGTTTCCCAGTTTCATTCAAATATCTTAAGACTTTCCCAAATAAATGCATTATAACAGGAATAAGTATCCTATAGATATATGAATCCAAAAGAAGCTGCCCCAAAATCATGTGAAAAATGCTACAAAACTAGGAAAGATAGAAAGCATTTGTTTAAAGGGAGTCTGCATTTCTTATTCAGGACCATTGCTACATTATTGGATTAGAAAAGGCTTTAGGTATCCATATTTCAGCTAGAATTAGGGGATTTTGAGATTCTTAATGTGGACTCTCTGATGGTTCAACTCCATCTTAAAACAGCAGCTTGAAGTAAGTGCCCCCTTAGCGTTGTTGCCGAGTAGATCTGGTCAGGATATTTATACCATAGATTCTTTACATTATATCTTACATACCGTATTTTTCGGACTATAATTTTGGGGGAAAAGAAAGGTGCGTCTTATAGTCTGAATGTGGCGCCTGGTATCCGCTGTAATAGAGAGGCGGAAGCCAGCAAGTGATAGACGCCATCACAGGTGCCGGGGCCTGCGACATCGCTGCGCTCCTCTGCCCTGCATGAAGCCAGCAGCGGTGATGCTATTCCGCTCCTCCGTCCCCCCGCCGCTGGCTTCATGCAGGGCAGAGGAGCGATGTCTCAGGCCCCAGCACCTGTGCCAGCGTCTATCCCTCGCCGGCATCCGCCTCTCTAGTACAGCGGATGCCGGGTCAGTATCGGTGGCCCCTTCTCCCCCGGGGCCGGTCCCCACCGGCCCCGTACCTGTGAAGTTGCAGGCCGGCTCCTGCGCGGCGATATCGCAGGAGCCGACCTGTTCGGGTGACAGCCGGGAGCCTAATGAGGCTCCCAGGCCTGTCACTGCTATATTAGTATTGCGGCTGGGTCTATGACCAGCCGCCGTAATACTAATATACAGAATGTCCCATAGACGGCAATACAGTTGTATTGCCGTCTATGGGACTTGCAATCAAGTGACCGCAGGTTCAAGCCCCTGGGGGGGAATAAAATAGTTAAAAAAAAAAAAAAAAAAAAAAAAAGCTTTAAAAATATGAAATAAATAAAAGTTCTAAATCACCTCCTGTTTTTTTTTCAATACAAGGTGATCTAAGAAATAGACATTCCCCAAAATGGTATAACTAAAAAGTACATCTGGCCCCGCAAAAAAAAAACACTCTATGCATCCCCGTACAGCTGCAGGGTCACCTGTCAATGTGGCCTTGCAGCTGTTGCAAAACTACAACTCCCATATATTAAATATTTTACCAGTTTTTGCTTCAAATTTTTTTTCCTCTAAAACCTAGGTGCGTCTTATAGTCCGAAAAATATGGTAATTCTCTGTTACGTATATTCTATAAATTTAATGGCATCTTTAGATATCTTACTTGGAAAGGAGGTTTTCCGTGGATCAGTCTGGAAACACTTCAGTAGCCTAAAACATATGGTGGCTTAGCTATCCCCAATCCCTGGATGCATTCTCTTTCCTCTCACTCATGGGTTATACCAATTTTTGCAGTACACAGTGTCAATGCTTTGTATCATTACAAATAATATATATTCTAATTAGAGAGAGTAAAGAAAAAAATTGTTGGTATCCAATATAAGTAAAGGAGTCCATATTGAGGGAAGTCTGAGTCCATTACGACGGTTCTACATTCTAAGAATTGCTGTCTTGGAAGAGATT
Source organism: Leptodactylus fuscus (assembly GCF_031893055.1). Lineage (NCBI taxonomy): Eukaryota > Metazoa > Chordata > Amphibia > Anura > Leptodactylidae > Leptodactylus > Leptodactylus fuscus. The sequence goes on along the minus strand of NC_134265.1, from coordinate 94,565,373 downwards.
AGTACCATTTTTATTGCTAGAAGATTACAGCAAATGTATCCTGATTTAGTGCTGTCACACATAAGACATCATTTACATTACGCTCCACAATGGTCCTCTTCAATTTTATTCTTTCTTATTTGCATGTTCCATGCACACTGAAGAAAAAGGCAAATAACTGCAAAGGATAAGATTTCCATTTACCCTGGCAGTGATGGGAGTTGGCAGATCACAGTACATGCAGTACATCTTTTCAAGACCCAGATTACTTGTCTTTATATTTGTATTAGAATGCACTTATTTCTTAGTGTAGATATAGCAAAGATGAGTCTGTCACCTAGCACAAGTAGTACTGTATTGTGACATAATGATTTGTTATCTCCTGCTTTACATAAGAATACAGGGAAATATATGGCATATTATGGTGTTCTAGGAACTGATGCTAGAGCAATCTCACTTTTGGGGATTACAATCCGTGATGGTGACATGTACCATTTTATCAGTATATCGAGTTAACAAGCTACTGTTAGTTAATAGTTTACCATACGATTCTGAGCCTGCCATTCATAACGGGCAACCAATATGGAATTGTGTGTTGCATTTCATTCTTTGTATGCATTCTCCCCCCCCCCCGTAAATACTGGTCAGGCATTGCATTTGTTTCCGGCTCACTATTAGGTAGGTCTCCTTTGTGCCCATCAAAACAACTGAGTTGTGATTCCCTAACCTCTAGGCTGAGAGTTATGGCTTTATTATGCTTCTTCCATAACTCTTACAGAAGCGAATGATCAGCTCACTGTGGTACGCAGTTTCTGTAACCTGGGAGCCCCAGTAACACCATAGCACGCAGAGCTGCTCTGTTTCTGTAACTGTGATTTACAGGAACAGTGTAGCGCAGCCTGCTCTGATGTTTCTGAAACTCTAGTCCTCCATGTCCTATATATGTTTCATTTTCAGGCTGCATTCACATGTGTTTAAGCAGAGCAGTTTAATGCCAAGCAGATGGGCAATCCCTTTACATAGAGATCACTTTAATATAAGAAAAATCCTTAGAAAAGGCAGAAGTGGATCTAATTTGCAAAGTTTTCCTTCCGTTTGTTTTCATTTTTGTATGTGTGTGTATATATATATATATATATATATATATATATATATATATATATATATATATATATATATATAGTTACATATAGTAGATGAGGTTGTATAAAGACATTAGTCCATCAAGTCCAACCTATAACCCTATAATCCCTACAGTGTTGATCCAGGGGAAGGAAAAAAAACATATATATGTCCTTTTATTTATTTACAGTAGACTCTCGATCTAACGTATTGTCGGGACCGGGAAAATATATAATGTATTTCACGGTGTCAGACCCCGAATACGTTATTCACGATAGCATTAGATAGATCTGTCTGTCTGAGGCTAGAGTTGCCTTCCAACTCCCGTATGTTTTCAACCTGATCGATGAGAAAAGACATGTAATGAAATCGCGATGCAATTGACACAAAACGATCTTTACCAGTGTGCAACTCCATGTCAGACTTACCTTCTGTTGCACAGTAAGCTTAGTCCTCTTTTTGGGAGTTATTCCGACGCCAATAAACAACGAAAACCGGAACTTCACACGACACGAGACACGTACGCCTTGCTTCCAGATAATCTACCCAGAGGGCACTGCGGTGAGAGACTTGTCAGAGTCAAGTGCATGCAATTGGCTGCGGGGTCCGAAAAAGAGCTACGTTATATACAAACCGTATTACGTTATAACGGGATAAAAATACATGTAGATTAGTCAGGACCTGAGAAAATATACGTTATAGCCCATATACGTTATATACCGATACGTTATATCGAGAGTCGACTGTATTTGTGAGGTATGCATCTCACATGTTATGCTATTTGTAACCAGGGCTAAATTATGACTAAGAAAGTGCTTCATTAATTTTGGATTCCGAGTCCCCACAGCAAGTGGTTCTGTCAAGCTAAATTTGGAAAGTCTGCACAGCTCATATGTGTGTTGGAAACTGTTTGCCCTTTTTAACTCTCCTTACGGCTAGGAAAGACTTTGATTCCTCTTTACATTGGCAGCGCCCCCTAGTCAAAGACAAGGTTAAATAATAGCTCTCTTATGTTATAAATGGTGTCATTTCACTTATTTGTTTTCCACTAACAGCAACTTGAAGACAAACTACTGTCTAGATTCTTTAGATACTTCATGTGAATTTCAGTCTGGAATACGTTTGATTTAGGCTATATTACCAAGTAAATGGTCCAGATCTTTATCCCACTGATTCGGCCACCTTCACACCACTACTTTCCCATAACTGCTAGGACCTTAGCCTGAGTGGAGGTCTTGTGCCCCCCCTGCTTCATACAGCCATAAGAGCAGTAGGAGTGACGATCAAGCATGTATGCTAGAATCTCTAAGCGAGTGTCAGAGATAGTCAAGTGGTATACTTGACAGTCTTCCTCCGTGCATTAGATGTTGAATGGCACAACAGGGCACATACTCGGCATCCACAGCCACATACTTGCGGTCTAGGGCTTAAGGGTCACAAGAAACCAATTCTGCAACTGGTAGGAGTCCCAGCGGGTTTACCCCCCATCACACAGCTGTCACTACTCGTTGCTATAGAAATACCCTTTTTAAATTTGAGGTCACATACCTGCCAGCTGTTTTCTCAAAAAATCTACTCAGATGTGCAAGATAATTTTTTTCTTCTTCATAGAATAATAGTTTATGGGAAGGGTTAAAACAGTGATAAAAACAGTGAAATGAAAATGCCAAGGTAAGAACAGAAGAATGGCACAATAAATTATACAGAATGAATGCAGTGAAATGAGCTGGTGTGGGAGGAAATCTGAGAACCCGGAGGGAACCAATGCAAACATGGGGTGAACATACAAACTCCATGCAGATGTCCTTGGCTGGAGTCTAACCCAGGACTCTAGCACTGATGCCTTGCAGCGCTGGTCACTCAGCCACCACAGAAGACAATCTCTAGAAATAGTGCAGCATGCCTTTTTTGTCCAATGAAATGCAGGGCCCCATGATAAAAACCTTGTGGCCTCCATTGTAGTGTAACCAAGCAGAACAATAGAGATAACCAATGCACATCTCAACTAAGCCTAATATTGCTACAACATACTCTCCTTGTTTTCTAGTGTCTCTTCTTTGCATGGAAAACCTTTTTTAGTTCATCTCTATCTAAGGCTCCTTGCAAACGACTGTGGAATTGCCACTTGCTGTGGTTGAATGGAACGGCCGGTGCACGGGCAGCACACAGATGTCATCTGTGTGCTGCCAATGCTTATGTTACTCCATTTATTCGATGAATAGGAGTCGCGGAAGCATGGCTGCAAAACCAGACAGAAATATGACCTGTCCTGAGTTTTGCAGCCCGGACTGTCAGCCCACACACGGAACCGTATAATACACAGTCATGTGCATTGGCTGATAGAAATGAGTGGGTCAGTGTTCTATCTGGGAAGAACCAAGATCGCACAGTGAACTCGCCCACGGTTGTCTGCAAAGAAAATATTTTGGGGTCATTAGCTGCAAAAAAATACTACTTTATTGACTGCAGAAAGTCACGCACAAGATGAGGGAATAGATATCAGTCAGAAAACTACACATTATGAGGCTAATTAATGAAGTTGTTACATTAATTAATTTGCATCAGTCTCCAAAAATAGAAGCTTTTTATCATAATCCAAAGAAAGCTGAGAAAAGCAGTAGTGTAAACATGCAAATGTGAAGCTGAGATGTAAGGAAGAGGCATGAGATGAGGGCTTGGTCTAAGGCCCCGTGTAGTGAGGCACAGCTACAAAAAACGCTGTGGGGGGCGGGGGGGGGGGGAGAGAGAGAGAAATGAAGCGAAAACGCATTGTGTGTTTAATATACAGCGTTTTTAATTGTTTTTTTGCTGAGTTTTTCCTCAGTGGATTTTCTATTTTTTATTTAACCTATAGGGAAAATACCAGCGTTACCTCTGGTATAATAGAAATGCTCGGATTTTCAAAAACACGGGCGTTTTTGAAAATGCAGTTTTTCTGTAGCAGATTTTTTTCTTCGGTGTGTGGATGGGATTAGCTAGAATCTCATTTACTTTGTAGTTACTGTCGGGGAAATGCCCTGGGGTAGATGCTGCCAGTTTCCGAATGTATGTAAGTATGCAGTGTGGGTTTGTTTGTTTTTTTTCTCTTGTTTTTTTTTTTTTTTTTTTCCCACAGCAGCAAAAAACGAGTTTTTACAACATGGGTTTTTAGGCTAAAAGAGAATCTTTAATGTTTATATATGCTAATATTACATTAGAAACTGTAATAGATGTACTAGATAGTGGCAACATTCTTATCTAATGGTAAAAATGTGTCATGTCCTTCCTGGCCGCCTTGTCAATCTGTGTCTCTTCACATTTCCTAAAGTACTGTCTCCCACTGCCTTATCCTGAGTTAGTGAGTCTTTGGTCGCACACTGGCAGTACCTTCAGCTTCACTACTTCTATTCCTTCCTTAGGAAAACAAATAACCTGCATCCACCCCTCTACCAATTTGAGAAGCCCTGTGTAAACGGTACGGTGCCTTTGCACCTACTCTCTCTCATCTAGGACCTCTTATCCGCAGACCCTGACTCTCCCTTGCCTTTGTTTGTAGGTGGCTGTCAAAAGGAGCTTGAGACCATCTTCCCGTCTGACTATTGCCTTACGCTCCTGCCATAAGTTCTAAATCTCATGTAAAGCACAGGAGACTAAATACAAGATTCTCTCTAGGTGGTACAGAGTCCCTTCTGTCCTCCATAGCATCTTTCTAACGGTATACACTCAGTGGTGGCACTACTCCTCAGGATGGGGCACAGTGCTACACGTCTGGCCTCCATCCATTTTGGCATGAGGTATGCAAGATCATTATGGAAGTCACAGGGGTAAAACTGGAGGACGACCCAGCCCCTCTTCTCTGTTAACTAATCGGTTTTCTACTGATCATGGCTAGCTCCATAATTTCCCCTCCCTGGAAGTCTACTCTACCCCACCCCCCTTTTATTCCATCCACAGCAGATTGGCTACAAGAGATCCTGCATATCAGGGGGATGTAGGACCTGGTAGCGGCTCTCCAGCACGATGACAGCACTCACCAGAAAGTGTGGCATTTGTGGAATATGTTTTATTAATCTCCTGCTTTCCATACCTCATTTTATGAACCCCCCCCTTCCTTCCAGAGTCTCTGTTCTGCCTCTGTGACCCTGTCCTTTTTTTCTCTTTTATGCCCAATACTACAGTTCTACTGGTTTGTATGTATTATGTAGAGCCCTGCTGCGTCAGGAACAACCCCACCCTTCCCCAGTTTTTGACATTTTCTCTCCCCCCCCAATCCCCAGTCTGGTTGCATCAGCAATAGATTTTCTCGCTTCTTTTGATATAATGTGTTGTGTTGCATTGCTTTCCAAATAAAGCTTTTTTTTTATGGAAAAATGTGTCATTCCTTTTACAAAGTTGATAGGTTTTTGGCTGTTCTACCATTTGGTACCTTTCCTACAGCATTCAGCTGTGCAGTTGTTTGGAAATGGAATTCATGTGGTAATTTCTTTCCATTTCTTGAAATCTAGTGTTCTAGGTTTTGAGGAATACTGTTATATTGTTTGTTTTTTCTATTTTTATCCTTTTTTACATATCTTTACATGTAGCAATAATTGATAGCATTCTTATGATTCCAGGTGGTGATAATTTTTGTTTAGTCTAAATTTGTTTTTGTTTTGTTTGTTTTTTAATAAAAAGGAGGGGGATGTAGATAAGGACACACAGGTCTGAAATATTGCAGATGAATGGGTTTCTTCTGTGTATTTTCTACTTCAATTATACCTATAGAGAAACTGCCATCATTTCAGTAGGGGTAATTGTAAATGTGTTTTTTTTCTTCGCAAAGTGGGGATAGGATTTGCTAGAATCCCATCTGCTTTGCTGTGACTGTAAAATGCTATTTTTGCCACAGGCAAACCGTTTTCGCCACATAGGGCTCCGGCCTCAGGTTAAGCACCCATATTGCAGAAAAACAGCTAAACCAGGAGGAGATTGAGCAGAGGGGTGCAGTATAAGAACTTCCTATATTTTTTCCATTCCCTCTGTAGCCAAAGCCAAGAATGTCTACAAAAGGAATGGTAAATATATAGGAAGCTTTTAGTGTCCCTTCACACAGAGGAAAATGGTGAGGAATTTGGTGTGGAATTTCAGCGCCAAAAACCCCAAAAAACCTCCCATTGACTTCAATGGGTTCCTTTTTCTGCTAGAGGAAAATTCCACTAGTGGAAAAAAAAGCTAGCAGAACCCATTGAAATCAATGGGAGGCTTTTTTTTCAGCGTGGAAAATTCAGCGCCAAATAAAGCGCCATTTTCCTCCATGTGGATGGACCCTAATACTTCTACCTTCTGTTCTATTCACTTCTGGCTATGATTTAAAAAACCGCAACAGAATCTGCAACAAAAAAGCTGCATTTCCGCAACGTGGGAATTTAGCCTAACGCTACAGTTGAGGAAAAACACCTGACCAACTAATCACAAATGGAGATGTCACAGTAAATTCTTACAATGTTTTTGGTCAACATGACGATCCCTGTATGAAAAATAATTGCCGTTTTTACTAGTATCCCAAACCAATTTCAATGTTTATTGAAAATTTGTGTGTAAACTCAGCTTAAGTTCTCCTGTGATACCATTGTTGTATATGCGGTGGTGGTTAAAAAACAAAACAAAACTTTTAAGATGTTTTACGATAAAAAAGCATTACTTTTTTTAAAATGGGTTTCCTGAGTAACAAATTGCAGCTAGTGTAAAATATTTTTGATAAGTCACTTACATCCTGAATTTTTAAATCTGGGGCTGCTTGTATATGTATGTTACTTCAATATCACACAATACCAGTCATGTATCACTGTATATAATTATAATTTACTCTTTCTTCTGGTAGAAAAGTAAAAACCTAATGGAAGGGGGTCCTCAGTACTTGTCTACGGACGAGTACTGTCAGGAGGTAGGGTAGGCATTCTTCACAGTATAGCATCATGTCTGGATGGTAAGGAACGTCCCGTCTGACAGTACAAGGCTATGGACAGTACTGTCAGGAGGGGCGTTCCTCACAGCCTGTGAGGAACGCCCTTCTGACAGTGAAGAGCTATTGGTAAATGCACCGATAGCTCTTCACCCAGGGCACATAACGGGAAAGCAGATAGTGCGCTGAGTTCAGAGTATTGTCGGCTTTCTAGTGGTGTATAAAACCGCATGTGCCCGAGGACATGAAAGGTCTACTTTAATAATCACATTTCAATCTCTTTACCAAGCTTAAGAAGAATCAGCGGCAGAGTTTGCTCTGAGCCGTCCTGATGGAGTAACAAAGTACAATCCCTGACTGTATTACAGTGCATGACTCATCTGAGTGACCTTGCAGGGAGTTCTGTATAACAGAAGCATACCTTGTTTTAGATCTTTGATCTCCAAGCATTGTGATTTGCTCAGCAAACGTGAAAAAAGTAATCCTAAATATAGCAAATAGGTTACGCTTCTCTTTTGTACGTGGATGACTGGAGAGCATTGGCCTCAGAAAGCTCAGTATGAGTGTTCTGTGGCTTAAAATAGCTCCCATAATGCTAATTTTGTGCCTTTCAGGAAGGCTGCTCTTATAATTACGATGCTGATATTTCTTTCCATAAGGAGGTGGTTATGTTCTGTCCTCCTAACAGTAGGATTATGGCCTATTGTCTAGTGTGCGCACATCTACTCCACAGAATTAATCTGTACTGCTCAGCAAGCATGCCCCAGAGATTAAGTGGCAAATTACTGCTGGCAAGGAATGCATTATATCTGAAGAGGATCACCTCAGACGGCCCCCAAAAAACAGTACCCTTCCTGATTTCTTTGCTTTTTTTCATTTAACAACCACCAAAGTCCTTTTAACCTCTGTCATTTTCCGAGACATTGGAAAGCATTACCCAGAGCTTCTTGGCAGGGGAAGGTTAGAGTGTTTTGGAGTTTGTAATTATTCCCCATGATGATAATTACTGTCACCACCGGAGGCTGGGCGGCACCTTTAACCACTTCATTGCCAAACTGGAAACTGCATCTTATCTCCCTACTTTCAACACTAGTGAAAAGGAAATGGTTTGCAGTTTAAAAGGAAAATAATTGAAGCTGATTTTTCTTTGTTCAATCTGTGCATCATGGGGAATCTAGGCCAACAATAGAAAAGCATATAAAAGCCACTTAGCAGCAGACCAGTATTATGAGGCTTCAAGGCCAGGGATCCCAAGTGGTGTAAACTTTGTAGCAAAAACCGCCGCATTTTACAGTCTGAGCAAAGTGGAGGCGATTTCAGAAAAATACAATTTCCAAAACTTGTACTGGATTTTTAAATATTGCGGCGCAGGTCCTTTTGTTCGCAGAATCTGTACTCAAAATACATGCTGGTCCTTGAAGTGAGACCAATATCTATCTGGCATGTATAAATAACATAGTCTATGGATACAGCCATACATGCCAAGATAGGAATACACATTTAAAAGTGCAATCTACCTCTTATTGAAACAAATGTCATGAAGTCTCAACATGTATCGTAAATGCCACACAAAAAAAAAATTGTTTTTTTTTTTACACTCGCTATAAAGTGGATGGTATTCTAGCGAATCCCATCTAGAATTTGCAAAACAATACGCGCTGTGGGCATGCTGCGATATCCAAAATATGATTGAAACATATAGTCCGTAGAGGAAACCTCTGTGGACTTTCTGTGAAAAGCACTGCAGGAAGAACAGCAATTCATTGCCACTGTGGCTTTTCCCGGAGCGGTTTTTGCAGTGGCCTTCTACGTGGGACTTTATCCTGAAAATTAGAGATTAGTCCTTACAAACCTTTTATTGCAGGCTCCTGTGCAGGGCATGGCCTACTTAGTGTCTGTGCAAACTTAGATTATATCTATGCATAGAAAGGTTTTGTTCTTTTTAAATGTCACTCCTTTTTTTAGTTCTTCCAGCGATTACTTCTATTGTGGGTCGGTGCGTAACCATACCACCTGACTGCCTCCTCTTTTGTTATTTTTAAGTTTTATTTTTATGGTGCCTCTGAGTGTCTTGAAGAAGCGAATGAGTTTCCATTAATAACCCCTTGCGTTTTCTGATATTTGCATGGATGTGTATTTAGACCAGTAACCTCTTTGTTTCAGGTATTGTTTTATGAGCTCTTTATTTTCCTGTTAACCCTCCTGGTTTTGGCAGTACTGACTCCTCAGGAAGGTATGACTGGCTGCAAAATGCAGATCGAGCTTTCAGCAGACAGTCACTAACTGCATTACACAAGACAGATTTTGTACCGAGCGCTAACAATTACAATAACTGTGTTTTTATGGCCGTTTCCATTATAATAATTAATAATCCTTTTAGGCTAATCCTTTTGAAGGCTTTGTGCTTTTGGAAATGTTTATTTAGTGCAGAGCTTTGTTCCACAATGGAGCCTGCTGGCTTCTGGATCTGTAGATTGGCCTTTATTGAACTTGTATCGTCTTGTAAAAATATTCAGGTTATTCCTTCTGACACATCATGGCTAGATTTAGGTGGTTCCCCTGAAGTGGGGGTAGGACCTATATGCGTAAGAAATAATCTACACTTTTGCCAGCAGTTAGATTAAAGTGTTTACTTACTTATGCCTAATAGAGCTGCTTATGGACTGGATATATACATTACTATCTATACAGGTATCTCTGTATTGTAAGCAAATTTTCAGTGCAGTAGTCTGATTCTTTGTTTCTTATCGTCTAGGCCTGTTGCTAATTCAGATAGTTCACCTGTCTTGACTGGAACGGTTGTTGTGGAATCCTGATATTTATGTTTGTATCTATGGCCCAGTTCACATTTGCGTTTGGGCCATTTCGTTCCCCTCTATGCATGAAAAATGTGGAGGGAAAAATTCTGCAAGCAGCACTTTGCTCTCTGCATTTTTCGTGCGGAAACCACACGGGCCCCATTATAGTCTATGGGGTCCCCGGGTTTCCTAAGGTAACCACTTTTTAATTATGCAAATTAGGCTTCAGTTCAGGGGGACCCAAGAGGACTTCCCGAACGGAACCCATGCAACCGGGCCTATGTGTGAAGTGTTATATTTAAAATCTCCTAAATTCTCTGTGTGTTGAGCTTATAAATTGAACGTTGCATCTTCTAGCGGAGACATTAATACTATACTGTGTCTTATGAATGTAAAAACCATCTTCCCTTATTATTTTATAGTTCAGACTTGTCATAGTAATGGACAGGGTCATGGACTTTATACAGTGGCAGCTGCTTGCGTGTAGTAATCTACAGTACCAGGGGTAAAGACAGGGACTGTGTACCTGGATGTAGGTGTAACTGGACACAGTTCTGGGACTGCATGTGCAGTCACTAATAAGGGCTCGTTCACATCTGCGCCCGGCACTCCGTTATGCAGGTTTCCGTTTCCTGCATAAAAAAGAGCAGGAGATGGAAACCTGCAGGAGTCTCTCTCACCCATTCATTTGAATGGGTGAGAAAGCTGTCCGGCCGTGAGCGGCGGTGAGCGTTTTATGCTCTCCGCCGCAAAACCGGGTTCTTTAATCCGGACACAGAGTCGGACATGCAGTACTCTGTCTCTGGATTTTTTTAAAAAAACGGTTTCACGGTGAAGAGCATAAAACGCTCACCGCCGCTCACGGCCGGACCTGGTCTGTGCTCTCTGTCGTCTTGCATGTAGAAGACGGAAAGCGCAGAACGGAGACCAGAACGCAGGTGTGAACCTAGCGTAAGTGAAACACAGATTAATTCCAGGCTAATTCTCTTTGCTGACTGTGAATGGCCTGGTATTAATCCATATTTTGCTTATAAGGGAAAGCAATTATGGCACCAGTATGGAGTACATCTGGTACATGGTGTCACAAACCCTTAGTAATGATAAAAGACCTGGTATTAATCCATGTTTCACTTATAAGGGAAAGCAAGTACAGCCTCAGAAGTGAGTGCAGTTATAACTACATCTGGTACATATTGTATCTTTTCTATAGGAGATCCTGCTGTAACATGCTCAATATGCTGTTATTTTAACAAGTTTCAATGATTTTTTTCCCCCCACAATGATATTACTTATATTGTGGTCTAGACTGAATGTCCTTAGGCTAGGTTCATATCTGTGCTGAGCTCTCCGTTGTTTGGGTCCACTAAAATGGGGTCCATTGGGTGTTTGCCCGTTTTATAATGAAACCGGTAGCATTTTTTGTGGTGAAGACTCCGGCGCAGATGTGAACTTAGTTTGAGGTTAATTTGGGAATGTGCGTATCCAATGCTTGCTTTTCTTGCTGTATACTGACTCGCTTATCTGAGAGAGACCAATTTCTAACAAGTGGAACCATTGTTGATCGCTTGAACAATACAAATAGATTTACTAATGTGGTCTAAAATTTAGTGGAAACTGAGACTAGATAGATTTAAGTTGCGACAAATTTATCAAAGAATTAGATGTTTGATAAATCTGTTGCACTATTAGAATGTCTGGTGTGACTACGCCTCCTATTAGTTGGCTTAGTTTATGACAGAAAAATGTGCCAAAATTAAAGGCATTTATTGGTGTAGGGTTGCACATCTTAGGCCACACCCACTTTCAGAATAGCCACGCCTCTTTCCAATGAAGCTACACACCTTTTCGTGCAAGTCATACAAGTGTCTAAAAACCTTGACAAATGTGGTGGTCCATTTTGAGTAGATGTCGCAAATGTTTCTGGTTTGGGGATACTTTCTTACATTACCTGCAGTGGTCTGTCCTTAGTGTTATTGCCTTGCAGAAATAGGGTTCTGACCAAGACTAACATGTACGTAGAGTTTTTGTTGTCACCGTATGTGGTTGACTATAGTGGGGGTGTATAGGTGGAAAGTATATGTTATCCTCTACTTTTCTTGCTCAACAGCCTTCCTTTTGCTTTGAGTTCCTTGTATCGGAAAAGTGTTTTTTTTTTTTGTTTTTTTGTTGTTGTTGTTTTTTTATAATTAGTAAGAAGACACATGCTGATATAAACTTTACAGGTCTACACAACCGTAAAGGGTGCCATGAGCAGAATACAGATTTTATAATGTAAATGAGTGATCTGTAGAGTCAGATTTCAATGACAGGGCTTTGTGTCTATTGGGGATATAGCAGTGTCACTCATAGAGCATCGGGGTATATTCTGTACAATGTCATTACAGTCTTTGTGCAGCTTCAGGCTCTCCATCACATACAGACACAAATGTCTTTTCCAGCTAATGTTGATGATTAGGCTGCCACACTTAAGATATCTCAAGTACAAGCCAAAGACGGGACGGTGTCCTTCATATTGGGTTATTTTAGCTATTAAAGGGAGAAGTACCAGTACCATGGCTACCTGTTGTCTCCTCTGGCATTGTGCTTACTCCTGGCTCATGTTATGCTCATGGTGCATGAGGCTTCATTTGTGAATTGACAAGCAATAGGACCAAATCCCAAGCACAACTGATGGTTAAATATACAAAAATGTAATTATCCCCCCCCCAACCCTGATTCTCATGCATCTTCTGCGTTACAATCTGTCTGAAATCTTGTATGAGCATCCTCATAAGCCTAGGATAGGCCAGTAATATGAGGATTTCACTTATGGGATGGCACAGAGAATGCGCCGACAATGGTAAAAACTGGAAAAACCTTTCAAATTCACACCTTGTTAATGACACGAAAGTGAACTTGGCAATGATGTTGATCAATCATTAGGTTTCACATCACAATTTATTTGACTTCAAGTAATACCTCCTTACTGTCCTCCAAAGCAATGCCAGACTTCCCAGCAGCAACAACTGCAAATACATCAGTGTGAGTCATTGACTTTGAAGTGGCAAATCTAAAACCTAGACAGATTGTGGTCTAAAGTTAATTATATTATGTCTCCAACACTTTAACACCTGAATGATGGAGCCTAGTTTGGTACTTGAACGGAGTCTGTCATCATTATGTTTTTTTTTATTTTTTTTATTATAGAATATAAGGGAAAGACATAATTTTTTGTGGAATAAGCTGTAGTGTTAAATGGTACCATTGTGGGGCCTGTTTTTCAGTCAATTTGTTTTTTTTTTGTTTTTTTTATGTCTAGTCCCCCCTCCCCGTAGTAATACATTTTAAAATTGAGTTCTTGTCAATATGAGAAGAGCTGCAAAAATGATGCCCGGCATATAGTGCACAGAGCCATCTGCCTCCAGCGCTGTGCACTGTATAATATGGGCATCCGAGTGCTAACCTAACAGCTGGTCTGTGTGTGGGAAGGCTGGCTGCACCTCACTGATCAGATATCCACACACTTGAATCCCATATCAACATTTGATCATTTTAAAATTTTATAGAAATGTTTCAGATTTAGTCAGTCCCGCTTTTCCCTCCATTTTTTAAAAAAATTGTGTATATTTTTTTAAATATTCCAGGGAACTGACTAACCCATCTATAGTTTTCTTTGCTTCCATCTGACAAATCTACTATTACGACCACCAGTAAGCTGGCATGTATTGTCTCTAAAAGTACTTGATGGGTGTAGCTTTCAACTCTAGTGCACGGGTGTGTGCCTCAATTATTAAAGGGCCAGATCCTCTTGATAATAATAGACTCCTCTAGCACTAGCTGGGGATTTTATTAAGACTGGTATACAGAACACCAGCCATGATAAATTCATCCCACTGTGTGAATTGTGTTTCTAGATTATCCATTATTTATTTATTTTATTTATTTATTTAATTCTGTGATCCTCACAGCTTACTGTCTTGATGCTAGATAGTCAGCCTTAAGGGTTAGTTCACACGTAAAAACCGCCTGGCTTATTTTGGTCCCGAAAAAAAACGCTTCCAAATTAGGAATCGGTTTTTTGACCTTGAGGCGTTTTTTTGGAGCGTTTTCTGGAGCAGTTTTTAGTAAAAACTAGAGATGAGCGAACACTATTCGAAACAGCCGTTTCAAATAGCACGCTCCCATAGAAGTGAATGGAAGCGGGGGGTTAAGCAGCCGGCCGCCAGCAGAGTCTGCGTGCCGGCCGCTTCCATTAATTTCTATGGGAGTGTGCTATTTGAAACGACTGTTTCGAATAGTGTTCGCTCATCTCTAGTAAAAACTGCTTCAGAAAACGCCAGGCAGTTTTCCCCTCATCTAAAGTTAATGGACTGTAAAAAAATAAATAAATAAATAAAAAATGTTTTTTTTGCGTCCCATTCACCTCTATTGATTTCCTCAGGCGGAATCTGCCTGAGGAAAGGTCATGTTGCTGCTTTTTTCTGCTAGCAGCAAAAAACTGCTAGCAGAAAAATGAAAGGTAGCGGTCTCCATAGACCACCATTGTATGGAGGGAGATTTTGAGGCAAAATCCGCTCTCAAAATCTGCCTCATAACCCCCGTGTGAACTAGTGTTAAAAACCTTCAGAAGTTGTAACACTTGCATTCACAGAGCCAACTTGGCACCATGCTTGTAGATACTGGATACCACTGTCTTTTAGGGTAAGATTAGTGTTAGAAACCTTCTTGGGCCTCCTTTGCCCAGCAAATAATAACAAGATTTCCGACTGTCGTAGATTCCACAGTTTCCACTTTCATTCCACTCCCTGCACCGCTTAGCTTCTGAATTGCACAAGTGACGTCAAATCATATCTATTAATGGAAAAAAGATTAAGCAGTATAATCTCTGCCCTTTTTATTATTTATCTCCATGACAGTATTTTGGGTGCCTGGAAACAGTGATTCTTCTCAGAAAACTTAAAATAAGCCTTTTCCTGACAGATGTTATTTGTGGCTACTTTGGCTACTAACTGGGGGCAGATTTTATGCGGCCAGAGATTTTCTTTAGCTTTAATAGTCTTTATTTCTTTCTGTACTCCTTGGAGTTTAGGTGTGTGATCATTTTCAACATTTATTCATATCGATGGTAGTAATTCTTCAAGTTTTTTTATTTTTTTTGTTCTGTGTCCAGTAAATTCCTGTTTATAGATTGATTATTTTATAGAAGAGAGTATATATATATATATATATATATATATATATATATATATATATATATATATATGAATGTGGCCTAGATTGAATTGGGTCCTTGGATTTCTGAGTGGTAATGATGATATTCTTTGTACTGATAAAGATCACACTAGGGCATTGAAGAACCACATAGGAACTGGAGGCAGAAAATGTATGCTCTCTCGCTGATAATTTATTATGTGTTTATATCACTGGTGCAAATAGCTGTGGGATGATTGCTCTAATTTACGGGTAATTAAACAATTAACACATTTCTCTCCATCAGTGATAAAACTGCAGAGCGCAAAACTGACATATCGGCAACCCTCGCTGCGACATATTGTTCCCCCAGTGTATTGTCTATAGATTGTTGATAAAAACATCTATCTCTTATATAATGTACAGTAAATGTAATGTACAATGAATACTGTCTAGTGATAATTTAGCAATCCATCTGAACTCTGCTGTCATTTAAGGGCGTTGGAAGAATGAAAGCTGGTTTGGTATTGGATGCCACATGCGTCAGTCAGTGTTTGTGTTAGATACAAAGTTTATTGTGCCGGGTTTATTCTCTACCTTATTTAATGAGCTGTATAAGAAAATCTTATATATTGAATGAATGCTATTTTATTTTTTAATCTGAACACAGAAGAAAAAAAACACCAAGTGATGAAATGGGATGCTTTTATCGCACTAGCTTTAAAACCTCATCTACAAGGCCAGTGCAGTGGTAATATGCAGCCCTTGCTGGGTTATTGATCAGTCAGGAAGCATTGTTTGAGATGAGAATAGCGTGGGCAGGGATGCGGCTCCTGGGCTCTAGAAAGACTCCAGTAAAGATATTGATTACAGAGAGAAAAGCTTGGAGTTCACAGTACTGAGCCCTCTCCTAATTGCTACACGTGAAATGCGTCAGGCTCTGGAATATTGACTTACAGGCTGTTCTCTTATGTTTGTCTGACTCCTGCGTTCCACTGCTGTGTATTCACATGAACAGCTTTCTGGATGGACTGATGTGTGTCTTAGCAGATGTCTCATGGATGAAAAGTTCAGTTCTTTTTCCCTTCTCTGTTTAATGGCGCTATGGTTTATACGGACATACTTTTTATAGGTCATTTGTATCGGATTGTTTTGTGGCTTCTGTTGTAATTCAATGGGTGTAATCTATCATGCCCCGTTCACTAGTTTTCTGCTGTATGAGGCATGAAGACATTCAATTTTTGTGCAAGTTGCGGTTTCGTCTCAAAAAAAAAAAAAAAAAATACATTCCTCTTTTACATTGCCTTTGCACTTTTCTGAATGGGGTGTGATGTGCTTGTGACCACCAGCCCAGTCAGGTTTATTTATGCCTATTTGCTGGCATAAATGATACCATTTGCGTTGGTGTACATTTTTCCTTATTGTAGTAATGTGTAGCATATTTATACTATGGGATTGAGCTGTAAACCAGTGATTTATTAAAGGGGCTCTATCATTGGGAAAAGCCATTTTTAACGAATCACATCTTTGCATAGCCTTTAGAAAGTCTATTCCACACGTACCTTTTGTATGTAGATTGCCTCAGTGGTTTTTGAATAAGTCCGTTTTTATTCATATGCTAATTAGACTCGGTGCACCATCGTGCACTCCTCTTTGCTATTGTTTCCTATAGTTGTATACAGCACAGGCTGCTGCTGATGACTTCCTGCTTCCTGTTTTCACACACACATAGGAGATAATAGAAGAGATGAGTGCTGCTGGGAACTTCCTGTGCTGGCTGGAAGCTCATTAGCATATGAATAAAAACTGACTTATTCAGAAACCACTGAGGCAATCTACATAATAAAGGTAGGTGTGGAATAGACTTTCTAAAGCCTATGCAAGGATGTGATTAGTTAAAAATGACTTTTCCCAATGATAGAGCCCCTTACATACTATGCTTTACTGCAAATGAAAGCATGTAATTCCCAGTTTAAAAAGCATTGTGTGAACACAGCCCTAGTGGCTCTACCACAATTCTGCTTTATACTTCAGCGCTGTGTGTTTTGACTGACTGCTGTTTATAAGCACAAACCCATTACAAGCTTACCAGACTTCCTTTATGCGCTATCTGTCTTTTCATCTGGCAGTCTATCAAATGTATCTGATGTTTCTATCTATCATTGTGTGGCACATTACTGCTGTTATCTCTGCTGGGTCACACACATAAGATAATGCCTGACTGCAATCCAGCTGATCTGTTGTCTTTGTGATCTTCATTCAAATAATGCAAACTATCAAAATGAATGGTAACCTGGCCGACTAAGTGAACAAAAGTGAGTAGGTTATTTAGTACCTTGCTTTGCTGCATTTTCTACCCTGATTTGTTGGGTTGTGCAATAGCAATGACTGTGTTGTAAAATCCAGATCATGGTAGGTCACGTGGTTGTGGAGAATAAGGTGTGTGTGGTTTTGTTTTAAAGCAGTGGACACCACAATAGTAAAACCAAGGCAGATGTCTGATATGTCTTTAGTTGCATTTCCAAAATGCCCAAACAACAAGGAATGAGCACCATTACAATGTAACACTAGGGTGAAGTTACTACAAAATATTTATCTGTATCATAAAGCAAAACAATGCAGTAAAAAAAACAAACCACTCCCTCTTAATGTATTTTTTTTGTTTTGAGATGTGTTTCCAAAAGCCATCTTTGGCTAAGATCCCGCAGCAAAAAAGCACTGTGCGAAAAACTGCGCGGCAAAGGATTCCATTGGCATTTCCGTAGGTATAACTGACGATGCAATTTCCAAAACTGCGCTGTTGTTGGAAATTGACGTATGTCCGCAGTGTGGTTTTTACTGCAAAGTTGGCATGGGATGCGCTAGAATCCCATTCACTTTGCTCTGACTGTAAAATGCTGCAATTTTTTTTTTTTTTTTTTTCCCCCATGGCCTTTTCGCGGTGGGCAAATAACAGCGTTTACAACACATGGGGCCCCGGCTTTCTGTAGCTTTACGTATTGACAGAAACTTAGCGTGTATAGTGACATGGCATTGCTTTTTAAGAATTCCATTACATTTTTCACTCTATTAGTGTCCCTAGCACAACAATTTCTACTAATGTTCTTACAAGAAAACTTAAAGGGGTTTTCAAAGAGTTAAACTAGCAACTAGTACACAGAAAATGAAGCAGGGAGCAGACAGCCCTGTCCTTAGTATTGGGCCTACTAGGTTACTGCAGATCAGCTCCCGTGCATTTGAATTAGAGCTAAGCCGCATAGAGAACACAGCGTTCTGCTTCCTGTGGTGCATCAGCTGTCTGGTACCCTCCAATATGATATTAGTGGTATTAAGGGGAGGGGGGGTTCAATTGTCATTGTCTACATCAAACCAAGCGAAGATCACTCTGCACAGAGAACTAATGATCATGACGATGACCATGAAGTCTAACTTTCTCTTCCGTTCATTAGCTGCTATGGACTCCTAGTATATCTTCTCTTCTCAGCATATGTGTGCCTACATCTGTAATATATTACTTTGTATTATACTGTATCTGTATTACTATGCTGCTGTAACATACTGAAATTTCCCCACTGTGGGACTATTAAAGGATTATCTTATCTTATTAATGTTTTTACCCTGGAAAAGCCATTCAAGTCACATTTCTGAACTATATCATTTCTTGTCATATTTTCACCATTGGAGGATCATCACTATGACTGTCAGGGAGATGGAATAAGGAGGACAATAGTAGCTGGCAGTCAATTGTTTCTTCGTTTTTAGCTGAAGTTGCTGGTTTAGGGGATGGACAAATAAGCTCATATTGTGTTTTTGTTTTTTTTTCTGCTGCAGTGTTTTTTTTTTTTTTAAATCATAGCAAAATCAGAGTTATACTTTCAGTGTGCGAATACCTCCTTAGAGGTTCTAGCCTAATGATCCTCCTCATTGTTGCTCTTTCTAGTATATAAATACAGTTTTCCTCCTTTATAGGTGTTCTATCTCTACTTGAAGTTTAAATGTAGTCTAGAAATGTGTGCCTGAACAGCAACAGCAGTTGGTAAAATATTAAGTCATACCTTTGCTCTGAAATACTGTACTACATGCACTGACCTTTCCAAATGCTATTTATTTTTTCAATGCTCGATTATGAAGACTGTGTGTTAAATTAACTTAAGGGGAACCTTTTCATGTCCTCGAACATTCAGCGCACTTTTAACTTTCTTTGCTGGTATGTGCCCTGAGATGGTGGAGCTATTGGTGCCGTTAGTTTCGGCACCAATATCCCTGCACTGTCAGAGTGGCCACCATCACAGTTCTGCATCATTGCTGGGCTGTCTGGAAGCCCGCCTGAAAGTACATTTCCATAGCCTTGTGCAGATATCTCTGTAACGCGGGGTTATACCAGCAAACTTAAGCGTCATCATCAGGTGTATATTTCGTCATCATCAGGTATTGTATATTGTATATATTTCGTCATCATCAGGTGTTGTATATTGTATATATTTCGTCATCATCAGGTGTTGTATATTGTGTATATTTCATCATCATCAGGTGTTGTATATATTTCGTCATCATCAGGTGTTGTATTTGACATGGTTATTGGTACCATAACCATAACAGGTGTTGCATACCTACAGTTCTGAAAAGGTTAATTCCATTGTTCGGTTTAGATGATTCCCATCATGAAAGCATGAGTGGAATATAAAGACGGGAGGATGATGTGTTCTGTCCAGAAGCTGGAAAAATAACTTTGTCATATGTCTGTCTTGTTGTTTCAGGTTTCCCCCAAATGACTTCCCTGGCAGTCATTTAAAAACTTCTAAGCGGAGTTCCTTGGGTTACTGATTCTGGCAGCTTTGGAGGGTCAGAGATTCTTTCTTCAAGATGCTGATTAAGGAATATCGCATCCCCCTTCCCATGACTGTGGAGGAATACCGTATTGCACAGCTCTACATGATCCAGGTTCTCACTTGCCTTTTTCTTTCAACATAGTACTAATTTCCTAAGATAACTTACCATATCTTTGGGGAACTTTCTGTTGTGTGTTATCCCGCAGTAGTGGTACTTTATTACATTTCATTATTGTTAGTGTTTATGTATCAGTGTCTGTAGTTCTTAACCAGATTTCTTCTTCTTCTATTGCTGACATTTGTTGCATTTTCTTTGAATAATCTTTTTTTAGTGAAAGTCCATCTTGGATTCACTTAAATACTATATTAGTGTATTTTATTATAATACTAGAACTACTTCCATTACAAGCAGGAGTAGAGGAGGTGAAGGTGGCACCTGCCATATATATATATATATATATATATATATATATATATATATATGAATTTATCATTTAAATTGTTCTGGAATAGTTGAAGTGAAGTTCCAATTTATTTTCTATATTGAATCTATTTTACCATCTCAGCAGGCTTTATATTTTAGATGCAAGACTGTTTAGGTATTTTCTTTCCTTTGTACACATAATGCCGAACCTTCTGGTTTTCTTTAGATATATCCTGGAACAGGTGCTTAAATTGTAAATGTGTAAAATGGTTTGCTACATATTCTTTGCAGTTTTGTGTGTGTGTCTGGTCTATTCTACCAAAGGTAAACGTATCTGGTCTCCATCAAACTAAAGAGTCCCTTTTAATATTCACATACTATGTAATCCTAAATAATAGTGATCTATTTGAAGTCCTCAGCAACACTCTATTTTATCCTGTAGTGGAAGAGATCTTGGAGACCATTACTATTTTCTCTTTTTCTTACTGCACAACCTGCCCAATTCTGTCCGACCAACTATAGTCTAATGATATGCAAAACCTCTTAGAAAAAAATAGATATACAATCCTTGAGGGCCAGAAAAAGTGACAAGAAGGAGTTATTGATCTGAAAGTTTTTTTGCTATCAGATAGACTTATTAGGAAAATCTGAGACCTGTTGGGCCACCTCTAATCTGTATATGAGATGAAATAGTTTGGCATATTCTGTATGCTTTCATGTGGTACAGTTACACACAGATGTTGCAGTTTTGCCTGTAGAACCTGTATACTAGTAGGTTAGTGAAGCTGGTGACCCGGCGACCAAAGGAAGGGTTGCCATGTGTCAGAGACTTTTTTGAGGGAAAAAGCTTGCTGTGTGGATAAGAATTATTTGCACACTCATCCACAAAATAACAATTGGAAGCCATATCAGCAGAGGCAATAAGCTGAATGGTTTAGTGTCTTTCATACCACTACAATGGGTGACTGATTGTTGAATGTTTTGACTCCCCAGTTTATTACAACAGTAGTGAAGCAGTGTGGTGACCCTCAGTAAAGGCAGGACTGAAGCGTTCACCAAGCAATCACCATACTCTAACCCAACTGGATTTTCATTCATGTCTAGCGATGAAGATGCCACCTGATTTTTGTTTACTGGACAAGGAAACTGAGAGCTATTGGTGCTTGTTGTTGGATCAAACCATCCTCTCTCTGGACCATATGAGGCACGTTTGCCATGGGTGCAGCCTTCACCTAACTACTGTGCCCAATACTTTGTATACTGCTAGATCAGAACAACCTAGGTGTTGGGTAATGCACTGATCATCCTGCTTCCATTAGTCCAGTGATGCTCCCCCTCTTAGTCTGTCAACTAGATTTGCCTCTACAATGCATGTAACATCTCTAAGAGGTACTCTACTCAAAAGTAGTATAAGAGCCATGTTATAGGGCAGAACGAAAGCACTTTTTTGCCCTTATTGTAGTAAAAACCAGTTTCAAATCAGATCACATCTTTCTAAGGCTGGATTCTGAGTCCACCGAAAATCGGCAGAGAAAAAGTCCTGCATGGCAGAAGACGGAAACCATAGACCGGGTCCGGCCGTGAGCGGCGGTAAGCGTTTTATGCTCTCTGCCGCGAAACCGGATTTTTTTAATCCGGACACAGAGTAGTGCATGTCCGACTCTGTGTCCGGATTATAAAACCCGGTTTCGCGGCGGAGAGCGCAAAACGCTCACTGCCGCTCACGGCCGGACAGCTTTCTCACTCATTCAAATGAATGGGTGAGAAAGTCTCCTGCAGGCTTCCGTCTCCTGCATCTGTTTTATGCAGGAAACGGAAACCTGCAATAAGGACAGATGAACGCTGATGTGAACGAGCCCTAAGCTGGTTTGTGTATAGAAGTGGAAACATTATTTTTAGTCGTTATGTGAAATTTATTTTAATATTATGCAGCTTCCCTCTGTATGCAGTATCTGTAAATGGTGCTCTAAACTGGGCAGTGAAGACGGGCTGCCGGTGTTGAGGAGGAATATGCTCTAAAATATTCTCACTCCAAAACAACTCCATGTCAGAAACTTATAGGGAGGTATTGACCCCAATTTATGATAGTTAAGTGCTTTGGTTGTGCTAGATAGCTCCCATTTGTTTAATTAAAAACTGACTGTTTTTCTCAACTTTTATGAACAGGAACGTGGCAAGGGTGGTGTGCGAGATTGATTTTATCATTTGCGCCAGTTGACTGCAGTAAATAGCACCACTTATTAGCTGGCATAGATTTCCGTGCAGGCACACGAGAGTACAAAGGTTTTCAGAATGAAAGTCAGTTCAGCAGAGGGGAAACAGCCTTGATAAGAGAATATTATAAGATTTCTAGTGTAAGGCACCACTTTTGTTTAGTCATGGCTCATTTGATATCCTATGTAAGATATAGTATGTTGCTGATCTGTTTTACTTCCTGTTTCAATGTTTTATGCGGTATATTAAAAGATCTTCCGAAAAATACGAGAAAGTGGTTGTTGGCCTATAATGGCCAGTGCCTTTATGAATCAGAGTTCATTTGCTGACTGCAACACACTTCTGGGAATACAGCCTGGTTTGCTTTGGGCTATGTCAGTGTCTTGAGGAGGTATTTACGGATGATCACATGAGTTTCCTATTGATCAGCTGTTATCTTAGAAGAAATGAGGAATTGCACAGTTCCTGTGTGAATCATTAGACTGTCCCTGTAGTGTTCGCACATGCCATGACTTTTTGTGCTAGAGGTCGTTTTTCTGCTTCATCGAAAAGGTCCTTGTTAACCCAGAATTCCCTAATAGGGTATGTTATAAATAGGGTTTCTACACCCGACCACCGGTGGAATACGTGACATGACTGTGACATTAGGCACTTGTCCCAATGGCATAAGCACAATGTACTGTACATCTCCGCACAGCACTAATTAGATTAACATGGTATTGTATCATGCATGAAGGGTGCGCATTACAGTGAGCAGGAATGGGCCTCAGCTGCAAGCTCTATGGTTACGGTTGACATCAGAGTGCAGAACGCCAAGTATGCAGCGCAGGGCGTGCGGCAAGTATTGTCCTAAGCTAAACCCGCTGGATTGCTGATGTAGCCAGGTTGCCAAGGTAACAGATGCTGAACACGGATTCTGATGTGGTTTGTGCAGCTCTGGTTGTGGTGAGGAAAGGGAAAGGGAAGAGTTAGCAGCCATGGTCCAGATAGTGGGAGTCATGATCTCTCCCAGAATAGATCTGGAGGGGGTGTTTGTGTACACTTGTAGTGTCAGACAGCTGTGTTGGGAGGAATTAATCTGCTAGTCCAAAGCTTACATTTTATTTATTTGAATCGAAGTAGTTTTTATATTTGTTAACTGCAGAATTTAAAAAATGTTATTAAAAAAAAGTCATTACACTACGTATTCAATGTTTGCCATATGTCTTGTAAAGGTGGTGTGTGTGTGTGTGTGTGTGTTTTCACATGCATGTACTTTTTTGTGGATTAAACGCAATTTTTAGTGGAATCTCTTTGTACGGCCTTTCATGGTGCTTGACCTGTAGTTCTTACGCCATTTATTTCTCATAGCACATTCACATAAATCCAGTGTTCTCACAAAGATGATGTGTAGAAAGTCTGGGGCAGATTTACAAACTCTGTCAAAGAATAGACCATCCTAAAGTGCGCTAGATTTAGCGTCTGCTATTGGATAAATCTGGTGTGTCTTTAGGCCTGGTTCACATCTGTGCATGGGTTTCCGTTGTGGAAACCAAACTCGCTTAAGCGATTACCCTAGGAAACCGGCGGACGTCTAGACTTTAATGGGTTCCATGTGGTTTCTGCTGGGTTTCTGCATGAAAAATGCAGAGAGAAAAGTGCTGCTTGCAAGACTTTTTTCTTGTCATTTTTCATGCAGAGAGGGGAATGGAATGGCCTGAATGCAGATGTGAACTGGGCCTTAGACTGTCCAGTCTAGCGTTAAACCTTATTAATTGGCTTATTTCTTGATAAAGTGCAAAAATGTTGCCATTTTTTTGCTGCACATTTTTTTGTATATAAATCCTTTTGACAAAATCAATCTCAAATTACACCATAGTCCTAGTAAGTATTAGTCTGCCTGCAGTGCAACACCTTGTTGTCACCATAAAGTGGTTGTCTAGTCAGGGTAAAGGTTACAGCTGCCAGGTTTGGAAGTTATATTGGCACAGGAAGTATCCTAGTTGAACAACCCCTCTATAGTGGTTATCTAAATAATAATTTTTATATATACATTGCATAGATAATAAAAATGAGCAATATTTACCATTTGCTGTTCTAATGATCCAGTGATCGTTTCTGACCATTATTTGCATAGTATTGTGCCACCTGTTTGTCAAACTGTATAGCCAAGTATTGAGCTGTGTGCTGGTGGATACACACACTTAAAATATAACATAAAAAGCAAATGTTTAGCATCTGAGTATACATTCATGCCAGCTTTTCCTGCATTAAAACCAATGTATCACTTGTAGTTGCGTTATTTTGTAACACATTAGGAATGTGATGTGGGAACATCACAACTATGGAGTTGACCTCAATTAAATCAATCAATAAAGGATGATTGACACTACTTTTCTTTGAATGAACATAAACCATTTACTCTCCCATCTCATATACTTACTTTTTATCAGTTGTCTAATGATCTGTAGCATTGTTGTCCTTTTAGCTATAATAATGCAACTTTCTGGATGTGAGTAATGGAAAAAAAATTATTTGCTTTTTATGGTTTAATTTTAAACTATGAAAAGTATCCCATATTGAGGACTCTTCTTGCACCTCTACTATTGTTCAATATACCTACTTTTTTACAATTACTAGGGTTAAGCCGATCTTGAAATTTCAGGATCGTTTTTAAAATCTGATTTCTGATCATTTTCCATATGAACCCGATCCCGATCCCAATTCTGATCCTAATGAAAGTCAATGGGATTTTTTTTAATTATCGAAGATCAGATTTTAAAAACAATCCTATTCACTACACAGCATGGAGTCCAAAAATTGTTTAAATTTTTGGACTCCATGCTGTGTAGTGATTAAAAAAAAAAAATCCCCCGGCTACTTAGCCCCCCCCTGGTGTCCGCTTACCTACACAGATCCGCTTCCACTCCCCATTCTACTCAGTCCGGTCCTCTCTCATTGACAATGCCTTCAGAGTGCTGTGCGCGCCCCCACCTCCCTAGGCTAGTGTTAGAAATGATGGGAGTAGGTGGGGTTTGATGTGGCTTTGGAGAGTGTGGGCGGGGAGACGTGAGTGTATCACTCACGTCTCCCCTCCCAGTACCCGCCCACACTCTAAGCCACAAGCCCCGCCTTCTCCCAGTATCTCTAACACTAGTCTAGGAAGGCGTGGGCGCGCAGGGTGCTCTGAAGGCATGTGAAGGAGAAAGAAGAGGAGCAAGAAGAACGGGGAGCAGCCGCACTTCTGTGAAGGTTAGTTGAGCAATCGGGATCGAAATTCCGTTCCCGATCTTTTTTAAGCGGGATCGGAACCCTAACAATTACAAAAAAAAAGATGATAAATATAATAAAATGACATTATGAACAGTTTTGTACATGGAAGTATCTCATACATATGGAATAGTTTTTAAGATCTGGATTTTTCCCTGGAGATGACTGAAAGCTTCCAACTACTCTAAATCTGCAGCTCAGTATTACTGCTAACTGTGATGGCACAACCTGGGAATGACAGAGCATAAAGTCATTATATAGTGCCAAGATCATGCAATGTGAATCATCACAAAGGGGCAGCACCACTATTAATATGTGTTCCTAACACCACAGCTGCATATTTCTGCTCACTTGGATAATGCAGCAGTGACACATTCTTATAAGCGCCTGACTTTGTGGTACCTTCTCCTGATCTATATCTGTATGCACCAGAGGGTGCGGAAAGCTGAGTGAAGGCAATATATCTGACGTCAGATTTCATGAACACAAAAGAGTCATTAACTAAGCCCAGGCTGATTTTGGCTGCTGGAGGAGTGGGCTGCTGCTAGCATGGCTTTTTATTTTCCCCAATTATTATTATTTTTATTCTTCATATTGGCAGCTGAGCCCGAGTCACACAAGTGGGAGAGATTCTATATTTATATACATGCGTGTGCTTGAAACAGATTTTATGGTTTGCAGCAATTTTTGTCTGTATTTAGTGTTTCAAGCAGCAGTGGTTTTTGAAAATGAGTTGGATGTTGGCCCGCATACAGGCACAAGCGTGCTGAGTTTCCTCTCCTGGACTTTGCACTTAAAATTAGCAGATTAAAATGGAAATGACAAATCTTTCCAGCTTCCAGTGGAAATAAGAAAAATGAGGAGCTGGCACTAGCGATAAGTTACCAATCGGATGTATACCTTAAAGGGGATGTCCCATAACAAGGATTTTATCTATACTGCTAGTTTATGTGGATTTAAGACTTTTCCTAAATGCATGGCTTTATCAAAACTGCTTTGCTTGGCTGCTATCTTAATTTATTCACTTAATTGTTTACATTTCATTTCTATGGACACTGGTCTTATCTGCTCATTTCCCAAGTGACTAGCTGCCTGCTCTCAGGGGGGGAGGGAGGGGCTGACAAGCAATGGAGCTCCTCAGATAGGGGAGGGGGGAGGTGAGAGCTCCAGGATTACTGTGCGGTCTATCTTCAGCTCTTCCACTTATCAGACGGTTTAATTGAATTTGGCTGATAAGGGCTAAGATTGGGAGTTTGATACCTCTGTATGTAATGCAAGCTGACTCAAATCCAGCTCTGCTATATCAGCCTCTACGTCAGCTTCATACTGTGGTAATGCATTTACAACCAATCCCTCATTACTGACTGCAAACATAGCAAATAGCAGAGCAAGTGAAACCCCGCCCACCAATGTGCCGAGAAAACCAGGAAGTGAACAGTGTACAGAGCCTGCAGGTTGGTGAACAAAGGTTATGGGAATACCCCTTTAAAATAACTTTTCTTAAAGTACTAGTACAAATGAAGATTAAAGGCCTTTCACTTTGAGATGTGATACTTTTTTCTTCTTCTTTGTTTGTTTCAGACCACTTTTATACCTTAATGGGGTTGTCCAGGAGTTTTCTTTTTATGGCCTAGGTGATAAATATCTGATTGGGGATGGACAGGGTTCCATGCCGTGTGTAGTAGCCTGGTGCCATTACTGTAGATCTTATCTCCCATTAACTTTGATAGGAGCTGAACTACAGTACTGATGCTGGGCCACTATACGAAATATGGAGCCAACTGCTTCCAACTCCATCTTGTGTATACTACAGGCATCAGAAGCAACCCTGAACAGTTGCTCTGTGCAGAGGGACACCCAATTGGATATCCTCTACTTTCCATAGACCTCTATAGTTAAGTGAAACTTAAAGTGAAGAATTTTAAAATATGAAAAGTTTTACTTACCTTTCCATAACCCTAGCTACTTTTGTCCGCTGTATACCTGGGTTGTGCTCCACTTTCTGGAGTCTCCCAACATCACAGAACTCTGTAAGACTCCTCACCAGTCAATCAACCACTAGGACCAGACACCAATAAATATTGTGTAGCGCTAATAAACTACAAAGTAACTATCATATATTTACTTAACCTACAAAGCAGCAGTACACACGTTATCAATAGTTCAAAGGTAGGTCAAGCCACACATCAAGGAGAAGAGGTCTGATGCTAGGTTCATATTAGTTTTACCTATCCTTTGTTCTGGTCTGTGGGAGGATCAGAAGAACAAGCAGGCAGACACCATTGATTATAATGGGGTTACTCATTTTAAAACTGAAGCTAAAAAGTTGTGTGTGCAGGACTTTTTTGACCCCCAATTTGAGGTGGACATTGTGTTAGTCTCTGGTGTCTCCAAAACACATGTGAATATAGCCAGAGGGTCTACCACTAGGCAGATACTCCACTCCATATAACATAATACCCCACTCCTATAGAATGAAACATTGAACAATCTATATTTGTGGTGAAATACATCAGTGCCAATAAAACAAGCCAATCAGAAATTGTAATAAAACATGAACTATCCATTGTGACCACTGCCTATAGCACCAAACCCAATACGGAACTAATGGAACTGGCCCAAATCCGGGAAAAAAAATACTGTATATTATTAATCCCTGTTTTATGAATTGTAAAGTCTCATCTCTTTAGCGATTGATCCCTACATAACTGTGCATGTTATGTTTCCTCTTAGAACATATTTTCCTGTTTTAGATCTCCATTTGTGTGCTGGAATCCGTTCCATCTAGTGAATGGAAAGCTGACTTTCAGTATGTTGTCTGGTTAATTCTGTCATTCATAGACTATACTGGGAGTTATGTTGATCTTCCTACAAGCCAGTGTTGAACACACCATATCTCTTTACAATCTTGTATCCATTCCAGGAAATAGTTCTCTGCTACTTAGAAGGCTCGAGTGGAATGGCATCGCTGTCACATTTCTTCTATGCCAAGAGGTCATTGTGAGCAAAGAGTTTACAAATATTCCTCAGCTTGTTATTGGCCATCAATATTGTAGGTATATGGGTGCCTTTAATCTGAGCTAAAAATCATTATTTACGATCAGTACTGTCAGCACTCATCATAATATGACAATGTGTCATCTTTCTTTGAAAACCATAAAACCTAGCACCAAAAACATAGAGGACAGGTTCATTATAAAGATGGGTGTCGATTATATCATAGAAAGTAGGATTTTGCATAAATAAGATTTCCTGTTAATAACCTACTAACCTAAAGTGCAAAGCATATAAAAATGTTAGAATTAGAAATATAGGTAAGGTAGGTCTTCCTATTGAGTTTTTTCACTGTAATTCCAGTGTAGATAGTATTGCCTGTTATATAAGGGCATAAAAATTTGGATGTACTGTATGACAACATGGAATATATAATTGTACATATCTCACCCATTCAAGGGTGGCTATGAAAGTTGTAAAACTGACAATAAAGCAAGAGGTGGAAAGACCTTCTGTGTAAGGAGCACAATCTATAATATCTGTAGTACAGTGCACAGTATTGTGCCGACTCTATAAATAGCAATTCTTATCAACAGTAACAGTGAGCTGGTCATGATCTGGTTACTATTGAACTGATCTCCTCTTCTGGCATGGATAGCTGTTGTGAGATGATGTTTTCTGAGTACTGTGCATGATTGTATGACACACAGGTACAAGCCCCTTAGGGGGCTATTATAATAGCAAAAAAAATAATAAATGAATTAAATAAAAATCGAAACAGTTAAAATCTAAAATTTTAAATCACCTCCCTTTTCCTATATTTAAAATAAAATAAAAATAAACAAGTTTTACATCCCACACGTCTAAAAATGCCTATTCTTCAAGCATTTCTTCAAATATATAAAAACATTTTCCCAAATGGCGAGTGTCGTAGCTGGAAAAGAATCAAGAGCAAAACTGCCATATTTTTGCTATTTTGCCTTGCATAAATTTTTTTTAAGAAAAATAGATCAAAACATCAGACATCACCCATTTCTAAAAAGTACATCTAGCCATGCAAAAAAAGAATGCTGTACAACCCTGTACAAGGAAATATTAAAAAACAGTTATGGGTTTCAGAATATGGCAATTCTAAGAATTTTTTTTCTTCTTCAAAGTTTTGTATATATATATATATATATATATATATATATATATATATATATATATATTTTTTAAGGGATTAAAATGTAAATAAAACTATATTAAGTCGGTATCTCCAGAATCGCACCAACCCATAGAATACAGGAGACATGTAATTTTGGGTGCTCAATAAATATCGTAAAAACAAAGCGTTTTTCTACAATTTTTCCCCTCAGCTTCTCAGTATATGGTACAGAATATATACTCGAGTATAAGCCGACCTGAATATAAGCCAAGGCACCTAATTTTACCACAAAAAACTGGGAAAACTTATTGACCCGAGTAGAAGCCTGGGGGAGAATTAAAATAGATACCAATAAAATTACATTAATTGATCACCGATCTTTACATTAAAAATGAATTGATAGGGCTACAAATGCAGGCACATATAGGAGAGGTATAGGACACATATAGGACCTGCTCCATAAGTTGCAGCTCTTCAATTTGGCCAGGACACACAGCTGCAAAAGCAACGGCATCTATGTGTACGGGTCCATTGAAATGTAATAGTCCATAATTTTATCCACCATTGCAGACCAAAAGTCTGGTCATGTGTATTACAATTTAGTTCACTTTAACCCCCTGTGTGCCTCACATATGGGTTACTGATATGTGAGAGACATAGAGGTAATAATTATTACGTTAAACATTATTAAGGCACTTTATTACCTCCATGTGTCTTACATATTAGTAACCCTTAGGGTGAGTTCACACGGAGTAAAGTGCCGCGTGATGTGGCACGTATACGCCGCGTGATCTTTTGCGGGCCGTTCACGCTCCCATTGATTTCAATGGGAGCCGGGATCGTATACGCGGCGCTATTTTGTGGCCGTGATTTTGCACGGCCACAGTGCATGTAATAAAATACAGTAGGTGAAATGTTTTTAGTACACTATTGTTAGCGTTGGCTTTTTTCTTTGAAAATCATCAACAAAATACTTTTTTTTTTTTTTTGTAGTTTATCAACTATAGAAATGAGAAATTCTTTAAAAAAGGCTTTAATGGACAGTTCTAGAGGTTGAAAAAAAAAAAAAATAATGACAATGCCACAAGAATTACTTTAGTAGCCCAACAATTAAAAAACAAACAAACACGGGACCATTAAAACTGTGTGCATAAATCCTAAACAATGCTACACCCTGTGCTGCCCGAGTTAATTCTTAGATTGTAAGCTCTTCCAAACAGGGCCCTCACTCCCGTTTTGTGAATTGATTTATTAGTCTGTAATGTCTCATTTTGTCTGTACTTCAAACCAACAATTTGTCAAATGCTGTGGAATATGTTGGCGCTATATAAATAACATTATTGTAATGTATCTCTTCATTAAAGGGAGTCTGTCACTAGAACCCAGCCCAGCAAATAGTGATATATCTACCGCAGAGACACTCATTCACAAATGTGATTCAGGTAACCCTATTCTGTTTTTGTCAACATACAAATAAGCTCTTCAGTTGCTCCAAAAAGGTCAGCAGCAGTGCCCTAATTGCTCCAAAGAGCTTATTTGCATATTGACACAAACCACAACTTTTTGCCAACAGAGGCACAGATGTATATAATTTTGCATTACATTTGGTGGCATGGGGCAGTGTTACCAAAAACGTTTACTTGGGCATGGATGTCTTTCCATCCATAAGTGAAATGTATTAAGAAAAAAATGTTACAAGTACATGAAGATAGACAGGTTAAACTGTGAATGAAAAGGTAAAAACCCATGTTTCATCCTCTGGACTCTGTTTCCCTATTAAAGTGAGTGGAGTCTTTGAGATATATGTTATATGAATGTTTTCAGCAATTCAATCTCATACTGTCAATGGAAGAGTCTAGCAGGTAGATCCCTGTGTTTCGGGGGCTGGCTGATTATAGTAATGTAAGTCTATTTACACTCCCCAGACAGACCCTTTCGAGGGACATTCAACCAAAAGCTAAAATCTTCATTATGGCATTCAGTGTATTAGTATTTCTGCTTATCACTCTGTAAATGAGACTGGGGTCATTATCCAGGAACTATATGAATCTGGCTTTGATACCCTATTTCTACTTGAGTCTATGGAGAACTGTTTGTCATCCATAACAGTCTTCTGCAGTTCTTGTACCATGAAAATGCATGGACTGTACCATACAAGTTTTCCCACAGGGAACGACAAACTCTTATCACAGTTACCGATGACAATTAAATAGGTACACAGTTAGAATAACGTTCACAGCTCACACTACTTGAGATGGTCCTGGCTCTAACTGTCCATGTGATTCTGTGCTGAGGTATCATGAGACTGATGGCTAAACTGAGAAAGTTGTCAGGAAAAACTTAAAAAGTTGGAGTCTTCCCCAGATGGAGTCTTCAATAGTCCAACATGCCTCACAGCGAACCCTGGGGCACAGTGTGCCTACATTTAGAACAGTGTCCTCACATCCTGTTGTCCTCCAAGACTGTCCATTCATCAAATGTTTGTTTCCTGCACACATTATATGTGCATCATAGCAGTATTGCACATTAGAACAATACTAATGAGAAATGGACTCCCACCACTTTTGATCTGGTTGTCTATCAGCGTTTTTGCAGCACAGAAGTAGACAACTAGACAGGTCTTCTATCTCTCTCTCAGCTTTATTTTCTTTTCTTTTGTTCCTTCCTTCATCTCCCACATCCTCATTGATGCAAGCCAAATTTTTTCTTTTTATAGACACTGTCAGTTTGGAAGTGTATGTTTTCCCCTGTGTTATGATAACTTGTCAAGTCCCTACTCCACTGAATTGAATCCGGAATCTACAGCAACGCAAGTTTTGACATTTACAAAAGTTGCCTGTTAATGGAGACCAAGGAAAGTATTGTTGGTTCTGGTTTTAACTAAACTCATAGAAACATATGTGAAAGTATTAAAGGGGGTTTTGAAATAAGAAGCGACCCCTTTCAAGAAGCAACTTCTAGGGGAATATCGGCTACTAATCGTAAAGTGGTCTCTGCTCTGATTTATAGAGGCGTATGCAGCAAGAGACTCTTATTATGTCCATATTTACTAATAAAGGACTTTCAATAATGGCTCAAATGAAAGTATGAACTGTTGGGACAAAAGGTTAAAATGAGTCTATCGGAGCCAGAAAGCCTCCAAAAGCAAGAACAGTGCTGTATATAGGTCTTAAATAGGAGCAGATACATACCTTAGCGGCCAGATATATTCATCTTATGTACATGGAAATTAGCATAGCATTTGGGCTGACCAAATCTGTGTGACTTGTATATAGACTGCCATGATGGAGGGATAGGCTGAAAATATACTTTATGGCTAAAGAGGTGGCAAAGAAAGCAGGAGCACTTACAGTAAGCAAATTGCATTTGCCATTGGTGCACTTACAAGAGGATTTGCACATCACTATAAAGATGATTTGTCTCTGCATCGCTTCATTGGTTTGTGGCCACAAGGCCCCTTGTACAAGGTGGAATAGTCTGGAATATCTGTTCGTATATGAGCTAATTTCTTCACTCCCGTTAACTCTAGTCATGGGTCATAATACCCTGTGTGCATGAGGCCTAGAGGTATGTTTTTGCTCATAGTAGGCTACTTGTATATGAAAATTGTGAAAAAAAACGATGCAACATTGATTTTTTTCATGGCCGGTTTTTGCATCCATGTGGCAGCTATGTTTATGGACCCCCTCATATGAAATTTCAACAGACTTAAGTCTCTATTCTGTTTTTTTGATAGTTCATTAAGATGCACCATCAGAAAAACTGACAGGAGGCTATTAAAGTTTTTAACGCCAGTATTCATATCGCGTGCGTCAGCAGAGGATGCACCTCATTTATGACTACGTGCATAACTGAAGCGTTCCTTCTGCCAGGCTGTATGCCCCTGAAATCAAGACTACACTAGCTCATAGCATAATGTTCTTCGTTGCCACGTTACTTTTTTGGGGGTGGGGTGTGGGCAGCACAAAAATGCCAGTTGTGACATTTTATGCTGTAACTGTTAATTAAAAAGCTGCAAACCTGAACTTTGTAACATATGAAGGCCAGATATCTGGCATTAAATAATAACTTTCTCCAATGTGTTTTTAAAATAGTTCTTGTGTTTTTATTTGTTTTGAGCCGTATTTTGGACCTGATAAACTTCCTATAGGTGTCTGGTTGAAACCAGGAGCAATGCTTGTGAGACTTTTTATTTCCCTCCCCAGACTAAATAGAGCTGTGGTTGGAAAGGCACATCACCCCTCCATTGATTGAATTGGGAAGGCTGGAGATAGCTGAACTCCTGAGTTCCACTGTCTCTGGCAATCCCACAGACATGCATGCATCAGGGTGGTGCTTTTCCCACCTATGGATCATTCAGAAAACTCTGTTCTCACAATTGTTAGGTTGCAGATCTGTAGGTTCCTATCCTGTGGGAAAAACCCACTAGATATAGCGAAAGAGAGATAAATGGCACGTTAGAGATAGTGAGAGAGAGAGGGAGCGATAGAAAGTGGAATATATATGAGAAGGAGATTAGATAGACAGATTAGATAGCTGTCAAAGCCTTACTAAGTAATGGACTGCCAGTGAATGTCTGCCTTGTAGAGATCAATGGCAGAGCAGTGAACTTGGGCTTCTTGCCATGTTTCAACATCCTCTTTCATAAGGCAATTCTGCATTGTCAGTCTGTTACCCCATACAGAGCAATATTCTCTGTGAATATATTTTTCTCTTCAGTTCTTCTGTGAGTAAAAAGATAATAGGAAATTCAAAGCATCTTTCATATGTAGTCCTAACTGGAGGAATTTCTGTTCATTGCTGCCCTAACAGGACAACTCATTGTTATGTTGTGTTGTCCCTCCTGTTTTTATTGTTTTACTTACAATAAAAGGGTTTCCCTCTTTAACACTTTTATGGCATGTCAGATCAGGCTAAGTTCATATCTGTGTTGGATTCTCATTGTGATACTCTGCTACAGATTCCACTTAAAATCAGTGGAGAGAAGTTGTGTAAAGGGAACTTTTTTTTTTCTACTGGTTTCAGTGTAAAATTGTCAGAAAACAGACGGAACCCATTGTGGGGGCGTGTGACCGCTTTTTAAGCAGATAGGGTTTCCGTCTTTCAGTTCCCCATGTGAATGGGAATCCTTTCTGTTTTAAAAAGTGGTTACACCTGGAAAACCTAGCATCATTTCCATACGTGCTATAGATTATTTTGTTTTACTTATTATTTTTATGTTCATGGTACTTGGCACAAAGTAACACTTGGAAATAACCAGGACTGTGGAATCAGTAGGCCAAAGCACCAACTCCTTTTATTTTATGTCTGCCTGACTCAGAATCCTTCATAGATGGCTAATAGGCATGGTCAGGCAGAAACTGCTAAACTCTGCCACCTCACGAAAAAAAAAACCCTAAAATTCCTATGAAAGTAAGAACACAACAAGCTATACATCTGCGCTCAGGTTTGGGGTCCCCAAGTGGACCCCACGAATGGAAACCTAATCCGCATGAAAAAGCGGTTACCTTAGGAAACCCGCAGACCCCATAGACTATAATGGGGTCCGTGTGGTTTCCGCTCAGTTTCTGCACGAAAAATGCAGATAGAAAAGTACTGCTTGTAGGGCTTTGCTCACTGCTTTTTTTTATGCGGAGAGGGGAATGGAATCCCCAAACGCAGATGTGAACTGAGCCTAAACTGGTGAGTTATCTCTGGTCAGTACCAGATACACAGCACGACTCCTTATACCCCTCAGGGCCGTAGTAAAGCCACCATGGTTAGATCAACAGCAAAACAAAAGGAGCTCTGAATAAAGAAATATATGTTCTAACCTTCCTGAAGCATTGTGAGCACACAGCAGCAGCATATAGGTTTTTGTTTTTGTTAATTTGTGATCAATATTTATTGAAGGAGCATAAAAATAAAATGTGACGTAAATTAAGAAATGGACAATGACAAACTGACTTTGCAATGTGTTTAAACAGACATTTAATAGACTTGCCTTTTCCTGACTGCCTATAAATCCTGGTATTGTGCCCTTTGGTCTCAGCAGGCATTTCCTCTACCATTTGCAAACTAACTTGAAGGAAATATTTTCTTACTCTATGATAGAGAGTTTGATTCAGTTGTGTAATGTTTAACATATTTTCTGTGTGCACTTTTTGTTTGATCTCGTCTCTTAGATTGTCAGTCGTTGTTGGGCTTAGGTCCAGGGTTTGGAATGACCTACAGGTTTACAACCATCCACTGACCAGTCTAGAACTGTCTTTTTGTCATATCATGGTGGATCTACTGTTACGTTTAGGTGTTATGTTTAGGTCAGTGTTGAGGTATGCAGCAAACAAAGGAGATGAATTAAAATAGTCACTGCCAGCCAGGTCATGGCTCAGCTTGAGGACCCAGATTTGCTAACACTTTTTGGTACTCAAAATGAAAAATTGGAGTTAGTTTTTCCAAAATCTAATATTCTGCCTAGTAGTGGGAGCCCATTTTTATAGGCGTAATGGATATGGAGGAGACATGTTGAACAAATTATTGTGATATTTGTTTGTCTACTACGTTTTAGCTATGTAGTCTTTTGTCTTGAGTGCAAACGCATTTGGAATTTTTGGCTTATTTTTTCCATCTATTCCTTTTTGATTAATGGATTCTTAAAGGCGTTCTGCCAGGTGAATATTAAAGTACCTGTTGCTGATAAACAGATGAGGCAGTTGGCGGAGAAAAGATTTAGTCTGTTATAACTCCATAAACAAGTGACCTAATATGTCATGGACTGAATTCACTGTACAAAATCAATCTCATCTGATTGTTAAAATGTCACTATTTGCCTTTACTTTATTCAAAAGCAGACAAAAAATAGATACATTTTAGATATTGCTTTTGGGATAATGCACTCAGAATTACTGTAGATTTTTTTAGTTTGGTTATTCTTTTTCTTCCTTTCAAGGGATTTATCCATACTTTCAAAACGTATGGTCTATCATTAGGCCACTGTATTCCTGATGGCACCAGTTATAGGTGTACACCACAGTGTCCTATAGATGTGAATAAGACCCTGCTGTAGTACCCTTAACTGCCTCTGTAAAGAATACACTGAACTGCACAGCACTTGTCATGTAAACAAAGCCGAGAGTTGTAACCCAGGAAACTGCTGATCTGCAGGGGTCCCAGCAGTTGGACTCAAGGTTAGACCATCCATTTTGATTAGGGGAATAACTCCTTTTAAGATCTTTGTATAATCTTTTTTTTGTGTGTCCTTAAGGGGCGTTCACACTACCGTCGGTGTTCGACAGGTAGTGTCCGCTCCTAGTGTCCGCTCAAAATCTGTCACGGACATTAGGAGCGGACACTAGCTGTGTTCTTATCTTATCTTATCTTATGGTAGAGTTGGAAGGGACCTCAAGGGCCATCGGGTCCAACCCCCTGCGAGTGCAGGTTTTCCTAAATCATCCCAGCATATGTTTATCCAGATTCCGCTTGAAGATTTCCATTGATGGAGCGCCCACCACCTCCCGTGGCAGCCTATTCCACTCTCTCACTACCCTCACTGTCAGAAAGTTTTTCCTAATGTCTAATCTGTATCTCTTTCCCTTTAGTTTCATCCCATTGCTTCAGGTGTTCGTGACACCTGTCCTTTATTTAAATGGGCATCGGGTGCGTTCTTTTGCACTCCGTGCCCGTCCTTCCCTGTCCGCAAGTGAAGATGTCCGACTTCTCAAGCGGACAGAAGAACCCAGGGTTTTTCTGTCCGCTTGAGAAGTCGGACATCTTCACTTGCAGACAGGGAAGGACGGGCACGGAGTGCAAAAGAACGCACCCGATGCCCATTTAAATAAATGACAGGTGTCATGAACACAGCTAGTGTCCGCTCCTAATGTCCGTGCCAGATTTTGAGCGGACACTAGGAGTGGACACTACTTGTCAGACACCGACGTTATGTATATGAAACTTTAGCTTTCACTGTATAAAACTTCTTGATTGATAATTTGAGGGGTGGGGGTAATTTTCATAAACAAAAGTACATGGTACTGGTACCCCTACCCTGGGGTCATCTGAAGTGACCGGTACTGGAGAAAATCCTTCTTTCTCTGCATACGGACAGCTACACAGGTTTTCCTGGTTATAGTGAAGTTGCGAGTATATGCAGCCCTGCTTTAACCAGTGATATCTCATAATCCAGGTGGGCTACAAACATGATTTTAGTCTTATTTTAAGCTGGAGTTAGAACAGTGAACTCCCCTGAAGGTATACAGCTTGGGGCAAACTGTAATGCACTGTGGTTGGTTAAATTCAAGATGGGAAGCTCATAGAAAGGATAAAAGTGGATAAGTGAATCTTGAAGGCTTTATCTTTCTGTGCACTTATCTATGTATTTATCTATGCATTTACATTTGACAATCCAGCTATATGGATCTACCTATGCATCTACCTAGAAGCCTTTCTAATTATCCATCTAAATCTATTTCTGCCTATAAAGAGAAAAAGTGCATTTGTGCGACTTACTTACCGAGTTCCTTTTTACGGTGTTCACTGTGCAGCTGAAATGGCATGTCTCCTGTATTCTATGTTTCAATATGATTCCAGGGATACTAAATTTATATAGTTTTATTTACATTTTAAACCCCCTAGATCACTAATGCATTGCAAAATACCGGCACTTCTATTACAGACTGCATAGAGCAGCCTGTAATAGAAGTAATGAAAAAATTAGCCTGGGAGCCGCCAATAGGCTCCTGGCTGTCATGGCAATTGATTACCGGCCCCGGTTCTCGTTCCAGGCACCGGCGATCCTCCCCAAAATGGCAGCCCATGCGCTGCATGGAAAATGACACCTCAACTTTGACCTAGGCAGCAGGGGCCTTGATGCACCCAATCAGTGTTGTGGCATTATATTTGAACACCAGACCTCTGGTATAATAGGGGTTAAATTAGAGATGGAAGTTGGCAAGACTTCTGCCTAACAGGAAAAATGCGAAAGCAAACAAAAAGGCACAATGAAGGTAAATTCAAAATTACAATAGTACTACTGTGTCAGAAGACAAAACCACCAATAAATGTAAACATACAATGTATTGGTGGTTCTGTTTTCTGACACAGTAGTACTAAGAATTCTGCCTAATTATTATTTTTTATAATATAAAAAAGCCCACTCCTCCTAACTGCTTGGTAGGTTCACAACACAACTAGTGTTGTGGTCTATCGAGGGACCTGAACAATGAAGAGGCGGGCTGCTAAAACTGCGGTTACATATGGAGCTGTAGATGCAACAAAGACTCTTCTGCAGATGTGAATGTAGCCTTAGGGACATGGCTCAGTTTGGGCTGTGACATTGCAAAACAAAGGACACTTATTTACTTTTCTTTTCTTTTTTTTTGCATGGTGAGTTTTATTGCTCAAAGGCAGCATACAAAATATACATATTACTTGATTAACTTTTATTAACTCTTTCTTTAGGCTAAAAAAATCATAATAAGAAAAACAGCATGTATCCCCTGGTTTCTGTATTTTGCTGATCTTCTGCCTTCGCATACAGACCTATCTGTCTGCTACCAATATTAGTGCTTCTTTCACTTTAAGAACATGTTCACCTCCTTTTGTATACAATTAAGCTTGTTCGTTCCTTGTCCTGCTCTCTGCGACACTCACCTCAGATGTTGCAGTCACTATCAATCACAGTTCGCACCCACTGCTGATGTTGTTGGTTTAGGAATAGTAAAGGAATTCCATGTTGGCACCCATCTATAATCCCTCATGTAATAGCATGTCGTAGGGCAGGAAGATGTATCAAAGTAATTTGGGGCCAGAAAATCCTCTTTATAACTTTTATGTTCATGACAGTATAGACACTGCATAATAATTATGGACCATTGTGTCCTGCCTGGAATTCTGTCTTCCCCTGTTCTGACTAGAATGATGAACAAAGTGCTGGGGTTTCAGTATATGGCTTTTCTTTTCTTTTTTTTTTTTTTTTTTTTAATATATTTTATTGGGCTATAAAAGAGAAGCAATTGACTTTATTGAACAGTCTTTAAGAGCTTTGAAACTACACTAATACATATATTTCTAACTGGCCTTCAGGTGTATTGCTAGAGAACCCATTAAATAATAATAATACATTTTATTTATAGAACGCCAACATATTCCGCAGCGCTGTACAATTTGTAGGGTTGAAAACCCATTACACTAGTGCCAGTTTGGGGGTGACCTTACTTAAAACACACAGAACAAACTACAACAAGATAGGAAGAGTTAAAGCTGTAGGAGAAGGATGACAACACTAGGTGAGGCCAAGCGCCTCAGGTGTTTGAGGGATATTACTGTTTGGTATGTGTACAGCCAACACCTTCACCTCTGGCAGCCTAACAGGGACGTCCATGGCTGTCACACTTTAGTGCTTAGGTTTCTGCTTTCACTGCTGAGAAGTTAGGCCTGCATATTCATCCTGTGGAGCTGGAGGAAAAGAGAAGTTGCCATAGACCTAGTGCTACTAATCTAGGGGCATACACTAAAATATAGTCAAAATGTTTTATAGGAAAGCTGCCTAGATGTAACATTACACAGATCTGGTTGGGAATAATGCCATGCCTGTCATCTGTTATAGTGGTCCTGAGAGAAAATGATGAGGTTTGCATTTTTTTATATTTATGTAGCTAATTTGTAGTCAACCAGTCTGTGCCATTGAAAAAAAAAAAAATTAATAATTTGGTCCTGATGAAGTCTTTGACTTTGTCCAAGTCTTTGGCCTGTGTTCTGTACATATTGCTTTAAGCGCAATCATGTCTTTAAACAGCTTTAGTAGTCCCTGGTTGTTCTTAGTTTGGGTTGCTATGGGAATATTGAAGCAGCAACAGGTGTTGCATATGGCATA
Organism: Leptodactylus fuscus; assembly: GCF_031893055.1. Taxonomy (NCBI): domain Eukaryota; kingdom Metazoa; phylum Chordata; class Amphibia; order Anura; family Leptodactylidae; genus Leptodactylus; species Leptodactylus fuscus. The sequence continues at coordinate 94,524,679 of NC_134265.1, read as the reverse complement.
ACACATTGGTAGAGTATTGAGGCTACTAAATCCAGGTTATTAATAACCTGAAACTTGAAATAATATTGGAATCCATAGCAACAAAATCACACATTTACATAAAAACCGTTTTATTAATATTTGGCAATGGTGTTAGATGTAGAGTTTGATGTCACCTGCTAAATTTTGCATATATTAGACAGCTGTCACTGTGCTGTGGGTGCATTTGCCAACTGGATGAAAAGATCTGAAGGCCATGTTCCATTTTTATTAATCCATGCTGTTATTTCCACTAGTATGACATCCGATATGTAGATCAATTTGCTTTTCGATTGGGTCAGTTTTGCCTTTCTTTTATGTATTCTAGGTTGGCTGCCTGAATATTGGAAAAATGGGGAAAAAAAGTGTAGGAATGTGGTGACATGTTAGTTGAATACATAGAAATGGAGCCAAAGTCTTATATTGGAGGCCAGAAGTCTGTTTAATCGAGCCTATATATGGGACTTCTTAGATGTCATATACTTAGTAACTGTTACTGGGTCTCTCCTCTTTTGATATAAGATCGAGTGTTAGAGTAGCAGTTAGAGTAATACTTTAAAGAGGACCTTTCTCCACCTCCATATATCTTTTAATAGACGTTGCTCCACCAATTTCAGCTCAGTTGGAATTTTTTTTAATTTCCACTGTTCTTGAGCAATAAGTGCTGTTAGTTTTGGAGCGTCAAATGCTGATTATGTATAATAGAGTTTTATTAAGATTTTAAAAATATAACAGAACAAACAGTTTAACATAACACATATGAGAACAGCGGGCAATGACCCAAGGCTCAGAGGGTAAAACAGTCTGGGGAAGCGTAACACCCAAGGAGCTCAGGGCAATGGTCCCCTCAATACATAGTAACAGCAAGAGGAGTCGGTGGAAGAAAATCCATTAACCAACATGTATGGGCACTTGGGACCGCCCATCCCTGTGAGGGGAAACCTCAATAGAAAAGCAAAAAAGAAGAAAATAAAATGCAACAGGATGAAAGGGGACAACAAAAGGGAGGAACAGAAGAGAAGAAGGGGTTAACTTCAGACAAGGGGTGCAGAAGTGGATTAGATTGTACAAAGTTCATACAGTATTTAGACTGGTGTTGGGTAAGAGCAGACGGGGTGTGATTTTTCACCTCTGATGCCATCTACATCTGGAGATAATATGGGAATAATAACAGTAAAACAATTTATTTTTTTGTTTTTTGTTTTTTTTTCCAACAAAGGCCAAGAATGCTGAGTTTCTGCAATATAGTCAGTCATTTCATCAAACTTTGCATAAATGAATAGTTGTTGTGATTAGAATAAATGTAACAATATCATATAAATGCAATATATCAGACCCTAATTGCAAAAAATTGGAGGAAAGTGAACCCTCCTTCTGGCCTTGAGCTCTTGGCCTGTATGAAAGATGTGAGGAGTCTGGAGTTTCTGACGGCTAGTATTAATAACACCCTGGATGCCTTCCACTCCATCTGGTCCCCCTGTGATACGCACTGTGCTCTACGCGGCCTCTGAACCTGCGCCCCCCCCCCCCCCCTTGTCTTTTCGTAGTCCCTTTTTCTTTTAATGTCTTGTTGGGTCATTTGTCGGTCCCCTATAATCTCTCTTCTTGTTTGAGGGTTTGGCCTACAGCCTCTCCCCCTCTCCAATGTACCATTTCTACTTTTGTTTGTTTGTATTACATTTTGTTATGAAAAATTTTTCAATAAAAATTACATTTTTAAATAAAATGCAATATAGCATATCTTCCTGTGGTTCTTGGGCTGATTTCCTACTCCCCTCCCTGTGCTATACTGGTTTTCAATCAAAATGACTTTTTTAGCTGTTTTGAAACTGAACACAGGGTATGTAACACCTGTCTATACAAGTCTATGGAGCGGGACTTTGGAGAAACAGGAATTGTAGGAGAGGAAAAACTCGGAATAGCTAACTTTAGCAAAACCATAGCACTTTACTGACATCAGAAGTCAGTACTTCACTGTACATGTTCTGCCTGGTCCCTGGCCTGCTCCTGAGTGAGGGAAATGCAGTTAAAGAAGACTTTTTCTGTCTAGTGTGTGCAGTGTAATGCGGGTGGTCTGCACCCACCGCTTCAGAGAAGATGACCATCTTCAGATACTGAATTAGGGAGAGAAACTGATAAAAGCTGCAGCATATGAGCCATATAATGATTAGAAATTGTGTTACTCCTAATGTAGAGACACAGCAGCATATTCTGAAATGACAGATATGCTTTGAATTCAGAAGTTGCAGGACTTTGATCTCTGCCAATTTTAAGCAGAATCTGCATCATACGGAGACACCCAACGCAGATGTGAACCTATCATCAGTTATGTAAATAATTACAAGTGTGGTCTGGTTAAACCATCAGAGTGTAAAAGTGCAGCCATGGAAATGCTGTCAGAGGGTAATTTTGGGTAGTGTACCTTTTAGTGAAAGATTGTTGACTGCCAGACATGCCTCTACAATTTAGATATATTATGCAGTTGACAGACTTAGAGAAGGGGAACATAATTGGACAGAAAGAAACAGGATGGTCATTTTGATGAACCTAGCTCTTAGAAGGTTTTGGGAGCAGTGGATAGGAATGGGTGCACGCATGTCAAACAAACTCTGGAAAGCCCAAACAAATTACCTATAGTGAGTTTCATTTCATCTGCTGATAAGCACAAGTTTACTCAAAGGATCACCTTTTATTACACTTTCCTGTCTCTGCCAAGACCATTTCCAGGCGCTCAGTGGAAGGATATTTAGTGATGTGACCTGCCATTGACAAAATTTCATTTCCAGTGGTGTCGTGAATGAGAAACCTGAACTGCTGCAGGCTTGTACTGTAACCTCTTTAGCAACAAATCAGTCTCCAGATTTATCATCAGTTCAGTATTTATGGGACCAACCTGGATTCTAACTTTGACAGCCTAGGAGTGTTCAAGATCTAAAGCCTCAGTTTCAACATCTGTGGACAAATGTACTGTAGGGTACCATATGGAACCTGTATGTCCCCATGTTCATGCTCTGTATCTCATCTGGTGTCCAGGCTAGAGTCTGCTCATCAGGGTATGAGTGACTCATTCCAATGGTACAGGTTTCCCCTATAAACTTATCCTTTCACGTGACTATTTTAAACCCTTATATATATCATTATTACATTCACACATTCACACATAGAAAGCTTCATTCAATTCCAGCAACTTTTTGTTGCGTTTTTTTGTTTGTTTGTTTTTTTGTCAATGAGTGTATTTTATGTGTGGTGTAATAAGATTATCCTGCGTTCTTCAAAAGACTGGAAAAACATCAACTTGCTTTATTTCTCTGCTTGTAAATGAAGGTTTTTCATGTCATGTCACTTTTTTTCAGAAAGGATATTGCTCATATTTATATAAGGTCCTACTTCTGTTTTACAGAAAAAGAGCAGAGAAGAAACATGTGGCGAAGGCAGTGGTGTAGAAATCTTGGAGAACAGGCCATACACAGATGGTCCTGGGGGCTCTGGTCAGTATACACACAAGGTCTATCACATTGGCATGCACATCCCCAGCTGGTTTCGATCTATCTTGCCCAAAGCTGCCCTGCGAGTTGAAGAAGAGTCTTGGAATGCATATCCCTATACAAGGACCAGGTACAAAATAAGAAAAAAAAATCATTGTCACAGGAAAACTCTTACTCTTTTGAAAAAAGTGAACGGTCCTTTCAAATTGTCTTTCATAAATGCATTACTTATATTTAAAGGGGTTGTCCATTTCTGGCTGTGGAGAGGTTACCTGTAACATACGTAACCATGAACCATAAAGCAGTTATCTACCCAATAAAATTATTTTTTAATCGGCTCAAGATATTATAAAAATAAAAAATGACAACAAGCAGAGATTTAGAAAACAGTGAGAAATTGATGCAGAAAGTATATTGGAAAATTGTATAACTTTTCATTAAACAAACGAACATTTATATGCTAAAACTGGACAACCCCTTTAAGGTCTAGAGACCTGTTCTTAGAGGGAGAAGAAGTTGCTCCGGGTCAGTGCAGTATCCATTCCATTCAGAATTTCTGTTCTCCTAAAGGGAATTCGTCATTGTGGTTTGGCAGCTTTTGTGGCATAAAATTGTAATAAGTGTTGTTTCTCCGTTGGCCTCGCCATTTTTCCAGAAGTGAGTGGAGCCACTGCTTGCACAGTTTTCATATCATTTTCTATGCCAGCAAGGTGCCTGAATGGATTTGTGTCTAGGTACAAGGATGTTGCCCCCTCCATTAGGGTAGGGAACATTAAAACCAGCATAAAATACGCTGATCCTTATAATGCAAGAAAAAGATAAGAAATGCCTCAAATGTCATTTTAACCTATTTTGCATATCAATAAATGTAGTGACTATCTCCATAATGGAGCTGCATAACAAAACCTATTTGAAAAGTCTATAAAAGAGTGCTGCAAGGTACCGGGATTATTTTGAGATTTTCCTGCTGACAGACTCCCTTTTAAAGGGATATTTCTGTTTTTATAATTTATCCACTGCATGTGGCAGAACTGCTTGGATTTCCACTGATGTGCAACCTTTCACTTCATTTATATGAGGAAAGCAGGAATCTATAATACTTATGCGAGCGTTAAGACCCCTTGGTCATAGCTAATTTTTCCTTGTGGGACATGGGTACCACCATTATGGGCAGAATCGACGGTCAATGCCACTGTCACCACCCTTTAGATTTAGATATAAAAGTGAAATAATCACTGTAAAATACATACACATTCAGTATCCCTGTGTCTGAAAACACTCGATCTACAAACTTCCAAAATATTTTTCCCATATGGTGAATGCCCTAGTGGGGGAAAAAGAAAAAAAATCAAAAGTGCCGGACTGCCTAAAAAGTACATATGGCCCCGCAAAAAAGATGCTTCATGCATCCATGTACATTAAAAAAAAAAAAGTTACAGGTGTCAGAACATGGAAATATTTTTTTATTATTATTATTATTATTATTATTATTATTATTATTATTATTATTATTATTATTATTAATTTTATTTTTTATTTATTTATTTATTTATTTTTACAATGTTTAGGATTTTTTAAAGTGGTTAAAATGTAAATAAAACTATATAAATTTGTTATCTCCGGAATTGCACAACCCATAGAATACAGGTGACGTCATTTTGACTGCACATTGACCGCCATAGAAATGAAGCCTGTATGAAAGTCGTACAAATACACTTTTTCTCCAATTCCATCCCTTCTAAATTCAGCTTTCCAGTAGAGTGCGTGAAATATTAAATTGTACTATTACGAAGATAAATTTTGTCTTGTTAACATATGGTTTTGTGAACAGAAAAATAAAAAATATATATATTATGGGGTTTGGAAGATGGGAAGTCAAAAACAAAAATCAAAAAATGCCTGCAGTGGGAAGGGGTTAATATAAGGATTTAAGCTTCTAGAGATTGTTTACCTATAGGCGATCTGGTGATGTATGCGCTCAAAAACATAGTTTGCAGCCTTAATTGAGTTACATTTCTCTTGTAGGTACACTTGCCCCTTTGTGGAGAAGTTCTCCATAGATATAGAAACTTTTTACAAATCTGACTCTGGAGAGCATGCCAACGTGTTCAACCTTTCTCCTGCTGAAAAAAGGCAGACAGTACTGGGTAAGCGGTTACCTTATTGCAGTTTATGGTTTTTAAATTAGTACAAATATCTCTTAATTGTTTGGTAAAGAGGACCTTTCTCCAACTCAACAGCTCCTACTTTTTATGTTTATCATTAGGTCCTCCTCCACTGATTCCAGCGCAGTTGCAATTTTTTTTCTCTAGTTCCACCATTCCTGAGTAGTCATTGCAGTTATTTATGGTGCCTGATATGCTATCTGTTTTCTATACTGTTAGGTGAGGAGTGGCAGGCAAAGGGGCAGGATTAAGTTCATGTGTAGAGCTGGCATGTCAAAGATCAGAATCAACTCCCCTTGCCCACTCCTGCCTGACACCACCCACTCAGAGTATATGAAGCACATGCGGGCTAGAGAAAAAAATTACAATTGTCGGAAACGATGGAGCACCACCTAATAGTTTAAGGAACTGGACTTGGCAGAGGTGGTGGAAGGACCTCTTTAAGCGTGTAAGACTCAAGAACTTCTAGTGTAAGCTGCTAAAAATAAAAAAATATTATTGCAATAGTTTTAAATTGTAAATGTACAGTATTATACAAAGTGAAACAAGATCAAATGACAATCTGTATAGTTGTGGTTCCACAGTCCGGCAATGAAAGAACAAAAAGACAGCATTAATAATGTCTATGCTGTTACATTTTTAGTCCAAGAAAAAACCAGCTGTTTATAGGTTTACACTAGTGTTGGGGTTTACATTCTTTGGGTCCGCTTGGGGACCTAAAACAACGGAAACCCAATCTAATTAAAAAGTCTTTACTAGAGATGAGCGAACAGTGTTCTATCGAACTCATGTTCGATCGGATATTAGGCTGTTCGGCATGTTCGAATCGAATTGAACACCGCGTGGTAAAGTGCGCCATTACTCGATTCCCCTCCCACCTTCCCTGGCGCCTTTTTTGCTCCAATAACAGCGCAGGGTAGGTGGGACAGGAACTACGACACCGGTGACGTTGAAAAAAGTAGGCAAAACCCATTGGCTGCCGAAAACATGTGACCTCTAATTTAAAAGAACAGCGCCGCCCAGCTTCGCGTCATTCTGAGCTTGCAATTCACCGAGGACGGAGGTTTCCGTCCAGCTAGCTAGGGCTTAGATTCTGGGTAGGCAGGGACAGGCTAGGATAGGAAGGAGAAGACAACCAACAGCTCTTGTAAGAGCTAAATTCCAGGGAGAAGCTTGTCAGTGTAACGTGGCACTGACGGGCTCAATCGCCGCAACCCAGCTTTCCCAGGATCCTGAATGGAATACACTGTCAGTGTATTCCCGTATACCCGATATATACCCCGATACCCGTTCCAACGGTGTGCCCCCCCCACCTTCACCCCAGAAATACCCTGCAAGTCCCCTAGCAATAGAATTGGGGCTATATACACCCACAATTTTTACTACTGGTATACAGTGCCATTGTCTGACTGGGAATTCAAAGAATATATTGGGAATACAAATACCCTCATTTCTTGCTACTGCCATATAGTGCCAGTGTCTGACTGGGAATTCAAAGAATATATTGGGGTTACGTGCACCCACAATTTTTACTACTGGTATACAGTGCCATTGTCTGACTGGGAATTCAAAGAATATATTGGGAATACAAATACCCTCATTTCTTGCTACTGCCATATAGTGCCAGTTTCTGACTGGTAATTCAAAGAATATATTGGGGTTACGTGCACCCACAATTTTTACTACTGGTATACAGTGCCATTGTCTGACTGGGAATTCAAAGAATATATTGGGAATACAAATACCCTCATTTCTTGCTACTGCCATATAGTGCCAGTGTCTGACTGGGAATTCAAAGAATATATTGGGGTTACGTGCACCCACAATTTTTACTACTGGTATACAGTGCCATTGTCTGACTGGGAATTCAAAGAGTATATTGGGAATACAAATACCCTCATTTCTTGCTACTGCCATATAGTGCCAGTTTCTGACTGGGAATTCAAAGAATATATTGGGGTTACGTGCACCCACAATTTTTACTACTGGTATACAGTGCCATTGTCTGACTGGGAATTCAAAGAATATATTGGGGTTATAAATACCCTCATTTCTTGCTACTGCCATATAGTGCCAGTTTCTGACTGGTAATTCAAAGAATATATTGGGGTTACGTGCACCCACAATTTTTACTACTGGTATACAGTGCCATTGTCTGACTGGGAATTCAAAGAGTATATTGGGAATACAAATACCCTCATTTCTTGCTACTGCCATATAGTGCCAGTTTCTGACTGGGAATTCAAAGAATATATTGGGGTTACGTGCACCCACAATTTTTACTACTGGTATACAGTGCCATTGTCTGACTGGGAATTCAAAGAATATATTGGGGTTATAAATACCCTCATTTCTTGCTACTGCCATATAGTGCCAGTTTCTGACTGGTAATTCAAAGAATATATTGGGGTTACGTGCACCCACAATTTTTACTACTGGTATACAGTGCCATTGTCTGACTGGGAATTCAAAGAGTATATTGGGAATACAAATACCCTCATTTCTTGCTACTGCCATATAGTGCCAGTTTCTGACTGGGAATTCAAAGAATATATTGGGGTTACGTGCACCCACAATTTTTACTACTGGTATACAGTGCCATTGTCTGACTGGGAATTCAAAGAATATATTGGGGTTATAAATACCCTCATTTCTTGCTACTGCCATATAGTGCCAGTTTCTGACTGGTAATTCAAAGAATATATTGGGGTTACGTGCACCCACAATTTTTACTACTGGTATACAGTGCCATTGTCTGACTGGGAATTCAAAGAGTATATTGGGAATACAAATACCCTCATTTCTTGCTACTGCCATATAGTGCCAGTTTCTGACTGGGAATTCAAAGAATATATTGGGGTTACGTGCACCCACAATTTTTACTACTGGTATACAGTGCCATTGTCTGACTGGGAATTCAAAGAGTATATTGGGAATACAAATACCCTCATTTCTTGCTACTGCCATATAGTGCCAGTTTCTGACTGGGAATTCAAAGAATATATTGGGGTTACGTGCACCCACAATTTTTACTACTGGTATACAGTGCCATTGTCTGACTGGGAATTCAAAGAGTATATTGGGAATACAAATACCCTCATTTCTTGCTACTGCCATATAGTGCCAGTTTCTGACTGGGAATTCAAAGAATATATTGGGGTTACGTGCACCCACAATTTTTACTACTGGTATACAGTGCCATTGTCTGACTGGGAATTCAAAGAATATATTGGGGTTATAAATACCCTCATTTCTTGCTACTGCCATATAGTGCCAGTTTCTGACTGGTAATTCAAAGAATATATTGGGGTTACGTGCACCCACAATTTTTACTACTGGTATACAGTGCCATTGTCTGACTGGGAATTCAAAGAGTATATTGGGAATACAAATACCCTCATTTCTTGCTACTGCCATATAGTGCCAGTTTCTGACTGGGAATTCAAAGAATATATTGGGGTTACGTGCACCCACAATTTTTACTACTGGTATACAGTGCCATTGTCTGACTGGGAATTCAAAGAATATATTGGGGTTATAAATACCCTCATTTCTTGCTACTGCCATATAGTGCCAGTTTCTGACTGGTAATTCAAAGAATATATTGGGGTTACGTGCACCCACAATTTTTACTACTGGTATACAGTGCCATTGTCTGACTGGGAATTCAAAGAGTATATTGGGAATACAAATACCCTCATTTCTTGCTACTGCCATATAGTGCCAGTTTCTGACTGGGAATTCAAAGAATATATTGGGGTTACGTGCACCCACAATTTTTACTACTGGTATACAGTGCCATTGTCTGACTGGGAATTCAAAGAGTATATTGGGAATACAAATACCCTCATTTCTTGCTACTGCCATATAGTGCCAGTTTCTGACTGGGAATTCAAAGAATATATTGGGGTTACGTGCACCCACAATTTTTACTACTGGTATACAGTGCCATTGTCTGACTGGGAATTCAAAGAGTATATTGGGAATACAAATACCCTCATTTCTTGCTACTGCCATATAGTGCCAGTTTCTGACTGGGAATTCAAAGAATATATTGGGGTTACGTGCACCCACAATTTTTACTACTGGTATACAGTGCCATTGTCTGACTGGGAATTCAAAGAGTATATTGGGAATACAAATACCCTCATTTCTTGCTACTGCCATATAGTGCCAGTTTCTGACTGGGAATTCAAAGAATATATTGGGGTTACGTGCACCCACAATTTTTACTACTGGTATACAGTGCCATTGTCTGACTGGGAATTCAAAGAGTATATTGGGAATACAAATACCCTCATTTCTTGCTACTGCCATATAGTGCCAGTTTCTGACTGGGAATTCAAAGAATATATTGGGGTTACGTGCACCCACAATTTTTACTACTGGTATACAGTGCCATTGTCTGACTGGGAATTCAAAGAATATATTGGGGTTATAAATACCCTCATTTCTTGCTACTGCCATATAGTGCCAGTTTCTGACTGGTAATTCAAAGAATATATTGGGGTTACGTGCACCCACAATTTTTACTACTGGTATACAGTGCCATTGTCTGACTGGGAATCCAAAGAGTATATTGGGAATACAAATACCCTCATTTCTTGCTACTGCCATATAGTGCCAGTTTCTGACTGGGAATTCAAAGAATATATTGGGGTTACGTGCACCCACAATTTTTACTACTGGTATACAGTGCCATTGTCTGACTGGGAATTCAAAGAATATATTGGGGTTATAAATACCCTCATTTCTTGCTACTGCCATATAGTGCCAGTTTCTGACTGGGAATTCAAAGAATATATTGGGGTTACGTGCACCCACAATTTTTACTACTGGTATACAGTGCCATTGTCTGACTGGGAATTCAAAGAGTATATTGGGAATACAAATACCCTCATTTCTTGCTACTGCCATATAGTGCCAGTTTCTGACTGGGAATTCAAAGAATATATTGGGGTTACGTGCACCCACAATTTTTACTACTGGTATACAGTGCCATTGTCTGACTGGGAATTCAAAGAGTATATTGGGAATACAAATACCCTCATTTCTTGCTACTGCCATATAGTGCCAGTTTCTGACTGGGAATTCAAAGAATATATTGGGGTTACGTGCACCCACAATTTTTACTACTGGTATACAGTGCCATTGTCTGACTGGGAATTCAAAGAATATATTGGGGTTATAAATACCCTCATTTCTTGCTACTGCCATATAGTGCCAGTTTCTGACTGGTAATTCAAAGAATATATTGGGGTTACGTGCACCCACAATTTTTACTACTGGTATACAGTGCCATTGTCTGACTGGGAATTCAAAGAGTATATTGGGAATACAAATACCCTCATTTCTTGCTACTGCCATATAGTGCCAGTGTCTGACTGGGAATTCAAAGAATATATTGGGGTTACGTGCACCCACAATTTTTACTACTGGTATACAGTGCCAATTTCTAACTAGGAATTCAAAATGCGCAAGGCTCCCGGAAAGGGACGTGGACGAGGCCGTGGGCGAGGTCGGGGGAATGGTTCTGGGGAGCAAGGTAGCAGTGAAGCCACAGGGCGTCCCGTGCCTACTCCTGTGGGGCAGCAAGCATTGCGCCACTCCACAGTGCCAGGGTTGCTTGCCACATTAACTAAACTGCAGGGTACAAACCTTAGTAGGCCCGAGAACCAGGAACAGGTCTTGCAATGGCTGTCAGAGAACGCTTACAGCACATTGTCCAGCAGCCAGTCAGACTCTGCCTCCTCTCCTCCTATTACCCAACAGTCTTGTCTTCCTTCCTCCCAAAATTCCGAAGCTTTACAGAACAATAACCCAAACTGTCCCTGCTCCCCAGAGCTGTTCTCCGCTCCTTTCATTGTCCCTCAACCTGCCTCTCCACGTCACGATTCCACGAACCTAACAGAGGAGCATCTGTGTCCAGATGCTCAAACACTAGAGTCTCCTCCATCTCCGTTCGATTTGGTGGTGGATGACCAGCAACCCACCCTCATCGACGATGATGTGACGCAGTTGCCGTCAGGGCATCCAGTTGACCGGCGCATTGTGCGGGAGGAGGAGATGAGACAGGAGTTGGAAGAGGAAGTGGTGGATGATGAGGACACTGACCCGACCTGGACAGGGGGGATGTCAAGCGGGGAAAGTAGTGTGGATGTTGAGGCAGGTGCAGCACCAAAAAGGGTAGCTAGAGGCAGAGGCAGAGGTCAGCAGCTTAGGCGAAGCCAGGCCACACCCGGAATCTCCCAAGATGTTCCAGTTCGTACCCAGCCCCGAAAAACTCCCACCTCGAGGGCACGTTTCTCGAAGGTGTGGAGTTTTTTCAAGGAATGCGCCGAGGACAGATATAGTGTTGTCTGCACAATTTGCCTCTCGAAATTGATTAGGGGCTCTGAGAAGAGCAACCTGTCCACCACTTCAATGCGCCGTCATTTGGAATCCAAGCACTGGAATCAGTGGCAGGCAGCAACGGCAGGACAAAGGCCGCCTGCCGTTCACGCCACTGCCACTGCCTCTGCCTCTGCCACTGCCACTGCTGACTGTGCTGGCGATGCACTCCAGAGGACGAGCCAGGACACCACTTCATCTGCCTCCGCCACTTTGTTGACTTCTACCTCATCCTCCCCTGGTCCTGTCTTATCTCCTTCTCCTGCACCATCAAAGGCACCATCAGGCGTTTCTTTACAACAACCCACCATCTCTCAGACATTGGAGCGGCGGCAGAAATACACTGCTAACCACCCACACGCGCAAGCCTTGAACGCCAACATCGCTAAACTGCTGGCCCAGGAGATGTTGGCGTTCCGGCTTGTTGAAACTCCCGCCTTCCTGGACCTGATGGCAACTGCGGCACCTCGCTATGCCGTCCCTAGCCGTCACTACTTCTCCCGGTGTGCCGTCCCCGCCTTGCACCAGCACGTGTCACTCAACATCAGGCGGGCCCTTAGTTCCGCGCTTTGCACAAAGGTCCACTTGACCACCGACGCGTGGACAAGTGCATGCGGACAGGGACGCTACATTTCACTGACGGCACACTGGGTGAATGTAGTTGAGGCTGGGACTGCTTCCCAAACTGGCCCGGTGTACCTCGTCTCCCCGCCTAACATTCCTGGCAGGGACACGAGAAGAACACCCCCCTCCTCCTCCTCCTCTACCGCCTCCTCCTCCGCCACCGCCTCCTCCTCCGCCACCGCCTCCTCCTCCGCTGTTAGATTGACCCCAGCTACGAGTTGGAAACGTTGCAGCACTGGCGTTGGTAGACGTCAGCAGGCTGTGCTGAAGCTGATCAGCTTGGGGGACAGACAGCACACTGCCTCCGAGGTGAGGGATGCCCTCCTCGATGAGACGGCAATATGGTTTGAGCCGCTGCACCTGGGCCCAGGCATGGTCGTTTGTGATAACGGCCGGAACCTGGTAGCAGCTCTGGAGCTTGCCGGACTCCAACATGTTCCATGCCTGGCCCACGTCTTCAACCTAGTGGTGCAACGTTTCCTAAAGAGCTACCCCAATGTTCCAGAGCTACTGGTGAAAGTGCGGCGCATGTGCGCCCACTTTCGCAAGTCGACAGTAGCCGCTGCTAGCTTAAAATCTCTCCAGCAACGCCTGCATGTGCCACAACACCGGCTTTTGTGCGACATCCCCACACGCTGGAACTCAACGTTTCAGATGTTGAATAGAGTGGTTGAGCAGCAGAGACCTTTGATGGAATACCAGCTACAAAACCCTAGGGTGCCACAAAGTCAGCTGCCTCAGTTTCACATCCATGAGTGGCCATGGATGAGAGACCTTTGTGACATCCTACGGGTCTTTGAGGAGTCCACAAGGAGGGTGAGCTCTGAGGATGCGATGGTGAGCCTTACAATCCCGCTCTTGTGTGTTCTGAGAGAATCCCTGATTGACATCAGGGATAACTCAGATCACACAGAGGAGTTAGGGATAGCATCCGATCCGTCACAGCTGGAGAGTAGGTCCACACATCTGTCCGCTTCACTGCGTTTAATGGAGGAGGAGGAGGAGGAGGAAGAAGAGTTGTCCGATGATGTGATGGTGATACAGGAGGCTTCCGGGCAACTTCGAATCGTCCCATTGTTGCAGCGCGGATGGGTAGACATGGAGGATGAGGAGGAAATGGAGATTGAACTTTCCGGTGGGGCCAGAGGAGTCATGCCAACTAACACTGTGGCAGACATGGCTGAGTTCATGTTGGGGTGCTTTACAACCGACAAGCGTATTGTCAAAATCATGGAGGACAACCAGTACTGGATCTTTGCTATCCTTGACCCCCGGTATAAAAACAACATCTCGTCTTTTATTCCGGTAGAGGGGAGGGCCAATCGCATCAATGCTTGCCACAGGCAATTGGTGCAGAATATGATGGAGATGTTTCCAGCATGTGACGTTGGCGGCAGGGAGGGCAGTTCCTCCAGTAGGCAACCAAGTTCTCACCGGTCCACACAAACGAGGGGCACACTGTCTAAGGTCTGGGACACCTTGATGGCACCCCCTCGCCAAAGTGCCGCCACGGAGGGTCCTAGTGTCACCAGGCGTGAGAAGTATAGGCGCATGTTGCGGGAATACCTTTCCGACCACAGCCCTGTCCTCTCCGACCCCTCTGCGCCCTACACGTATTGGGTGTCGAAGTTGGACCTATGGCTTGAACTTGCCCTATATGCCTTGGAGGTGCTGTCCTGTCCTGCCGCCAGCGTCCTATCTGAGAGGGTGTTCAGTGCAGCCGGTGGCATCATCACTGACAAGCGCACCCGTCTGTCAGCTGAGAGTGCCGACCGGCTCACTTTGATAAAAATGAACCACCACTGGGTAGAGCCGTCATTTTTGTGCCCACCTGTGTAAAGCACCCCAACATGAAACTCCATGTCTGTACTCAACCTCTCCAATTCCTCCGCATCCTCATACTCATCCACCATAAGCGTTGCACAATTCTGCTAATACTAGGCTCCCTCCAACATGATTTCCCCCAACTCTGCTGGTTAGAGGCTCCCTCCACCCTGATTTCCACCAACTCTGCTGGTTAGAGGCTCCCTCCACCCTGCTTTCCCACAACTCTGCTGGTTAGAGGCTCCTTCCACCATGAATTTGCCCAAACTGGGCTGTTTAGAGGCTCCCTCCACCATGAATTGGTCCAAACTGGGCTGTTTAGAGGCTCCCTCCACCATGAATTTGCCCAAACTGGGCTGTTTAGAGGCTCCCTCCACCATGAATTGGTCCAAACTGGGTTTTTTAGAGGCTCCCTCCACCATTAATTGGTCCAAACTGGGCTGGTTAGAGGCTCCCTCCACCATGAATTTGCCCAAACTGGGCTGTTTAGAGGCTCCCTCCACCATGAATTTGCCCAAACTGGGCTGGTTAGAGGCTCCCTCCACCATGAATTGGTCCAAACGGGTTTTTAGAGGCTCCCTTCACCATGAATTGGTCCAAACTTGGCTGTTTAGAGGCTCCCTCCACCATGAATTGGTCCAAACTGGGGTGGTTAGAGGCTCCCTCCACCATGAATTTGCCCAAACTGGGCTGTTTAGAGGCTCCCTCCACCATGAATTGGTCCAAACTGGGTTTTTTAGAGGCTCCCTCCACCATGAATTGGTCCAAACTGGGCTGGTTAGAGGCTCCCTCCACCATGAATTGGTCCAAACTGGGCTGGTTAGAGGCTCCCTCCACCATGAATTTGCCCAAACTGGGCTGTTTAGAGGCTCCCTCCACCATGAATTTGCCCAAACTGGGCTGGTTAGAGGCTCCCTCCACCATGAATTGGTCCAAACTGGGCTGGTTAGAGGCTCCCTCCACCATGAATTTGCCCAAACTGGGCTGTTTAGAGGCTCCCTCCACCATGAATTTGCCCAAACTGGGCTGGTTAGAGGCTTCCTCCACCATGAATTGGTCCAAACGGGTTTTTAGAGGCTCCCTTCACCATGAATTGGTCCAAACTTGGCTGTTTAGAGGCTCCCTCCACCATGAATTGGTCCAAACTGGGGTGGTTAGAGGCTCCCTCCACCATGAATTTGCCCAAACTGGGCTGTTTAGAGGCTCCCTCCACCATGAATTGGTCCAAACTGGGTTTTTTAGAGGCTCCCTCCACCATGAATTGGTCCAAACTGTGCTGGTTAGAGGCTCCCTCCACCATGAATTGGTCCAAACTGGGGTGGTTAGAGGCTCCCTCCACCATTAATTGGTCCAAACTGGGCTGGTTAGAGGCTCCCTCCACCATTAATTGGTCCAAACTGGGCTGGTTAGAGGCTCCCTCCACCATGAATTTGCCCAAACTGGGCTGGTTAGAGGCTCCCTCCACCATGAATTTGCCCAAACTGGGCTGTTTAGAGGCTCCCTCCACCATTAATTGGTCCAAACTGGGCTGGTTAGAGGCTCCCTCCACCATGAATTTGCCCAAACTGGGCTGTTTAGAGGCTCCCTCCACCATGAATTTGCCCAAACTGGGCTGGTTAGAGGCTCCCTCCACCATGAATTGGTCCAAACTGGGGTTTTTAGAGGCTCCCTCCACCATGAATTGGTCCAAACTTGGCTGTTTAGAGGCTCCCTCCACCATGAATTGGTCCAAACTGGGGTGGTTAGAGGCTCCCTCCACCATTAATTGGTCCAAACTGGGCTGGTTAGAGGCTCCCTCCACCATGAATTTCCCAAAACTTGGCTGTTTAGAGGCTCCCTCCACCATTAATTGGTCCAAACTGGGCTGGTTAGAGGCTCCCTCCACCATGAATTTGCCCAAACTGGGCTGTTTAGAGGCTCCCTCCACCATGAATTTGCCCAAACTGGGCTGGTTAGAGGCTCCCTCCACCATGAATTGGTCCAAACTGGGCTGGTTAGAGGCTCCCTCCACCATGAATTGGTCCAAACTGGGCTGGTTAGAGGCTCCCTCCACCATGAATTTGCCCAAACTGGGCTGTTTAGAGGCTCCCTCCACCATGAATTTGCCCAAACTGGGCTGGTTAGAGGCTCCCTCCACCATGAATTGGTCCAAACGGGTTTTTAGAGGCTCCCTTCACCATGAATTGGTCCAAACTTGGCTGTTTAGAGGCTCCCTCCACCATGAATTGGTCCAAACTGGGGTGGTTAGAGGCTCCCTCCACCATGAATTTGCCCAAACTGGGCTGTTTAGAGGCTCCCTCCACCATGAATTGGTCCAAACTGGGTTTTTTAGAGGCTCCCTCCACCATGAATTGGTCCAAACTGGGCTGGTTAGAGGCTCCCTCCACCATGAATTGGTCCAAACTGGGCTGGTTAGAGGCTCCCTCCACCATGAATTTGCCCAAACTGGGCTGTTTAGAGGCTCCCTCCACCATGAATTTGCCCAAACTGGGCTGGTTAGAGGCTCCCTCCACCATGAATTGGTCCAAACTGGGCTGGTTAGAGGCTCCCTCCACCATGAATTTGCCCAAACTGGGCTGTTTAGAGGCTCCCTCCACCATGAATTTGCCCAAACTGGGCTGGTTAGAGGCTCCCTCCACCATGAATTGGTCCAAACGGGTTTTTAGAGGCTCCCTTCACCATGAATTGGTCCAAACTTGGCTGTTTAGAGGCTCCCTCCACCATGAATTGGTCCAAACTGGGGTGGTTAGAGGCTCCCTCCACCATGAATTTGCCCAAACTGGGCTGTTTAGAGGCTCCCTCCACCATGAATTGGTCCAAACTGGGTTTTTTAGAGGCTCCCTCCACCATGAATTGGTCCAAACTGGGCTGGTTAGAGGCTCCCTCCACCATGAATTGGTCCAAACTGGGGTGGTTAGAGGCTCCCTCCACCATGAATTTGCCCAAACTGGGCTGTTTAGAGGCTCCCTCCACCATGAATTTGCCCAAACTGGGCTGGTTAGAGGCTCCCTCCACCATGAATTGGTCCAAACTGGGCTGGTTAGAGGCTCCCTCCACCATGAATTTGCCCAAACTGGGCTGTTTAGAGGCTCCCTCCACCATGAATTTGCCCAAACTGGGCTGGTTAGAGGCTCCCTCCACCATGAATTGGTCCAAACGGGTTTTTAGAGGCTCCCTTCACCATGAATTGGTCCAAACTTGGCTGTTTAGAGGCTCCCTCCACCATGAATTGGTCCAAACTGGGGTGGTTAGAGGCTCCCTCCACCATGAATTTGCCCAAACTGGGTTTTTTAGAGGCTCCCTCCACCATGAATTGGTCCAAACTTGGCTGTTTAGAGGCTCCCTCCACCATGAATTGGTCCAAACTGGGGTGGTTAGAGGCTCCCTCCACCATGAATTGGTCCAAACTGGGTTTTTTAGAGGCTCCCTCCACCATGAATTGGTCCAAACTGGGCTGGTTAGAGGCTCCCTCCACCATGAATTGGTCCAAACTGGGGTGGTTAGAGGCTCCCTCCACCATTAATTGGTCCAAACTGGGCTGGTTAGAGGCTCCCTCCACCATTAATTGGTCCAAACTGGGCTGGTTAGAGGCTCCCTCCACCATGAATTTGCCCAAACTGGGCTGGTTAGAGGCTCCCTCCACCATGAATTGGTCCAAACTGGGGTTTTTAGAGGCTCCCTCCACCATGAATTGGTCCAAACTGGGGTTTTTAGAGTCTCCCTCCACCATGAATTGGTCCAAACTGGGGTTTTTAGAGGCTCCCTCCACCATGAATTTGCCCAAACTCTGCTGGTTAGAGGCTCAATCCACCCTGATTTTCAAAACAAATGTTGGTGCCAACCTCAACTTACTACAAGGGCCAAATTCACTGCTGGTGACAAGCTCTCCTCACTGCAAGTGCCAAATACACATGTTTCAAGGTGTTTTCCTACTGTCAGAGAGGTGGTATTGAGTGTGTAAAGTGTGTAGTTGTTAGGCTGTGATGTTGGGGTAATAGAGGGTCTTTGGTGTGTTAGATGCCCCCAGACATGCTTCCCCTGCTGTCCCAGTGTCATTCCAGAGGTGTTGGCATCATTTCCTGGGGTGTCATAGTGGACTTGGTGACCCTCCAGACACGGATTTGGGTTTCCCCCTTAACGAGTATCTGTTCCCCATAGACTATAATGGGGTTCGAAACCCGTTCGAACACACGAACATTGAGCGGCTGTTCGAATCGAATTTCGAACCTCGAACATTTTAGTGTTCGCTCATCTCTAGTCTTTACCTGTGGTAACCCACAGACCGCATAGACTACTGTATAATGGGCATTTCAGAGTCACTGTAATCTGCTATAAGTTGAATGATGAGAAAATGTTCTATGGTCTGGTATAAGTTAGACAGGTCAAGCAAGCAAGAGCAGTAAATAGTCTTCAAAAGTGCACACTTTTGGATTAGACCAGTGACCTACTTTTGGATTAGTCCAGTTCCCTCAACTCCTTTTGATATTGCCATACAGTGTGATGAAGTGGGCCAGTGGCTATATGGTCAATACAAACATAATGGTTGACAGTGGGAAGCTGTGTGGTAGGTATCTTAGGCAGTTCGTAGGCAAGGAATCGCTGTGTCTTTGCCTACCACGCTATATCAGATATCAAGCAGTTGAAGGTCCTTGGAGGCAGAATTGTTCGGACACTGACATCAAGCACTGGCTGAAGTTTTATTACTTTTGTGTTCAAGTTTTTTTTTTTATAATGGAATAAAGTTTTTTGACACTTAACACTTTAAGTGCTGAGGTATTATACTACTACTGACTACAGAATTCTTCGATATCTTCAGCCACCAATTTGATATTGGATATCCCCCTTAATAAGAGATACAGATCTTTTTTGTATATTTTTTTGTTTCCTTTGTGGACCTGTCTCACTGAGAACAGAGCAAAAGAATCAAGTTAGCCTCTCCATGTTTGGTCCACCACTTGGCTGTTTGGAGCAAAGCCCACCTGATCAGGGTGAATGTTTCCAGGAAAGATTTAAGCCTATTAGCCAGAGCTTTGATCAGGATTGGCATAGTTACATTAATTAGGGAAATAGGTCTAAATCTCTGGCGTGAGGAGTGATCCTTTCCGAGTTATGACATAACCAATATATAAACCTTAAGAGCTTCAGAATTAAGGATTTTATTTTCTCCTCTTTAGAGACCTCTCGATACAAATTGGAAAATTTGTCAGACCCCAGATTTTTCGAGGGCTTCAGTGCTTTAATTGTGAAATTTTGACTTCTCCCTGTGAGAGGCATAGCAGGCAGCAAAAAGAGTCTGCAGAAGGTTTGCCATAATTGCCAGGTGTATCATATCAGGTAGTGTAAAAGGGGCAAAATGTGTCTAATACTTCTTTAGGGTGTTACGTGAGCATATCATCATATTTGCACAACTTGGAAATCACAAAGAATCTCTTAAAAGAGGTTACCCTACATGCTAAGAAGGAGCCTAGCTTAGACTTCTGCAAAATGAAACTTTACGGAGACCATCTAATACTGTGTTCTGCTTTGGTGGTATGACAGATGTTCCCTACAGTCCTTGTCTCTTTAATCTCAGGCTGTAGATTGAGCGTAGAATCAGCCTTATTCTGGGCCAATAAGTCACGATATGCAGTCTCCCTTACCAATAATATAGAATTTCTTTTTTCTTATTTTTTTTTTTCAGTCTAGGAACCACTTTAATAAGTATAGCCTTTTGGGCTTCCCATTTAGTAGCTGGAGCACCCACAACACGGTCCTGATCAAAATAATTTTGATCCACCTGGAGGGACTAAAACCGTATCTAAGTTGGTGAAGAAATTTTCATTGATTCCCCATAGTACAGAGGAGGGATTAAACAGTTTTACAGGGCCTGGGTCGTGATCTGAATATGGAGTAGGGTTAATTTTAACCCTGTGTAGATGAAATGAAAGCTATGTTCCAAGAAACAGATGATCAATTTGCAAAGAAGAACCATGGACTACTGAAAAATAAGTTTAGTCTCTTTCGGTTGAGTTAGTTAACGCATCCACAAAATCATACCATGCAGATAATGTTTCCAGTGGGCACCCCTGTTTAGGAGGTGTACAAAAATATAGGTATATCAGGATGAGATTTATCTAGGAGATGATCCAAAGCAAGATTGGTTACCTCCCAGAAACACAATACTCTCAAAATGAGACAACCATTCTTTCAGCATACATATAAAAAGAATTATTAGGAGCATAGTCATTGAGAGAGGTTACGTGTATATTGCGACCGGGAATGCCCACCTATACTTGATCTAATTTTTTGCAGCATTTGTTAGTGGCTTATAACTTTGCCCTTTCTTTATGGTTTCGGTGCTACATAGGGAAATATTAGAATCCTGCAGTCGCAACAGTAGCCTTCCTAAAAGGTTTTGGAATTGGCTCCTTAGAATAATAATGTAGATTGACCGTCACACAGCAATCCATCAGATCTAGGTTCAGTAAGAGGGGTGGTACATGCAGAATAAGTATCTTTTTAAAGAGTTCATGTACTGCCATCTCAGTGCCTGTGATGGTTTCTGGAACCCTCCTGGTCCTGAAGTCCCTTCATGAGAGATTTTTCAAGTTCTCTGTTGCAGTGCTCCTCTTCCATTTGTGTTTGTAGATCAAATAAGCATTGCAGCATGTGAATTTACCACTGTTACTCTCTTGTCCAGTTTATTTTCAGTGGTTTGAGTACGGACCCCCACCGCATGCAAGTGTGTGTTTTTATTTCTCTGGTCTTTTTTTAACAACTTTCGGTTAATTCCTGCTGCCCAAGCCTCTAATAGTTTTGGAGACTGAGAGGGATTGTAAGGATGCTTCTGAGGGCTTGGAATGTATTGCTTGTTGTGTAGGCAGTAATGGTGCTGGTGGAAGAGCTTCAGTTGTGACTTGAGTGACTAGCCCACCTTTCTTTTAAACTCTGTTTAGCCCCAAGATTGTTTCCGAAGTGGTCTTATAGAGCTATTGAACCAAGTATGAATGTCAGTATTGCTAAATAAAGCATATGATTTTGTTTGGCCCACTGAGTAATGGAGCCTCCAGAACCTATGGCCATCTTGAATCCCTCTGAACTTTTTTTTGTCTATAAGTTACATTTTTGTAATTTTATTTTTTGAAAATTAACATACTAAAATAATTTCCACAAGAATCTTCTCCCTTTGGGATAACTAGATGGTGGAAAGGAGCAATAAAAAGGATTGGTTAGGGTAAAGCTCGCCATACATATTAGATAGCTGTTCGTTCAGCTGACTGATATCTTGCTCGATACTCTTATATATGTGTATGCTTGAGGCGGCTGATATACAGCTAATGGTTATGACCAGCTTAATAAGGATAAAGGTACTAGGACAGAGTAGACATCAAAATAATAAAGCTTTTAGCCTCTCTTCTCCAGGTACTTGTGATGAAGCTCAGCAGCTATGATCTTTTTAAGCTAACTGTCCCTGTGTGAGTGATATCATATGACATCATATGATAAATTAACATGCTTCTGAACCTCCTTTATATACATATACATTCTGCGACAACACCAGAGAGCGTCAGTGCTCTAGTGCAGCCGATTTCTACAGTTTTTATTTGTAGGATGGGCACGGCATTTTTTTTATTTTTTTTATTGCAATATATTCCAAAATATGAATTTTTCTCTTACGAGTATATTGTAGAAAACTTGAGACAAATTACCATCTACTCTTATTGCTACATACAGTTTCCTTCCCTCATTCTAGCTCAGTTACGAAGTTAACCATCCTCTTTCTTACATTTAGACAGAGCACTTTAGCTTCTTAGCAAATTGTGTAAAGAATAAACACAACCCTCTTACACATATTTATATATAGCTTGTGAACCTCACAGACACTGTGCTGTCTTTTAAGTGTACCAGGAAGGCACATCTATATTTTAATACTGTGTAGGCAGAAATTTTCCCCTTCCCAGTCAGCTCTGTTAGATCGCCTTTAGGTCAAGGCTTCACCTCATTATTTCAGCTAAAGTCATTGCACTTTACATCATTCACTATACTTCTCACAGATTGGGGCATCGGCATATATAAGACATTTATTCTGTATTCTGTGGATATAATATAAATGAGAGAATAGCTATTTATATTGCTGTGAAGCCTAATGATCATTTTATTGGGCCACTGAATAAGAATGAGCGCTTGTAGGAACTCTTATTTGACCAATTTGAGCCCATTTAAAGGTCTTGTAGTTAGATCATTCGTAGGGCAGTCATTTTTTTATGCCACCCTAAAAAGAAGTGGTATTCTCAGCACCTCTTCCTATGTAAGTGGGGACATGTTTTAATGACTATTTATCTCACATTGGGCCGTAAGCGACTCAAACAAGCGCTGTTCGGCTTGTTTTATCATTGATTACAATTTCGAGCTGGAACGAGTGCCAAAGTGAGAAAGGACCCTTAGGTGATAGCATCTTTCCAAATGACAGACCTTACATGGAAGTCTTTGAGATTATTCTGTGTCTTGTAATACTGAAGATGGACTAGACTAAAGATTTACTTTTTTTTTTTTTTTTTTTTTTTTATAAATATAATTTGTTTAATTTATATATTTAATACATTCTAAAATGGGAAACCTAAGGATGTGTAATATTCTTCTATTGGTTTTGGAATTGACCAGATTGACCATGAATGGATGCACACATTGTTATACACTGAGCGGCCAAAAGTCATGGGAAGGTACTGGATGCGCCGTTAATAGTGAGTCGCCCCTCCGCGAGCCCTGATAACTGTAGCAAGACGACAAGGCATGGACTCCACGAGGTGCTGGACAAGTTCTGTAGGGATATTCTTCCACGCAGTCTACACTTCAGCCCGCAATTGGTCCTGTGTAGTTGGCACTGGGTCCATAGAGCGGACACTGGTATCCACAGCATCCCATAAATGCTCTATGAGGTTGAGGCTGGGGAGCGGGCAGGCCAATCGAGGGTTGTGAGGTCAATGGTGTGTTCATTAAGCCAGTCCCGTGCCACCAATGAGTAATAACATGTTGCATTGTCCTGTTGGTACACAGAATTCCCATCAGGGAACTCCAACACCAGAAAGGGGTGCAGATGGTCTGCCATAAGTTGCATGTATTGAGCACTGGTCATTGATCCCTGCACCCGGACAATGGGGCCTAATTGCGACCATGTGAACACAGCCCAGACCATGACAGAGCCACCTCCTGTCTGGACACGTCCCTGTTGGCATGCAGGATCCATGGCTTCATGAGGCATACGCCACACTCTCACATACCCATCGGCTCTGTACAAGTGGAACCATAATTCATCAGACCATGCCACATGCCACCACTGTTCGATGGCCCAATGACCATGGTCGCGGGCCCATGTCAGTCTTCGAGCTCTGTGCTGCAGTGTCAGCAAAGGGGCACAGGTGGAGCATCGACTGTTGAAGCCTATGTGGTGCAGTTGTCAGCGTACAGTCCTGGTGGAAATGGCACCCCACATTCAAATCGGCAGCGATTTGACACACAGTAAACCATCAAGAGCCCCATACAACTCTGTGGAGGTGACGTGGTCGACCAGTGCGCTGGTTTACTCGGATGGCAATGTTGTCTCTGCGATATTTCAGGTCCACCTGAAACACTGTTGACCTTGGAAATCCATATTCCCAGGTAATCTCCAAAATGCTACGCTGTTTGCGTCTTGCACCAATTATCATCCCACGTTCAATGTCACATAACTCGCAATGTGCTGCCATGTTCACGAGACACCTCTCTGCATTAGACTGCTTAGATATCCTGGCGACACTAGTGCCATAGGCCGCATCGCGTCACAATGTTTGAGCGTCATATCTGACACAACCGGCACTGGTACACACCGTCCCGTGACGTTTGGGAAGTGTGTAGTTTTATCAGTATGCACAGTATATTGATTGTGTATAGTTTTCAACCTGAAGCATCAACTACCCCAGAGAGTTGACTAAAAACCATTTATCGACGTTACGTTATGGCCCTTATTTTATTGGCTAAATGTCTTTGTCCCTGAAAATGCCATTCACATAGACTCTAATTAGCGCCCAGGAAGGCAGCCATAAGAAGCAGCTTTATTCCCTTTCCCTAAAGCTGGTTGCCATGGCAGGAGATAGATGCACGCTGACATAAAAAGGAATGTGACGCAGTCAGCTGAACCCCGTAGCACAGCCTGATAGGAGCGTTCTGAATTAGTCTCTCTCTAGGTGACAGTAGAAAAGCGATGCTGTACTTTCTCTGGCTAATTTTAGCCTACGCTGCATTTCTAGTGGGTGGGCAGGTGAAGAACGGGCAGAAGATAAGAGGAGAAAGGAGAAGGAAAATGAGTCTTACAAAAAAAGGACTTGAATAATTCCCATAGCATGTTAAAAATAAATCTGCCTGGATCCTTTTGAAGTGTGCAGTGTGAGGAGACGGGTTACCAGCGCCAGCCTGGGTCTGTACTGTATTGTGGAAGATTTCATGCAGATTCCTCGTCCATAGTAAATGTCACTCTCTTGTAAACAGTTTAAATATCAGTTGCCCAAACTAAATAAAAAGCTACGAAGCTCAAGTAATATTTACTTCAGTTGCTACAGTGAAAAATAAATAAAAATAGCTTTGCTTTTATACAGACTTACACTTTCATAGAAGTAGAGATGCTATAATGTAATGTAAAAACACGGTTTTAGTGGTAAGTTATTATTCTGTGGTTTTTGTTTAAACATTACTTCAATAAACCGTTTTAGCTGTGGTTATATTTTACAGATTTGTATTAGCAGTACCCCAAATATGATGAGATTTATTTAATATCCCTAATAATTAAGATTGTGAGATATATATATATATATATATATATATATATATATATATATATATATATATGAATTTCAATTGTTTATATAATATTTTCATATGTATTAACTAGAGCAGTGATGAAATCTAGTGCAGTCCTTTTAGATTCTAGCTATAGACAAAATAAATGCTGAGAAATTTCTGACTTTGATCTCCTTTGTAGGTTTGTCCATCTACCTGCACAAAGAGGTAGTATATGCACAGCTACGTGTAATTTGTTACTGCTATAGGACTCACTTAATAGGACACAAGTAGAAACCCTCAAATGTGATCTTCTGATAAGTGTCTTTGTAGAAAAGTGAAGGTCTCTGCTTGGTTTTGAACCTAGAACATGATAAATCACGGCAATAGCATAGTGAGATGATCCACAAGTTTACTTTTTATTAGATGGGAAAAACCATAATGGTCTTTACAGGCACAAAGTCCCGGTATGTAGAGATATTGAGTGAGAAAAGGGAAAGTAGCAGACACACATTATATAGTTGCTTATCTTTTTTTATATATACATATCTAAAATACTGCTACACAGAGAGATATCTCTGTATACAAATACTGCATGCAAAAAACAAAACAAAAACATTGATATTAAGAGTTTTAGGCTGAGAAAATCCTTTAAGAGTGAGGTGAGCTACAAGCTAAACTGTTGTTGCCTTGCATACTGGATATTCTGGGTTGAAGACCCGGAAGAAACACAAGGTCCAAGTATTGAAAAGTTTCACTTAGTCTCTGTAGTAGGAAGATATAAGTAACTATCATATTCACTTATAAGCAGATTATTCAGGAGTAGATATTTATAAACTGTGTTTGCCATATACAAATTTTTCAAATGCAGTTTAGCAAATTAAAGTTGCTCCTATAATGGTTGATATTTTTTAATAATTTTTCTCCTATACTATATACAGTACCTCAACACATTTGTAAAATGGGTTTTTCTATAATAGTTATTGAATTGAAGTGTACTTATTTAATTGGATCCACCATTACAAGTTAGTTTGTAAGCGGAACCATTCATGAACCATAGCGCTGAAGTGGCAGACAATGTTGGAGTAGAGTTTCAGCTTGTCTATACACAAGTGTGCAAAGCAAGGTCCATAACCAAATGGTTGAGTGAGTTTAGGATAAGCTAGAACAGAGATTGGACAACAGGGTCTGGCACAATGTGAGTGTCCAAGTGTGACCTCACAAATGCACTTTTGGATGAATGGCTAAACCTTCCATCAGACCCCTACTCCAAAATGTATAAAGCCTTCCCAAAAGAGTTACAAAGGGGGAAGCCACCAAATATTAATGCCTAAGGATTTCATGAGAGCTCCTGTAAGTGTGATGTGTAGGTATGACAATGGTTTTATTCTTAGTGTATGTTATTCTAACAGAAGTTTTCATACTGTAGTCTTAACATAAGATTGTTATGGTAGATCAACCAAACATTAGTAGTCCTTTAAAATTAACAAATACTGTTATGTTGAAAGTGAAGGCTGACCCCTAGAGTTGTGAAACTCAGATCATCTAAAGATAGGTCATCTTATGGAAATCCTCTTGACAGTCCTTATAGTACCTACCTTGAGATGTTATCTCCTTTGCCGGCAGAAGATGCCCTTAAATGATGAGTCTCGTGATTTGTGATTAATGGCATTCCCTGGCAGTGTGTCTGGATGGAAATCTATGCCACCTTCATTCATTTCAGAGAATCACTGACCACCCACCGCATATACTCTCCAGTCTCCCTTTTCAGAAAGTGGCAAGTGCAGTATAAATTGCCCTTGTTACAAAATTGTTTGCAATTTCTTTTACATCAGAAAAGTTTTAGAGAATTTCTGTTCTCATCAATTGCTGTGTAAGGCCAAGTTCACAACTGCATCGGTTGGAGACTCCACCACAGAAATCGGCACAGAGAAAAGTCTTGCATGGAGGACTAATCCCTCTGCCAGTTTTACTATAAAAACGGAACCTCCTTATAGTCTGTAGGGCCCACTGGTAAGCGCTGTTTTAGCAGTGTATCTCTGTTGTTCAGGTCACCTGGCGAACTCAAAAGATGGAGACCCATTCACAGATATGGCCTAGCCTAACAGTTATTCACAAGTAAAACCTTATGACTAAGGCTCCTTGCCAACATTTGGTGGCATGTAAATTGCATAAAAATCATGACTTTAGAGTTATTTATGTAGGAAATGCTGGCTTACACTGCTTATATACCTAAATGAGTTGTATAAGACTAGAAATAATGGATGTTTTCTTCCTGAAACAGAGCACCCGTGTCCATTGGTTGTCTAGTATTGCAGCTCAGCTCCCTTGCAGCCTTTTAGGGCAGTGCAGTAACAACACAGTGTATGCATATGAGTGGAGCTTTTTGGAACCATCCCCCCCACCCCCAACACAAATGGCATGATTTTATGAATCCCATAATCCACTTGTAGCCATTGTCTTGTGTGGATATCCCTGTTGTTGATAAGTCCTATTAGAGCTTATATACAACACAAGAGAGAGGTCTCCGGCTTGGCACCCCGTCTATTAGCCACAATGTGAAATTGGTCTATATCCTTGGCTCCCATTCTGGCAGACTCAAGCTGTCCATTGTATTACAATGTCTGGAAAAAAAGGGGACATTTTGGAATTCAGGGCAATTGGTTTATCATACTGAAAGGATATGTCTCTGGTAAGCCAACCCCTTTAAAATCACCAATAAGAAAAATCTGTATCAATTTATTAGCTCTAGTCTATCATGTAATACATTGTGTGTAAAAGAAACATGTAATGTCAGAAAAAAAAAAAGTTCCTAAGAGATTTTTATGTGTAGTGGGCAACACACATGTAAATTGTGCCTCTGTAGAAGACATGAAAGTCAGTATTCTACAACGGGTTTTTACATTTCTACCATTTGTAACTTTTTATATTTTTTAACACCAATATAGATTACTTTAATTGCCTTATTTCAGTATATGTTTGTTTGTTCCCTAATTTTCTGTACCATACAGATCCTATCGATATTGTTAAAGATCCAATCCCCCCACATGAATATAAGCCTGAAGAAGACCCTAAGATATACAAATCATCGAAGACTAAAAGAGGCCCCTTGTCTGATGACTGGATTGAAGAGCATAGGAATAACCTTGGAAGATGCCCTATCATGTGTGCCTACAAGTTGTGTAAAGTGGAATTTCGTTACTGGGGCATGCAGTCTAAAATTGAGAGGTTCATACATGATGTTGGTGAGTGTACTGTATTTGGTGTATACATACAATAATAATAATATCCTCAAAAGCGGATGATTTCTTAATATAGTGCATTCTATTTGTAATGGAAAGTATGATAATGTGGCCTGTTGGGACTCTTTCATTCTTGATATAAATGTCAGGAACCAGAACGCTGAAATGTGTGCAGTTTTTGAAGTGAAGTGTTGGATCTGCAGTAATCTGGTACATATATATATATATATATTTATATGTCAATAAACGTGGTGGATCACTAGACATTAGGGTGTGTCATTCAGGTTTAGTTTTCCCATGCATAACCTACTTATATTTCAAATGACAGATGTCATGATTGTTTTTTGTTTTTTTCACATGCTGGATGAACCAGGTCATAGTTCTCAGGGAGGAACTGCCTGTGTCTGAACCTGCTGAAAACAAAACTGTTGAATATAGAATTTCTGATACATTCCATGGGGAGGTGACACCATGCTTTAATTCAAGGCAGGAATATTTCACAATATCTACTAGTAAAACCTGACATATCATTGTAGCTAAATGCCAGAAGATAAATGTTTTTTTTTTGTTTTTTGTTTTTTTTGTTTTACTGTAGTGTTTTAGTCCAAATAATAAGGAAAAATATTATTTATAAAGTTAAAGGGGTTCTCAAATTCATCATATGGAAAGGTTATCAGTATCAATTACATTCAGGTCATGGGTAACCCATTTAATATCATTGATGAGGAGTCCCCTGAGGGGTCCTTAAACAAGTACTTTCCCCAGACCATTGTTTGGCTGAAATATATGATTTTTATTGAGATTTTGTTAATGGACAAAAAAAAATAACAGGGGAATGTTCACACTAAAGTTATGAACATCTTTGTTCTCACCTGTTTTGCATGCACAGCTTTTCCTTCCATAAGAAAAGTAAAAAAACACGTCAGAAGAAAACTTCTGCCATGTTTTTTGCATTAGAGTGAATGGAGACTCTACCATCTGTGACTGTACTACAGTTAGTCCTATGACTGATGATGGAAACACATATTTAGAACGGTTGTTTGAACATAACCTAAACCTTTTTTTATTATAATTACCAGGTCTGCGGAAAGTTATGGTCAGAGCACACAGACAAGCGTGGTGCTGGCAAGATGAATGGTGGGGGTTAACAATTGAGGATATTCGACAACTAGAGAAAGAAACACAACTAATGTTGGCCCAGAAAATGGCCCAGTTTAGTCTGAGTGAAAATGAAGCAGAACAGCATGGAGCCAAAGAATCTCCTAACGAGAAGGATTCAGAGACTAAGGTCATTACCTCTATAGAGACAGTTGATGAACCAAGCGGTATTACAGAGTCTCTTTCTGGGAGAGGACTAACCAAGCAATGGTCCACTTCTTCTAGGTCATCCAGATCATCCAAGAGAGGAGGTATGGCCATTAGTTCTTCATAGCAAAAATATTTCAGATTTACTTTTATTGTATGGGAACAGGCAGTGAACATTTCACTTGTTCTTGGATGGTTAAATGTATAATGAGATGAATGATACAGCTTTGCCCAAGTGACACCCTGTTGACCTGAGGAATGAATGCTGCTCTCATAGATGTGATGTGTGGCTTGTGACTCAGGCACAGCACTGCATTTAGTGGTAATCTATAGTCACAGTCGTCCTAAGGTAACCTGTATGGGTAACCTTTAAAGTGTAACTGTTTCAATTCGTATTCTCTAAGTTAATAGTCCAGGTGTCTCAATTCTGATTATAGTTAATGGAATTCTGTGAAGAAGGAAGAGGAGTGTGAGCAATAAGTAGGGCGACAGCAGATATCCTAAAGCAGATAAAGATCTCAGCAGAGCTTTATTTACATCTATACTGTGTCCACAGCCGCATAAAAGTACCAGACACAAGTTTCACCAACAGGACTTGGTCATGGGGTCAATCTGTGATTTCAGGCATTAAAATTACTTAAGGATCTAAAAATTGTCTTGATAAATGGCTTTAGTTTATTATTTCTCTTGCTTATATGGCACCAACATATTCCACAGCACTATACAAACCTTATTACTTACTTTCCCTAATTTTCCTATAAGTATGTCTTTGGAGTGTCGGTGGACACTGGAGTACTGGGAGGAGGGAAACCCACATAGACACATGAAAGATATACAAACTGCGTGTACATAATGCCCTTGGTCGGAATTCAGTCCAGGACCCCAGGGCTGTAAGACATTCTTACTACTTTTCAAACTAGCTTTACAAAATATTGTGTTGTGTGTTACTGATATTATCTGATAAGTTGTTTATGATTCTAGAGACGTATAATTCCATTATGACCATTCTAATTTGTCTAGTGTAGCCTGTAATGTGTGTCCAGCTTTTGTGTTTTGTGTCCTCATGTTGAAATGTTAGACGTTTTTTTTGCAAGAGGTTTCATATTTGTGTCATAAGCCAATGTTTGTTCATTTGCCGATTACTCCAGAAGTAGGAACAAATTTTCGGTGCTTTTTTTGAGCCGATTTTGTAATGTTAAACTGTGTCCTAATAAGATTGCTTTAAGCCAGAAAGTATGTTTATGTATAAACCATTGCGGAGGGCCATGAGGTGTGACCCTACATTGAAACATAGACCCAGCTGGGAGATTTTCCCTTTCACATTTCAAGTTAATGCCAAGAAAAAAAAAAAGGCTTCTTTGTTATTTTATTTCTTAACTTTGTTTCGTCACACATTGACCCTTTGGTCTGTCACTTCTGTGAGTGATGAATTGTCCGGTCAAGCTGTATGCGTACAGCTCTGTACAAGTGATTTACCATAGTAAATGGCATTCTGTACAGCCCGGCCTTCTCTTATTAAACTGACCATTTGTGTTATCATTCTGGGAAATGAATTAATGACGAATAACTCAAAGTAAAACTCTAATTTCGCTTGCATTGAAAAGCCTACTTGTAGAGCCTAATTCAGCAGCTCGTGACTTGAATTGTACAGACAGCATTTGAAAGGTGAATTATGATTCAGAATTGATATGCATGAGTGGAGAAGTGGAGCACATCACTTGCTCCCCGCTGCCTTCTTCCAGAGAATAGATGGTAAGAATGCAAGAGCATAGCAGCATGAGGCTTATGTAGATAGCGAGGACAGCCCAAGAATAACCAGTTCACTGCTGGATGACAGTGGTGCATAATATTTATAGAGCCTTAACTAGATTATGGGATTACCATCTACTTGCATTGCTACCTCATTATTGCATTGCACCATGCATAGCTAATGTACAGTATATGGAATATAAAAGCGTTACATGGGGTGAAGTTTCATCCAGAGAAAATGTCTAATTACTATATCTTACAACCTACTTTGCAGCATGCACATAAAGTACTATATAGTGTATATGGTTTATAGGCTGGACTAATCATGTAGATGCATCTGTGCATAATATAAAACATGAGGACAAGCCTAAGAGGAGCACATGGCTTAAATTGAGTAAGCAGCATTCTAAATCCAACTGTGTATCTTTTCCTGTACAAATATATAAAGATTTTTTTTTAATTTTGTTTTTTTTCAAAGTGGGGGCTAATATACATACTTTTTTCCCTCTTTCTCTCTGGAGGAGCTTTGCCTAGTATACAAGTCTCCCATATAGTATTTGACTTACATCCTAGTCAGTTTACAAGGCCTGTTAAATGGATTGGACGTTGACTTATAGGATAGCTGCTTTCCAACAGGTGGCACTAGAAACTCAGCTTTATTTTTTGGAAATGGTGCCAATTTGCACCTTACTAAAGCTATGATTGTTTATTGCACCTTTTGATGTCCTCATAATACCATTCCCTGTCACTCACAGCTAGTCCATCCAGGCACAGTATATCGGAATGGAGGATGCAGAGCATAGCCAGGGACTCAGATGAGAGCTCGGATGATGAGTTTTTTGATGCTCATGGTAAGTGCTCAAGAATCTGATATTCTGTTTTTTCATGGATTATGCATACTGCATGTTATTTAAATATGCCTGATACTGTATTTTATCATATTGTATTTGCTGCATTAACACTGAAAAAAAACAGTTCAATAATTTGTTGGTGGGGCTTTGGGCGGCAGGCTTACCCTGGTAGAGCAGTACACACTGCAGTGGAGGTGTTTGTAAACAGCAAAGCATAAGGATGTAAAACTTCAGGAGATGAGTCTTCACTGAGTGGGGAAAAACTAGTAAAGCAATATATTAAATCTACTAAAGGGCTTCCTTTCCATTTTTATCAGACATGTACGGCATCACTTTGGACCAGGTTACATTTCTGGTTTTGCAGCTCCGCCCTTTTAGTGTCAGACATATTGTAGCTCATAAATTGGAATGCTGTATGTCTTGTAAAAGTACAAAGGGCCCCATTGTTCCTGTGATCAATTGAGGGTTCCTGCACTATGGCACCTTTTTTATAAAATTCTGTCAGCTACACCAGATAAACACATTGCAAAAATTTTTTTTTTTTTTTTTTTTTTTTTGTAGATTGTGAGCCCCATATAGGGCTCACAATGTACTTTTTTTTTTTTTTCCTATCGGTATTTCTTTGTAGAATGGGAGGAAATCCACACAAACACGGGGAGAACATACAAACTCCTTGCAGATGTTGTTCCTGGTGGGATTCGAACCCAGGACTCCAGCGCTGCAAGGCTGCAGTACTAACCACTGAGCCACCATGTTGCCCCCAGAATTTGATAAATTGTGCACCGTATTCCACTGCAGGCCACAGCGCAAAAAACATCTGAAATGAGGCTGTTTTGGACTGCAGGTTTTAGTTGCAGTGCGCATGAGGTGTGATTAAATCTTCACTATGCTGTGTTTAGGGCCAATATAGTTTTTTGTTTTTTTCCTTTTTGGCTGGATAAAATAAATATGCAAAGTCATATAACCCACAGAATCCGGTAACTACAATTACATGCTGAGTGCATCAAGTTACCCTCTATCAATAATAATGCCTTTTAAGCGCTTTTAAAATGAAAAAAATGACCTAATAGGTTGTTATAAATTCTTGTTTAATGTGCTCTCTGTAGACCTAGAACAAAATGTATGCAGGCTTTGCAAGTTTAATGAAATACTTCTTGGTTAGGCGTTCCTGTGTTGTCCTCTGTACTCTTTAAAAGGCTAAAACTAAAATCAATTGTTTTGTTTTTTTTATTAATGTATTTGGTTTACTAATGGCTTTTGATAGTTATGCTAATATTTTGTCTTGATTTATAAATTCAGTTTTTTCATGAATATTTTAACTTTTGTTTCCTTTCCGTTTATTGTACTTGTGTTTAGAAGATTTGTCAGATAATGAGGAAGTGCTGCCTAAAGAAATCACAAAATGGAGCTCAAATGACCTAATGGACAAGATCGAAACAGCTGAAACAGACGAATTACAAGGTGGTGGTAAAGCATTCTATGACCCTTTCTAGATTAAGTGCAAAATAATATCTGTATCCTATTCTTGCCAAGTAATTTCGCTTATCATTTGCTGCTTGCATACTATACATAAAATAACACATTTTTTGATATAACAACTAAGGATCAATCCCTACAATATACATCCATGCAGAGATTGTTAATCTTGCAGAAAAATGTACCCCACTCTTATGATCTGCAGTTAAAAATTCTCAGAGAGAAATTCCTTTCATTCATCATTTGGTAACCCAGAAAGTCTGATAATCCAGCACTTCCAGTATTGAATTGCAATACAATATGGAATATATAAACACTAGAACAGAAAACTAAGCAGAGTGAGCCAAATATGAAACTTGCCTGCCCAAATATATTTTATGTATTGTCAGGGTCTGGGGTTGCTAGGTGGGGTGGCATAGACACACAAGTCCAGATTTTTAGTCTAAAAAAAAAAAGGTTGTTTTATTTTTACGCCACAAGAAACAGTGCAGCAATAAAAAACAATACAAAATAAATACCTGCCAGGCTAGGCTCTAACTAAACACATAAATAGGTTACCTCACCTATAATAGCAGTTTCAATAGCAAAAATTGAATGGTACAAGACACAGCTCCTACAGTGTGACCATCCAGCTGGCCCTGCAGCCCAGCTCTGTCCAAAGTCTTGCTGCTGGAGCTGACCCTTTAAACCTCACTGATGAGGACAGCCCACAGCAGCTGACACGCTGCAGAAACATCCACAATGTGTGGACTGGAGGGGGTGTGGAATGACAGGTCCCACTGCCAATCCTACCTGCCATTCCTAAAAAATTCAGTTCAATACTGAGCATGTAACAAAATGCTCAGCAGACAAAAGCTGTCTGCTGAGAACAAGTCATTCCTGGACTTTCTCTCATCTTGCCCACCTGAGTAGTCTGGGCGAGATGTACACCCCCTACATTATTTTGCCGGCTTACAGTATGTTAATATTTTATGTTGATCTTTCTCTCTAAATGTTGTCTACCATTTCTAGATGGTTATATTTGTCACTTTGACCATGTAATAAAATTAATATACCTAAAAATCTATTGACAAGAGCCTGTCAGTGTTGGATAAAAAGTATGAAATGCTGCAAAAACACTGCTATAACGTTAACTACACATAAAGCAGTTGAGTATAGTCACCAAATCTTTGCTTTTTATTCTTGTTTTCCATTATGTATGGTTTAGAGCAGTCATATGCAATCTGTCACGGCCAACTGCCCAGAAGTGACCCTCTAGTAATGCCCAAAACTCTGCGCCAAGCAATAGTGACTGTAGAAATGTCAGCTCCGCCAATGTCACACACATGAGAAGACTGTGAGATAAGACAGCGGCACACAAACTTTCTACAGCTCTGCCATATCAGTTGGTCTTGGCTCTGGGTCTGCTTTTAAACGTAATCATTTTGCAATAAATGGGAATAATCACAATGATATTTTGGGTGTTCTTAGTGATGTGTTTTGTGATTGTCATTCATGAGAGGGCACAAATGTTAGGAGTAAAGTTCCTTTCGAACTCCATACTTTTCTGAATATGTTCAATTTATTAACCATCAACATTTTATGGCAGCTAGTTCTATTTCTCACTGCTTTAAGAGAGAAAATAATGATGGTGAAACCTTCTTACTTGTGTGGAGGATGCCCCCTTACCGGCGTTTACTCAGTCTCATGCCATTGCCGCATGTATATGAGTAATGCCACCAGTCCCTTTCCAGTGGTTTCTGAGGCCACTGTTTGGTCCGAACAGTCACCTGTGGCTCAGAACTTCTGGCAACATGCCACTTGCATGAACCTGAGCGGACAACAGTGGAAGACACCGGAACCCTTTTAAGTTCCCAATTATTATTATTATTTTTTTTTTTACATCTCCTCCAACTACCAGCTAATCTCCTCCAGTACGTAATTGTACACATACGCATAAATGCTGAAAATGTATGATAATGGCAAACAATTGTAATGCACCTTTCTCAGACAAAGGACTTAAAGCACAGGTAAAAGATTCCTCACTAGTCCAAAGAATAAAAATGCTTCAGACCACCAGTTGCACATTCCCCAGAAACATAACCGTCAAAGGGATTATTTTAAAGTGTTTGCTAGTCCAGAATGTGTCATGGTTGTTCTTTTATACTGTGATAACTTGCTGTGTTTTCTCACTTTGCTTCACTGAAGGTTTTTAGTGTAATGAGATTGTAAATTTGAGGTTACATAACTAGTTGAAAGGTGGGAGTGTTACATGTGTTAAGTACTATGTTCATCGTGAAGAGCAGGATGAGGTCAGGAGAATAATAAGTAACACCGCAGTAGACAACAAGTGTTGGGATGTCTGGAAGGTGCTGATATTTATGACACAGTATTATGAATGTACGATTCTAATGAAAGCACTCAATGTGCCCGACAAAATACTTCATGAAAATGTAGATTTGCAGTTTTCTCTTCTCATTCTAGAATGTTTAGCAAACTGATGTGAGATTTGGGTCTTCCGGAAACGTTAATACTGTTCTACTGCTATATCTTCTCTTTATAGATGATTCCTACCATGAAACTGCAGAGTACACAGTCAGCTCCAGTGTGGAGGGATTAAGTATAATGGAGGTAGGTGTTCTAGATGATTAATGGTCGACTTCTTCTTGATAGATTGGGAGAAGTAGAAAGTCCTTCCTTCAATTGTCATTCCCTCTAAATCCATTTCTTACTTTGGTTTGAAGAAATGAATAAAAAAACAAGTTTGTGCGTTTCCAATACTAAAGTACTATTCAGTACAGGTCCCCAACGTGTGGTCCTGGGAAGGTTTATATTAGACTGTACAGGATAGAAGCACAGCATGCTGCGACGTATCAAACCAGGTCATTACTGCTAAAATGTCCGTCAAATAAATCTCGAGGAAATGTTACGACTTGTCCCTTACTTGATATGCAGGTTTTGGTTTCCTTCACGTGGAGTACTTCTTTCAACTCACTTTCCACTTCTGTTTTATGTTCTGTCACAGTTTACTCTTTTCCAAAAAGATTTCTCTATCCATTCATAGCTATTGCCTCTCACGGCCCATTGATGGCCCTTACAGATGCATCTTTTCTTATGCCTTGCTGTTCCAGGACCGTAGAAAAGAGGTAGCCATCAATTTATGCCATTCAGGATTTGGGGAAACCTTTTTGTTGATCCCTTTAGACAAAGTAATGAAAAGCCTTAGAAACTTTCATCTTTGCGAATCTGTCATAACATAAGCAATCCAAATTGGTTGAGTAGATGGATGAGAATTTAATGTACGTTTTTTTCTTTTTGGTAACTATTTTGTTCATTACCAGTATCAAGCACCATTATAGAGGTAGGATCCACAGTGTGATCAATTGAACTGATTCTTAATGGTACCGATTCCAAAGTGGTGTCTTTCTGCGTCTGTAATGCACTTCTGAATGGAAACTCTTACTGATATCCTGTCATTTTACCCCATAGTTCACTAAAGCTGAATGAAACTTGTAAAAAAGAAACGCTGTAATATATACAGCCCCCACTGCTCATTCAGAGAACACAACACAATAAAAACCATTTCAGCAATCACATTAACCGGAAAGTAAATGACCTGTATTGGATTATGCTGTAAAATACTGTTACAATCAATGTACAGACAAATTAGAAAGACAGGGCATCAGTCCTATTACTTTTAAGGTCATTGTGGAAGAAGAAAGGTTAGGTTAATCTACTTAGTTCATCAGTTCTCAAACTCCACAGGGTTATACATAGAGATGTATTGCCATTTTGGAACTTGACAGGAGAAAGGGCAACACAAATGATACACACAGGTAGGTTAGGAAACCAGAACTGGGGAATGGTTAAGTGGCCATGCATAGCCGTCACAAATGTCCTGTACAAAGCTCAAAAGAGCTGCATTTTCCAATGGTTACCTTCTCTCTGTGAATAAATGATAGCGTTCAGTCTGTCCTGTAAATTCGATAACATGGCAAGGACATTTACATTCCAAGTATGTTCATTACTGCAGGTTTAATACAAAGTTGAGCTGTGCCTCATTTATTTACATGGTGCAATACAGACAAACATCTTAATTTGTAATATTTTATTATTGCCTCAGGCACTGGGAATGGTTAGGTTCATCCCTACTATTTACTTCTTAATGGTTGTCTCTTATTATCATCAGGAATGTGTTGCAATGTCTTGACTTTGTTGCCACCCTTTTTTTTGTTGTTTTTTCTTCTTCCCCCTAATGATTGATGGATATTAATGCTCTCACACAGCATAGTAGCACACTTAAATGTGGGATTATTTATAACACAATATTGATACAGCCAGAGAGACATCCATCATGAATGTCCCGGTAGTGTGACTTCATAGAGGAATAAATCGACTCTTGCTCATGAAACCGCTTATATCTGATGTCTGCTTTTCTTTCTTAATTCATTTACTAGGGGAACTGAGCAGTGAACACTTACAGAATTCTTCTGTCATTGTGGGTTTTGCTGGGTTCAGAGAAAAGGCAGTCTATTAATGATTTACGCTGCTAGACATTGAAGGATATTAAAGCAGACACATCTCTGACACCCTGTGACAATGAACGCTACAGTAATCCTGCTTAGTGTGGCTTTTACTTTTCACTCTTTTGCTTTATATCTGCAGTTTCTTGTTTCCAAACCAATAAGGGGCTGAGTTGTGTTTGTGCTTTTCTGTGCAGAGGCACACTGCTGTTCTCCATACACAAGTCATTCCCAGCATTCCAGCTGTCACTCTCACAAATGTCATTACAAGTTCCACAGCTATGGCT